>NC_057419.1:118903522-119503522 GCF_019320065.1 Cervus canadensis
TTTTTTTTTTTTTTTTGGTTCTTTTTTTTTAATTGAAGTATAATTGATGTACAATATTGTATGTTTCGAGTGTGACATAGGATTCTGGAGCTCTGTCTTATAGTTACCAAGGAGTAATGCAGGCCTTTCCAGAGTTATCTCAGGATTTGAGATTTAAATTTTGACCTCTATATTTGCAAATATAGCTATTCAGTTATATCAGAACATAAAATAGCCATAGGATGAGCTCTTTTGACCTATTAATATTTCTGTTAACATATAAATGCCATCAATACAAAACCAGTATTACAACAGTAAATAAATACTGAGGTGAATTTCATTTAATTGGTGTGACTATAAAATAAGAGCTGACTCATTGGAAAAGACTCTAATGGTGGGAAAGATTGAGGGCAGGAGAAGGGGGCTACAGAGGAGGAGATGGTTGAATGGCATCATCGAATCACTGGACATGAGTTTGGGCAAACTCCAGGAGATAAGTGAAGGACAGGGAAGCCTGGCATGCTGCAATCCATGGGGTTGCAAAGAGTCGGACATGATTCAGTGACTGAACAACAACAACAATTTAGAATAAATTGGAGACTTCTTTGATTGTAGTTTATACTTAGATATTTAACTTTTTGTATGGCGGTGATTTTTTTTCCGGTAACAGCTTTATTAACATGTAGTTCATATACCATGCATACAATTTACCCATTTAAAGTATACAATTCATTGGTTTTTAGCATATTCACAGAGTTGTGAAAACATCCCTACAATCTATCTGAGAACATTTTGTCATCCCATATCCATTAGCAGTCACTCCCAATTTCCCCTCCACGACAACAAACTTTAACCTGTTTTCTGTCCCTATGAATTTTCCCATTCTGGACATTTCATATAAATGGAATCATATAATATCTACAATATGTGGTCCTTTATGGCTGATTTCTTTCACTTAGTATAATGTTTCTGAGGTTCATCCATGAGGTTCATCCTGTAGCTTGTATCAGTGCTTCATTCTCTTTTAAGGCTGTATTAGTACTTATGTATCAGTACCTTTATGGCTGAATATTATTCCATTGTATGAATATACCATATTTTATTTATTCACTCATCAATTGGTGAGCATTTGGGTTGTCTCTATTTTTTGGCTGTAATGAATAATGCTATCAGGAAATTTCATGTGCAAATTTTTGTATGAACATTTCCCTTGAGTGGAATTGCTACGAGTGGAACACCTAAGGGTTATATAATAATTCTTACGTTTAACATTTTAAAGAACTGCCAAACTGTTTTCCAAAGCTACTACACCATTGTACATTCCCACCAGCAATATATGAAGGCTGAAATTTCTCCACATCCTGTCAGCACATGTTGCTACCTGTCTTTTTCATTATAGCCATTTAGTTGGTCTAAAGTGATGTACTGGAGTTTTGATTTCCATTTCCTTACTGACTAATGATGTTGAGCATCTTCTCGCATGCTTATTTCATATGTATATCTTCTTTGAAGAAATGCCTATTCAGATCATTTGCCCATTTGTTAATTGGGTTGTCTTCTATTGAGTTGTAAGTTATGCTGTATACATGTCCCTTATTAGAGATATGATTTGCAAATATTTTCTCTCATTCTGTGGTCATCTTTTCCCTTTCTTAACAGTGTCCTTTGAAGTACAAAAGTTTTCATTTTTATGAAGTCCATTTATCTGTTCTTTCTTTGGTTTCTTGTGCTTTCAGTATCATACCTAAGAAATCATTGCCTAACGCAAGGTCATGAAGATTTACTCCTATGTTTTCTTCTAAGAGTTTTACAGTTTTAGCTCTTACAATCTGGTCTTTGATACATTTTGAATTAATTTTTGTATTTAGTATGAGGTAGGGTCCAAATTCATTCTTTTGCAGGTAGATATCCAGCTGTCCTAACACCATTTGTTGGTAAGACTATTGCTTCCCCCCTTGAATTATTTTGGCACCTTTGTCAAAAACCAATTATGCTTTGCATAACGTGTGATTTTTTAATATTAATGTGATGATTAATTTTCTAAAAGTATATATTACCTTTATTTTTATAGGTCACTATCCGAGCTTCAATTGGATCTCTTCATTCAAGACCATCAACTTCCAGGAGTATTCTACCTTCCAGTAGTTCTGCAAGCACTTCTCTTCAGATCTCTTCTTCAAGGTCTAAAAGTACTGGAAGTTCTTCAAAATTTAATGCAAGTGAATATAAGACAAAAAAGTTTCATGCAACTGCATCCACTGGCAGTAAACCTAGTACAAGTAAGCAAGGTAGAGGTGCAGCTAAATGCAGAGCAAAAACCTCTTACAAGCCAAAGAAAAAACGCAACAGGAAGAGTAAACTCAGCATAGCTTTGAAGAACTTAAGGTAGTATCTTTTATTCCTGATACACATTCCTATTTCAATATTAAATATTCAAGGTTATTTTAATATAGCTTACCATATCACCAGATAATGCACATTTACATGATAATCACTTATATGGCATAAAGGCCAAGAAAATAATAAAAAGATACTTTTTACTACTGCTGAACAGAACTTTGAATTACTGTACTTATTTTATAATTGCCATCTTCTACACTAATCTTATAATTTGTGCTTATATCTTGTGATAGTTGAATTGGTTTATGTGATCCTTTTTATTCCAAGGAAACATTAGCTGATATTAGAGTTTTTACTTACTCTAGCTTATTGTTTCAAAGCAGATTTTCAAATTCCAAGTTAAAGATTTAATTTAAACGTTTTGGCTCCAATTAATAAAACATGAATAAGTCTTTACCTTATTTTTTGGTTTTACAATATATTTTTATCATTTTTTTCTGTCTCCATAAGGTTTCGTCGGGGAGTATACAAGTGCATTGAATGTCATTCCAAAATAAAAGATTTTGCAAGCCACTTTTCATTATTTATGCACTGTAATTTTTGCAAATACAGCACTAACTGTAACAAAGCCTTTGTAAACCATATGCTGAGGTGAGTTAAACATGTACACAGCCAGTCATAACTACCATTCAAGATAACTTGGTTTTTGAAAACAAAGCCACTTTGTCACATCAAGGATCTAAAAAGATCTAGCAACAGGGAGCTTCTAGGATATTACCCAATACTGTTTTCCAGCATAATAACTCATGAAATTAGTGGGACAAATGTTTAGGAACAGTTAGGCTAATGAAATTAGAATAGGTTTAGTAGGGAAGTTCTTTTTCTAAGTCTTTCAAAAAGGGGTCCATAAAATTTCAAATGTTCCAAAATATCTTATCAAATAAGTGCATGTAACTATGCGGTGTTCCTCACTTCAAAGCAATCTCTTTTAGAGACTTCAGCTTTGTCAGGAATGCTGGGAACATCATCAGTGCTCACATGCTCACTCTCTTGTGTTCTTTATCGCTCATTCTCCTTCTAACCCATCTGTCTGTCCCATTTGTTTTTCATGGCCTCCATCTTTGCATTCATTTGATGAAATGTGAAATGAGACTGCAGGAATAGTCCAGTCATGACATTACTGTTGGAATTCTTTTTCATATATCAATTATTTTACATCATTTGAGCACCTACCCTGTACTCTATGCTAGAGAAACACTTCAAAGCCCACATTACTTTCGTTTGAGTCTTATTAGTACTTTATTCCTGCAATATGGATTTTTCTAAATAAACAAAAATTGTTCAGATATAAATATGCTAAGTTGATTATTCAAATGGAGGTAGGTCCATTTATTTTCAGTCAGAAATAAGATATAACCAATAAAAGTGGTTTCTTATATAATTAGCTTATATAATAATAAGGGTCAAGTACCTTTATTCTGCCTCTGTGTTACTTTATGGTCATAGTTAGCTACCACTTTCAAGGATTTGCCCACAATTTTTAATGCCTTCAGCACTTAACTCTCAGTGTTTTTTCCCCTTGATGATTCCCCAGCCCAACTTCATCGTACCTTGACTTTCAATGCCAGCACTTCACATCCACCTCTAAGGCATTAAAAAATGCCACCATCCAATGTTACCTTATCATATACAATATACATTCATTTTGAAATCTCATTACTTGAAGACTTTTAGTCTTGGCTCCTCTTTTCAGTCCAGTACCACCAAATCCAATCTTATAGTTAACTTCAGCCTCAAAGTCATCTGTTGTGAATCTTGCTTTGTTTTTTGTTCTAGAATCCTTCACATCTTCAGCCATGCTTACCTTGCTATCCTTGACTCTCTTACCCTTTTTGATCTTTCTCTTTGCTTAATTCTAGACTGTGCTTGATTTAGTCAGCTTTGAATCTATGACCTTTAATTTTAATGTGGTCCTGTCTTGTCTTAAGAATACTTATTTGTGGGACTTCCCTGGTGGTCTAGTGGCAAAGACTCCAAGGTCTCAATGCATGGGTCCTGGGTTCAATCCTTGGTAAGGGAATTAAATCCCACATGCTGCAACTAAAGACCTGGTGCAGCCAAACAAATAAACATTTAAAAAAAAAAAAGAATACTTATTTGTTTTTGTCTACAACATCTGTGTAGATGCTTTTCAGTACCTTCAGGATTTTATTCTAGTCTCTCAATTGTTAACCTTGCCCACTAATTACTCAGAGGTCTTTTTCATTTTTCCCAAGGTTAACCTTTTTGTACCTCAAATTTCTTCCCTTCATCCAGACATTAATCTCAGAAAAAGACCTGTCCACTTTTTCAAAGTTAGTTTTGCCCTCTATCTCTCCATTCCCATATCTTATGGCCACCTCATTTCCTCTTTTTCTCCTGGTACCACATTCCTTCTGCCTACAAATATTTTCATGGGGGGGGGGGGGTTTGGTTATTTTTTTTTTTTTTTTTAGTATGAGGAAGAGTTGCCTTTAATGTGCATATTTTGTTGTCTTCCTTTCACTGTCAACATTTGTAAAAAGTATTCTTTTCTATCTTATTTGTCATTTCTTTACCTTTTGTAATTTGAATATCACTCCCATCTTAATCAGTTCAAGCTGCCCCTTTCAAGATTATCAGTCATGTCCTAATCACTAGATGTATTCACTGCTTTCATTCTTATTCTTCTATGAGTTCTTTAAGAGTATTTGATACTTTTGATGCTCACTTTTGAAACTCTTCTCAAGTTCTCCTGAATGATTACCACAGTTTTTTTCTTTTTTGCTCCTCCTCTATTTCGATACCTTTTCTTTCTTCAGCTCTTCTTGCCTCTTTGCATTTCTTTTCTTGGTACGTTAACCACTCTTGAGAATTTTTTTTTTTTTAGTTCTACCACTTTATTGCTACCAACCCATCTCCCTCCACCCTTGTGCACACATGCTCAGTCATGTAACCCCATGGACTGCAGCCCGCCAGACTCCTCTGTCCATGGACTTTTCCAGGCAAGAATACTGGAGTGGGTTGCCATTTCCTTCTCCACACTCTTGAGAATTTTATATTTTACCTTTCAACTGTAAATCCTCCAATTTCAATGCTAAGTTTTCCTGAGATCCAACTCTTCATCCTAAACTATTTGATAGATCACGGGACACAAATAAGTCAAACATTTTTGTCTGTCCAGGATCCAAGCTATTACTACCCCCTCCCCTTTAAGCTCAGTCTATTTCAATGCATCGTTTGCGTAAATGTGGAGCATCACCTGGAAATAATACACTTTTAAGTTTCTGAAGCCTATGGTGTTCTCTTGATATGGCACCATTCATCATGGCTTCCTGAAATAATACACTTTTAAGTTTCTGAAGCCTATGGTGTTCTCTTGATATGGCACCATTCATCATGGCTTCCTGAAAATCTATCTTTCTGTAATTTATCACTCTGCCTCACAACTGCTGCAGTGGTTCTGCACCTATGCCTCAGTTGTTCCAAACCAGACTCCAGCCAACCTTTCTCTCAGTATACTGCTGGGGGGAATAGTGGTCTCTTGTTCTGTGCCAAACACGTGCCTGCTCCAACAGGGCTTTAATTCTGCCCTGAATTTATAGGAGATTAAATTGAAAATTGTCTTTGTATTCATTAAGTTCATGGATCATTCTGTCCTCTCCCATTTGCCATAGGCTCCTCACCTGTCTTGTGGGACCTATGGCCCCATTCTACCCCCAAAATACCCCCAGTTGGCCCTAGGCTTCCTTCATAAACTTTTTCTAATTTCCAGTGAGCCGCAAGCCTGCACTGCGTCATCTTCAGGCACACTTACTTATCGTTCGGCTCATACAGAACTGAAATCCTCCACTTCTGCTCTTCTAAGGGCTTTGTAAGTTTCTCTGTGTTTCCGCTACTTCATTCTTGCCTTGCTTCCTTGGTTGCCTCAAGTACCTCCCCCTAATTGGAGACCCTCACTCACTCTGACTCAGTGTGGACTTTTGTCATAAGATTGAGCTCTGTACATACAGAAGCTTTGTTTTCTCAGAGGTCAAGTACCTTTATTCTCAACCCATACAAACTCTAACCATACCAGACAGAAGTCAAGCCCCTCAAAATAATTGATCTTCCTCAGTGTATAGTTTGTCCCATATGCCATAGAGTGACTTTTCCTTATTCTTTGTTATTCTTTGGCATGCGCCTCTCCTTTCCTCTCATTTTACCTTCTGTGAAGTATCTGATCACTGTGGCCCCTCATAGGAATCAGTTGTTTTTTTGAGTTCTGTACTGTTCAGCTATTCTGCCTCATATTAAATATGTGTCTGTCTTACCTACTTGAGAGAGTGGTTCTTTGTATTCACCATGGCACCTATTCTGAGGACATTTTCTTGGGAGGATAGGTAGTCATTCTTTTCCCATGTGTACATGGTATGTTGATGGATAGTTACCATGTGTCTGAGGATATCCATTGAATTGATGTGTTGCCTAGTTTGGGTCTGTCAGTGCAAGCTAGGGCTAGTACTTTTCAAACTTTAGTTTGTGTAAGAATCATCTGAAAAACTTATTGAAACTGATTTCTGGGCACCACCACCAGAGATTAATTCAGTAGGTCTGGAGTGGGAGCTGAGACTGTATTCACTATTTCTAATAAGCTCCCAGGTGATGCAGATGCTTCTGGTCCTATGGACCACACCTTGAGTAATACTGTGCTATGCCGAAAGAAAGTGAAAGTGTTAGTCGCTTAGGCATGTCCGACTCTTTGCAACTCCATGGATTGTAGCCCAGCAGGCTCCTCTGTCCATGGAATTCTCCAGGCAAAAATACTAGTGGGAAGCCACTCCCTTCTCCAGGGGAATCTTTCCGACCCAGGGATCGAACCCAGATCTCCTGCATTAGCAGGCAGCTGCTTTGCCTTCTGAGCCACCAAGGATCCTGGCTAACTCTGCCTGACTTTCTAATAGAGGAAAGCTTTCCTTATTAACTTAAAAGGCAGTATAGAAGCTGTTAGCATTGGCTGCAAAATTTGGTTAGTGGTTTTCTGTTCTGTGCATAGAGGAAGTATTGTTTTAACTCGAGTTCTGCTTCCTTTAATTCATATTCTTTAAAAGCTTTTCCAGTAATTGCAGAAGATTCTTTAAGTATTTCATTTTGCTGATGGTAATGTCACTTGGCCTAAGAAACAGTTTCTTCCAGGGTCATTCATATTCTTCCCCAGGCTAAGTATATTAAGATTATAAAGTAATAAATAATTATTATTCACAACAGTTTATATTACTGCAAAATACATCATTAGCAAATAATTTTTAAATTGTTCTCAACTCTTATTAAGTGAAAAAATTAATTTGATGTTCTTTGCATGTTTAACTCAAGTTATTTTTTTTATAGCAGCGAGGTATAATCATTTAAGATTATTCTCAGGGAAACATGTTGTTAGAAAATACAATGATAACATGAAATGTAAGATAAACATCTTGAATTAAACAGATGCTAATAGAATTTTATAATTTAAATTGTGGTCTCTTATTCAAAACTAGGAAACTAAGCATAGGCTTGAAAAATTGTCATAAAATTAATTAATGACTTACTGTATAATAAAATCTCATTTGTCTCTTGTCTTTCCAGCTCTCATAGCAGCCAGCCAACTAAACGGTTTTATATTTTTAAGAGGCGTTCTAGAACTCTCAGGTAACTAACTAATCATTTTTTTATTCTCTCTATAGTAACTTTTTAATCTGATGCTGGAGTGCCTAGTTTGGTAAATGAAGTGATTGCTACTGGACATAATAGAATTTTATTCATTATATACTTAGATCAAAGAGGGGATTACCTAATATTCTCCAGCTAAACTTTGTTTCCGTTATATTAGGCATTAAGATGAAACTTTTCATGAATTTGCATTATAAAATTAAAAAATAAGGCTCTCCAGCAATATTTGAATATTTTAAAAACTTTTAAGATAGTTGACAAAGTGACTAACACAGTTTTATTTTTGAAATAAAAATACACAACTTGTTTACTATTCAAAGGAATTGTGAACATTTCTGAAAAGATCAATAATTAATGTTGGTTCTACCACACACACTTAGCTTAGAATTCACTAAGAACCATCTTTTCACATTCTTCTAATTCCTTTTCACTCCATTTTCCTTTGGTTAATTATTTTGTTCATGCTATCATTGCTATTTGAGATACCAGTGTCAAGATCTTTATATTAAGAGCATCAGGCTAAGACATAGACTTAAGTTTAGCCAACACTTGTTTTACTGCTTTGGGTTAGTGGAAGAGGAGAAGAGGGGATGCTGTGACTCAGGATCTTGTATTTTGATCTCTTCTGCCTCGTTTGCTCTTCCCCAGATACCTGCATGGGTAGCTAGCTCTGTCGCCTCCTTTAGGTCTCTACTCCAATGAGTGAGGCTTTTCCTTGACCTCCCCATTTAAAATACCATCCTTTCCCCAGCCCCACTCCTGACACTCCCTATTTCCCTTTCTTGCTTTGTTTTTACTTCATGGCAACTTTTTACTGTTCAATAGATTGTATATTTCACCCTCTTGTTTACTTCTGTGTCTTCTCACTAGAATGTGTATGATTTGGATATTTGGCTATGCCAGAAATTTGCTGGGCTTTCAGTAGTGGCCTGGCATATGGTAGGCATTCTGTAAATATTTATTAAGTAAATTAATATTGAAAGTGACATATGTGGAGTGTGTAGATGATAGACCAATAATAGCTCATAGGAAGAGGAAAGTTTTATTCCATTTTTTAAAATATATCAGTGCAATTTTAAAACTATTGGTAAATTCAAGGAATTAGGAAATACTAATAAATTTTAGATATTAACATTTACTAAAAATTTTTATAATAATGAAAAATGTATTAATTCTAAGGATGAGAATTTAATTTGATTTTTATCTCACTATTGTCAAACTGAGTTGTGCGCTTGGTTCTTAGATTTAATCGTACGACTTTTTTTCTCACACTGGGTGAGTCTCAAATTTAAACCGAAAATTGGTGATTTTCTTTTTTTTTTCTTTTTTTTTGGTGATTTTCTGTGTATGGGAGTTTTCATACTTAAAATTTTAAGAATAGTAAATTTATAATTGTTATTAAAATACAGTGTTCATTTTTAAATTCACTGTACATCTGTCATGTATAACACAAGGTAGCAAATTCTGTGAAGATGGCAGTGATGAAGTAGGCTTGATACCAGCCTTCAAGGAATGTACAATTTATAAGATGTGAACATAAGTAACTACAGAAATTAATACAGGGAGGTTTGTAATAAGTGCAATGAGAGTTACTGATTTGACGAGAAAGAGAGGTTTCTACTTATAAGAAGAGGCACAGGGGCATTTTAGTTGGAAAAAGAGCATGAATGAAAATTAAGAAAGGAAAAAAGCAAAATATATACACAGTGAATGACAAGTAGTACAGTTTGGATGAAGCATGAAGTTCATATAACATAGTACTAAGTTCAGAGTCTGGGAATAGTTTTGAGCTTAGATCCAGATTGTGGAATCCTTGGAAAAGCCTAGGGAATTTGGACTTAATTTGAAGATGTTGGGAAAAATCATTGGTGCTTTATGTAGAATCAAGGATACTAAAGGAAGATCAATTTGGAGGGGTAGCTACATGAGGCAAGTGCATGCATGTGTGCATGCTTAGTCACTCAGTCGTGTCCAACTCTTTACAACCCCATGGACTGTGGCCTGCCAGGCTCCTCTGTCCACGGAATTTTCCAGGCAGGAATACTGAAATGGGTTGCCATTCCCTTCTCCATGGATCTTCCCCACCCAGGGATCAAACCAGAGTCTCCTGTGTCTCCTGCCTCACCAGGCAGATTCTTTACCACTGAGCCACCTGGGATGCCACATGAGGCACATAGACTGATTAAGACTATTGCAGTAGTTAAGACTGATTTAATAAGATAATCTGGGTTGAAGTGGTGAAGTGGTATCATGCCACATTTAAGAATATGAGCGCTAGAATCAAAAGGTTCAGTTTCAGACCTGGTCCTGATCTTGCTAAGTTACTAAACCTGAACCTGGCTTCTATAAAAAAAAGTTAAAATTACAACATCTACCTCTTTGGGTTGTTACATGATATAGGTGAGATGATATATCTAAAACCTTCAGCCTACACAGAGTAAGTGCTCAATAAATTGCTAATAATGCATGTTATAAAATTTTTCAAATAGTTACTGTCTTAAGGAAAAAAGAGTCAGAAATAGCTACAGTTTTGAGCATTTGTGTCAGGGGCATGGCATCATTAAGGAGACCAATCAGGAGGAATGACTTTTCACAGGTAAGGAGGAAAGTATACGACTTTAGTTTGATGAAGATCATTTCTGATGAGACAACTCAGTGAAAATATACAACAGGCTGTTAAGAGTAGAGCTGCAAGGGAGAAGTTAGTCTAAGCTATGCTATGAATTTATTCCTATATGGGTAAAGTGCTTAATTTTGAAGTATTTAAATTTAAAATGAACTGCAAAAGTATATTTATGCTTTGTTAATAAGCTGATAATAATAATTGCATGATTTATTTATGTTTACATAATTTATTTTTAAGACCTCATTTCTTCTCTGATTTTATCATCATTTAAATAGGACATTAGATTGTAGGCTTCAGAGAGTATCCTTTTTTGTTCACTCTTATATTTGTAACACAGATACATACTAGTAGTACAGAGTATGTAAAGAAGGTTCTCAGCAAATGTATATTGAATGGATGAATCTTGCTTTGCTGATGGGCAAAGGCAGAGAAAAATTGTGCCTTGAACAAGTTATACAAGTTGTTAGTGGAGTGCTGATTGGGTTTTAGTTCTCTCTTCACTCATAGCTTTTAGAAAATACATGGGAGGGAACTGGAGAAGGAAATTGCAACCCACTCCAGTATTCTTGCGTGGGAAATCCCATGGACAGAGAGGCCTGGCGGGCTACAGTCCATAGGGTTGCAAAGAGTTGGACACAACTGAGCGACTAAACAACAGCAAGGAGTGGGAACAGCAGATAGAGCACTAGGCGTTCGCATAATTTAGAAATGGTTATGCCATTTTCTAGAGACATAGTTATACCATTTCAAATATATCGGGCTTATATAACAAAATTTGGAAATGGTGGTCACAACACACAAAAAAACTAATCAAGTTATTACATAGAAAAATAATAATTGAATTTGTGTATGGATTTTTTTAAAAGACAAAAACCTGTTCTTTCTTATTTTTTTTCATAGGGGCATTACTCTTGTGTGCCTTAAATGTGATTTCCTCGCTGATTCTTCTGCTCTCGATCGTATGGCTAAACACTTGAGTCAACGCAAAACTCACACTTGCCAAGTTATAATAGAGAATAGTACGTATATAAAATTGTGTTACTTTAGATCTCTGATATTTATTCCAGTGTTTTTGATCAACCACAGTACGGGCTCTTACATATTAAAATAATAGTTTCATTCTTCATACATTCTTTTTTTTTTCTTTTATTTTTCCCTCATACATTCTTTAAAAACATTTTATTTTATAATGAAGTATAGTTGATTTACAATATTATATTAGTCTCTGGTGTACAACACACTGATTTAGCTATACATAGATATATATAGAGAGAGTCTTTTCATTACAGTTTATTGCAAGATATTAAATATAGTTCCCTTGTTCTTTATCTATTTTATATATAGTAGTTTATATTTGCTAATCCCGAACTCCTAATTTATCCTTTCCCTCCCTTTCCCCTTCTCATTCCTCATATATTCTATTTTAAATGTAAAACTCTTTCTAATTTCAGTTCCTGAAAGTACCTCAACTCTTGAACCCACTTCTGCGTAAGTTTAATATTCATTCAGTGCATTTTTCTTTGATGGATTGAAGCACTATTGCATTTATTGAATGTGTCACTAACAGAAATAAAAAATATTAAAGTATTTTGTTTTTGTTTTTGTTTTTAAAGCCTCTTGTTGAAATAGATTCCTGCTCTATGGAGCTCGTGCAACCTGGTGCAAGACAAGTTGGAATTTCCTAAGTTCAAAGTTCTGAAGTGTTTTCTTATACAAAGGCAGTTTCCTAAGTTCAAAGTTCTGAAGTGTTTTCTCATACAAAAGCAATTAACAGCCAAGTTCATGACACTAGTTCTCATTATTCAGCTCTTTTCAGCTGTCAGATGGCACTAGAATCTTATTCCACCTTATCTTTGTGTCAGGTTAACATACCTTAACATATGCTTTTTTCCTGTTGGCTTTCTTCAAAAATAACTTCTGTTGCTATGGTCTTTTCTTGCCTTGCTTAAAATAATTCGTGTTTTTCTCCGCTATACTTGCTTTCAGAATACTGCATTCCAAATGATGTGACTGTTCACCTTTCTTGTCTGTTTTGTCCGGTTTCTTAGTTAGTTTCTTAGGAGATTACATTACATTTTTAGGTCAGATAGTTATCTTTTTCTTCATTCCTTGTCTGTCATTGTTCTATTTTTCATATTTTTCAGATGCAGAAGCAACACAGAAATTTCAAATAAAGTCCAGGGTATTCCTGGTCAGTGTCCCCCTTCGATGGACACGTCTGATGCCTGTCCTCTCTTTCCAAGGAATGTGAATTATTTGACTGTGAGACCTCCTCTAGATTTTGGCCTTAAGAAATCAAATCTTAGGGAGAGTCCCTTCCTTCATGACTGGCCTCCCATAAGACTGATTTGGCGAGAGATGACCTCAAGGCCCACCAAATAAAGCACAACTTTCTGCTGGGGGCTTTGGTTCTTGATCTTAAGCTTATGGGTCGATTCTGACCAAGAAAAGCCCATCAGATCAATGCTTCAACATCCAAGTTGAAGTTTAATCATTCTGGCTGCTGCCCTTTTATCTTCCTCTAACATGCATGCAGTCCAGGGAATATAAAAACTGGTTATATAGGGAACCAAGGTTACTTTTACTTTCATGTTCTTGAAAAACAAGTTTCTGAAATTACAGTTCCAACATCAGTTATTTTTACTGTTGTTTAAAGTTGTTTCCAGTATTAAAACCTAGACGCATTCAGCAATACTAATATTCAATTTTTTTTAATTTTTTTAGTCTAATTTTATCTTGGTCTTATGTTGTCTTTGCCAAATTTATTAATGTCTGTTTTGTTATATCCTCTTTTCTTTCTTGTCTTTAAAGCTTGTTTTGTGTTCATTTTCTTTCGTTAATAACTCAAAAAAATCCTTTGAATTCCCTACAAATTTTATGTAGCTACCTATTGGCATCTTCTTAATTTGGTAATTATTCAGAGCACTAGATGTTATTACATCCACTGTCTATCTTGGAACTATTGTTATCTTAGTGATTGTGAGTTCAAAGGCATGAAGAATTGTCAAAGAACACTTCCTACAGACCTTAAAACGAGTTTTAATGTTGCATTTCTGTACATCTAATGCATACTATCTTTTTAGCCATTAATGTAATTCCTTTGGATAAAGATAATATATTCAGAAAATATTGGGACCAAAAAATGCACTTGTTTCTTGCCCATATATATATAGATGTATATTTTTTTTAATTTGGTGTTTGTTTATTTTGGTTACATTGAATATAGATTTGCTGAACAGTTTTGATGTTATTATTTTTTTAATAAAATTTTTGAAATTTTATTGTGAAAGTGCCTCTGGAATTATTTTCTAATAAAGAACTTCGAATAAAAGTTGTAGATTTTGTCATACATCTAGGAGCATTTCTTTGCTTCTTACATGGAAGCCTGATTAGGAAGGCCTACAGACTGAGCACTTCATTGAATCCATCTTATAGTTTTTCCTTCAGCACAGTTAAAAGCTCACTATGTGTACCTTAGGGATTCCCAGTGGTAAAGAAGCCACTTGCCAATGCAGGAGGCGCAGTCTCAATCCCTGGGTCAGGAAGACCTCCTAGAGGAAGAAATGGCAACCCACTCCAGTATTCCTGCCTGGAGAATCCCATGGACAGAGGAGCCTGGTGGGGTGTGGGCAACAGTCCATGGGGTTTGCAGAGAGCTGCACGCAAGCACCCACATGCATCCATCATCCATCCATGTACACTTCTGTAATTTTTAGAACTTTGAAGACTGGCATGAAGGTGGGCAGGCTCAGAATTTTCATCATGAGTGATTTTTACTCAATCATGAGTGAGTTTTATTTTTCCCTCTTAACATTAGAACTTCTTGAACTGTAATTTGAAACTTTGTTTGAGCTGCTATAACAATACCATAGACTGGGTGGCTTGTAAACAATAGAAATTTATTTCTCATTATTCTGGAGGTTGGAAGTCAATGAATAAGGTG
This sequence comes from Cervus canadensis, assembly GCF_019320065.1. NCBI lineage: Eukaryota > Metazoa > Chordata > Mammalia > Artiodactyla > Cervidae > Cervus > Cervus canadensis. Next base: position 118,918,117 of record NC_057419.1, read on the forward strand.
CTGGCAGATTCAATGTCTGTTGAGGACCCCTTCCTGGTTCATAGACAGTTGTCTTCTTGCTGTGTCCTCACGTGGTGGAAAGGACAAGAGTTCTCTGGGGCCTCTATTACAAGGGCATTAATCTGATCGTGTAGGCTCTACCCTCTAGACCTAATTACCTAATGAGGCCCCACCTCCAATACCATCACAACTGGGGATTAGGTTTCAACATATGAGTTTGGCTGGGAAAAGGGGGACACAAATAGGCAATCTATAGCAGAAACATTTTGAAAGCCAGTTTCAATGATCACTTGTTATGTAGTCTACTCCTTGTAACTCATAATCAAAAGACTTGAACTTACTATTTTTAATTTTCCAGACTGATTTCTGCTGTAAATGGCTTTCCAAAATTTCCAAAAGTTGCTTGTTTCTGGGTGCACTTGGTAATATTCTAGTCTTTAGTTCCATATTTGTATCTTGATATGTTTCATTTACCATCTTTATGCCCATTTTTTACTTTTCAAAAATCGTGGTAAAATTATATAACATAAAATTTACCAGTTTATTTTCAAGTGCATAATTTATAAGTTAATTACACCAAGTTTTAAACTTTTGCCCAGGAATAACATGGTTTTAATGTAGGTTCTTTTTATATAGATTTTCTCTGCCTCTGTCATAGTTCACAAATAGGAAAACCACATTCTTGCTATAGTAATTATTTTATTCAGGGGTGCATCTTTGTGTTCTTCCATAGGATTCTATTTCCACAACATACATTAAGTTCATTTTCTTTTTTTTAATAAGTTAATTTTCTTAAAGTATAATGCCCTTAAAATTCTGTGTCCTATAGCATCATTTTTTTACTTCATTTAAAACATCTCAGTCAGTACTAAGCTTGTTTATTATAGTCAGTTGGGTTTTAATTGATGCTAATGAGTTTTAGCTTGACAGTCTCTTCCCTTTACTTTCAGGCTATTCTCAATAATTCTTTGACCTGATTCAGAAATAGCCATCTCACACATGAGTGTTTCTTGGTTACAGCTGAATAAAAGGTGTAATTGACTCAGTTTTAATTTATCACTATTACTAGAAAAATAAACTCAACTACAAAGACTTGAGTTTCTTATTCTGTTTCCTCAAACTTTGTCAAAACACCTCTTTGGGCCTCATTTATTGGTTTAGCAAATGTTTACTGAGCACTTACTGTGTGCCTGACACTATTCTAGATGCTGGTAAAATAGACTGAAATCTGCCCCTGTGGAGTTTATTTTTCAGTGTTGGAAGACACAACAGAAAATAAGGGAAGTATATATTGTGTTAGATACTGAACAATACTATTGAGAAAAGAACGGGAGGATAGTATGGATTAGTAGTTGCTGCTGCTGCTAAGTAGCTTCAGTCGTGTCCAACTCTGTGCGACCCCATAGAAGGCAGCCCACCAGGCTCCCCCGTCCCTGAGATTCTCCAGGGGAGAACACTGGAGTGGGTTGCCATTTCCTTCTCCAATGCATGAAAGTGAAAAGTGAAAGTGAAGTCATTCAGTTGTGTCCGACTCCTAGCGACCCCATGGACTGCAGCCTACCAGGCTCTTCCATCCACGTGATTTTCCAGGCAAGAGTACTGGAGTGGGGTGTCATTGCCTTCTCTGGGATTAATAGTTGGGAGGTTGCAATTTTAAATTGGTGGCCCAGATAGGCTTCCGTGACAGGGTGACAACTGAGTTAAAGATGTGGAGGTGAGGAAGTGAGCCACTTGGGTATCTCTCAGAAGAGCATTCCAGAGAGAGGACAGCAAAGGGGAAATTGGAATCCTCACTCATTGCTGATGTAATGCAAAATGGTTTGGGCACTGTGGAAAACAGTTTGGTGGTTGCTCAAAAAGCTAAACAGAGTTACCATACAACCTAGTAATTCCGCTCCTAGGTGTATACCCAAAAGACTCTCAAGCAGTGACTCAGTCGTACATGCATGTTCATAGCACTATTCACAATAGCCCAAAGAGGGAAACCAACCAAATGTCATCAGATGAAAGGATAAATTCTAATGTATTCATGGTGGTGGTTTAGTCGATAAGTGTTGTCCAACTCTTCAACCCCATGGACTGTAGCCTACCAGGCTCTTCTGTCCATGGGATTCTCCAGGCAAGAATACTGGAGTGGATTGCCATTTCCTTTTCCAGGGGGGCTTCCTGACCCAGGAATCGAACCCAGGTCTGCACTGCAGGCAGGTTCTTTATCAACTGAGCTGTGAGGGAAGCCCTTCTATATTCATATGATGGACTATTATCTAGCCATAAAAAGGAATGAAGTAATGACACATGCTACATCAAAACACATGATGCTAAGTGAAAAAAATCATAGAAGGTCACATTATGTAATTATATGAAATACATACAGTAGAGGCAAATCCAGAGAGACGGAAAGCAGGTTGGTGTTTTCCAGGAACTATGAGGAGGAGGGAAGCGGGAGGAACTGCTCAATGGTTACAGGGTTTTCTTTTCAGGGTGATGACAGTGTTCAGGCACTAGATAGAGATGAGGGTTGCACAACATTGTCAGTGTACTGAATGCCACTGAATTGTTCACTTTAGAATGGTTAATTCTACAGTACGTGAATCTTCTAAAAAAAATTTAGCAAACTAGGAATATGAAGGAAACCTCCTTAACCTAACGTATACCTAGTAAAAAACATATAGCTAGCATAATGATGAGAGGAAGAAAAAGAAGGGCCCTGAAGCGGGATCATGCCTGGCTCAAGGAAGAGCAGCAAGACTGATGGGGCTGCAGTAGAGTTGAGGGGAGGGAGAACAGTAGTAGGAGATGGGGTCCGAGAGGTGATGTGGACCTTGCACTATAGAGCCTTACAGGCAATTGTGAAGATTGGATTTTCATTCTGGGGTAGGAAGCCATCAGTGGATTTTGAACAAAGGAATGTTTTTGTTTTGTTTTTTTGTTTTTTATTAAAAAGTATGAAAAAGCTGGCTTAAAACTCAGCATTCAGAAAACTAAGATCATGGCATCCGGTCTCATCACTTCATGGCAAATAGATGGGGAAACAATAGAAACAGTGACAGACCTTATTTTCTGGGCTCCAAAATCAATGCAGATGGGGACTGCAGCCATGAAATTAAAAGACGCTTGCTTCTTGGAAGAAAAGCTATGACAAACTTAGCATATTAAAAAGCAGAAACATTACTTTGCCAACAAATGTCCATATAGTCAAAGCTATGGTTTTTCCAGTAGTCATGTATGGATGTGAGAGTTGGATCATAAAGCCGAAAGAATTAATGTGCCGAAAAGAGTGCCGAAGAATTGATGCTTTTGAACTGTGGTGTTGGAGAAGACTCTTGAGAGTCCCTTGGACAGCAAGGAGATCAGTCAGTCCTAAAGGAAATCAGTCCTGAAGTTTGGGGTCCATGTATCATTTTGAGTTAGATTTTTCTCCAGATATATGCCCTGGAGTGGGATTACTAGATCATATGGTAACTTTATTTTTAGTTTTTTAAGGAATCTCCATACTGGTTGTTAGTTCACATTACTAGCAACAGCGTAGGAGGGCTTCCCCTTTCCCACGCCCTTTCCAGATGAATACAGGAGTGTTTTATACCTCAATGAAAAACAAAAATTCTTAAGTACAGTCCACAGGATCACTCTACTGCTGACTTGAGAATAGGACGCGGTGGACCAAGGGCAGAATCAGGGAGATCAGCTTGGAAGCTATTGTAATAATCCAGGTGGGAGATAACAGGGATTTGGGTTAGGATGGTAAGAGTGCAGGTTTATAAGTGGTTCAATTAGGGCTAGATCGTGAAAGTTGAGCCAACAGAAATCGTTGATGGTTTTTGGATGTGAAATGTGAGAGAAAAAGTGTTTGGGGAACAGCACAATCAGTAGCCTAAGCAACTGGGAAGAGGATGTTGATATTAACTGAAATGGAAAAGAGGAGCAGATTTGGGAGAGAAGGTAGGGACTTTGATGTGGGGCATGTTTGAATTTGAGATGCCCATTAAATATCCAATTGGGGATGTCATGGACATTCTCATGTGTGAGCTTGGAGTTTAGGGGACAGGTCCAGGCTATCAGTAACATTTAAATCTTTCAAGTCACAAGAGTGAGATCTCCAAGGGACACAGTAGAGGTAGAGAACGGACAAGGTCCACAGATAAAGCAGAGAGATGAGATGGAATCGGCGGAGGAGACTGAGGAGTGGCTGGTGATGTGAGGACACCAGGGAAATGACTGTATCCCTGACCTCGGATGCACTATTTGTAAAATGTAGGTAGTAAATTGTTCTGAAGTTCTTGGATTTTATTATTCTATTTTGGTTATACCTATATGTAATTTGTTCTTAGAAGAAAGTGAATTCAGAAAGTGTGTCCTTAAAACTATTACTATCTTCAGCTGATTTTTATCTGTTGAGTTTCTTGTTCTGTAAAGTTTACTTCCTATGTAAATAGCTTCAAGAGATTTTCCTTGATACTAAGATTATGAGCTTCAATCCTGAACTCCACAGTAAAGCCTCCCTGTACCTTAAAAGGGCAGTTTGGTGGGGTGGCTAAGAGCCCAGGGCCTGCAGCAGACTGCCTAGATTGGACTTCCTGCCCAGCCACCGACTAGATTTTTGACTTTGGGCTCTGTGCTTCAGTTTCCTCATTTGTAAAATGCAAGTAACACTACCTACTCCTAGAGTTAAGGGAATTAAATGAGTTAATATGTGTATATAGCACTTAGAGTAGTGATTGGCATCCAGGAATGTAAGTCATCATTGTTACTATTATTGTTAGTCTATTACGACCCTTCCTGATTTTATTTCTACCTTCTTTTATTCAGATTGAACGGCCCTAGTCTTTCCCCCTATTTTTCACTTCCACCTTCCAACACCACTTTTACAATCATTTTGGTCAATTTTCTTTTCCTAATCCAGTACCTAGTACCTTTTCCTAACCTAGTACCTTTTTTTCCCTAACCTACTACCCAATGATTCTTTCTCGAGAATCACTCTTGAAGCATACAGTACTGAAGGTACCATTAGCTTTTGGTGTCTCAAACTCACCAGACTTCTATTTTTAGGGAACATGTATGAACACTCCTAGGTCTGGGTCATAATTGTCTTTTATAAATAGTATTAGGGCATTTCCCCTAAATTAAACTGTCTTGTACTTGATCACACCATGGTTCTCCTCATACTCATACTCACACACCTCAATTCTCTGATTTTGAGATCATTCTACAACCTCACTTCTGTCTCTTTGGTATTCGACCACCTGGAAAATCTTGCTTGCATCAACCAACTTGGAGAGCCTACTGTTTTTAATCCTTCATACTGAAAAATATCTATTTTTCCATACCACTGGATTATCTGGTGGTGTGAAGGGAGTTCAGCCTTGCAATAAGATAGTCCTAGATTTAAATCCGGGGTTTGAACCTAGCCAGCTGTGTGGCCTCCTGTGAATTACCTAAACTTGCCATGCCTCAGCTTCCTCATCAGTGAAAGGTGTATGTGTGTGTGTGTGTGCGCGTGCGCACGCATATGCGAGGCATATATAGAAATAAATAATTTGGCACTGGCCTGGAAAACAGTAGGCCCTCAATAAATGCAGCTGCTTACCCTAGTACCGTGAACGTGAGTGCTGTTCCTGCTGCTGCCCCTGCCATGACTGCTCCCATTGCTGTTACTCGATACTACTGCTAGAAGGAGACCGTGGGAATACACATCAGTGGAATCTTCTCATTGACAGCTTTAGAAGCAATCCATCAGCACTGTGGTGATCTGTAACTTTGGCTTATAGTTCCCAGGTCAGGCGATACATTCCTCCAAACTGTGAGGTGGATAACATCTTATCACAGAGCTTCAGTTACACATGCTATAATTCTCTAATGTCAGAAATGAGGGTAGTTCTGGCTTTTCCTGTCACGACAATGATAAGACACTGACTCATTAAAAAATGAGTGCAGAATTCAATCTGCTTTGGAGGAAAACATTTCTTTTGTGTCAAAAGAATCCCATGTTTACAGGGAGCTTTTAAATTATTATTACCAGGAATTCATTTCCAGGGATCTCGGCTGCTTATCTAATACTAGTAATTTTTTTTTTAATATACAGTAGGAACATTTATTTTAACACTTCTAAAAGATATTTCTCCATGCCTGATGATTTGATATAAAAATCAAACCCATCATACTTTCCCCATCAGTCTCTCTACATCAAGGGCAATCAGAAATTTGTACAACATGAATATTTGCTTCTGAAACAAAAATTACAACTTAAGTGATAACAAAAATACACAAATCAACTGGACCCTAAACAAATTTCAAGTGTCATTGTAAATACCACAGTAAAGTAGCCTTTCCTTTGGTAGTTTAGTCACTAAGTCATATCTGACTCTCGTGACCCCATTGACTGTAGCCTGCCAGGCTCTTCTGTCCATGGGATTCTCCAGGCAAGAATACTAGAGTGGGTTGCCATTTCCTTCTCTAGGAGATCTTCCTGACCCAGGAATCGAACCCGGGTCTCCTACATTGCAGGCAGATTCAGCCTTTCCTTTAGTAAAGCTTTGAAATGATTAAAAAGTCCCTGCTTTTCTCAGAAGTTAGGGATATTTTCAGTAGATCTGGTAACAGCTCTGTTTGCCCCTTATCTCCTCCTTTCCTGCCCTCCATTTCCTCCAATGTATCTATCTGGACATGGAACGACAGACTGGTTCCAAATAGGAAAAGGAGTATGTCAAGGCTATATGTTGTCACCCTGCTTATTTAACTTATATGCAGAGTACATCATGAGAAACGCTGGGCTGGAGGAAGCACAAGCTGGAATCAAGATTGCCGGGAGAAATATCAATAACCTCAGATATGCAGATGACACCACCCCTATGGCAGAAAGTGAAGAGGAACTAAAGAGCCTCTTCATGAAAGTGAAAGAGGAGCGTGAAAAAGTTGGCTTAAAGCTCAACATTCAGAAAACTAAGATCATGGCATCTGGTCCCACCACTTCATGGCAAATAGTTGGGGAAACAGTGGAAACAGTGGCAGACTTTATTTTTTCAAGCTCCAAAATCACTTCAGATGGTGCCCGCAGCCACGAAATTAAAAGACACTTACTCCTTGGAAGGAAAGTGATGACCAGCCTAGACAGCATATTAAAAAGCAGAGACCTTATCTTTCCAACAAAAGTTCGTCCAGTCAAGACTATGGTTTTTCCAGTAGTCATGTATGGATGTGAGAGTTGGACCATAAAGAAAGCTCAGCACTGAAGAATTGATGCTTTTGAACTGTGGTCTTGGAGAAGACTTTTGAGAGTCCCTTGGACTGCAAGGAGAGTCAGCCAGTCCATCCTAAAGGATATCAGTCCTGAGTGTTCATTGGAAGGACTGATGTTGAAGCTGAAACTCCAATACCTTGGACACTTGATGCAAAGAGCTGACTCATTTGAAAAGACCCTGATGCTGGGAAAGATTGAAGGCAGGAGGAGAAGGGGGCTACAGAGGATGAGATGGTTGGATGGCATCACTGACTCAATGGACATGAGTTTGAATAAACTCCCGGAGTTGGTGATGGACAGGGAGGCCTGGCGTGCTGCAGTTCATGGGGTTGCAAAGAGTCGGACATGACTGAGTGAACTGAACTGAACATAGAACAGAAAGAATGCTTAAAGTTGTACAAGTTTCTTTTTCTTGATAAAAATGTTGGGAATAGAAAGGAGCATTTCTACCTAGCAAATCTTCAGTATCTTAAGTGTCCTTGAGTAAATCAGTAAATATCTCAAGCTTAGAAAATTAGGCCACTTAATCAGTTGTCTATTTATTGATTCATCCTAAATGCCACATTTTGAAGTGATTTTAAAAGTTGATTTAGTTATCTCAGTAACTTTCAAGTGACTTTGTGGTTAAATTACCTCAATTCTGAATAATTTAAAAGAAAAATATATTCAATGCTGCTTTATTTTTTGTTATTTTTCTATGATGTTGTTGGTTTTTTTTTTGCTTTGTTTTTTAATCTTTTGGCCATGCCTATGGGATCTAATTCCCATACCAGAGCTCGAACCCATGTCCCCTGCAGTGGAAGCACAGAATCTTAACCACTGGACCACCAGGCAAGTCCTATCGATGCTTTATTTTAAAAACTGAAAAATCTGGAAGAACCTGAAGTCTTCCATTTTTTCTTCCTTAAAGCCCTTGATATTAAGGGAATTGAATAAAGTATAATATACAAATGTTTACCCATAAAGTACATTTCACATGTTATTTGAATCTTCAAAAAGCCTGTAAAGATGATTTTCAACACCATTTTACAGAGGAACAAACTGAGGTCACTTGTCATTCTGAAAACAAAATGGAATCATCCTTCCTGTTCAGCTTTGGTCAAATCTGAATATTTTCTTTTTTTGTTGTCTCACTGTCATGCACAAAAACAATTTTTTAAATTTACTTTTTAATTGGCAGGAAATTGTTTTACAGTGTCATGTTGCATTTTCTTTAGTGGAAGATCTGCACAATTCTGAAGCTTACTTCTGATCTGCAGTCAAGGAAGCAACCTTTATCCAAAAGCCTGAAACTTGACCATCTTCACAACTGGCTTAAAACGCACATGGCCATTGAAAAAAGCTAGTGCACAATCACACTATTCTCAGGGTTGTTCATACAAATGGAGAACTGGAAAGGTTCTTAAAAGTCCTTTCTTCCCATCTCTCAAATGGTATTAGAAGCCCTTCTAAAACATCTATTTTTTAAAGTTCCAACTGTCAGAACCAGCCCATGTCTAGACTTTCCATCCTCCTGCCCTCCCTCTCCTCCTAGGAGGACCATTTGATCCTCAGGTATCTGCTCAGTCCCTACCCTCGAGTTTTGGACTTGGCCCTGCACCAGGAGTGATATCACCAGGTCAAGCCCTGGCATATAGGATCAGCTCCCAACTAATCTACTACTTTGTCCTGGATGCAACAGGAGTAGAGCCCTTCGTCTCAGGCCCAGGAGCACAGCTTCCTTCCAGGCTTGAGAGAAACAGAGACAAGAGAAGTTAGCAATGTGGTTCTGGCTCTGCAGTTAGACTTGGGTCACCCCTGCTCTGACACTGGGCAGCGATGTGAGCCTGGCAAGTGACTTTGATCATTCCATGCCTCAGAGGTTACTGTGAGAATCAAGCATGATAGTCCATGTTAAGCACATAACCGAGTACTTTAGCAGTGCAGAGTAGACCATAAAGTTTAGCTACCATTAATAATTGTTGTTATTTGAATTGGAGGTAGAGAGCTTGAAAACTGGGTGAGATTTGACATCATCCTTCCCATGGAATAATCTCCCTTGAAGGATAGGAAGGACCGACATACCTGGGTGATGTGTGCCTGCTAAGTTGCTTCAGTCATGCTCAACTCTGTGGGACACTATGGACTGTAGCCTGTCAGGCTCCTCTGTCCACGGGATTCTCCAGGCAAGAATACTGGAGTGGGTTGCCATGCCCTCCTCCAGGGGATCTTCCCAACCTAGAGATCAAACCTGCATCTGTTATATCTCCTGCATTGGCAGGCAGGTTCTTTACTGCTAGTGTCACCTGGGAAGCCCCAATACCTGGATAATTCCCCTTTATCTGCAGCGTCAGGGTTTCCACCTGGGATTGGTGGGTAAGGATCAGATAAGCCAGGTTTCTTATCCACAGTTTTATCTGATGCTTCCTCTGGTACTTTAAATGTAGCGGGTCACAATACTTATTTTATTGCTGGAGAAGAGATTAAGTACCAACCAGAGTCAGCTCAGGTCATGAGGTCCATTTGTGTCTATTTCAACTGTGTGATGGCTTAGGGGATTCTCTCTGTACCCCCAGGGCTCTCTCTTCAGGCTTCCAGGGTTACTTACCTACCTAGATTCAATATCTATCTCCCTGGATGGGTGAAATGCTTCTCAATGTCTCCCCTCCCTCCTTGCCACCAGACTGAGAGTTCTCCAGGGGTCACAAATTTCCCTTAGGAGAGTTCAGCCCAGTGACTTAGTGAAGGTAGCTTACTTCTAAGAAGGTAGCTTACTTCTAAGAGTAACCCTTAACATGAGATCTACCCTCTTTACTGTGGTGCTTTTGAACTGTGGTGTTGGAGAAGACTCTTGAGAGTCCCTTGGACTGCAAGGAGATCAAATCAGTCAATCTTAAAGGGAATCGGTCTTGAATATTCATTGGAAGGACTGATGCTGAAGTTGAAGCTCCAATACTTTGGCCACCTGATGGGAAGAGCCAACTCACTGGAAAAGACCCTGATGCTGGGAAAGACTGAAGGTAGGAGGAGAAGGGGACAACAGAGGATAAGATGGTTGGATGGTATTACTGACTCAACAGACATAAGTTTGAGTAAGCTCCGGGGGTTGGTGATGGGCAGGGAAGCCTAGTGTGCTGCAGTCCATGGGGTCACAAAGAGTCGGATATGACTGAGTGACTGAACTGAACTGAACAAATTTAAAAGTACTGGAGGAAGTGTTCTTGACACAAAAACTGATGGTGGTGGTGGTGGTTTAATCACTAAGTTGTGTCTGACTCTTGGGACTCCATGAACTGTAACCTGCTAGGCTCCTCTGTCCATGGGATTCTCCAGGCAAGAATACTAGAATGAGTTGCCATTTCCTTCTCCAGGGGATCTTCCAGACCCAGGAATCAAACCTGGGTCTCCTGCATTGCAGGCAGATTCTTTACTGACTTAGCTACGAGGGAAGATTATTAGTTCAAAATAAAAAAAGTGATGGATATGTTTATTACCTTGATTGTGATGATGGTTTCACTGTGTATGTGCATGTGTCCAAACTCATCAAATTATATAAAGTCAATATGTTCAGTTTTTATGTATCATTATTACACCTCAAACTTTTTTTGAGTTAGTAGCCTTTCTAGTTCCAGGTGTCCAAGTGCCCACACTGGGACCAGGATTCACTCCTTCTGTATGGGCTTCCACACCAGGACATGGTCAGCACCCATCAGACATTAAAGAATCTGCCTGCAATGTGGGGGACCTGGGTTTGATCTCTGGGTTGGAAAGATTCCCTGAAGGAGGGCATGGCAACCCACTCCAGTATTCTTGCTTGGAGAATCCCATGGACAGGGGAGCCCGGCAGGGTACAATCCATGGGGTTGCAAAGAGCTGGACATGACTGAGCAACTAAGCAGAGCGCAGCAAACACTTTGCAGCCTTCACTAATTTTACCAGCAGAGGGCACACAGCAGACATGCGCTCTCTATTGAATTATCAGTCTTGATTCCAGAGTGGTCCTCGTAGTGTTGAGCTGTTAATGCTCCAAATTAGTTCTTCACTTTCCCCTCATGGTTAAGAGGCTCTTGTCTTCTATTTCAGACGGACAGCCCAAGGACATTTACTATGTCTGGAACAGTTTCATTTATCCTAGGAAAGGATCCATCTCACCAGGCTGGATTCTGTGGTGACCTAGATCACTGATTTTGAAGGCATGGCTCAGGAAAGGTAGTTGTAGACTTTAGGATTTATCAGGATGCCTGCAGGGGTGGAGGGGGAGAGAGACACAGAGATCTGGAGGCACATCAGAATCAACTGTGCATATTAAAAAAAAAAATTCCTGGGTGTGGCCCCCAGATCTAATACATCAGAATGTCTAGGCTGGTGTCCCAGGAATCCATACTGTAACATGTTGCCATGGGATTTCATGAAGTCAGCTCTGAACCAGCACTGGGGACCTACCAATCCAGGGCAATCTCTGGTGTTCCCATCTCAGTCCTGCTACTGTAGCAACAGCCCATAGGGCCATGAGCAGTCATGGAGTCAGAAGTAGGTGTAAAGCACTGGGGCCTGGACCAGCCCTTCCTGAGGGAGCAAGGCCCCTCCCACTGAGGGAATGTGGAGGGTGGTCTCTAAAGTTAAGGTAGCAACTCTGTCCCCTCTGAGGGATTTTTTAATATTTATTTATTTGACTACGCTGAGTCAGTTACTGTACGTGGGGTCTTCAATCTTTGTTGTAGCACGCAGGATCTGTTAGTCGTGGAGTTCAAACCCTTAGTTGTGGCATGTGGGCTCAAATCCCCTGACCAGGGATTGAACCTGGGCCCCCTGCATTGGGAGCGTGGAGTCTTAGCCACTGGACCAACAGGAATGTCCCTATTCCGCCAGATGTGATCAGAGAATAGCCACTGCATTGGCCACTCACAGTGACAGGAGAAGCTGCACCTTGCTTCCCAGGGAGCTCTCAGCTTGTCTCCAAGCCCTCCATCCCCACTCTGCACTCGGGCAGGGTGGGCTGCAGGCAGCTACACTTGGGGCCCGGGTCTCTTCCCCAGCACGGCTCCAGATGGCGGTGCTTAGAGCAGCTTCTATCTCTCTGACTGAAAGGTCTTCTTGACAGAGTTCTCAGTCACATTGAGCTCAGCCAGAGCCCGTCTTCAGGCTGAGTCAGGAGCTGAGCACATGCTCAGATATTGGTGGGGGGGGGGTGGTCCTGGGGGTCCCAGTGACAAGATCCTACAGACCCAAAGGCTGAGCTGCAGAGTCCGGCCATCTGTGTGGTTCCCAGCTACCGTCCAAGCCAAGGGCATCTTAGGGACTCCTTTGGCCCAGAGCTGATGCTTCTGTCTGGCACTCGGATTTCCTGGAGGATCTGGTCAGGGGTGTCTCATTCAGGGAGGGAAGTCCTTCTCTGGCCTCCTGGATACTGAATGGCCTTCTGTTCAAGCCTCCCTGGGTTGGGGTACTGACTGGAGGGAACCTGCCATCCCCACAAGGGGAGAAATCCTGGAGCTTGAAAGGGACTTGAAAGATGGTGTAATATCATAGAAAGAGGCTAGACATGAAGTAAGACATTACTACCTTGGACAGGTCAGCACCCATATTTTTATCTGTAAAATGGAAGGTATTACCCCTATCTCATAGGGTTGAAGGAACATTAAATGAGCTAGTGAAAGAATATAAAGTGTTTCAGCACAGCGCCTGACATCCAGTCAGTATTGAAATGTTGGCAGTGACTTCTCCAGGTCCTTCCTGTCTCTGTAGCACAGGTGAAGACTCAAGGGTACAGGCCTGGAAAATGAAGGGGAACTGTAGAAGGGAGATGCTGGCCATCATGAATTGTTTCAGAGCCTCACTGGGGCTGAACAAGAAGCCTGCATCCCTTGAAGCCCCCTGCTCCTTATCACCCTCACAGCAACAAGGGTGTCACCGTTCTCTGGATTCCTGTATCCCCTTTCCTCCAGGTGCATCCTGGTAACAGCCCATTCACACGTCCTCTTGCTCAATCTATGGGAGACCTGGGGACCACCAGGCCAGCCTGCTGCTGCCAGCAGAAAGTTCTGGGGCTGGAAGACTGGGTGGAGCCTGGGGCTTCTCAGGATTCCTGGGGCCACTGTGGGGAGCCCCTGGACTTCTTGGCTGTCCCCAGGTCTCCAAGCCAGAGCAACGTCATCCTGTGTGAAGGGCCGGGATGGGGCAGGTGAGCTGCAGAGGATATAGGCAAGTAGGAGCGGAGGGGGCCTGCTTTTGGCAGCAAAACTCCCAGAGCCTTGGAGCAACCAAAAGGTAAATGTCTGGGGGCAGTTTTCAGAGTCTGACTTTTAAGTTCAGGCCCAACCAGTGTGAAAGTGGCAACCACACCCTCCTCCTTTCTGTTCCTCAAATGCACAAAGTAACTCAGAGAGTAAAGAATCTGCCTGCAATGCAGGAGACCCAGATTTGATCCCTGGGTTGGGAAGATCCCGCTGGAGAAGGGAATGGCTACCCACTTCACTATTCTTGCCTGGAGAATCCCATGGACCGAGTAGCCTGGCAGGCTACAGTCGGTGGAGTTGTAAAGTCAGAAACGACTGAGCGACTAACACTTTCACTTTCACTAACTCCTGCCTCAGGGCCTTGGCGTTAGCTGTTTCCTCTGCCTGAGGTTCCCTTCACTCATGGCTGGTTGCTTTCTTTCACTTAGGTTTCATCTCAGATGTCTTCTCTTCAAAGATGCCTCTTGTAAGCATTCCAATATGTTGCCCTCCCCCAACTCCCACACTTTCTGTCCATTTACCCCATTTTATTGCCCTTAGAGTCCTTATCACTCTGTCAAACAGTCTCATTTATATATCTCATTTCTTGTTTAGTGTCTGTCACCTTTATGAAAGTAGGATTTTATTTCATTCACCTATCTATCCCCAGGGCTGAGAACAGAAGGACTTAGTAGGTACTCAGTAAACAGTTGTTGAGTGCTGGAAAGGTGTTGGATCTAAGAGAGGCAATCCTGATGGTGAGAGAGGTTTTGGAATATTGTCATCTTGACCTTGTTAAAGCAGAAAGGAGTGTGATCAAGGTGGGCCAGGACTCAGACTAAAAGGCACCCATTAGGGTGAATGGATAAGTGTCCTCGCAGTCACTGAGAGGTGGCCTGACCCTGCAGCCAGGTCACAAGAGCCAAAAGACATCACAGCAGTCGTCCATATCCTGGAACTAGGAATTGGCTTCTGAAGTCTGAGACAAGGTCCTGGGGTGTTCCACTGGGGAGAAGCACAGTGACGAGGGTTCAGCAAGCAGCTCACCCATAGACCACAGGACCCCAGCTCCTCAGGTGAGATTCACGGGCAGAACGTTAGGTGGCAACAACTGGACAGAAAACACGGCCTTAACCAAGATTACTAGGGAGACTCCAAAAACCAGAATCCAGGCAGAAACCAAGTCATGAGAACCAGAGTGGGAGCTGGGCTGAGCCTGAGGTCAAGTGGGAATTGGGCTAGCTGGGGAATTAGCCAGTGAAAGAGGCTGTTTGGTTGGGAAACACGTCTGTGGCCCTTTGCTGTCGGGGCAGGGGGCAGAGCTGCATTTGCCTACCAAAGACAGTGCTCAGCAGCTGTCTTCAACCCTCTCCCCTCCTCTTGGGTTTCCAACAAGAGAGCTGCTTTCAACAGCACCCCTAAGCCAAAAAATCTCCCTGGGGCTGTTGTGGATATGCCTTCAGAGTGACTTTTAGTTATTTTAGCCACTGGATGAGGAGCTGTCATATCCACAGGACCTGACATACAAGAAATACCTATAGGACTTCTGCCGGAGAGAGACCAAAAGTTCCCATTGACTCAAAAAGCAATAAACTGCCCAGCCTGGGGCATGCGCCCTCTCCAATCTTGGCTCCCCATGAGAGCTGCTCGGTTGTCAGTAGGCCAGACTCCTAGCTGCCCTCCTGTTCAAGCCACAGGCTCATTCCTGCCTCCCTACCTCTGCCCACTCCCCTCTTCTTTACCAAACCAAACATTACACTTTCTTCAACAACCAAAATAAGTTCAGTGATTTTTTTTGGTGACCCTTCCATGATGTTGTATACATAATGCTCTCAATTTCCATAGCACAGTCTTATACCTGGTAATACTGTGGACTAATTTTTGTTCCCAGGTAGTTTCAGCATGTACCTTGTTCTCCCAACTAGATCAGAGTGTCCTTGAACGTAGAGGATGGATCATCCTGCTGTATTTCTTCCAGAGCACCCAGCAAAGAGCTGGGGGCATCATAGATCAATGCTAATGTGAACCCTGCCCTCTTCAAGAAAGGGCAAGGGTAAAGAAATACTTTTGGTACCCGGGGCTGCTCGGTGAAAGATGGGGAACAGGAGCTAAGGGCATGGGGAAGAACTGGGCCTGTTGGGTAACTTACACTTTGTATTTTTAAATTTGGGGAAATAAAAGAAGAGTAGCCTAATTTCAACATCCAGGGAACCTAGGAACTAATGATGAGTCAACGTCTCCTTTTAGAACTTCTCTATCCCTCCCCTTGCATTGGTTTTCAAGAACCACATACCTGGCCTGTATTCCACCCCCTCTGGGTGCTTCTGCCCACTGATGACACCATATGAGAGAATGAATTAGTCCTGAAGAAGTGACTCAAAGGATGAACATTTCAGTCGGCATAGAAGACTGATAGAAAGGGTGCCTATCTAGTAGGGTGAGCTGCCTCTTCTGCTCATCACAGTCAGAAATGTCTTCTTGGAAGAAAGCAAGACATGAAGGCATGTGATAATCTATACAAATTTTATTTTAATATCAATTTGTGTGGAAACAAGCAGGTGTCAGTGTTACGCAGGCACGGAAAAAAGGGAAAGAAAAAAACCCTCCAGTGATAATTGCTCTTGTATTTACACCATTTGGCTTCAACAGGGACAGGAAGTTTTACTGTTAGCTTCCTGTGGGAACTCCAGTTTCTGCACCTTTCCCTGCTGCCTCTCAGCATCACGATAGAGCAGGGATTTCTGAGCCTTCAATCGGCAAGCCAGGCACATGAAAATTGACTCCACATTCTGGCTCTCTTTGGGGTCCTTGGCCGACGTCTCAAATAAGAGCATGTTGTGGGCATCAGCAAATTTCAGGGCTAAGTTGGAGGGCACCTGGATCTGTTCCCTCAAGTCACACTTGTTGCCCACAAGCACTTTGGGGACTAGTGGGGGCACAGCATGCCCATTGCATTCTTGGATCCACATTTTGAGGTTGGTGAAGGATGTCATCTTCGTGACGTCGTAGACAAAGACCACAGCATGCACATTGCGGTAATAGTGCTCCACCATGCTCTTGCGGAAGCGTTCTTGGCCCGCTGTGTCCCACACCTGAACCTGGAAGACACAAACGATCGATATTTGGAGTCAGAAAAGGAAACATAAAATCGAGATAGGAGAAAACATGGTTCTGTGGCATTATAAAAATGAGGTGACAACATATATATGGAATTTAGAAAGATCGTAACGATAACCCTATATGCAAAACAGAAAAAGAGACACAGAAATACAGAACAGACTTTTGAACTCTGTGGGAGAAGGTGAGGGTGGGATATTTCAAAAGAACAGCATGTATACTATCTATGGTGAAACAGATCACCAGCCCAGGTGGGATGCATGAGACAAGGGCTCGGGCCTGGTGCACTGGGAAGACCCAGAGGAATCGGGTGGAGAGGGAGGTGGGAGGGGGGATTGGGATGGGGAATGCGTGTAGATCTATGGCTGATTCATGTCAATGTGTGACAAGACCCACTGAAGTGTTGTGAGGTAGTTAGCCTCCAACTAATAAAAAAATAAAAATTTAAAAAAAAAAAAAAATGAGGTGACAAGCCCTGACACAGGAAGTGGTTCTTTGACAAATTGGCAGAATGGTCTTTTTCAAAGTAGAGAGAGAAGTTTCTTCCAGCGTTTATTAAGTCTCTCTTAAGATTTTGAGTTGAAAATCTTAAGGTTTTTAGTTGAAAACCTAGAGTATAAATTGGTCAACTTTCCTGGAGGGCAATTTGGCAATATTATCAAAAGCTTAAAAATGTACAAAATTCTTAGAGCCTAGAATCCCATCCAGAAATCTATACAAAAGAAATAGCGAAATAGCAGATAATGTAAATAAGTAGTTGTGATATAATATACAGCATGATGCCCATAGTTACCACTGATGTATGATATATATGAAAGTTGTTAAGAGAATAAACCTGAAAATTCTCATCACAAGGAAAAACTTTCTCTTTTTTTGCTTTCTCTTTTTCTTGTATATGCATGAGATGATGGGTGTTCACTAAAGTTACTGTGGTAATCATTTCACAACATATGTAACTAAAACTATTATGCTGTATACCTTAACCTTATATAGTGATGTACATCAATTACATCTCAATAAAACTAGAGGGGGAAGCAAAAAGAGAGAGAGAGAGATGTGGTCAAAATTCTGTACAAAGATCTTAATCAATTTTTAAAAAACAGGAAACAACCTAAATGTTCACTAGGAGATAAACAGCTAAAATGCATGTGTGTATCTATATAGGTGGGCTCTTCACCAGCTGAGCCACAAGGAAAGCCCATCTACACAATGGGCTATTATGCAGCCATTAAAATACTCTTTTCAAAGAATAAGTCGTGTGGGAATTCCCTGGCAGTCCAGTGGTTAGGACTGTGCACTTTCACTGCCAAGCCCCCAGGTTTGATTCCTGGTCAGGGAACTAAGATCCCACAAGCTGCACAGCATGGCCAAAAAAGAAAAAATGGTGTAAAAATGCTCACAAGATGCAAGCTTAAAAAGGAGGATACAAAATATTTTGTAAACTATGGTCCCAATATTTTTTGAAAAAATTAAACATAGACATATGCATAGAAAAGATCAGAAGTGTACAAAACTAGAATATTAATGGTTATTTATGAATAGTGGGATTTTAGGTGATATTTATTTCCTTTTTTGTATTTTCCAAATTTTCTACTGTAAGTATATATCACTTTGGGGGTTTAAATTTTTTTGTATGACTTTTTAAAGAAAATAAAGTCAGTGTTAAAATCTCACTTTGTGGCTCAATTTATTTTAAATTCACTTCTTTCTTAGGTAAAAGGTAAATTAGCTCATTGGAATTTTCTTCTGCATCTTAGCTTTTGGGATAAAGGCCAATTAGCAACATACATAAAGATACAGTTCCCAGGGGATGCTCCGGAGTCTACACACATTCAGCCCAATCTAGTTTCCTTTATATATCCAAAGTCTTGGACAAGGGAAATCATGCTGAGAACAGCTGTCCCAAGGCCTTGTACAATTCAAAGTTATGAAAGAGAATGTGGTTATAGTCACTAATTGACTACTATGGTTCTTAAAATGAAGTATAGCCTTTATTTGGAATTAGCAGTCAGTAAGTAAAATCTAGTAAATATAATTAAATCTTTTTGCTGGGTAAACATCTTATAGGGCACTAGAGTCATCATTCTGAGCATCTATTTTCATCATCCAGGCTTTCCTTCATCTCCTTTATGGAGATGGGTGCCATGCTCCTTTGGCACGATCTTCAAGTCATCACCTTCTTCCATTCAGATTTCCATGTATTTTGGTCAGATTCTCCTCTCCTCACTTCTGGACTACAGAAAAGGCTTTTGGATTCTAGATGCCTTCACCCCAGTGGCTCTTGCATGCTGCTTTCAAATCAGCCTTCCTAAATCCCTGCTTGTATCAGCGTGTCATCCTCCTCTTCAGCCAATTCCAACAGCCCTCTACTGCATATGGCATCAAAATAGAAACATTTCTGTCTGCCACAATTCGACCCCACCCAACCTAGTTTCCAGGTACTCAGCTCCACCTGGTTCATTCTGTCCTCTGTACCTCTGGTCCTACTAGTCCACCTTCCCCTATATCAGTGGTTACCCCCAAATTGCTCTATCCAAATCCCACCCATTCTTCCAGGCTCAGCTCATATTCCACCTTCTTCCTAAAACCTTCTCCAATTTTTCAGTTCTCTTTCCTTAGGAATGTTTATTATACTTTGAGTCTCTACCACACCATTTAGAATATATTTATTTGTTCTTTGGCTTTCCCAGGTGGCTCAGTGACAAAGAATCCACCTCAGTGGTAAAGAATGCAGGAGACTTGGTTGGGTTCAGTCCCTGGGTCGGGAAGATCGCCTGGAGAAGGAAGTGGCAACCCATTCCAGTAGTCTTGCCTGGAGGATTCCATGGACAGAGGAGCCTGGCAGGGTACAATCTATGGGGTCACAAAGAGTCGGACATGACTGAAGTGACTGAGCACACACGCATACTTGTTCTCTAGTCGTTTCATCAGTGTTCTTGGCACCCCTCCAGATAGACTGTAAGCAGTCTTTTTCTGCATCAGGTCCCTCATCATCATGCTTGCCATTAATACTGTCGTCATGATCAAAAAGCAGTATTGGCCTGAATCACCAAAACTACCATCCATCTGACATCCTATGTATCTGCCAAGGATTTCAGAGACAACATTCGACTTTGGTTACCCAGAAAAACGTAAGTCCTCAAAGGCTGATTTGCTTCAGCAAGCAGAGACAGAAGGGATTCTCATTTCTTCCACCTCTCTGGTGCTCTGAGCAGGGAGAAAGAGGAGAGCAGGCCAAGAGAGGAATGGAGGTCAGTGGAAAGAGGGCAAGAATCGCCAGAGAATATCCTTATCACTTGGCTCCAGGTTTCCCCACACCTACCCTCTGGTAGTCGGTAGTCGTAACTCTTGCCTCTGAATAAGGCTGAATCCCTACCAGCCCTCAGGCGTGTGGCAGATGCTTTAACACCATGAGCTCAGGACTCTAAAAATACCTGCCACTAGCAGGAACACGGGTGGGAGTGTGTGAGGTGTTTGGGGCTGAGTAGGTTGGCTGTTTGGCTTTTCTAAGGTAGGGCTTCAGAATGATGCACGCCACCCAAGCCTGTGGAGACTTGAACCTTTGATTTGGGGGCTTGAAATTCCAACCCCTTTCTGTGGTGAGAGGGGAGCCAGGAAGCAGACTGCTCAGAGCAGAAAATCACAAGAACCAGTGCTGTGGCTTCAAGAGCCATCACAAAGCGGGAGCACGACAGTCAGGCTCTCTGGAACAGGAATGACCTCATTTTGTTTCGGGGTTTGGTGTCCCAGTCCTTCTCGGCACCCTCATAAACCCCCGGCCTCTGTTGGACAGTGAAAGCAGCTCCTCCCCCTTCGGCAGCTGGCGTTCCCTCACCCAGTGCCCCCCTCCCGCCATGGGCACAGCATCCACACGGTGGCCAGCACTGGTGCCTGCCCCTAAACCACACACATGCCCCCAGGCTCCTTTTTTTCTCTCCAAGGACCAGTGGGGTTTAGTGGAGTCAAACCAACAAGGGTGCAAATCCCAGCCCAATCACGTCCTACTAGTTAGGTGTCCTCAGGCAAGTTACTTTATCTTCACCGTCCTCCTCTGGAGACTAAGGATAAACACAGCAGTCCTGTAGGGATGCTGTGAGGATTAGCATCCTCATAAGTACACGACACAGTGCCCAATACAGTCCCCCTTCATCCCTGGCCCGAAACCGCCACCACCAAGTCTGGCCAGACAGCTCATTGAGTGGGTGCCCTTGGCAATGCAGCAGTGGATATGGAATTGGGAGACGTGGGTTCCAGCCCCTCCTCTCACTAACTAAGTCAATGACTAGGCAAAGGAAATAACATGCGAGAAAGATCTTTTGCACAATACAAAGTGTTCTGCAAATACTAGTTGTTGCCATTGTCTCAGGGGCCCCATAAGCCCTGTCCTAGTAGCATTGCTCCTTTAATCCATTGGTTCTCATCTTGGAAAGCAAGATGAGACAGCTTGGCTGCTTTTTCTTCTTTTTTTTTTTAGCTTGGCTTCTTGATGATGAGCTAGAGCCAAGGCAAAGGCAATCAGTGGGGAGGGGGAAGAAAGAGGAAGGCGAGCAACATGCCCTGGTGGCTGGGGTCGGGCCCAAAGTGATGGGGACACTGGAGGAGCATCGAGGGGCACAGGGGAGCTGCCAAAGGTACCTCTAGCCTTGTAAACCATTTTCCTGGGGCTACGGCTGCCTGAGCAAATCCTTCACCCCCTGCATGTGCTCTTAGGTGACTCAGGTATTTCTTTTCCCTAGAGAAGATATCTGGTATCTTTCTACACATGAGGTATGAGGTATGAATATCCTTCTGTTGGAGGCCGGTGGGGGAGGGTAGAAATGGAGAAAGGGAGAAAGTATATCTGTAATCTTTGGAGGATGCCCGAGGGGGTCACGGGGAAAGTTTAAGACAAGTCTTTCTTCAGCGAGCTGGACCATCCCATCTGCGTCTAAGATACACCCAGCTTCACATGCCAGGCTGACACAGAGAATAGCAAAGGCAGACGGAGAGACAAAGAAACTCACACACAGCAAGAGAGGCAGCAATGGAGACAGAAAAACGACCAAACTGATGGCTAATTAACCATTAAGCTAACTGGCAGAAGATAGAAGCTCAGAAGCCCTAAGGAAGACATGATGTCATTCTGACTGCAGGCAGCTTCTGAGGGAACACTTAGTTCACCCTCCATCCACTCGGTAATGTAACACACACGAGGGTGTTTTTCCAAGTGAGTTCGGGGGAAGAGAAATCCACAGTCTTGAGCGGCACCTGCCCTCAGCCACGGCTGACCACAGAATGCCTGGTCCAGAGGCTAGGGCAGAGGGTGTGCCTGGCGTGTAGGAGGAACCCAACTGCACAGGAGAAGATGCTTCCATAAAAATCTACAAAGAGGGGCTCAAAAATTAGAACTGAGCCTCCCTTCTACTACCTCCCCACCCCCAAACACCCAGTCCTATTTGGCATTTTCCAATGCTTTTAGACTGAGACAGGCGCCATATGTGTTAGCTAAACCTGTAAGACGACAGACACTCAATGTTCATTCAAGGAAGTTCCACCCTTCCCTTGGGGGCTGGGGGAGGCCTCCATCCTTCCTAGGCTGATGTCAAGAAGGCCTGTCAATTTTCCCCTATGATGTCTCACCGTATCCCTGTCCCAGGTAACTTTGTGGGTTGGATGGACCACGGGGCTGGCCCAGTGTGGGGATTTACGGACTTTTCCAAGCCAGGCAGCACAGTATGTGGTAAGAGCACCAACAAGGGAATTAGGAGACCTGAGCTGTAGGCCGGGCCCTGGGTGATCTTGGGTAAGTCACTTTCCCTCTCTCAGCCTGAGTTTCCTCTCTGTAAAACAAGGAAGTTGGATTAGAGATGCTCTGAGGTCTCGTCCATCTCTGAACATTCTCTGATTCTTACACTCAAGGTAAGACAGTCAAGGGGCAGAAAGGAAAACCTAGGTACTCAGCACAATGCCTGCAGTGCAGCTGAAGGGGGCGTTCTTGAAGGCTCATGGGTCCAGGGGCTGAAACCCTGGGCCCCCGGGATCCCATGAGGCTGGCTGCCTGGCATGCCACCTCCCCCTGCGCACAATCCCTCCCAGCCAGATATTGCCCGACTGGAGGAGAGAGCAGTGACAAAATGCGTGGGCTCTGAATTGAGGTTGAAAGCTGGCCCTATCACAGGGAAGGCAGGACAGTGAGATGGCGCAGTGCTGGGGCTCCAGGGTCAAAGACGGAAGCTCAGATCCACGTGCCTTGGGGCAAGTTATTTCATCTCTCTAACTTTGGTCTCCTTATCCATAAAACAAGAACAGTAATAATAGTCCTAATTTCACAGGGCTGCTGAGAAGATCAAACAAGATAGTGCATGGAAAGTGTCTAGCCTGGGCTCTTTGTTTCTTCAATAAATAGAAGTTGCTGTTGTTGTTATTATGATTATTGCTGACTCGCTGTAGGCTTTTCTTGATGTTCTTGTGAATCAGGAAATACTGGATTATAAATGTCGTGAGGGGGTGGCAGACACATAGATTGCCGACACCAAATGGGGCTTTAAGGCCCTACAGATGGCACTGGCATTTTGTCTGGTGTTGTAGCTTGTTTGTTTGTTTTTTGGCCATGCCTTCTGCCATGCAGGATCTTAGTTCCCCCACCAGGGACTGAACCTGGCCCCGCCTCCATTGCGAGTGCAAAGTTTTAACCACTGGACCACCAGGGAAGTCCCAGCACTGCCATTTTAGAGCGTGACAGCCTTCTCCTGCTGAACCTGTGGTCTAGGGCTGCCTCAGTTTGGGGACTTTTCTCTCTCTCCCCAAAAGAGAAGCCTTTGACAGTCACCTCCTAGCATGGGTTTGGCACCTGTTCCTTGAGACACTTCAGGCCAGCCAGAGTCTGGGGCAAAACTGTCTCCCCTGGAGTGTCTCTGCTAGCTGCTGCGCTCTGCCATCTCCCCAAAGACACTCCGGTCTCACCTGCCAGCTTGGGCCCTGGGCTTGCAGCAGCCTTGCTGGAGGCAGGGTCCCCATCCCGCTGCTCCCACACCCTACCCTGAGCCTCTTCAGAATCTGTACTCAGAGGGCTTGTCCATGAGCAGTGTCACAAGGTTTCGTCCTCTTGAAAATATCATCTTCCCAAAAAAGCCTGTATTAAGCACTTATCTGCACGTGGTGCTGTGCTGGGCTCCATCTCTTGTGAGTCACACTGTCACAGGCTCTGCCCTCTGGGAAAAGGTCCGGAATCTTTGGCGGACACTGTAAAATCCAGTTTGACTAAGTACTGGATGTTAGAAGGGAAGGAATCTTTGCAAAATCTCCCCCAAGGCCATTGGGCAGTGACCCTCTTCCACTCGTTTTCACCTTCCACTTTCTGGCTTCCTCCTCTCCTCTCCCCGTCTTCTCCTTTCCTAGACTCCCAAACACTTCCTTTTTCCTTCATCTAAATTTCAAGTGGACTTCTTTACCCCTCTCTTAAATGTAAACGACTCTTTGGCTCAATGTGACATGATGTTAAACAAGCGATAGCATTAAATTCAAAAGGTTTTGAGGGTTTAAGAACACACCCATAAGTATATTTCTATTTTAGATGTTAAGAGGCATGTTTTAGAAATTCCAGAGTCTTACAACCTTACATTAAAGAAGTCCTAGCCAAACAGACATTGACATAAGAGCCCTAGGGAAGGATGGAGACAGATACCTACTTTGACTTTTAAAAGGAAATGTAGAAATCCCCCCACTCCCGTCCCCCACCCCCATCCCACCACCTGGCAAAATGAGAGGGGCAAAAAAGATCACTATTTCAAAACAGTACCCTATTTTCCTGATCCTGGGGTCAGTTGTTCTCAAGAGCACTCCCTTATCAGTACTGAGCTGCCTATCTTCCTGACATCAAGTGCCTTGGACCAGTCTCTGAAGCCATTTTAAAACCTGTTCATTTTAATAACGAAGGAGTCAGGAATCTTGTACGGTTTAGAGCATTTCATCACCCTCCCCAGTTACTCAGCCCTTCTCTCTACATCATTCAGAAGAGAGGTCCTGTGGTCATTTGGGCTGTTTGCCCAATGGAAAGGGAGGGTTAACTTCACCTGACAGTGTCTGACCATAGGCTTGAGAAAAGGCCAGCTGTGGCTCTAGAGGAGTTGGTCTTTAGTGCCCAGTGCCTTTCGAGGTGTCTTTTCTGCTCATAACCCTGTCCCCTCTGCTCCCCTGACACATGAAGCTGCCCTTGCCATGTCCTCCCTCCCTCCATCTTCTGCACATTGAAATATTCCTGTCCTCTTGAGTTTCTACCTTTTCCGATCTGAAAGTGAGCACAAATGGTCAGACAAGAATATCTGTACTTATTGACAAACTAATGAGAGGGGAGCACCAAGACACTTTCCTGAGCCTAAGTCACATAAGTCACTCTGCATCTTTACAAAGGCCCACTGAAGACAATACCAACAGAATGGGTAACAGGCATTAGGTACCCCAGACAAATAAAGAAGCTATCATTTGAGGGGTGCTCTTCCAAAAGAACTAGTTTTATCTGTTATGAAGTGCGGGCAGGTAACCCTGTGTCAATTTCTTTCAAAGGGCTCATGGCTTTGTGCCAGAACCACTGCACACCACTCCTATTCCAAACCAGCCCTAATCTCAACTATAAATTTTAATTTAAAATACAGTACTTTTCATTCTTTATGGATTTCCGTCCCCCACCCCCACCCCACCGCGGCCTGCCCACTGCCAAGGCCTGAGGGCTTAGCCAAAGCAGATTTGTGCAACCTATTGGCACTCAGGAGGTAGAAGAGACCTCAAGATACGTGAAGTGCTTTGGGATCCATTCCACAGACCAGGACGGAGATCCCTCATACCTCCCTCTGCCCACAGGTGCCGCTGCTCCCGGCTCAGGGTCCAGGATGGGTTTGAACCTTTTCCTGGCAGGAGCTGTCAGGCAAGGGCAAAGGGCATGAATGCAACCACTCCCTCCAGCCCTCAAAAAAAAGGGGGGGGGGTGAGGTGGGAACTGGGCCACTGAGAGAGGTGAAAAGGGATGAGGACTTGCGGAGGGTCTTAGGCTCAGCAAGCGGCGACACAACCACACGCTGGATATTTACAACCACGAGAGCGATACCTCTGGCAAGACCCCCTCCCAGATCCCTCCCTTTCTGGACCTGACCGTCTGAATCACCTTGATCTTCTCGCCCTCGATTTCCACCGTCTTCTCCCTGAAGTCAACGCCGATGGTGGCTTCAGTCTTGTCCGGGAAGGTACCCCCGCAGAAGCGGAAGGTCAAGCAGGTCTTGCCCACGTTGGAGTCCCCGATCACTATGATTTTGAAGATGCGAATCTGCACGTACTGGTCCAGCGACGAGTCCAGCTCCAGGGAGGCCAGGCCAGCGGCCGAGGCGGGCTGCAGGTTCCCATGGCCCAGGATGGGCTGCGCCATCTCCCCCGGACCAGACCGGGCCCCAACCCCCCTCGATGGCTCCACACAAAGAAAACGGCCACGTTAGTGCGCTCGAGGCGAGCGAGCTTTGTGCGTGTGTATGTGTGTGCGTGCGTGTCTGTGAGTGTGTGCCCGCGCGTGTGTGCGTGCGCCGACAACGTGTGTGCGCGCGCGCGCGCGTGAAGGGGGTGCCTCTCACCCCAGCCCCCCTCCTCCAGCGCACCCTCCTAGCAGCTCAGAGACAGCGACACAAAAGCCGGGGAGGGGAGGAGAGATGGAGGAGAGATGGAGGAGAGCCGGCAAGCCTTCTCCTTGCGCCTGTGTCCTCCGGCTTGCGATCCTAAGGCGCTCCCCAGGCCGCCTCTGCCAACACCGCGCCTTTGCATAAACCCTCCCCTGCCGGGACCCCAGGGACACACCGGAGGGAGGAAGCCTAAGGAGGAGAGGGTGGGTGGGGAGATCCGCACACACCAGCTCGGGATGGTCTTCCTTTTTCCTTGCCCCTATTTATTTTATAGCTTTCGGGCTCCCCACTCCCACTTTCTCAGAGCGCTCGGGGTCAGCGGGCTGGGAGCACAGCTGGGGAGGACAAAGAGAGCTGCACCCTCGGGCGTCTCTAGAGCACTTTGGCCCCCGAGCGACACTACTCGGCGGGGGTGGGATGTGGGGCGAAGACACCTCTTTCACCTCTCCAGCAGCGGGCAGCTGTGCCCCGCCTCCGCGGCCCCCTCCCAAGTCTTAAGATAAAGGGATGCCCTGTCTTATTGAGAAAGCAGGTGCGCTCGCGCGCCCCGGGGAGCCGGGGAGGGCGCTGCCAAGACACGCCAGGGGTTGTGGGGGCCCGCGCAGCTGAGAGGGGGAAGGCAGGGGCACGGGTGTGCGTGTGTAGGGCGAGTTACTGTTTCTGTCACAGACTTGCCAGATGTAGGGGGGCGCGTGCCAGGCGCCAACCTCCCCTCATCACACCACGAGCACCCATCCTCTGAATGTTCAGGAGAGTGGCTCCCATTGGCTGCTGCGGTCGGTTGTGTTTGGCTGGCCAATGGGGAAGGCCCGCCGCGGCAGAGGGCCGGTATGTGGGGTAAGAGAAGGGGGAAGCTAGTGCTGGCAGCTTCAGCAAAAGGGGACTTTGTTTCCGGGGCTAACCGTGACAGGTCCAGGTGGAGGGATCCTGGGACATGGCGTAAACCTCACAGTGTCTTGCACTCCTGGGCTCTCCATAGAATCACAAACCCTTGCAGAATGGTGGCGTTTCAAAAGGAAGTGGAAACCCCTAGGAGCGTTCACCCCTCTGCAACTGAATGTAGAACAAAGTGGTTGGGTCTAATTTGCCAGAAGCCTAGATTATGCTTGGAAGATGATAAATGAACAGAACTTTCTTACGGAATTGGGGGCAGCTTCCCAAGGCTTAATAAGCATCACACATCTTGGTCAAGACCAATTCCCTCTGCCAAAAGTGATTTGCAGGTTCAGAATTTGTTTGACATCAACTCTACTGAGGTACAACTTACATACAAGAAAATGTGCCCGTTTACATTTCCTTTTAAGACTTTATCCCTCCTCCTGCATATGACATGAAGGTATTAATGACACATACCAAGAGCACCGACTTCCGAGTTCTTTGCTAATGCCATCAAGGTCAGGGATTCCAGAAGCACACGTGAGTTGCCATCTTATTTGGGTGTGAGGTTGAGCGGCAGAAGAGACAAACAGGACTAAATCCATTCCCACCATAAGGAAAACAATTCAGAGCATCAGTGACAGATCTGTAAGCAAATTGCAATGTGACTGCTCAGCCATTTCCACGTTACTCAAAATGGCTGGGAAAATGGAGTCTTCTAGTTAGTAAACTTTTTAAGCTGAGTTAGCAGATATATTTATAGCTAACTCTTTTAGCACATATGTGGGTCACCCATTTCTAAAACCCTAGATTATACTATTCAATGTTAAAACCATTTCGAGAAGGATTTAACCTTCATTGACTAATCCAAGGTCATCATTATGAATACCTATTATCATTGTATAGTGTGAATAGCAATCCTCATTGTATTTTGTTTTTGATTGGTTGAAGTCTAAATAGCTTGCCAGATAATTCTCCTCTGTATTTGAAGCTAATGCTCCTGGTGATCATTATCTACAGAAGAGTAGCTATTTTAAAAAAGAGAGAGAGAGAGAGATAACTATTAACTAGATTTCCCAGGTGGTACAGTGGTAAAAGAATCCACGTGCCAATGCAGGAGACCTGGCATCCATCCCTGGGCATCCATCCCCTGGAGAAAGAAATGGCAACCCATTCCAGTATTCTTGCCTGGAAAATCCCATGGACAGAAAAGCCTGGCAGGGTGCAGTCCATGGGGTCGAAAACTGTCAGACACAACTGAGAACGCATGCGCGCAAACACACACGGATATATCCAGGAGGTAAGAGTGAAAGTAAGTTCTGCTAATTATACCCATAATTAATGCTAACTTTCTGTGAGATATAAAAAATATTGCATCCACATAAGATTATTTAGACGCATGCCTCCAGCAAAAACTTGTCACTGAGTCTGAGAGCTCTCATTATATTTGTAAGGTAGAAACATTGATTTCTGGGAATGTGGTATATCAAATGGGCACATGCCCTAATAAAAAGTCTGTGAAGTGAGATTTTGAGGAACTTTCACTCGTATTTTTGGAGTTACTCAATATGTGTACATTGTTTTTGCCCCCCCCCAAAAATGATAAAATATCATTTTTTTATTAAGAGGCCAAGAAAAGTACCTCATTGCACCTATTGCAAAAGTATTAATTATCTAGGGTGAAACAGATCACCAGTCCAGGCTGGATGCATGAGACAAGTGCTCGGGCCTGGTGCACTGGGAAGACCCAGAGGAATCGGGTGGTGAGGGAGGTGGGAGGGGGGATCAGGATGGGGAATACATGTAAATCCATGGCTGATTCATGTCAATGTATGACAAAAACCACTACAATATTGTAAAGTAGTTAGCCTCCAACTAATAAAAATAAATGAAAAAAAGTATTAATAACTAAGCTGTGCAATGCCTTTTAAAAGATAATTTTATTTATTTTTGGCTGTGCTGGGTCTTCCTTGCTGCCTGGGCTTTTCTCTAGTTGTTGTGAGTGGGGGCTACTCCCTAGTTGTGGTGCGCGGGCTTCTTACGGCTGTGGTTTCTCTTGTTGCAGAGCACGGCCCTAGGGCATGTGGGCTTCAGCAGTTGCAGCACTGGGGCTCAGTAGTTCTAGCTCGTGGGCTCTAGAGCACAGGCTCAATAGTTGTACACACAACTTAGCTGCTCCCGGCCTGTGGGCTCTTCCTGGATCAGGGATCAAACCCCTGTCTCCTGCATTGACAGGCAGATTCTTTACCACTGAGCCCCCAGGGAAGCCCTGCACAATGTCTTTTTGTGTTAATGTTGCATCACTAAATGATTGCCTTTCAAATACACTCAATTGTTTTCATAGGTACCTGGTTGTCAAGATTTTGAGTGTTTTCCAAAGTTTCTTTCACCACCAGATAGGATTAACTTTGTATTTAATCAATCCTTGTTCATTACTGACTTTTAGAAATAGTAATAAATGTCAATGTCTGCAAGGCCTTTTTTTTTCATTTATTTTTATTAGTTGAAAGCTAATTACTTTACAATATTGTAGTGGTTTTTGCCATACATTTCTTATCCATTCGTCTGCTGATGGGCATCTAGGTTGCTTCCATGCCCTGGCTATTATAAACAGTGCTGCAATGAACATTGGGGTACACATGTGCAAGCCCTTTAAATATGAAATAAAGAGAAATTTTTTACCTTATTGGGGAATTGATATTTTCAATATTTATCCCCCTCAAACAGCCCTACTTTAAAAGTCAGCTATTACCTGCACTTCTGGACATTAACCTATTCTTAATGAGGATGGGGACCCTGAATCATTTTCTCCCAATAAATATTGTTTCCTGGGTTAAACTTCCTAAAACGATGTTGTAATTTCATTCTTGATCCCTAATTCCACTAAAAATGATAATTTTATCACCTACAATATTAGGGCCAAACTTTTTTGCCTGTTTGAATCTGGCCCCACCACATTCACCTGTCCTTATTTACTTCCTAGTATGTACTCGCTGCCACTGTCCCATGAAAATGTGGTGGGTTTTGTTTGTTTTATTCTTCCAAGCATTTTAAATGGCATGGTGCTTCCTCTAAGATACTTTACAAATATTAGTTCATTTAATCTTCACAACAACCCTATGGGATTGGTAGATGAGGAAAGTGAGGCATAAGTGACTTGCCCCAAGTGGCAGAGCCAGGATTCAAACCTGGAGCAGACTGGATCCAAATTTAATGATGCTTCACCACTGAAAATATTACTTTTGGTCCAAAGTATTCACCATCTGAAACATCATTCCTTCTCCTCCACTGTCTATGTTAAGTTTACTATTCATTCTTCAAGACAGAGCTCAAGTAACACTTTTTACATGAAGTCCTTCATTAGCTATTCCATCCTGTACTATTTTCTCTTGCTCTGGCACTACATCAGATGTTATTATTTAAATGACCAATATATGTCATCTCCCAACTAGACAGTGACCACTTCCTATACTTTTCATATCCTCCAGAGCTTCTTTCATGGCACAGTCCAAGTGGCAAATGCTCAATAAATACTTGTTAAATGAACATGAAACTCAAGGGGGTGGGGAGGGAGGCTCAAGAGGGCAGGGAGACATATATATATATATATATATGGCTGATTTAAGTTGTGGTACAGCAGAAACTAACAACACTGTAAAGCAATTATATTCCAATGTTATATTCATATAATAAATTTACTTATTGTATTTATTATATTTCATTGTTATGAATAATATTTCATTATTAAATGCATTATATTTATTTATATGGTAAAGCAATTATATTTCCAATTATATGCCAATTAAAAATATGTAACTCAAAACTTTGAAAAAGGCATATGTTTTGCATACTGCAAAAAATATATTTTTACATTTGGTGGATTCAAATCACCTATTTACATTCAGTCCCTCATCCTACTCCTCCCATAATTCTTAAAATCCTGCTTAGGATTTCTCTCACAGAAAGTTTGTGAAACACGAACTCTTTGCCAGCATCCTGCCCTCAAGCATGGAAGCCATAATAAGCAGGAGACTATCCGCAGCACCGGGGACAGCGTCTAAGACACAGTACTGCACGACGACAGATTTGGGAAAGAGAGCCCGTAATGATTCCTCCTCCAGAAAACAAGGGCTGGGTGGGAAAGCGCCAGCAACTTGTAAAAGCAGGAAGTCCACTCCGAATCTGCATAGCCAGGTGCCTCGGCTGGACCTCCGCAAAGACTGGAAGTGGACTACCGTCAGAGAATCCGGAAGGCTTAGGACCTAGTAATCAGTGGCTTAAACAGAAGAACAAACTGTGCTGGGGCCACGCTTTGTGAGGTGCCGTTACAGGTTCCCGCTATCGACACAGCGGCAGCAGCGGCCACCGCCTTCCAGCAAAGCGGCCTCACCGGTCCCTCCTCAGACAGCTTTCTGAGCTCGCCTAGCGGAACGCAGTGCCCCCAGCCCTTGGAAACTTGCAAGCAACTCCGCCTGGGGTCTTGCCAAGCGTTCGGACAGCTAGGCGCCTGCGCCCAGCTCCTCCCCGTGCGGACCAATCGCAACGCTGCGCGGAGCGCCACGCCTGCGCAGTAGGCCTCCAGCCGCGCTTCCCCTTCCCCAGCTCCGGCAGGCCGGCTTAGCTGGCCAATGCACACCCGGAGCTGGGAGGAGGAGCCTGCGTAGAGTGCGTGTGAAGGGAGCTGGGGGAGCGGGTCAGGGCCCAGGGTGTCTGACCCGTTGGTACGTGCGTAAGAAGAAAGGAGAGGAGGAGCAGGTCCAGGGGAGCGGTTGCCGAAATGTTCCGGTGTGGAGGCCTGGCAGCGGGTGCTTTGAAGCAGAAGCTGGCGCCCTTGGTGCGGACAGTGTGCGTCCGAGGCCCGAGGCAGAGGAACCGGCTCCCAGGTGACTGACCCATCCCAGGCAACCCCCACCTTGAAGACCAAGGGCCTGGGTTCCACAGGCTCCCTGTGCCGCTCAGGGCTCCCCCACCCCACCCCCATCCCTGGGGAAAAAAAAAAAACTACGCACACTCACGATCGATCGTGTGAATTCCGAATTGGCGGGATCCAAACCGTGAGTTTCGCAAGCCGAGCCGACCTGACCTTCAAAGGATCTGAGCCCGGTAGTCGGCTTGAGGCCTCTTCCTGTGAGGGTTGGCTGTCCAGGGATAACAGAAGAGCTGGCTGACTTTTATTGTCCAGTGCCACCTCCCGGCCACCCCCAGTTCGCCTTTTTAGAGCAGTGAGGTCAAGTAGACTTTGTCATTTATCGATTTGTGGGACTTGAAGCAGGACACAAGCCCTGCGCTTCAGTTCTTCTGTAAGTGAGCATATAACCTGCTTACCTTCCAAACCCCAGATGAGAGTCACAGGTTTGAGTCCCTTGGGAAACAGAAATAGTGCAATGCAAAGTAAGAAGTCTGTCCGCTGTGCGCCAGCCACCGGAAAGAGTTGGCCCAGAATTCATTTGAGTTGAGTTGCCTGGTCAGTGTAATTCTTGATGGTCTCTAATGTTTCAAAGAAACAGTTTGCAGAACACATTGTATTTGCCCCCCCGCCCATGAACTTGTTTCAGCAAATTTTAGAGCTGGAAGGGATTTCATGGTAAAATTCAACCCACTCATTTTATAGATAATAAACCGAGGCACAGAGAGGTGAGATTACTTGCTCAAGGTCATATACCTAATTAATAGGTAGAGCAGAGGATAATTTGCCCCAACTCCACACTGCTTCCTAAAGTTTGATCTCAAAAGGTTAAGGATAAATCTGGTTCCCCTTTAAGCCCATTGGGCATCAGATATCCTTGAATTTATCTAAACCTGTCTTGAACCTGCCAATTTTCAACCTGCACAACTTCAAGGGGGTAAAGAATTATCCACCAGTAGAAGGTTCTTGGTTTTGTTGGTTTATTATTTTTTTTTTCATCAATAATCTTTGAATGGTCACCCAAGGATATTCATATTAGCAGTGTCAATATAGAACTGCCTTGAGGCCTTTTCAACGTGGAACTGCTTGCTGGGTGCTTTTTAAAAAGTGGAAAATATTTCCCTTAGATTGTGAGAGTCTTTATAAATGTACATTTGAATAGTTTTTCCAGTTGCTATCCCTCAAGAAAATGTTTCCTGATGGGTGTACCTGAGGTATGTCCTAAGGCGTGTTGCTCTTGAAACTTAAACACTTCTGCCTTAACAGAGGTTTGAAAAACTAGATTAGGTTTGAAAAACTAACATCCTGTCTATGATGTCATCTGTATGGGTTTTGTGCGTTGAATTGAGGATGCTGTATGTAAGTTGGACAGAAATTTAGGTAAGCTGATGATTTTCATCCACACTGGGCTTTCAAACTGTGTACTTATTTTGCCTAAAACTCACAACTTTTGCCAACATTCTGAAGTCTGAACAAACGTTCTCATCAATTAAGTGTGGATTTGCAAAGGTGAATTGATTTAAGAGACATTTGAGATGGTTGGTGATATTAGAACTACTGAAAAATACTCATTAAAAGTGTTCTTTTCCATTGCATGACTTTGTTTTAAGTCTGCTGTAGAGTATATTCTGACTTCTTGACAGATCCATCCATTTCTTTGTATACAGTTATTTGCCCTTTGGCCAAGCACCAGAGGATAACCTTATTGTCTTTAGCAATGGGTGGGGGTGGGGTTACAATTTCAAAAAGAAATGATTCTGTCGTTTCAGGAATCAACCTTGTTTTGTGGCTTAATGACTAATTGCTCTTAATCTGAATTCTTTTGCCCATAGTAGCGTTTACCATATGTTTTTACATAGATCAGGGAGAGGCATGTTTGTGGATAGGCCATTTCCCCTTCCTGTTTTCCCCTCCCTCCTCACTAGTTCTTTGCCAGGATTATAGCAAACTTTAAACCTGCCTTGGAACTTCTCATCCATATCTGTCACTATTGTCCAGTTCATTTGCATTATATGTTGCCCTTTGCCTTAAAACGATAATTGCTACTCTCTGGTTATTTACTATATTTGGATGCTCTGCCTCTTTCCAGAAATGATTGAAGGTAATTTATAGTAACCACTTTGTGTAAGCATTCAGAATTGAGGAGCATATGGGTTAGGTAGGTAATAGATGTTTTCTGTTATGTAGTTTTTTATTTGGTTATCAAACATTGTGCTATCGATGTGGTCAAACTCATCACTGACCCCCGACCTGAGGGTCAAATGTTTGAACATTTTGCTCTGTTCAGAACACTTTTCACCCTCTTAAAAAAGAAACTGTATTCCTTGTGGGCAATGATCCAGACTTCCTGGACACTGCCAAATGACACTTTTTTGAAGCCTAGAAGACAAGCCTTTACCCCCTCTTTTTGCTGGGACAGAACTTTCCAGAAGAAAATTTTAGCAAGTCAACCTTTTCTTCTAGACATTTGCTAATAATTTAAGGGAGTTTCTGTATATTGTAACTTTCATGTTTCCAAACTTCCCTGGTTGAATAAGTTAAAGTGGAGGGCCAACCCCAACTGTACCAAATGAGAATCTTTGGAAGAGAGCTGTGGGAATTTATATTTAACAAGGCTGCTGATGTAATTCGAATGATCAGGCAAGTTTGGAAACTGCTATTCTGAGTGAATAATGACTCCCTTTTGTTCCACTGACCTAAGGATTAAAAAGCCAAACTGAGCAACCTTGAATCTCTTGTGATTTGTGTCAAGCCCATTCTTCTGATACTCAGAATAGTTACATCCATTCTCCCCTCCTTAACTGTTCACTACTCGAGGACAGGAATTGTGTCACATTTAGTTTTGTGTCCTCAGCATTTTGTACAGTCTGGTACATGGTAAATTCTCAGTGACTGAACTCTAGTACTGTGAAGGACTTAACTTTGCAGAATAGAGTTAGATTTTTTTGTGTGTCATCAAAATCATTTTTCTTCTGGTGCCTTTCTTCGGAGTGTTTCACACAAGAGGCATTTAGCTGCAATGGACAGATTACCTAGGCTTGTCTGATCCGGTGTTTTCGACATGTCAGAAGAATAAGTTTGATGTTCAGAAAACAAGATTCAAGAGCATATTAGACCTCCTAACCACTTGAAATTTCTGGGTGCCTCAATTGTATGGATGTAATTGTGGAAAAGGGCTTCTGGGTGTATGGAAAAATAGGAGATTATGAAACCTACAGCAGTGAATTTGTGATTTAGGTACTATTCTAACGCTAGCCTGTGGTATTCAAAACTTCTTTGCAAAAATTTCTTCAAAATGTTCAGTCCTTATCAGTAGAACTGGGATGAATTTCTATTTCTTTATTTTATTCATTAATTCATGAAATATTTATTGAGCAAACTCCTACAGGAATTGAATCCTTGCATGATATAATGAATATAGACAATAATATTGTATTATAATATCAGACTTGCTAAGAAACTAGATCTTAATTATTCCAACAACTACAAAGAAATGATAATTATATGACATTGTAGAGGTTCTAATTATCGCAAAAATGGCAATCATATTATTATGTATAAATGATCAGTTTAAAAAAAATCATAAGTATGAGGAAGAAAGCTCTACTTTGGTACATGTGGTCTGACTGCAGAAAATCTAAAATAAGTAGATTGGTGCAATGAGAGGTCAAGAATTAAGGGGGCTTTCCCACATTAGTAAGACAAATGAAAAGGCATGTTTCAGTCTTTATGTAAGATTTCCTAAAACTCTGAGGCTGTGGTAGGAAAGGTGTGGGAATAATTTTTTTTGGGGGGGGGATAACTTTATAGGTAAAAGAAAATTGGAGGGAAATATGAACATCCATACCATATTATCATCTTTTACAAAATTAAAGTCACTAGATATGTAAAAAGTTGGTTTGTTAATGACTGTATTGTGTTGTATTTCTTTTCAAGTAATAGTGTAAATGTAAACCCATTTCCTTTTTTAAAAGTCAATTTGCTTTTAAATGTCTTTTTTTTGCAAATTGAGGCAAAAACTGCTGAACTTAAATTATTATACTAAAACAAAGTTGTTATGGTTTTTAGATTTAGCATCTTCTAGAGGAATAAATGGAATTTTAAAAACATTTATTTTTGTTTAAAAAAAAAAACTTGGGATGGAGGTAAGAGACAACTAAATTCATTGTACTATATCTAACCATGTGGAACTTTTTCTACCCAGTTTCGTTTTCTAAGCTCTGAGATTTGTCAGTTTCTATTTCTGATGCTTCATCATTTTTATGGACTTCTGAAAATCAAAAGCTTGCCCAGATTGAGATAAGTTTCTTAACCCTTGCCCATGTTTTTATTTTCATGATTTGTTGTTGTTCACATATATAAGCCATTTAATTTTATTCAGTGATGAAAGATTCTAAAACAGGTAAGAAATAAAAACAGTAGAGAAAAATACATTTCCAGTTCTAAGAATATAGATCCATAGTTTCTTATCTATAATTTAGAAATAAAAATAGGACTAAAAAAAATCAAGTTTTTGGAACTCATTTGTCAAGTTTTTGTAACCCAAACTGGAGAGAAGTTAACTTAGAATCTTTTGTTTATTCTCTTCATTGTGATCGGTCATAGAAACATTAATGCGTGTGACTGGGTTGCTGCCCCTTATTGTGCTGGGTGTTACTTAATATATGGTATATGCATTATATACTTACCACCTAATAATTCTAAGCTCTGGGATGCCCATGTTCCCAAGGATTTCAGGTAAGAGAATGCAGCTGTGTTTTGGACATGTTTGTACCCCTCTGAGCCCTGTAATTGTGAAAGCTGCAGAAAAGCTCTCTATTTTGAATTTCTACAAGTACATATGGACCAGCTACCGGCGCTCTTGTGTTTGTCTTTTAAAGCTTGGTCAGATCAGAACACACCTACTTGCCTCTAGACCAGTGATTCTCGAAGTGTAGACTGGCAGCATCAGTATCACCTGGGAACTCATTAGAAATGCTATTTCTTGACCCCTATCCCAGATCCTCCAGCTCAGAGACTCTGGGGTGGGGGTGGTGTAGGTCTGGCCTTCCATGCTTTAATAAACCCTCTGGGGGACTCTGATGCCCACTCAAGTTTTAGAACCACTGCTCTAGATCAGGATTGGCAAACTACAGCCCACAGGCCAAACCCACATGCTTTCCTATGCCCCTTGAGCTAAAATTGGTTTTTACATTTTTAAGATGGCTCAAAAAAATTTTTAATAGACGATTTTTTGAAAATTATTTAAAATTCACATTTCACTGTCTGCTAACAAAGTTTTGTTGGGACACAATCACACCCATTCATTTTTTTGTTGTGGTTGCTTTGGCACAACATCAGCAGGATTAAGTAGTTACAGCAGAGACTGTGTGGCCTGCAAAGCTGAAAAGATTTTCTATCTGGTTCTTTACAGAAAAAATTTGCAAAGCCCTGTTCTAGGTCAGTAGTCAACATGAAGGCTGTCACAAGCAGGGAAGGTGCTGGGACCTTCTTCCTTCATTTGAAAATGCCAGCATCCTCCTGGAGAAAGAAGTCTATGAAACTCTGACATTTCCATGTGTGAGCGTTGTTATGATCCTCAAGATTCTTAATAGCCATTCCGAGTTTCTACATCAACATAATCTTTGTATTATTTTGGAGGACTAAGAGCCAATTAGTCAGTGGATATTTTAAATTTTGTCATTCTAAAAAATATAATCTAAAATTCTTCAGTTCTTTGGGGGAGATAAATTCACCTAATTTTTTTTTCTGGTTTTCTTCTGAGATTTAGTATTTCTGTCTTCCGGGACACATTACCTTTCACGCAAGGCTAAACTCTATTCTGGTTAGAGTGTGTTGCTGGAGTCTATTTGTGCGTTTGAGCCAGCCATTTAAATTACTCCTTAAGTGATTGTTAGAGTGTCCCAGGTAGCCTGTAGTTAACTTGTTATATCTGTCTATTCAGTCATCTCTCCGTGTTTGCTTCATTTTTGGTGAAGATGTGAAGAGAGAAGTATTTGATGAACTGCCCATGTTTTTCATTACCTTTTCTGGAAGCTATAAATTCCTCCCTGGACAGCATTAAATTATACTTGTAAAACTCCAACAACTTTAGAGTGTACATTCTGATATCTGTTGTATTTGTGTGTACAGTTTTCAGTTTTTTTTCCCCCTTGGTCATTTGACAGTGAATATGACACAGCCCAATGTGCATTTAAGTCTTGTGCAATGCATTGACATTTAGTCATAAACATGTATTAACTATTTTATTTTTGTATGTGTGTGTGTCTTAATAAATTGTGTTCCTTAGGCAACTTGTTCCAGCGATGGCATGTTCCTCTAGAACTCCAGATGACAAGACAAATGGCTAGCTCTGGTCCATCAGGGGGCAAAATCGATAATTCTGTATTAGTCCTTATTGTGGGCTTATCAACAATAGGAGCTGGTGCATATGTAAGTAGAAAAGCAGCTTGTGTAAAGAAGCTGCCAAACAGCTCCCATTAATAGACTCAGTACTACTCTGCTTTAAGACTTTTACAACTAATTCTCCTTTCTCTTTTTGGAAGAATTTCCAAAGAGCCTTCTTTAGAGTGCCTACTGTCTAATAGTCTGTGAGAACCAATTTGGGAATGACTGAAATTTAATCTCTCGTTGATGATCTTTGCTCTTTGCACTTGTCTTTTTACTCTTTACTTGAAAGCTTCTGCATTTCCTTAGATTTGACTAATCTATGGAATTGTACATTTTCTTTTGGATATAAAGCACTAACCTATGAATAAGGTCAAAATTCCTTGCAGCTCCTTAGCACAATATTTGATTTTGACCCATTTGCCAAATATTGTATTTTTCCTTGGCTTGGGATGATAAACATTTGAAAACAATAACCTTCAGTTCAGCATTCCTGAAAGGAAAACTTATCCAGGAACCTCATCCAAAGACTAAATTATAGAAATAGGTCTAGTATCTCCAGGTTTAGGATGGAGTTCGTGTGAGGCGAGAAATGTGCTTTAAACTGTTATGTAGTATTACCACAATAATATCCCCTTAAATGAACTGTGATCAGCTTAGCTGGTGACAGAGGAATTATTCTGTGGGCATTTTTTTTAACTTGGCAGAGTTTACTGTGACTAAGCAGATCAGTCTAAAGCTGGATCATGTAAGGTTGAGTGAACCAACTTAGATAACACCTAGTAACGCCCTTGATTGAAGGAAGCTGTTTATTTTACTTATTGAGAGCAAATGGTTGGACAACATTACAATTTTAGTTCTTTCTACATTGGTAAGAGGGTGAACTTAATCTTTGTTACTCAATCACTGTGTTAAAAAAAAGGGGGGGACATGAAAATTATTTGAAGTCACTTAGATGATCATTCTCTGACCTAACTCCAAATGCACAAGGAAAGTAGATAGCTCTTGCCAGCTGTGAGTTGAATCAGAGTGAAAACTAGGTGAGCTCTGTCTGGTGACAGACTTTGAGGAAATATACATTTTCCTCCAATCCTGGAACAGCAGTTGTTTTTCTTTTTAGCACAGGGTAACCAAAAACACTTCCCTGCCTTTATATTGAATGTTTCTTCATTAATACTTAGTGCCTTTTCTATTTCCCTTTGTTTCTCTCTTGGCCTTATCTTTACCTACAGTTGTGCAGTGTCATCACCTAGGACCCCCTTCTAGATCACTAGCGTCTACAGGTGCTTCTGGGAAAGATGGCAGCAGCCTAGTATACTTCTTAATTGTAGGAGCAACAGTCACTGGGGCAGGAGTTTATTATGTAAGATACTTACACTCAAATGTATTTTGGGGGTAGGGTGGGTGAGACCATGGCACTGATGGAAACTTGATCCATTAGAACACGATAAAACGTTCACGGCATGTGCTTTTAGGTATTTATTAAAGGGACATTGTCAGTCACTAGGGAGTCCTCCAACCTCATTCTTCAAACTGTTAAAGTCTTACCGGAAATATCTGAAGCCATACATTTAATGATTGCTATAAATCCTCATCATCAACCCTGTCTTTGAAACTTTTGCCAATTTCATAATTCTTTTTTTATGATGCTAAATTATATTGTGCTTTAGTGCTGCATACCTAACAAGATAGCCTCAAAGAGTAAACATTGAGTAAGCAAATAAAGGTGACTTGAACACCATCCATTTTGAATTATTTGAGGTAAAATATAATTTCTGTGTTTTGTGGGAAACAGTAAATTAACCCTACTTTTATTGTGAAAGGGCATTTTATTGAATGCTTCTGAGGAGGTCCAAAAAGCCATAGAAATTGCAGTGTTCTCCACACTCACCCCCAGCCTCTATTTCAACTAAATTCATTTGGCAGTGTCCCTTTTGTAATCTGTAATTTGGTCAAACTAGTGGCTGAAGTGGTATAAGCTAATGCATTTGTGTCAACTGCTTTCTTAAATGCCTCTCTTCCATTACTTAGATACTATCCCCTAAACCTTAATTTTTCCATTTCATAGCTCTCTCAACTTTTCCCATCAGTTCCACCCCATTCATTCAGAAATAGATTTAAATTGTTCGTATCTGATATGTTTGTAACATTTGAAACCCATTAAACCTCTGGTTCATGTTGCTGTACCAGAGTTGGATGGCCTGCACAGAGCTGGCCAGGCAAATCTCTTAATGCCAGGCCACAGGACAGGGCCA
This sequence comes from Cervus canadensis, assembly GCF_019320065.1. NCBI lineage: Eukaryota > Metazoa > Chordata > Mammalia > Artiodactyla > Cervidae > Cervus > Cervus canadensis. The sequence goes on from NC_057419.1 coordinate 118,958,724, forward strand.
CTCATACTGTTGCTTCCTCTTGTCTTAGAAATGTCTGTGAAGCACAAGTTCCTCTCAAGCCATTCAGTTAAATGCCTCATTGCCCTCTGTGTTTATCCAACACTGGTAATAATAAAAGCTGCTGTATTATGGTGGTTTTAGGTTAAATGATAAGCTTTTGTCTACCTACAACTTATCAAACTATTGTGTTTTGTTTTAGATTACATTTTAAATCATTTAAAACATGATCTGAGGTGACTTTGATTTGTCAGTGAGCAGAGGAGCCTGGTGAGCTACATACAATCCATGGGGTTGCAAAAAGGCGGACACCGCTGAGTGTGCACGCGCGCACACACACACGCACAGAGCGAAAGTGGCCTTTAGAGTATTTAATGAGATTTAGTATTTGAGCCATTGTTCAACTGATAGGACCACATTGCCTCACTCAGAAAATGAACTGTCACCTTTCATATTCCTTCAACTGGAATAGATGGCATTACATTCATCTGTTTAGAACAGCTGTCTGCTAACGTATTTCAGAATTTTGTAGTTTTTTTCACCTGACATGTATTCATGTCACCGACTGGAAATCTGCAAACTGGAGAGACAGAGACACTTGGGGGGAAAGTTAATTTTTATTTAGTAGGTCTGTAACTTATTTTTATATCAGAACATTTACTTAAAAGCTAAATATATGACAAACCTCTTTCTTGTTCTTTCCCCAGTAAACCTCAAGGTATTTCTTGGTCTCCTCTTCCCTGATGTGTGAAGCCAATAGGAGGTGTGAGAGGGCCTAGGCTATTATTGGATATCTGTCTCAGTGTGAACATGACCCCAGTTTATTTCTCTGTTCACTCACAGTGACCAGCTTAAGCCATCTTTTTAGGTAGAAATCCTTTTCTTAAAATAAATATTTTTTTTAAGGAATGAGTAAATGCTGGACTTTTATATAATATCTGCTGCCAAGATTAAAAAAAAACTCTTCCTGAAATTAGTGTTACTTGAATTCAGTTTATGAATTTGATGAATTTAGTGGTAAATTCAAGGAATAACCATTATCTTTTAACATACAGCACTTAATTTTCTGATCCATTCATATTGTATATTAGATGTTTCCAGGCTGATAAATGTCAAGTGCAAATCTGAGAGTTCAGATTCCTTAATGCAGTACATTGCCTAGTGGGTTGCTCTGTAAGAGGCTCATATTATTCTTAAAACATGTTTTATGCTACTTCCTCTGATTATCCTCACTTTTTCCTCCAGTTAATCAATAACATGGGATTTCAGCTGACATGTGGTCACTTAAATTCCTGTCTTGTTGACCCTGTGGGGTACAAAAAGAGCAAAAGTGTTATAATGAAAACAAGTCGTTCTTGCCTACTGTTTTTTAAAAGATCTTCAGTAAATTCTGATGCTGAATTAAAAAAAGAAAACTATTCAATTCTAATGCTGTGTTAAAAAAAAAACTAGCCCTTCAATTTGAAAGGATAGAGAAGATAGTATATTTTAAATACAATAGTTGTTTAAGTGAAATGTTTGCCCATTAAGTATCTGAGTGTCATTAAAGAATAGGCCTTTGAGGGAAAGATGGGTTATTCTATGAGACAGGCATACTGGTGGTCATGCTTCAGGGTGTTATCTAAGTCCTGTGATACTTAGATAACCTGGGACATCTTCCAAGAGAATTTATGGCCCAGCTTCCTACCCAGAACCCTATAGATTGGTTTCACAGCTAGTATCCAGCAGAGTCCAAAACCTTTTTTATAAAGTTTAGCTCTTTCTAGCACTTTATTCTTCCAATATAAAGTATTTTTCTTTTTTCTTCAGCTGTACCTTCAGAATTAAACATGAGGAAAATTCTTCACATAGAGCCTAAGGAAATCTGAAACTGGAACATTTTCATCTGCTTACCTGTATTCTTTCCACACCAAGTGTGTACACACTAAATATTTTTTTATTTCTTAAGAAAATATTTTTGCCTTAGTGAAGAACACAGAAGAACTAACTTCATATAGACAAAAGCTTCTCATTTAATTGAAAGATAATGAATGTTACTTATGATATGTGCTAGCTAGCTGTATGATGAAATAAATTTTCTCCATGTTTGGGTCTACAGGCCTACAAGACAATAAAAGATGACAAAAAAAGATACAATGAAAGAATTTCAGGGTTAGGGCTGACACCAGAAGAGAAACAGAAAAGAGCCACATCATCTGGTGAGTATGATTTGAGACTCAATATATAAAGGGAAAGTTATAGACAATTTGCTGTGCTTTGCAGGTATTTCATTGACATGATGATACTGTGAGATTGTAAACTTCCAGAAACTATGATATTACAAGTGTTTGACTGTAATTTAGATTTGAGAATAAACTTAGTGGTTAGTGATTGGTTATATTAAACTCTTAAAAGGCAAGCTTTAAATTAAAAAATGCAAGCTTGGCAAAGATACTTATTGGAAAAGAGATAAAAGCCTTTTTTCCCCCAATGAGGATATTCTTTTGGTCTGTTTTGTTCCCCTTGTGAGTCTTTGGAGTTCGGAGTTGTTCAGGATGTGTTTGTTTGCCTAAAGCATATAGCACTAGCCATCATTTCCATCCCACACTCCTGGCTTGATTTCTCAGGAATGTTTTAATCCTTTAATAAACCCCACAACTCCAGGTAGGCCCATTTCTATCGCTTTCTGCCATAACACCTCCTTATTCTTGAACATTGTTTACTAATCCCCAATTGATCTCAGTTTTCCCCCATTATTACTAACAAAAGGTGAAACTGAACTTGATATTTTCCTGTTGGCCATTAAGAAATTAAATGGGCAGGGCAGAAGCCTTCTAATATATACTTTCTAGTATATTTGAGAAATAGCTAAACATTGAAGCTAGGTTCTAGTTCTGAGAGGCTTAGTGAGTCAATGACATTGGCCACATCATTCACCTCTTTTTGAGTATCCTTCACTTATCACAGGGACGCTTCCTTTTCCTGTCATTTCAGAAGATGTGACGTTTGTTAAGATTAATGTAGTTGCAGTGTTTTGCTAGCTTTTTATATAAAGGATTGAGTCAAGTTCAAGGTGATTTTTTTTTTTAAATAGTCGCAAGGAGTCATCTGAGACTTAAAAAATATTCACTTTGTCTGATCTTTTGCTTATAGCTCCGGAAGGAGAGCCAGAACCCCAAGTTAGGATACCAAGTCATGTTCCATTCCTGCTCATTGGTGGAGGCACTGCTGCTTTTGCGGCAGCCAGATCCATCCGGGCTCGCGATCCTGGAGCCAGGGTAAGGCACACACTGTCTTGCTTGACATGGAAGGTGTGATCCACAAGCACTTAGCCAACGTGAGCACTTTGACATTTGCCTCTTAAACAACTTGGCTGTGATAAGTATCATTATTTTGTGTCCAAAGGTACTGATTGTATCTGAAGACCCTGAGCTGCCTTACATGAGACCTCCTCTTTCAAAAGAACTGTGGTTTTCAGATGACCCGAATGTCACAAAGACACTGCGATTCAAACAATGGAATGGAAAAGAGCGAAGGTCTGTTCACTTATGTAAACTGGGCTCAACCAGCAACTTCAGCTGGTTGTACTGTCTCTTCAGCACAGAGAGTAGGACAGGATTTAGCAGGAACGGCACACAGCACATAAGACAGGTGACTTGGCAGTACCCCGGAGTCCACTGTAGTACACGCTTAGAGCGTGTGTACAGCTTAGAGCGAACATCAGGCTGTAGTGGCAAGAGTCCTGGACTCTGTTAACCAGTGCTACCAATAGCTGAAGTTATAATGTTGGCCTCTGAAGTACTAATGCCCCTGTTCCCAGGACCTTGTATCAGACTTCGAAGAGCAGCTCAGCCTGTGTTGTCACGTCCTCAAACTTGCCTAGGCATGTCCCATAAAAGCAGAACAAAAGACACTGTTGTATGACACTTTCTTTGACGCCCCAGGAAACATTCAGAATTGTAGGGATACAGTGGGAACACAAAGGAAGAAACTTTTTATTAAAATCTTTGCATGAGAGACTTAGGAATACAGGTCAAGAAGCCCTTTCCTTTAAAAGGCTCCTTGGATCTCCTGAGTCCAGTACCATGTTCTTGGGTGTCAGTTTTTTTCCTCGTTAGTGGATCCCTTTGACACTGGACTAAATTTTATAAATCTACCTGCCTCCCTCACTCGTATCATATCCTGTTATCAAGTAGGATGCATACTTCCAATTATGTGTGTATGCTTAATCGCTTAGTTGTGTCCAACTCTTTGCACCCTTTGGACTACAGTCTCCTCTGTCCATGGTATTCTCCAGGCAAGAATACTGGAGTGAGTTGCCATTTTCTCCTCTAGGGGATCTTCTTGACCCAGGGATTGAACCCACGTTTCCTGCATCTCTTGCATTGGCCAGCGGATTCTTTACCACTGAGCCACCTGGGAAGCCCTCCAATTAGGTTGTTGTGCTCAGTCGCATCTGACTGTGTGATCCCACAAACTGTAGCCCCCTCCATGCTCCTCTGCCTATGGGATTTTCCAGGTTACCCATCCCATAATTAATCCCTCATAGACGGTATCTACTGTTTGGGATGAGATCATCTCAGGAGCTAGACCAAGTTGTTCAGTGATCAGTGCCATCCTGGACAGCTTGTGTGGGTGGATGTGAGTACCAGTTCCTCGGCCACTCCTCTAGTCCTGACTTTGAAAGGAACCTAAATGCAGAGCACAATTTCTCAACCTCAGCACTGTTGACATTGAGGGTTGGATAATTTTTTGCTTTAGGGGCCTGTTCTGCATACTGTTAGATGTTTCACAGCATTCCTGGCTTTTACCCCCTAGATAGCAGAACCATCCCTCCTGCAAAGCTGTTGGAGCCAAGAATGTATCCAGATTGTTCCCATGACCAAGATTTAGTGCCCTTGGACACTTGCTTGAGAAAATATTCCTGAAAGCTTTCCTTGGTGGAACCAATTTTTCTGAACCCCTGGGGGAAGTTGATAACCATTCCACGTACATAAAACTTTTTCTTCCTTTTCTCTATACAGCATATATTTCCAGCCACCTTCTTTTTACGTCTCTGCTCAGGACCTGCCTCACGTTGAAAATGGTGGTGTGGCTGTCCTCACTGGAAAGAAGGTGAGCTAGTAGGCTGCTTTCTTAAGTCAAGCTCCACCTATGTGCACACAGGGGCAGCAAGGATGGTGACTTGCATTCCCACTACCACTTCCATCTGTCTGTCACTGTAGTTCATCAAAGAAAGAGCAAGTCAGGGGGTACTCTTTTGCCCCCTTCTGATGCCTATGTCAGAAGCTTTCTCTATCTCCTTTATACTTTAATAAAACTTTATTACACACACACAAAAAAAACATGACAAACTAGCAAAAGAAAAAGAAAAAAAAGAGAAAGAGCAAGTCATTTTAAGGTTTAATATTGCCAGTCTGTACTAATTAGTGTGTCTCCCTGGGGAAAGCACTGTCTCTAGCCTAGAGTAGCAGGCTAGCTAAACCTTCCCAGGGAAGTCAGATCATTGGGGACCATGACTCTGAGGCTGTTCCTTCTCCTGATTGGCTCCTCTGCCTTTCCTCCTGTTTTTCCACACTAACATTTCTTTGGGGTTATTGATGACAGGAGATTGGCAAATGTATATTATTCAGGATAGTAAAAATAATTCAGGCATGACATCATCATGGAAAATATTGTTGGACTTTACAAAGGTGAGTGCCTGAATACAGGGGTGGGCAGTGACTGGAGGGCATTTAGGGTTCAGGGAGGGTTTTGTTTGCTTGTATTTGGTTTTGTGTTTGTTAACAGGAGGGAGGTCTGGAGTGTGTCTGTAAACTACTGGCAACATTCTAGTAGAGAGGGAAGGGCTATCAGAAGGAGCAAGGCCCAGAAGAGATAGGATCCAAAGCTTGAGTGGAGGCACTGAGCTTTGATAAGGACAGGTTCATTTCTCCTATACAGGGATGTTAGGTGGAGAAGATGGGTATGGGTTGGTGGATAAGTTGGTAAGAAGACTTTATTAAGTATCCCCTATGTGTAGCACACAGGCCCTGCCTTCTAGGGGCTAACAGTATTAGGCAAAAATGTGAGCAGATAATCATAACATAGATTGATTTTTTTATTAGTTGGAAGCTAATTACTTTACAATATTGTAGTGGTTTTTGTCATACATTGACACATAACATAGATTTAGAATAAGAAAGAAATTCGGTATATTGTGGGAATTACTGGGAAGTGTGCCCAGTATGGTGATAGTTTCAGGAAAAGCTTCCTGGAGAAGGCAGTCTCCTTCTATAGAATGGGACATATGATGGAATGAAGTAGCATTCACCAGATTAGAGAAAAGTGAAGAGCACTCAAGTGAAAAAGAATAACATAAGCAAAGGCACGAGGGGGTGAAAAAGCTTGTTTGGTGCAGGGAAACATAAGCAGCTCGGGACTGATAGAGCAGAAAGTTAAGGAGTGACAGGAGACAAGAAAGCAGGAAGTCAGGCAGGGGCCTGATGGTCGAGCTCTGTCGTGTGAAAGATCTCCAGTTTTATGGCATTGGCCCTGAGGAGCTGTTGAGTTTTAGACAAGAATATAAAGCAGTTGGGTTGAATTTTAAGTAACCACTCGGTTGGCTGTGAGGAGAATGGATTTCAGGGAAAGCAGACTAGAAAGAGACCATTTCAAAGACTTTTTAATAATCCACATGAGAGATGGTGGGAGTCCACATAAGGGCAGTAGTGCTGCTGATTAAGAAGAAGTAAGCACAGTATTAAAATGCTTATGTGTGTTTAATTACATCACGTTACCCTTCACAATAATCTTATGAGGTGGGTACTAGTAATATTTCCATTTTACAGAGAAAGAAATGGAGATTTAAAAGAGGTGAAGTTTCTTGCTTGAGATTACATAGTTAATAAGTAGTAGAGGCAGAATTTGAGCCCCAGATCTCTCTGATTGGAGAATTCTGATTCCGGAGCCCAAGCTCTTAATACCATCATTGTATAGCTTCCTAACAGGAAGGTGATGAAGAGTAGGGAACAGACTGAAAGCATAAAGTCAAACTTGGTGGGGTGTGGTGGTGACCGATTGGAGGAAGAACATAGGAGAGGGGCGAAGATGACTTTCTGATTTTCATCTTGTGTGGTAGATGGTAATACACCCCCAGGTGAGAGAGACATTGCAAGAGGAAGACCTAGTTTAAGGGGGACATGACATTTCATTTTGGACTGTTAAGTATGAACTGGAATATCTGTGTGGATAGGCCCTAAGGGCAGTGTTGGATACACGACTGTAATGTTCAGAGGAGGCTCAGATATGGACTGGGGAGTCGTCCACATACGAGTCAGAATTGAGACCATGAGAGTAGGTGAGCCCCCCCCCCCCCATGGAGAACTGAGGGAGTCATGTCAGAAGAGGAGTGAAGCAAAGATGGAGCCCTGCGGAACCCAAATTTCAGGAAACAGGCTTAAGAAAAAGTGTCCTAAAAGGAGACTAGGAAAGAAGTATTAAAAGGGCAGGATGAGGTGAGCCCAGGGCGGGGGCCAGGGTTGGAGAGAGTTTCAAGAAGGAGGATGTGAGCCAGAGTGTTACCACAGCAAAAGAATCTGCTAACAAAGGAATTCTAAAATGACCCATTACATTTAGCTGTTCAGATATCATGGTGAAGTTAGAAAAGAGGAGAAACTACTCTTTCCGAAAGTTTAAATGACAAAACGGGGATGGCATTGGGCAGCAGCTGGAGGAGGACATACGTAGAATCAAAAGTGGGCCATTTAGGATGGGGCAGACTTAAACATGTCAGTGGGCTAAGGTAGAAGATGTCACGAGAGAGATGGGGGAATGAGCAGCTGACTAACAGGAGAGAGAGGAAGGGATAAGAGTCAGGCATAGAAACGAGACAGAAAGGCCACCTCACCCCAGTAACTGGAAGAGAGGAAGTGAAGTCTGTATTCAGGGGTTAGGAGGTGGGAACCATTATGGGAAGCTGAGGAAGCTCACATCTAACGGCTTCACTTGTGTTTGCAGTAAACTAGGATACCAGGTGGGTTACCTGAGAGGTTTGAGTCGAGGGGTTGGATTGAGGAGGGAGGTTACCCAGGACAAATCAAAGGTGGCTACAGTAGCTACTCACCCATCCCATCTGTTTATATCATGGCCTCCTGGACAGCTTGACTCGGTGCACCTGTCATATGTTTCTAGCACTACCTGCCCTGTCCTTATTAGAGCGTTTCTCACGCTTGATTATAGTGCTTATTAAATTATCTGTCTTGGCTGCTGCACTCTGAAGGCAGCAAGGTATCTGTTTTTCTCAACATTGTGTCCCCAGCCCTTAGCACAGCACTTGACACGTGAAAGTGCTATTCACTCAGTCATGTCCGACTCTTCGTGACACCATGACTATATCGCCAATCAGGCTTCTCTGTCCATGGAATTCTCCAGGCAAGAATACTGGAGTGGGTTGCCATTCTCTTTTCCAGGGGAACTTCCCAGCCCAGGGATCGAACCCACATCTCCCACATTGCAGACAGATTCCTTACCATCTGTGCCACCAGGGAAGCCTAACACATACTAGGTGTTTAATAAATATGTCTTGAATGAATGGTCTCACTGCTCATAAGGAGCAGAGAGGAGCCAGAAACCCCGGTCTCCCTGACTGCAAAACTCAAGCTCTTAATCATAAGGAGCAGGGTTCATGGAAATGAAGGATGCTGGCAAGAGCATGGTTTGAGAGATCTACCATTGGCCCAGACTAGATGGAATGGAACAGCCCACTGGGTAAATGGAGAAAATCAGAAGCAAGGAAAGGTGCCACCAGTGGGACTGAGAGAAAGCTGGAAGGATGGCAGACTGTGGCCAAAGAGTGAGATATTTGATGTGGAAGTTTATAAGAGAGGATTTGGATGTTGCTTGGAGGAAAAATATGAGGCAGGTACCAAGGACTTCAGTGACTGAGGGGTGACCAAGAGCAGGCCAGATAACACTTGAGTTGTAAGGGATATAGGTCAGTGTCCTTCAGAGGGGATGAGGGTTCGAGAGTAACTCGGAACCATCAGCAGCTATAATCCTCTCCTTGTGATGGGGAGGAGTGTGGGTGAGTGAGCAATCTGTACATATAAGCTGTCCTCTGCGGGTGGGGGGAGCTCAGGTTTAGTGAAAGCTAGAAATTGGGAGAAAGCATCCTATAAGAATGTCAAGAGAGTTGTTGTTAACAATGAGAGAGTTGTTAACAAAGAAGTAAGGGTCCCTGGACTTCCCTGGTGGTCCAGTGGCTAAGACCGTGCTCCCAATGCAAGGGACTCGGGTTCAATCCCTGGTCAGGAAACTAGATCCTATGTGCCACAACTAAGAGTTTGGAGGCCACAACTAGGACCCAGCGCTGCCACTTTTTTTTTTTTTTTTTTAAAGAAGGGTTCCAAAGAGGCAGGCAGAAAAGTCTGTTCCTCTTCTCCATTCCCACAAATTGGGCATGAGCTTTGGGACACTAGGAACTTACTGTGATGTTGGCCACTTAGGAAATTATGACTCCTTGAAGAAATTGGTACCAGTGATTAGGTTTCTTAAGGATCACCTTAGGTCAAGAAGTAACTCTTCTCATTGGGCTGATGACTGCCAGGTACAGGGTTTTTTGGAGGGTGATGGAAGTGTTCCAGAATTATATAATGATGATGGTCGCACAACTTGTGAATATACTAAAACCCACTGAATTGTACACTTAAAATGGTGAATTGTATGTTGTGTGAGTGATATCTCAATAAAAATTTTTTAAAGTGAATTTATCCCTTTCTGTGTGTGTATGTTTGGCGGGACCAGGTAGTACAGCTGGATGTGAGAGGCAATGTGGCAAAACTTAATGATGGCTCTCAAATAACCTATGAAAAGTGCTTGATTGCAACAGGTGAGTACTTCTGGAGATAGCTTCATTCCCCGGTAGAGCTCCCTCAAGTTTTAGTGTAAAGACATTACTAAGAAAACTGAAACCCAGACTCTGAAGTGGATGTCTTCCCTTGATGCAAAGCGTGGCTAGCTAACTACAAGCATCTGAGCAATAGCCCTTCTGGACAGTCCTTACTGTTCCCTCTGCTAAAGGCAGGGATGGCTATTGAAAAGGGTTGCCTTTTTTTCCCTTGCCCTTCTTCACCTTTGCCCTCTGCCCTGAAAGTGATATAACCTCATGGCTTCATTGCCACTTTCAACCAGAAATCAAGAGAGGGGTTTGAAGCAGTTGCTTCAACAAACATGACTGTGCTTTCTGGTGAATCCTCACGAAAAAGTAGAAGAGAATGGGAGCAAAAAGTGAGGCCTTCTGGCCATCTACAGGGAGGGTGGGCCCTTTGAAGAGAGACTCTCAAATCTGCTTTTCAAAGGAAATTGATAAAAGCCTGCTGCGGGGATGAGTGGAAAGAAAACAAAGCCTTGTAGCGAGCTGATGCTGCTGTTGGGCCAGCTCCTGCTTGTTGGGCTAAAGGGTTTTTCTCCTCTGATTTCCAGGAGGCACTCCAAGAAGTCTCTCTGCCATTGATAGGGCTGGAGCGGAGGTGAAGAGTAGAACAACACTTTTCAGAAAGGTAATTGTCAGCTTTAGTGCTTTTGTCAGTTTTGAAGAGGTAGCATAATCTTGGGGCCCCAAGTACCCACCTGGGAATTGGGAGATCTGGGTTCTATCTGTGGCTCTTCTACAGACTTATTATCTGGCCTTGAGCAAATCACTTCCTCTCTCTGCACCTCAAATACCTCACTCAAGAGTTTTGAGCTCCTAGGTGAAAAATACATTTAGCGTTTTTTATTGCTTTTTATAGTTCCTTCCGATTTCCCTTCCACAGTTGTTTTTTTTCTTTTTTACTGATGCATTTGAGTCACTGGAACTCCTTAGAGCCTCTTGGCATTTTTCACTGCAAATGCTATTGTGGAGACTGGGGAGAAAAGTTAAGAGTACCTAAGTGAAAAAGAGGAAAGAGTTGCTTCTTAACACCATGTTCTACTTATGAAAACTGAAAAATTTCAGCCACTTTTATAGGTATTTGAAAAGATTTTTACTATCCTTTAAGTTCTTAATACAACAAGGTTTGTCAGCCTTAGCACTCTTGGCATTTTGGACTGGATAACTGTTTGTGGTGAGGGGCTGTCTTGTGCATTGTAGGGTGTTTAGCAGTGTCTGTGGACTCCACCCACTAGCTTCAAGTAGTACCTCCCCACCCTAACTGTGACAGCCAAAAATGTCACAGACAATGTCAGATGTTCCCTGGGGGAGAGGGGGCATGCCTGTCTCTAGTTGAGAGCTACTAATAGAGTGTTACATTGGAGAAAGAAATTTGCATCAATAAAATAGAAGCTGTAATTGAGCCACTTCATACAAGGAGAAGATTTTATGTGCAAATTACTGTTGTCAAAGATTTATCAGAAAATATTTCCTAGTATTATCATTGTATACCCCTTTGAGAAATCAATGGATTAAACTGGTGTGATTCTACAGATCGAAGACTTTAGAACCTTAGAGAAGATTTCCCGGGAAGTCAAGTCGATTACGATTATTGGTGGGGGCTTTCTTGGTAGCGAACTGGCCTGTGCTCTTGGCAGAAAGGGTGAGTATTGGGGAGTGACCTCCATTTTCTTTCTCTGTCTTTTTTTTCTTTTACTTTCTCTGGTTTTATAGCACATGCTTTGCATAGATGCATTTGCTAGCATCAGTAGAAAGGGGTCAATTAAGGTTTACGTGATGAAAAACTAATCACGGAGCTTAGGTCTGATGTGGGTCACCTTAGTGATTGAAAGGCTGTCATCCAAGCAGCTGAGCAGTGCCGCTTTCTTTCCTTTCCTCTCACCTCTAGGCCAGAACTCCTTAGAAATAAAATATTAAGGAAAGTGAGTTTTTAAGATGGTAGGGGCAATGTAGACTAAAGAACTGCATGTATCTTTGAACTGCTGCTCCCCGTAAAAGTCAAAGACTTCTTTCCGACACATGATGGTTCACAGCTTGACTGATCTGTGAGTTCCAGTTCAAATGTTTCACGGCAATCATTTTTTTTCTTAGCATGATTTTTCAGCTGTGTGAAATCATAGCATCTTCTCAGGAGGGTGCATACTATTCAGAGCTTGGAAGGCACTGTGTAAGCCTAGGTGTAAGTGCACTGAGTTCACTGTATGTCCCTGAATTCAGGGACAAGTTCTGGCACCTGTTGTGTTTGCCATGTGAGTGGCCTTGTGCCCTAGTGGCCCAGAAATGTGTGCTCCGGCCCAGGTCACGGCCTTGCCCTGTGTGCAGTAGATGGCTCCCGCTGGCCCCTTTACTTCTCTTCCTGGGATTGGCCTTTGCCTCCTGCTTTACCTACTCTGTTTTTTCTTCCCAGCTCGAGCCTCAGGCACAGAAGTGATTCAGCTTTTCCCTGAGAAAGGAAATATGGGGAAAGTCCTCCCCGAATACCTCAGCAACTGGACCATGGAAAAAGTCCAACGAGGTAGAGACACTCTTTCCATATGCTCCCACTCTTGCCTAGAGTTAGTTAGAACTGGCAGAGTTTGCTTCTTTGGGAACCCCCTGTACATAAGCCTTACCAGCTGCCAGGTGAGAAGTTTCCACCATTCTCCTGTCAGCTGGCTTCATGTAGGTGTTATGAATCTGATGCAGCAGATTCCTGGAAGAGCCGGAAATGAACTGTGGGTGTGGGTGCCGGTGGCTCTTTAAGGCCGCCTGTGTGCTGACGAGTCCTGGTTTTGTGGGGGTGCCTCTCGTCTTTTGTGAAGGTGGTGGGCACACAGGCTCAGCCTCAGGTCTCATTTGCCTTCACAGAGGGGGTTAAGGTGCTGCCCAGTGCTATTGTGCAATCAGTTGGAGTCAGCGGTGGCAGGTTACTCATCAAGCTGAAAGATGGCCGGAAGGTAAGAAGGGGAAGACAGGCGGCCAGAAGACCTTCCAACCCTGCCCTGCCCTGCCCTGCCCTGTTTCCTCATTCTTATTCCTTCATTTGATACCCATAGATTAGTTGTCTTGGCAGTCGCCATTAACTTGTCATAATTTTCTGAATGAACTGTCCTCTACTAAAATAAGAATGATGGGACCCGGCGTAGACACCTGGGAACCATTTCCCATAGCCCCTTCCTGTGTGTGTCACACATTTTTGAGACCTTCTAGGGTGGCAGATTTCTGTTCGGATGGAAGGGGGTATGTATGTGTGCAGGGGTGACACGTTATGAAATGGAACTTAGAACCTTTTTATCAGAGTTAAAATCAGTGATTTTTTGGTAAAGCCCCAACTTTTAATGATGTGATGTACAGTTGCTCCAACCGTAGGTATACGAGGAAACTGTGATCATTGACTGAATTCTTTCTGTCCTCAGGTAGAAACTGACCACATAGTGGCAGCCGTGGGCCTGGAGCCCAATGTTGAGTTGGCCAAGACTGGTGGATTAGAGATAGACTCTGATTTTGGCGGCTTCAGGGTAAACGCAGAGCTCCAGGCCCGCTCTAACATCTGGGTGGTAAGTGTGTGGTGATGGCTGGACCAGACGCAGTGCGTTGGCTCGGGCCTGGGCGCAGGTCTGCCCGGTGTTGCTCAGAGATTCAGCAGCAGCTTTCTAAAATAGGGTCTCCATGTTTGGAAGCGGAGGATAGACAGCAGAAGCTTGTGAACTGTTCGGTTTACAGGATCAGGTCTGGCCTCACGCCACAAGCTTCTGGAAAAGGAAGCGAATGGCGCACATGGCCACAGAAGTAGGCCTCTCCCGGTTCCGCTGTTGGCAGCGGCCATCAGCATCCCCTTGACGGGCGTGTGTGCAGCTTTCAGACTGATCTGCTGTTCCTTTTGCCTGAACACGAGTCCAGTTTTGTAACATTCTCTGGAAAGGAAAATTACTCCATTTTCATTTTCCTTGAGTACTATTTTTAGGTGTTTTTAAAAATCTGTTACAACACAAACAGGACTATAGTATGTAGGAACATGAGGTAATTTCCCTATTGTTAGATCATAACAAGTGTATTGTGTTTGATTATGGACTCTGCAACCAAGGACGTAGGAACTTTGAAGGGTGTTTTTCCCTTAAAGCTTTTTTTTTTAAAGATACAATGTACTGGATTTTTCACAATTGTTATAAAAGCAATACATGCTCTGTGTGGAAAACGCAGCCCAAAAGGAGAAAGGGAGTCCTCTGCAGCAACCACGGATATTTGGGTGTATTTCCTTCCCTTCATTTCCTAGCACATAGGTGTTTTTCTTTGTTGTAGACAGTCATGGCAAGTGTACTATGTATAAACCTTTGCATTCTTTTCTCTTTCACTTAACGTTCAAATGTAAGTTTTTTCCACATTACTTCCAATTCTGAGAACAGTGTAATGACTGTATAATACTCCATTTGGTGGATCTCAGAGTTTATCTCGCCACTGCTCATGTGTTGGGTTTTTAGGTTGCTTTGGGGGTGTCTGAATAGCCACAAAGATGAACAAAGAGTGAGAGCTAACATGCCACCACATCCTCCGTGAAGCTGGCCTTGTTCACCTCCAGCCGGGGGCGGGGCGGGGGGGGGTCCTCTCACTGCATTCCTCTTGTGTGGCACACCATCGTGTGCAACAGTGCCATACCTTCCTCAGCGCTTGTGCACTCCTCGTGGGCAGGGTCTGTGTCAGGCATGTCTCTTCAGCTCAGACAGTATGGTGCTCTGTACAGAGTAAATACTCTGGAAATACTTGCTGAATGAATGAATGAATATTGAATGACCAAAAAAGAAATCTCACCTTGGAAAAGATTTCTAGGTAAGAGGCAGTCACATCTAAAAACTGGTTTCCACACAAGAAAAAATATTCTGCAAATCCTGGTTATTAAATACCCTGTTTCTGCTAAAGGGCAGAACAAGAAGAAATAAGTGCAAGCTGGAGCATGCAGGACTGAGGTTAGCTTTGGAGAAGCATCTGATGTATTTTTAAAAATGGAAGTGTACCTGTTTTTGATATTGTAGGTATGATTCCGACCTGTGGATGGAAAATGTTAGTTAACGTCACAAGCATTTTTTTGAACCCCCAAAGTTTATTTTCTGTCCTTAACTTGCTTTTTTTTAAATCATGTGCTCATGTAACATATTTGTCTCCAAAGGCAGGAGATGCCGCATGTTTCTACGATATAAAGTTGGGTAGGAGGCGGGTAGAGCACCATGATCATGCTGTTGTGAGCGGAAGATTGGCTGGAGAGAATATGACTGGAGCTGCTAAACCGTACTGGCATCAGTCAATGTTCTGGTAATAGTTTTGTGCCTTGAGGACTCAATCGGTTAGAACACAGAATTAATGGAGCCAGAGTCATATGGTTTGGTTTCCTGGTTGGCCAGTTAGCTTCATACAGAGGGTAAAAAAATTGCATCTCATGTCTGTGCATTCTACCCCTGAGCCATCTTCTGGTAAAAGGGTTCCATTCGACCTAAGTTTGAACAGGTGAATGAATGGAGATAGCACTAGAACTTCTGCTAAAATAGCTCAGGGTTGGAGCTACAGTAGGTAGGACAGAAGTGTGCTCTTAGATACAGACAGAAGTATATTTTCTTTGTTCTTTGCTGCTGACTCTCAGGAGCCCAACCTACTGACAAAGACAGCCCACTCATATAACCCTTGAAATAAGCAATTAAGAGTCAGACAAATATAGGCAACTTTCTGGATAGTGAAAAGTTAGCAATGGATATTCCTGAGTACTGGAGCTGGCCCTGTTTGGCCCACTCTCATCTTAATTTGAAAGATGGGATACATAAAAAAAAACTCAAGGTTTCAGAAACCTCTAAGCCGTTCCTGTTGAGAAAATTCTCAGCTGATGGGAGTACATTTCAGGATTATCACACACAGTTTCATGAGTGGGCAGCAAAACAAATAATAGATGGATCTCGGGGTCAACATGTGTAAGATAATACACTTAGGAAAAGAATAGCTCTACAATTATCAGTTTCCAGGAACAGAATCCAAGAAGTCACTGTAGACTGTTCCCTGAAGACACCAGTCCAATGAGTTTCTGTGGCCAAGAAGATAACAAAATATAGGGCCCCAGAAACAAAACAGCTCAAGTCGCTGAGATGATTACAAAACCATGGCATGCCTCTGCCACCAATATTCTGTGAACTTCCTAGCATGATGATGATAGGAAAAGCTTCCAAGAAGAACAAAGAAAATAAAATGACCAAGTGAGCCAAGGTGCCTCTGTATAGAAAGCATTTCAGCTTTGAGAAAATGAAAGCTAAGAGGAAATAATACAATACAAAGTAAGGTAAGGAAGTTTATCAGTTAATAAAACCACAAAATATTTCACATTCTGAGTTCCATAAATATGGAGCACTCTTTGAAGTTTCAAAAAGGCAGCTTTGAAAAGAGGTAAAGGGAAGTAGTGAATAGTAAATGTGGGGATGCCGTCCCACCCCAGATGTGGTGTATGGTATATATAAAATGATACATGATAAAATTTTAAAACATATAGATTGCAGTATGGATCTACGATATGCATAGTGGCTTGTTAAGGAAAAATTAAAACTGTTTGGGCTAATCGTGCTTTCTCACAGTTGTCCCCAGATGCCCTAGCAGGCGAGAGATCACTTTGGGATTTCTCTTGCTACCAGGTTCTTTGGTTGGCACGAAAGCACGGTTGTTGTCTTAGAGAAAACATTCTGCCACATAATTCTTGACAGTCCTCTGACAGAACACCTTCTCTCTCCTTCCTCAGGAGTGATTTGGGCCCCGATGTTGGCTATGAAGCGATTGGTCTGGTGGACAGTAGCTTGCCCACAGTCGGTGTTTTTGCAAAAGCAACTGCACAGGACAACCCCAAATCTGCCACAGAGCAGTCAGGTAAGGAAGCCCAGCCTCTTCTCATGAAGAGTACTGAGAAGCCGTGGTCCAAATCCTCCCGAACAAGGGCTTTCGGTATTGGCCAGGGGTAACTGTGTGAAAGCCGCTCTTCATGGTGTGCTTTAAAATACACCAGACCCGAAGTCCTTACTCTTTAGTGGTCTGAGAGCTGGTGAAATCAGGTATCCTTGTCAGAGCATAGATAGATACAGTGGGTGTTATCCTAGACTCTGGATGGTAGGTAACTCAATTACTCTGGAAGTCTAGTTTTTCTGGATGGACTAGGAAGACTGGTGTGATGAAGAAAACTTGTGCTTTTTCAGTGCCCCTCCCCTTTTTTTTTTGCTTCCTGCTGATCCCAAGCACTAGGCCCAAGAACCTTAGTGTGGGACCTGCTCCCTTCCTTGTGCCTTGGACAGTGAAGAACTGGGCTGAGTACTTCTTCCATACTCAGTTGCTCAGTCATGTCTGATTCTTCACGACCCCATGGACTGTAGCCCACCAGGCTCCTGGGATTTTCCAGGCAAGAATATTGGAGTGGGTTGCCATGCCCTCCTCCAGGGGATCTTCCTGACCCAGGGATTGAACCTGTATCTCCTGTATGGGCAGACAGATTCTTTACAGGGCCACCTGGGAAGCCCAGGTAGTTCTTGAACTGCCTCTAGTTCCAGTTGTCAGATCTGAACACCAGGTTTTCTTTAGACAGGAGGCAAAGAACATCTCTCTTGAAATGAATGTCTCTCCCACACACATCTCTTTCATTAACTCCCAGGCCTCTTCTCTCTCCCTTCGTGACCTTGGCTGAAGTTATTTAACCTTTGTGTCCTCCTATTAGAGGCATTTTAAGGACAAATTGCTCTTTAAGAAGGAGAAAGCAAGACATTATATGGATATGAGGGTCTTGTTCATGTATAATCTAAGTGGATTATGTTATTACTCCTTAATTTGGCCCTCTCCTGGGAAGTGGATCCTCGGAGGAGGATCCAGGGACTTATAAACTCCAGGTCACTGCTCTGTCCACTGGGCAGTATTACCTGAAGCCTGGTTCTCAGAAGACAAAGTACCCTCTCCCCAGGCTGCTGCCACCACCCCACCCAGGAGGAAACACTTGCACTACGGTTTTTCCATTTGGAAGTGCCTTCTGCTTTGGCCAGAGTGTCTCTAGTGGTGCTAAGAGAACTTTCTGCCATAGTGGCAGTGTTCTGTCTCTGTCTGAAACATTAGCCACTCACCACATATGGCTCTTCAGCACTTGAAATGTGGTTAGTGCAAACGTGCTACGTCGCTTCAGTCATATCCTAGGAATTTCCCAGGCAAGAATACTGGAATGGATTGCCATTTCCTCCTCCAGGGGATCTTCCCGACCCAGGGATCAAACCCACATCTTTTATGTCTGTCTCTGGCACTGGCAGGTGGGTTCTTTACCACTAGTGCCACCTGGGAAGCTCAAGAAGAAAGGCTTCCCTGACCGGGAATCAAACCCGAGCCTCAGTGGTGAGAGCACTGAATCCTAACCACTAGACCACCAGGGAGCGTTGGGTTTCACAAATGAACTGGTTTGGCAAATGAGGAACTGGATTTTACATTTTTTGTCCAATTTTAGGGAAAATTAAACTTCAATTGTGAATTAATTATAATTAGGATAACTATATGTGACTAGTGGCTATTGTACTGACCGTAGCTCTAGAATGTTTCTCAGAGGACAATAACAAGTCTTCTGTAATTTGAAAAAGATACCAGGAAGTATCTGTAGAGTCAATTTAAAATGAGATAGGAAGTTTGGGGTCAGACTGACCCAGTGCCCAGCAGCTGGCAAGGAAGAGCTTTTGTTGGCTCTATCAATAGAGAGGGGCTGGAGAAGACCAGTGTTTACTGAGGCGGCATAGAAAAACAAATCTAGAAGCAGCCTGAAGCAGGTGTTGAAAGATACTTGCCTTCTAGAATTTCCAAGCGCATAATAAGTGACTTTGTTTTGTTTTGACTTTGCTTGTTTGTTCGGGGGGTTGGCCACAGGCACTGGTATCCGATCAGAGAGCGAGACAGAGTCTGAGGCCTCGGACATCCCTGTTCCTCCCAGCAACCCTGCAGTCCCCCAGGTCCCCACCCAAGGGGAGGACTATGGCAAAGGTGTCATCTTCTACCTCAGGGACAAAGTGGTGGTGGGGATCGTACTGTGGAACATCTTCAACCGGATGCCAATAGCACGGAAGGTAGGTGCTGGCAGAGCTCTGAGAGGAAGATGGGGGTGTGGGCGGAAGGCGCTCCTGTGACTTCGTCAGGTGCCCTGCCATGTACTGTCCTCCCAGGTCAGACTGGGCCTGAGCAGAACAAGGTGTCGCCTTGGCTCAGGAATGTTTCTTTCTTTCTTTTTTTTTTAAAGGAATGTTTCTTTTTCACTTGGGACACGGTTGGGTGGCCTGGGCATTGGCACATGCTCACTTGGGCTTTGCAGAAAGCCATCCCCACAACTCCCTCCTGGTGTGGAGTGGGGGCTGGCCTGGCCCGCACACACACACACAGTGAGTTAGACTCCTTGTTCCTCTGTCCCTCAGATTATTAAGGACGGTGAGCAACATGAAGATCTCAATGAAGTAGCCAAGCTCTTCAACATTCATGAAGACTGAAGCCCTCGCCCTGGGTAGCAGGCAGGCCCTTGGCTGTCCCTGAGAACAACTTAGATGAGTAAAGGAGCATTTTTTTTTTATTCAGCAGACTTCCTCTGAATGTATGGGTATGAATGATCAAGTCCTTTGTGAATATTTCAACCATGTAGGCAAATTCTTAATGTTCACATCATTAAATAAAACCTGATTCTTCTAATTTAAATTCTCTTCTCTTTGAAAGGGAGCGAGTGGGTGAATGGAGGAAAGCTGTGTGAATGAGAGGGCAGACCAGTTGGAGCCATTCCCAAATAGACCATCTTCCTCGGCCTCCTACTCCCTGCTTCACACTCTCAGCTTCTTTCAGTTTCCTGAACTTCTCCCTCGCCTTCCCGCCTCTCTGTACAGACCTGCTGTGGCCTCTGCCCGCAGAACTTGACCCCTCTCCCCTCCTCTGGGGAAAATCACCGTCTCTGAAGACTTTCCTGATCCTCCCAAGCCTGTTCCTTGCCTACATGTCCCCCTGCTGCTCTGCAGCTTCCTGGAAGCCAGAACTCTGGCTTTCCTGTCTTCTCACGGTTCTCTCCAGAGCTGGGCACAGGGTCTGGCTCATAGTAGGTGCTTAGTGAAACATTGAATGAGCACACACATAAACATGTGGACTCCACTCTGCTTTACCTGGGACACCTCCCCTGTGTACCCCCTAGCCCAGAACTGAATTGGTCGTGGGAGGGGAGGGCAGAAAAGACATTTACTGCAAATGGAAACAGAGATTTGGAGACTGGTGCTTCAGGGCTAAGCTTGGAGTCTGACTCATGGAGGGATCTTGGTCTCTTCAACTCCTCCACTCACTGTCCCCCAAACTGGAAATTGCCCTCCCCTATCCCCTTTTATCTCAAATAGGCTTATAGGCAAGCCTCATCTTATAGATGATTTCCTGGGAAGAGAAGTCAAAGTTTCATAAATCAACTCATCTTTTACATTTCAAATTACTTAACTTTTAAAAATCAAATATTAATTTCTATTAAGAGGAAAGTTTTACTACTTTCAAGAGTCCTATTGGGAATCTTTTTCTAAAGAGAGAATAATTATCAGGCTGGATTTTGTTATCAATATTGGGTTTGTTTAAAGGGAGTAGCAGCTACAATGAAATCCCTTCTAGACACTAGAACGGGACACATGTCCACTTTAAGAATTAGCTGCACTAGAACAGCTTCTTACCATATATATACACGTTTAGTGAAATATGATCTGAGGCATGACATATCTACATCCATAGGTAGAAAACTCATCTAGTATTCTGTGAAACGGGACTTATTATATAGTAATTGCTGCTTACAGAGATGGTACCAAGACACTGTAAGATCCTGAAGCATTTCACAAATCACTTTTTAAAAAGATCAAATTGTGATTTGCCTTGTTTCACTGTTAGGTGCAGTTTAGTCTAATTCTTTGACAGTTGTCATCCTTGCATGGAATGTCATAATAATTCAGTTAACTAAAATGAAAGGATCTGTTCTTCTATTCAGTGTTCATTGAGTACCTACTAGGAGCCCTGTAGATGGCAGAATAGGAAGATGGAGAAAACATGGCTACTTCTCTTAAGGAGCTGCTGGTGGCAGTGAGGAAAGCAGACACATGAACCCAGAAGCATAACATAGTCAGTTGTGTCCACAGGAAGATACAAAAAGCCCTGTAGACATGCCAAGAAGGGAGATCAGCCAGAGCACCCATCCTTTGTCAATCGCTGCTGCTGAATCACTTCCTAACGCATCACTTGGTCCACATCCCCCCACCCTACAGCCTGTGGGTCAACATACACTGACACCCTGTCATTAGTCACATCAAGTCCTGACCTCGGCCCCCTCTGCCCTGGGGACCATCTTTGCACATGCATGCGCACACACACATAAACATCTGGTTTATCTCCACTTTTAAACTTTTGTTTGTGCTCTTCACATTTGAAACACCGCCCCGGTTCCCTTCTACGTATCTAAATCCTGCTTATCTTTCAAGGCCCGGATGAAATCCCACCGTGGTGACGTCCCAGCTGGACTAGTGCCCACATGTGATTTCATCTCTGAACTTCAGTTGCACTCACTGCCTTTGAACTTGATTGTGCTTTAAGTAGTCTCATTATTGGTGTTCATTCCCTAAATTGGCTGTAAGCTCTCCCAGAGCAGAGACTTTCTCCTCAGGATGGGGACAACGTTCCCTATCCCCCCCCAAAACCCTGGCAAAGTGCTGACCAAGTCCTTGGTTGCTGGATGATGCTAGATAACGGGGCTTATTGTAAAAATGAGCCTCTTCCTTGGGGCCTCAGATCTCTGTAATCCAGGTTATCAGACCGTTACTTCACCCGCCGCCACTTAGTCCAGGATGTGTGTCATCTGTCTGGGTCCCCAAGGATCAAAAGGAACAAATCCAAGGACCAATTTCTGACTACAGACGAGGTTTGGCCCTCGATAGCTGGCCTGTGATTAGCTGGGCCACAACACAGCGCAGTACAGGGCTGGTCACACCCTGTGAAGTTGGGGCTCTGCCAAAATATCAAGCTTTTGGGGCTCACCCACTTGACCTCAGCCTCACTTCTCTTTGCCATTTTACAAATGATACCTGGTGTACCTCGGCCCCACTTCAGGGTGGTGCCCGGCCACCTGTAGGACATACATGGTGAGAGATGGCCTCGTACTTGAGCTGGAAAGTTGGACCTGAGGGGAGGGAGTGTGTTTGATTGGAAAGGGGTCATAGTAAGCCTCGTAGTGGAGGATGAGGTCAACATGTGGGACTTTCTTCTTGTTGTTCTAATCAACAGGGCCTGTTTTGGAGACAAGAGGCTTAGGGCAGAAAGGGATGGGGGTGGGGAACCCACAGTGATCTAGCAGGCTGCTTCCTTGAAGGAAAACCAGCAGCTCCTCTAGAGACCCGTTTAGACAAAGGAACTCTCCCCTCCCTTCCACCACTGCCCCTTCCCGTTCCCGCTCCTCACTCCTTGCAAGTTTGGCTGCCACAATATCCCCTCTGTCCTTCCCTGACTCCACCTGAAGCCTGGTACCCTTGCTGTCCAAGAGATTGCTGGGGCTCCATTCCAGTGCCCTGTGCTCTGGGCAGAGGGAAAGTCCTGCCGGCCCCAGAGGTGAAGTAAGACTGCCTCTGGCCTCTTTCCCATCTTATCAGGGAATTTCTGGCGGGCACGGACACATGTAAACAAAACCACACACAGAGACACACAGCCCAGGCCAGTGATGACGTTCCCCTGCCTGGCTGGTTCTACAGATGGGTGTGACTGGGTCAGAGTACAGGGAGAGTCTGAATATTTAAATACTGGACAGCCAATTCCTGGTTGGAAAACAGGGATCATCTCAAAATGAACATTTTGAGAAAGAGAAACGCAGCCCCCTGACACCTGGAAGCTGGCCTGGGACTGTCAGCAAGGCCTTGGTGTCACTAAAAACTCCCCACTGGGCCTGGGTGTGCTGTTGAATGTAAACAGGTTCATGGGACATTAGCAGCATACGAGGCCACCCTGACCATGGTGGATGAAGCCAAAAACAAGACTACTCCAGAATCATGTGTGAACAGGGGCAAAAAAGAAAAAAAAAAGCCAAACACTGCCCAAACCACAGAAATGAGCAAACACCACCCTCCATCCTGGCTAATCTAAGTGACTACTGCTTCCTTACCAATTACAGATTAAGCCGCACTCCGGTCTGCCCTCCTATTGGATATGATTTTTTCAGTAAGACACTTCCTGACAGCATCCAATTCAGAGTAAAGCCTGGCTTCCTTAACCCCTCCCCCAAATCACCCAGCCTGGCCTGAATTCTACAAGTCCTTCCCAGCACCCTCTTCCTGAGACACCCCATGGTTCCCCAGGGCGCACATCCTCTCTCACTGCAGCCTTTGGCTGGTAGGTGTTGACAATTTGGTGGTAGCCAAAATACCTTCAGGAGGCCCACTGTGAGTTTTGCCTAGTCTCATACTTTCCTGAAGATCTTTCCTGGTCCTGGTGGAGTGTCCAAGGTCTGTGTCAGTTGGAGAAGCCCAGGAGTCACATCTGGTGTGTGGACAGAGGTGCCTGGCTCCCAGGCAGTTTCCCGCCTGTGCTCTCGTGGCATTTGCAGGGCAACACAGAAATGCTTCTGAAGGAGCACCCAATGTGGGTGTTGAATTTATGAATACATACATACATTTGTAAATGGATTTATTGGTCAGCTAGCAAACATACGGCATAACTTACTGCATGCTGTGGGACAACAAGCCCCAGAGATAAGACGATGAGTAATACACAGTCCCTGCCCTCAGTGGCTTTATAACCTAATGGCAGACAGACAGGTCATCGGGAACCATCAGTGCAAGAGAGGTGCTGGGAGTATGATGTGTGAGTTCACATCAGATCTTCATCACTCCTCGGATTACTGTTCTGCTTCCATCTAGTCCAAGCTTTTCCTCCACTGACCGAATCATGGTTCTTCCTCCATTCTCGTACCTTCTCTCATCTCTAGGAATAGGACATGAGTCTGTTTACTTAAACTCTCAGCAGCCTCATCTATAAAATGAAGGGAAACAGATCATCCCTCCACCCTCAGCTCTAACCTCCTGTGTATGGAAAAGTCTCTCAGATGCTCACCCAGGACTTCCTTCAGTTCTCCACAGACTCACTTGCCTTTCATCCCTAGGGTCTACAGCAGATGCTAATGGGACCCCAAACCCTTGGCAAATGTTTCCCCACATTGCTTCTGCTATCCCTTTGACTCAACAGATTGTTTTTGTGGTTGTTTTAGTTTAAGGCTTATGACTTAGCAAGTTACATGTAATTGACATAGCAAGTTACACCTAGACCTAGGCCCCTAGAAATTGCTCCTTGCCAGATTTGCTCTCCATGGAGAGTTTGACAGCCTTAAAACTGCTTCATGAAAGGTGGCATCCTTTAGCCCCTAAAAAAGGCTGGCTTCAAGCCCAAAATTGCCCCAGGAAGGCTTTATGGTGAGACTGTTCTCAGCCATGATCCTAGCACTATGTTCCTACCCAACCATTCAGTGGCTCCCAATCCCCAACAAACACACCCTGCAGAGCTGGCTGGTGAAGAGCCACCTTAATCAAGCAGCTTTCAACTTGAGGCTGAGATAATGAATGCAGAAAACCCCCTTCATACCACATAAACCTCAAGTCTCCAGACTAGTTTGCAGGCCCCCTTTGCTCCTTAGTACATTGCCATTTCCACATCAGCCATGGCCTTGGCAGAGCCCTGCCCCAAAATGCAGTGACAAGTGGGCCAGGAAGCTTGCAATCTTCACCACCCAAACCTTACTGTAGAGACAAAAGGAACTGCATACAGGGTAAGAAAGAAAATCAGCACTGTGATTTGCTGGGTGGGAAAGGATGCTTAGGGCTTCCCAGTTGGTGCTAGTAGTAAAGAACCCGCCTGCCAATGCTATAGACTTAATAGATGCAGGTTCAATTCCTGGGTTGGGAAGATCCCCTGGAGGAGGGCACGGCAAGCCACTCTGGTATTCTTGCCTTGAGAATCCCATGGATAGAGGAGCCTGGGGGCCTATAGTCTCCTAGGGTCGCAAAGAGTCCGGTGCAACTGAGGTAGCAAGTACCTACATACACATGCAAATAATGCTTAAGGATCTCTGTCCCTCCAGAGGGAAAGGGGAGCTTTAGGTGTTTCAGAGCAGGCTGCAGAGCCCTGCCAACTTGAAGCCTTCTCTGGCCCAGGCCTGAGGTCCTCTGCCACCTTTGTTGAAACTAATTTCTGGTCTCCCACTCCAGTGGGAGTCCTCAAACTAGTGGCACAGTGCAGGGGCAAAGACTGGTGGTGAAAACAGAGAATCCTTGGCCTCAAAGTCACCCCTAACTCAGCCTGGCCTGCGCCAGTACCAAGTCATAGGAGGAAGGCCACAGCGACCTCGCAGGCATTTGATCAGCTTAATGGACGAAGGAAACTGGCAGGCTACAGTCCATGGGGCCATAAAGAGTGGGACACGACTGAACGACTTCACTAATGCCCGGGTCGAGGGCAGCTCAAGGCTCAGAGCGCTCGGCGTTTGTCCCCTTGGTGGCGCCAGCCCTTGTGCTGGCTGTTCGCGGGAACAGGAGGTTCCAGAGATTTCAGCTTCCAAGCGAACTCCCCAGCCAGTCCTGAAGCCCCGAGGCCTCCTGGGTGAGGTGGATAATTGCAAAAGGATACCCGGATGGGAGTTTTGCCCACAGTTGCAAAAGCGCACTTCCCTCCGGGGCAGCCCCCGTGCGCCCCAGAAGAGCGGGGTCGGCAGGGGCAGAGCGCAGAGACCTTAACGCGGACTCCCGCCCGCCCTTCCTCTCCCAGCTACCCCAACAGGCCCTTCCCTGGGAGTCCGGAGCCGCCCCTGCTCGCCCGACGGGGCGCAAGGAAGGGAGGGAGGTGCGGGAAAGAAGGGATGGCGGGGAAGTTTCAAGGGGTGTGCCGGGGACGGGGGAGGATTCTCATGAGTCAGCGGATCGCGCTCGGCGTGACTTCACTGCTTCGCGAGAAGAGGCGCCTGGGGCAGAAGGCCGCAGGAGTGGAAGGTCCGAGCGCCGGGCGGGGCGCGGGACGGGGCTAGGCGCTGGCCAGGCCGTTCGAGGCCGGGCGGCGCCAGGAGGCAGCGGGCGAGTGGGGAGCGCTCGGGGCCGCGGAGCCGACCTCTCCCCTCTCCTCCTCCTCCGCCCGTTCGGCCTCCTGTTCCCGCCTCGGCCCGAGACGTGGCGCGCGTTCCGCCTGCAGGTGGCGCTGCAGAGGCGCACTGCTGGGGTCGGGGTGGAGAGCTCGGGCCCCCGCGGGGAGCCCAGGGGTGCGGGGCGAGAGGAAGGCTGCAGGGGCTGCCACGACCCCACTGTCCCTCGGGCCCGGCGCTCCCACCCGAGCGGCGGCAGAGTCCGGAAAGCCGACCAGCAGCGCTAGCGTCCAGGCGTGGGGCTGCCTGGTGCGCGCTTCAGGGTCCCTCGGGCCACCTCCTGGGCCCTGCAGAGCTTGGGGAGACTCGCCTCCAGCCAAGAGACCGCGGTTTAGGGGCAGCGTTTGCTCTCCAGGGACGGCGCTCTTGACCCGCGGGCAGTAGAATGGAAACTTTGAGTCGCGTCTCGGGCGTTAGGAGTGGGTTTCCCTGAACAGCCATTCTCCAGCCTGGCTCCCATGAGACCAAGGATGCGTCTTCTGCAGAAGGACAAGCTGTGGCCGGGGTTGGGGAGCAGTCTGAGACCAGGGCCCGTGCTGGAGGAGGGACGCGGCCTCGGCCTTGGGCTGGATGGAGGGCGACGGTTAGGGATTCCGTGCTTGTCAATCCGGAATTCAGCAGCTATGTAAGAAAAAAGGCCAAGAGGCCCATCTGGGGCTCAGACGTGCAGCCTAGGCCTCGGTTGATAGAGCTTCGTGCCCTACTTCTGTGCAGGCCCTGAGCTCTAGAAGTTATGATGCCGCTGACCTTCCCCTGTTGGTTCATGGTTATGTGGTAGCTGGTTAGTTAGCATATTGAGAGTATCAGGGCACAAAAATAACCTGTGGCCAGACACCTTTAAGCTGAAAAAAAAAAAAAGCTGTTGGGGGCGCAGGCCTCACCCTTTCCAGACGCTCCAGTGGCTGACTTTTCCCATGATACAACTTTACATATAAATGCGTGCTTAGAGTATGTCTCCCTTATAGGTACAAAGATGTACACACTGTGCCCTGCACTAGGGTTCTGGGTGTGTCTTGTCCTCTATCAGTACAGCTCCCCTGCTTTCAGGATGTCCAAAACCATCTGAGAAAGTTATCTAAGGATTTTCCATAAAGAAAAGGAAAGGGAGAAAAAAAAGAAAAAACCCCAAAGGATCCGAAACGTTCCCAGGTTTCACTGTGTGCCAGGAGAAATACCGTCTGTCTCCCGCCCAGACCTCAGAGCCCGGGCCTCCTTCCTACAGGGCGGTGCCCAGCTATTCCTGGAAACCCCCTCCTTTCTACCAACCCCCTCCCCAAGGTGTCTCCTCCCAGAGCACGACCTAGGAAAATGATCGTATTGTCCAAGCTTGATGTCCCCTGTCCCTCTGTCTGACCTGCCGCAGTCCTCAGCCTGCCCCCTCCCTTGATGCCCGCACGCTTGCTTCTTCTCCCCGAGCTAGTGGGGCCTCTCCCTCCAGCCTGGCCCGTGGGCCCCACCAGGTGACTGGGAGAGGATCTGATATACTAATTTGTGTTAATATGATAATGGGTACTAATGGGGTCACGTGCTAACCACGGCCTCAAGCCCAAGCCGGGGCTGCAGGAATAGGGATTCCAGGCTGACTAATCTCCACGGCTGGCTGGAGAAGGGGAAGCGTGGGACCCGGGACCATCCCAGGGTGCTGCCGCTTCGAGCTGCCGCCTCGGTTTCAGTTTCATCCTTGGCTGACACTTTCCTCCGACGAGAGGAATTGCTTTGGTTTCCCTCCAACCCCTCTCCCCTCCGCGCCTCCCCCCCCCCTTCCCTTCGACTGCTAGCTTCCCTCAGCCAGCCCTTCGCTTCGTGAGGGGAGAGATGGGAAGATAATTTGGCAGCGATGAGGAAAAAATGTACACGTGGACACCCTCAGATGCACAGGCTCACACACCACACTGCCTTGCAGACACACACATGCATACTCCCTCCACAAACACACACGCGTTCGCGAGGGGACTTGACACACCCAAGAGTCAAGCGCGTGTGTATGTACATGTGTGCGTGTGCACACCCGCACACCAGCCCCAGTTACACCCACACTCTGAGGGACACATGGACTCACACATAGGCAGGCAAGGCCCTCCAGAGACCCATCCCACATACAGACCCACACGCACACTCACACACTCTCACACAGAAACCAGCAGCAGCAGCCCAGTTGGATGGCTTCCTCAAAAGAGGGCTGGAAAGTTTGTTTGCTGCCAGCGAAGGGGCCTAGACATTCCGTGAAATGACTCATACTGCACCTTTATAGACATTAAATGTTGTATTTTTCTGAATTCAACAACAACAACAACAACAAGTACCCTCGCCCCCTGTCCTGGGGGCAGGGGGGTGAACTGAAGAGTGCCTGCAGGCCTCACGGGCCTCCGTCTAGCGTCCAGCGTGTGGCTCAGGCTTGTCCTCGCCTCCATATGGGATGGGGCGACCTTGAAAGGGCAGAATCCTCTACATCCTGTTACAAGCCTCAGCCCAGGACCGCCCCTTGGCAGGATGTGCAGTGGGTGACATTGGGAGCTAAACCCCCCTCATAGCCTCTCCCCATCACTCCCCTGCCTGCCCAGTTCCGAGGACCTGGAGTCAGCCCCAGTGTCCCCACTTGGTGCTCCAGAAAAAGGCTTTCCTTTTCTCTCCCCTGCATTCAAGCACCCCTGCCCTGTGCTCTCCTGTGTCGGTCATTACTGCCTTCTCCCTGCACAACTCCAGGGGGCGCCATTTGCCGTATGTAATACCAGCACCCCATGTAATGTGACTGGGGCTCCCTCCTCTCTCCTGAGCCTCCTCTCCATCTGAGGAGGGAATGCCCAGCTCTGTGGCTGCTTGTGACCCTCTCTTCCCCCAACACCCCACACACTCAAGGGCCACAGAAGTCACTTGGTGCTCTCTCCAGCAAGGCCTCCACAGGCTGGCGTCCATCTGCCTCTCTGTCTCACTCCCTGGTCCCTAACAGCAGCTTTGATCCCAGGCCTCCCTAGGCCCACTGGTGTTTCCTGCAGCATGGAGGGGTGGCACCTTCAGAGTGTAACTTGGAATCCCCTCAGGGCCGTGGGCACAGCAAGGTGGCCCGCCACACAAGATGGGTGCTGGGGCAGCAGATGTCGGGGGTTGAGGGGTTAACTCTGGTTCCACTGGACGATTGCCAAAAAATTCTGGATACTGTGCTGCTTCTGATAGGTGCCCCAGAGCAGGCGCCTGTTCTCGGCTTTTCTCCAAGGGACTTTTCCAGGCTGAGCCTAGGCCTCAAGATAGGGGCTAGGGACCAGTGGGATTAGAGACTCCAGAGGCCTTGCCCTCAGTTACTGAACTCTGTCTGAAGCCAGTTCTTCCTTGTTTTTTTTGCAAATGAACCAACAGGATTGGGTCCCTCCCCCTCCACCCACCCTCCAGATCTCCGCCAACCCAGAGGCACAGAATCTGTTTTCCCCAATACTAGGCCGGCTCCCCTTGCTTTGCGAGCAGTGGGGACAGCGCCTCCCAGCTGCCCCTGGGCCCCGAGCGGACACACAGAACACTTGGTCAGAGTCCGTGGCACCTCCTCTATGGGGCTGTCATCTTCCTCCAGGCAGGCGCCTGAGCTGCTGTCTGGCCTAAGAAGTGAAACCCAGCACTCCTCTGAAATGTTGTAGGGGCTCTCAGGATGCCAGGGCCTGTCCCAGTAAAGGTCTGGAGGGGAAAGGTAAAGTTCTCCATTTTAATGAGAGCAGGGGTTGGGGAGGGGTAGGACTGAGAGAGGCTTTCCCAGAGCCCCAGCCAAGGAAGGTGGCTGGCCAGAACATGATCTGTGAAGTTGCTCCCAACTATATCCTCCCACCTGCATGCCTGTGCTTTGGCCTAGGCCCCTCAGCCCAGTTGCCCGCCCCCTCCCCCCAGTATGAGCCAGACAAGGAGCACTTTGGTATAACCTATCCCAAAGAATTCTTCTCTTTTGCAGCTACTCAACAATCTTTTGAGAACAAAAACTCCTTATGAGGCCCAACCACAATCTGTCCGTCATTTAAATCTATCTAAGGCCTCATCAGGTCAATCCAATAGAGGTGAATCTGAAGTTACTGAACAGAGGAAAGACTGCTGGCTGTAGAGAAAGGATTAGAGGGGACATCTCCGCTTTACAGGGGAGAGGACTCCTCTTAAACCATAACTTCTAAAAATAAATAAATAAATAAACCATAACTTCTCTCCTGCCTTTTGAATATGGTTCACATTCTGAAAGTCTGATGGACAGGCGACCTTCCTAGCATGTGTCTGTGATGGAAAGTAAGGGCCATGGCCACGGAGGCTGCGCACTGTGGTATTTCGTTCTGGCCACAGGTTTGAATAGAAGTTATTGAGGCTAAGGGATTGAGGGAAGCGGGGTGTGGGGGTGGAGGGGGGGGGAACTAGCCGGCCACCTTGTCCCCAGAGCACCTGGGGTGATTTGCAGGAGAACATAGGCCATCACGCGCTGCTTAAAAGAGGCGACATAGAGGGGCTGAGAAAGTGGCCAAGGCGGAAAGGCAAGTGGAGCGCAGAAGCGGGGAGGTGGCCCTACACAGGCTCTGGACAGCCAGGGGGTCCCACCTCTCCCCAGGGGACCCCGGTGCCGAGGCCCGAAAGGATCAGACTGGGGCTGGAGAGTGGGGGGAAACAGGGCTGGAAGGAGGGAAGCTGAGAGGGCACGCTGGATGGCACAGCCTGGGCATACACAGGGAATTCCTGCCAAGTCGGGGAATGAGCCGTTGGCACAGACAGGGTGGCTGTCGTCAGGAGTGGTGATCTCAGCCGCTGGCCCCACCTGGCTGGGGCTCACCCCACGTCGAGGGCTGGGGAGCAGCAAGGTCATTGGAACGGCAGCCTGGCTGACCTGGAGTCAGGAAGGTCATTCAGGTGGCCTAGGGCTCCCTCAGGCGAGGTCAGCGCCAGGTTCCCATCAAGGGGGTGGGGTTTGCTTTGACTGTACCTCCCAGGTCACGGGGCTGCGGTTAGTTTCTAGTGGCTGCGGATGGTGGGAACTTCTGGGATTCCCACAAGCCATGGGCTGTGGGTCACTGGGAGGCATCAGGGCTGTGAGCAGGTCCTCAAGGTGCCCGTGCCGTCCTCTCTCCCTGCCCTTCCCAAGAGGAAGACCTCTCCTCTAGCACTTCCAAACCTTGAGGCCTCGAGCTTGGTTTAAACCACACTCATAGGAGGCAGCCACCATTCTCAGCAGCTTCCAGCCTGGCACACTTTCTCCCAAGAGCTGGGTTGAGAAAAACGAGATGAGACAGAGATGATGCTAAAGGCAGCTAACGTTTATTGAGGGCTTACTAAGCACCAGGCACTGCCATAGACAGACTATCTCATTCAAGCCTCCTCACAGCCTTGGGAGATAGATTATTATCCTCAATTTAAAAATAAGGAAAGTCAGGCTCGGAGAGTTTAAGCGACTTGCCCAAAGACACACACAGTCGGTAAATGGTGAAGCTGGAATAGGAACCCAGGTCTGTCCGATGTTAGAGACCTCTGAACTCTTAGCAAAATGGGAAAGCCTGTGTCTGCCTCCTCCCCCAGCGCGCGCGTGTGTGTATGTGTGTGTGTGAAGGTCAAAGTAAAGGCCTCTTAGGGATGGCTAAGACCTACCACAATTTTGAAAGGGGAGCCTCACTGGCAGAAAAATTGCGTCTTCAGACCCAGAATCCCCTGGGGAAAGTGTGTTCATTTACAAGAGAAAAGGAGTGGAAATTTGCTCTGGGCACTTCTTTCAGGGGCTTAACTTTAGGTGGCCGAGAGGTCTGAAGGTGTTCGGGTGCCCCAGTCCAGCCCCTAGGTCTCTCCCTGGAAACCGGTAACCCATAGCTACCTTCGCCAGCGTCACCCACCACTCCCGTTCCCCAGTCCTGTGTCAGGGCCTCTCCTTTCCCCAGGCTGGGGAAGCAGACGTGCTGGTGGCTGAGCAGGCCCCTGGACCTCAGGTCCTTAGTCCACCCCACCCCCGCAGAGGGCCCCCCTCCCCTGGGGCCCTTTCCGCTTTGCTGCGCTCTGCGGAGGAGGGAGATGCCGGCTGAGGCCTGGCGGGGCCCCTCCTCCAGACCATGTAGAGCCAGAAGTGACAATTCCCAGTCAGCTCCCTCCTAGGGCCTCCTAGGTGGGGGAGGGGTGGGGTGGGGTGGGTGGGGGAGGGGTGGGTGGGGTGGGGGAAGGGTGGAGGGGGGAGGGGTGGGTGGGGGCGGGGCGGGGGCTGGAATGGATGCTGAGGCACTTCAGAGGACAGGGTAAGGGGGAGGTAGAATGGGCTGGGGTTCAAAGATACCTCAAGCAGAGAAGCCTGGCTCTGGATAGAAGGGGGCATGAGTTTTTCTGCAGCACCCTAACTCTGGGTACATTTGCACCTGCTGCACCAGCCCCTCTCCCCCCAATCCTTCCCCGCATTCGTATCCTCCTGGCCTCCGTCATCCGGAGCCCTAGGCTCGACCTCCTTAAGAAATCCCCAAAACTCTCTAGTCGCGCCAAGTGCACGAGGCATTTGGCCCGGGATTCCGCGGTGTCTGGCATATCATCCCCGAACTGGATCCTCCGGGCATCTCCCGGCCTCACCCACCCGCTCGGCCCGCCCTCGCGCAGGTCCGCCGCACGGCAGGCGCTCAATAACAGTCGGGAGCGCCGGGCTGAGGCCAAAGCCGGTAAGCGCGAGGAACCGAGGGGGCCGGATATAGCCATCCGGAGTCCCCCGGGAATGGAGTGATTTTGTTTTTGTTTTTCTATGAGACACGGTGTGGGGCATCCCGGCCGGAGCTGCGGGCCCCGGGACGCGCCACGTGGGGGGCGCTGGGCGCGCGACGCGAGCTCCTCGGGAGCCGGGTTCTCGCCGTCCCCCGGGGGCCAGCGAGCCGGGAGGGGAAGGAGAGGCCGCGCGGGCCCCTGGCACGGCTCCCCCTGCCGTGCTGGCGACCGCGGCGGGCCGGGGGTGGAGGGGCGCTGTTTCCACCAAGACGCCTCGTCCCTCCCTCTCGCCCTCCCCCACCCCGCCCGCCCGCCGTCCCTCCCGTCGGTCCCTCCCTCCGGCTCTTCCCTCCCTCCCGCCCTGCCTCCTTCGCGCCCGCCCCAGCCGCCGCCTGCGGGGACGTGTGTGTCTCTAGCGCAATTTCCCCTTTCGCTCGGTTGTCTCGGCGCAGGTCTCCGTTGGCTCGCGCCCCCTCCGCGGGCGCCTCAGCCGCCCCCTCCCTCGGCCTGGCGTCCGGGCTCCCCGGGCACTCCACCCCGCCCCCCGGAGTCGTCTTATAAGGGGGCGCCGCCGTCTCACCTGGTATTTGCATCTCGCCCTCCAACTTGCCATTGGCGGCGCGACGTGTGGGAGAGCCCTGCGCCTCGCCCGCCCGGACCAGCCTGCCCCGGCGCCGAGGTGAGTCACGGGCGCGGGGCCGCGGGGGCCGGCGGGCAGGGAGGAGAGGAGGGAGGGGAGGAAGGAGGGGAACGGTGGCCCCGGCGGCCGCGGGGACCGACCCGGCGCCGAGCTCAACTTCCACTTCTCCTTTCGCCGGCGCCGAAGTCCCGGCGCCACTCGCCCGGCCCGGCTTCTGAGGGGGAGAAGGCGGGCCGGCCGGGCTGGGGACCCCGCGTCTCGGCTCTCCGAGTGGGGAGGGAACCGCGGCGGTCGACCCCGGCCCCGCGACGGAGCCCCCGCAGTCTCAGGTACGTCGATGGCGCCGGTTCTCCGAGCCTTCGGGGCCCTCAGAAAGTTTGCCGGAGAGCGGGAACGGGGACGCCGGGGCCCCGGGGCATTAGGGGCTGGGGGGCCCAGGGAAGGGTGGGAGAGCTGTGGCGTGTTGCGTCCCGCCCTTGCCTCGCCCCACCGCGTGTGCTCTGGGGAACCCGGGCTGCCGGTCCCGGGTTGGAAGCCCAGTCGATTTCCCCTGTCGGGGTGGGGGCGGGTTTGCCCACTCCCGGGGCAGCCCGGGGTCCGTGATAGGGCCGGTTGTGACAGCCCGCCCCAGCAGCTCGGCAGCTCGGTGCCCGAGGGCAGGCGGTCGGCCTCCTTGTGGCGGAGCTGCTAGATTGATCTGGCGGCCCCTAGGGCTTCTGGGACCAGGCGCCTTAGGGTAACGCACTCTCTCTTTTTCTCTCTCTCTACACACACACGCGCGCGCGCGCGCGCACACACACACACACACACACACACACACACCTATGACTTGGATAATTGGATCGCCAAAATAGAGACCTCTTGGCAGGGGCCGGAGTTTCCGTGTGAGCCGGCCGCCAGCCTTCCCGCTCCCGCGTTCCCGCTCTCCCGGGCTCTCCCGCCTCTGTGTTCCCTCCTCTACCTCCAGCTCGTGGACTCGGCAGCCGCGCAGCGCCGGGTCCCCTGCCGACCGCGCCTTGCTTTGGGAGACTGCTGAGGCGGCTGCTTTTCGGATTGCCTGTCCCTCCATCGCACCCTACCTAACTCTGTCGCCCTGCCCTCCCTGCCCGGCCTTCCTGACCAGGGTCACCTCCTAACCCCCTAATCCCCTCCGCGCCTCGGCCAGGTTCTCCCTCGCCCCCCGCGCCCCCCATCCCGACCTCCCCACTTCCCCCCCACATCCCAGCCGTGGGATTTGATGGTCCTGACCCTCATCTCTGCCCGAGATAGAGGCCTGTCTGGTCCTGCAGCTTCTTCTGGTTAATGTTTGACACTTCATTGTGGCTAATCATTTTAATTAGCTCTTAAAGTGGGGAGGAACAGTTAACCTTGGACTTCTCGATTTTGGCCTGGTGGGGCCTCATAGGGGAGGAGTGCTGGGGAGGTCGGAGCGGAAGTGAAGTCACCGCCCCAGGGCCTGAGCCACCACTGCTCGGCCCCAACAGCTGGTGGGCACGCCCATGAGGGACTCACCCCCAGCGGGCTGACCCCTGGTCCTAGTGCCAGGTTGGGGGAGTCGGTGAAGGGATTAGCTCTGGCTCTCTGCTTTGGGGAGACGGGACACATTGGGACTGAAAATACTCAGGGTCCCGTTTGCACGACTAGAATGCAAATTCCTCCTCACAGTTAACAGTAGGGTTTTACCGGTTCGAAGGTGTTTTCTCAACCATTAATTCCGCGGACCCTTGGCAGTACCAGCCTGAAGGGGAGCTCTCCTGAGTTAAGCGAAGGACTTAACTATCCTGGAGGACTTCCTCTCCTGGTCAGTGTAGGGAAGAGGCTGCCTTACAAGTGGTTGTCTCTGGGTTCAAACCTGGGGAGGTGTGTGTGGGGTGGGGGTGGGCGTTGAGCAGGCTCCACGTTGCCACCCTCACCCAGCCTCTAGCTGTGAGCCGAAGGAGTGGCTTGTTTGCAACTATGTCTGGCATCCGTCCCAATGCTGCACTGTTTGCGCCGCCGTTGCTCAGGAACTGGCGCCCACCCCTGGACAAGCTGGAGGCCTGAAAGCAGTCCTCTCGGTGCCTGGAGCTAAGTGGTGGGCTTCTGTCTCCTCTGTCCTGTATTGGAATCTCAAAATGAGGGTGCTGTGACCTCTCATTCATGGGCCTGATTAATGGGATGTCCGAAATGTTCCTAGCCTGCAAAATTCAGGGCCTCCCTCAGAGGCCCAGCCAGACGCAGGCTGAGGGGATTGCTTTCCCAGGGAAATCCCTGCGCAGAAGTTTGGCCTTGGTCCTTGCCAACCCCCTTCTCTCCCCTCAACATTTTCATTTTGCCTCCAATCCCTAGAGCCAGACTGTCTGCGTCTAAATCCCAGCTCTGTTATTTACTGTGTGACCCCAGTCAATTGTATGCCTCAGTTTCCTCATCTGTCAAATCAGACCTACCTCATAAGATTTTGCCAATGATCAAATATGTCAATACATATAAGCTGTTTATTTAGAACCATAAGCGCAAGCTAGCCTTACGGTATTGTCTAATATGGGGCCTAAAACTCAGATTTAACTCAGCAAGCATTTGCTGAGAACCAGTCCCAGCACTGAAAGTAAAAAGTGAAAGTGAAAGTCGCTCAGTCACCTCCGACTCTTTGTGACCCCATGGACTGTATAGTCCATGGAATTCTCCAGGCCAGAATACTGGGGTGGTAGCCTTTCCCTTCTCCAGGGGATCTTCCCAACCCAGGGATTGAACCCAGGTCTCCCGCATTGCAGGTGGATTCTTTACCAGCTGAGCCACAAGGGAAGCCCAAGAATACTGGAGTGGGTAGCCTATCCCTTCTCCAGGGGATCTTCCCAACCCAGGAATCAAAATGGGGTCTCCTGCATTGCAGGTGGATTCTTTACCAACTGAGCTATGAGCGAGGGGATTGCCGAGGTGAAGAAGACACCAGTGTGAACTGTGTGTACCTTCCGGTGTGGGCCAGAGTCGGGGCAGGGGATGTGGGAGAGGACCAGAGAGGATTGCTAGGTCATCTATATAAATAACCATAGTTCAAAGCCAGTGTGGGGAGCCAGATACCCCAGACTTGGAGCCTCCTCCGTGTCTGGGGACCCAGGCTGGGCTCTGGTCAGGATTCTACCCCTGGACAGAGGCCTGCCCTGAGATTTGGGTGAACAAGAGGGATGGGGAGACCCAGTTCTTGTGTGAACCACAGGTGGCAAGCATCTAGTGCTGTGATTTGTTGGGTTCCAGGACAGGATGGCATTACTTAAGGCCACCCCCAGATGCCCCTCTAACCCCCCTACTTGCCATGCCCCCAGCCCCCACCCTGAGGTCCCCCACCGAGCTCAGAAGGGTCTTGGGCAGCCTTCTCCCCTCAGGCTTGGGCCTGACCCCAACCCAGGCTTGGTTCTCTCTCCAGGATTTCTAAGCTGCAAAGAGGTTTCTGGCTTCACTGCCAATTTATTCCCTTTGTGGTTTTCAGGCTGAAAACTAGTTCTGCAGGGGAGAAAAGAAACTCATGCAAGGTACCCAGAATCCCATGAGCGCTTTCCTAGGGGTCAGGGGCTTTTCTCATCAACACCAACCTGCCTGCAAATCTCCAGCCGCTGAGTCTTGCATGGCCTGTAATAGCGGCCTCTCCGCTTATGCCCTGTAGCTCGGACCCCAGAGCTGGTTGCCAAGGAACTGCTGGTCGGGGTGCTTATGACGGTTCTGACCTCATAGGAGCCGCTGAGTTTCAATTCAACAGACATTTATTAACACCTACTGTGTGCCCAACCCTTGCTAGGCGCTGTGGGGGAGACAAGGGAAGGGGGTGGCGGGAGATGACTAAGACATTGAAAACAATCAGAGGCGAGGACAAGCTGCCAGGACTGTGGCTGGTCAGGTGCTAAATTGTGCTCCTTGGAGCAGGGGCCAGAGGCGGCCGGGCTCGGAGATCAGCAGCTGGAGGAAGAGGGAAGACAGGCTTTGTGCGGCCTCGGCTCTGAGCTAGACCTTGAAGGGGTGGGGCGGTGTAGGGGAGATCCAGCTAGGCAGAAAAGGGAGAAAAGCCGCCTTTCTCTTCCCTGGCTGCATACTGACCTTCGAAGCCTCGGTAATCATTTGGCGAATGCGTGTCCCATAAAAGATCAGGACAGCCAGTGTGGGTGGCTTGGTGCAAAGCCCGAGCTCCACTCCGGGGGATACACAAAGTGGAGAGCCCAGCGCGGGTGGATGCGACACGAAGGGTGGCCAGGCTCTCCCAGGCGGAGGGGATTTCATTTTGAACTTCCCCCATCCCGTCCCCCGACCACGCGCAGGCCCTGGAGGGGAGAGAGGAGGAAAAGAGAGACGGAGGGCACCAAAGGGACAGGATGACTGCCCTACCACAGGTGTGCACAACCAGCACTGACTGGTTGAGTCTCACTTTCCCCAGCGTCCTGGGATTTCTCTGGCAGCCCAGAGGTTCAGGTAGAGGATGGAGATTTTCATTTTCTCAGCCAGCCAAGAGCTAAAAGGTCTAGAGAGTCCCATATGTTTCTGTCCGGACCCCCTGGGCAAGGGCAAGGACTAGCTGTGTAGTTGTTCTGTGACTTTTGTATCTCTTCTGGCTGGATGCAATGGGGAGACTTGATCCTTGTTGGATTTAACTGGATGAAAACACCTGGACACACGTATACCACCCCCCTCCCCGCCAGGGATCAGTCTTCCTCTCTCTGCCCTGTGGGCATCGCCCTCCCCAGCCAGCGCGTTGCAAAACCAGAGACACACCAGAGTGCCCTGACTTCTCATCTGGGGAAACTGTGTCCTAAGGTGAGTTTCTTGGCAGAGACCCCACCCAGCCTCCTCACCCAGGGTGATGAGGAGGGTCAAGCAGCAGGGAGCAGCACTTTCCCTGGCAGATGCAAGAGGGTCGGCCAGGGAAAGTGCCAGAACATTTCTCAGCCAGACCAACAAGAAGAAAGAGGTTAAACAACTTGCCCAGACTGAGGAAGCTTTGCCCTAGGTTCCCATCTTCTCGAGTCCCAGTGCTGCCATTTCTCACTTCTCACTCTACCTGCCCTTCCCAAAGCTCCCTTCCTCTTCCAGTCGAGCCCTATATTCTTCTCTAGAACGCTATTCTGTGGTATTGTCCCGAGGAGGAAGAGCACAGGCTCTCTGCATTCATATCCCAGGCCTGTCACTTAATAGCTGTGTGACTGTGGACTGATCACGTAATCACTCGAAGTCTCAGTGCCCGCCTCCCAGGGTTGGAGTGAGGGTTAAATGAAATAATGCCCGTAAAGCGCTGTGCATGATGCCTGGCACACGGAAACCACCCAGTAAGTGTGAGCTGCTATTATTCTGTGGCTATTATTGTTGTTGTTGTTGTTCTTATCGTTTCCTCCTCCCACACCCTTGACTTTACCAGGCTCCAGGGATCAACTACTTCTCTGGCAGCGCTGGCAGGGAACGCAGTGCTCATTCATAAAAGCAAGAGGGAGATTTTCTACATCTTTCTGCTAACTTTTTGTTAACTCTGCCATCACACAAGATAAAGAGGGATGTGGAAGAAGGGGTGTGTGTGTGTGTGTGTGTGTGTGTGTGTGTGTAGTAAAATCTTAACTTTGCCATCTTTATCTCGTCACCATGTTCATCTCGATATTCATTCGCTGCAGGAATAAGAGTGAATTTGTTCCTTTGAGAGGAGGCCTCATGTTCCACCCCTGGCAAGTATTTAGCAATCATCAGTTTGTTGTTCTTACCCTACTGAGTGTAGAATTCTGGGAGCGGACTGGCCAACCACTGCTCACTTTCTCCCTTCTTTCACTAGAACTGAGGCCTTGGCTTGGGGCTGGGACCCTGCCTTTGCCTAGAGGAGTTCCTGGGGGGCTGGGAGGCCATTCCCATTCCAAAGGCCTCCCAGAAAGTAACTTGGAGCTTCCATCTGCTCACAAATGGGTTGTGTTTGCTTGAGGTGCCTGTGGCCACCCACAGGGGCAGAGGCCCTAGACCACCCTTGAACCACCCCTGAACCACTTCACTCTGTCCCTTGGTCCCCGCCCCTAGGCCTTGAGGGATGGGAGAGTGGGCAATTAGTCTTAACCTCCCCAGATTCCTGATGACCTGATAACAAGGAGGTACTTAAGACATAGATTTAGCAGATAATGCCTTTTTTCCATAACGCCCCCAGAGAGGCTAGTTTAGCTCTACTGATTCTGTGAGAATCCATGCACAGAAAACACCTGTCTCATTAAGTGACCACTGTCTTGGCGCCACCCTGATCCTAAAAAAACACAGTAGGTCCAGGCCCCTGTGGGCCTAAACCCGACTCTGGAGCTCTGGTCATACACATGCACTTAGCTTCACAGCAGGCAAGAGCTGAAGTGCCAACAAGCCTGTGGCACTTAAGGTGTGGAGAATAGGTGATAATGGGTTCAAGGAGGGCATACCTAGAGGAAGATCTTTCTTCTCCCTCCTTAGCTTAATTGGGGGAGGCTTCCTGGAGGTGAGAGGGCACATGGCCTTTCAAAAGAGGAAAGAGAGCACATTGGCTGAGTTCTAGGGGCCTTCCAGGCTCGGTGGGACAATGAAGTAGGCATGAGAGTGAGCCAAAGATAAAAAGAACAAAACACATTCGAGTCAGCACACTCAGTAACTTCCCAGGTTCAGAATTCATCTCCACGGGTGGCACCAAGGAATGTGTTTTCCAGGAAAGCATGCGTATTCTTGCTTCTTTTGTCTTCACTGCTGTCATATGGTGATATTACTGCATAGTTAAATTATGCAATAATATTATTTGCTAAAATTACATAGTAAATGCCGTTGTTATTTTACCCAATCTGAGGACCTTTTTCTTTCTCTTTTACAGTTTTATTGAGGCAATGTTGACACACAATAAACTGCACATATTTAAAGTGTACGATTTGATAATATTTGACATATGTATATACTCATGAAACTAATCACCCCCAAGAGTTTCCTTGCACCCCTTTGCAATCCTTTCTCGTCCTGAGCAACTACTTATCTACTTACTGTGACTGTCGATTAGTATGCATTTTTTAATTGAAATGTACAGATCTTCTTTGACTTCTGATACAGTTACATCCTGATAAACCAATCAGAAGTTGAAAATACATCTAATACACCTAACCTGCTGAGTGCCATAGCTTAGCCTAGCTTACATTAAATGTGCTCAGAACACTTATATTAAATTAGAGTTGGGCAAAATCATCTAACACAAAGTTTATTTTATGATAAAGTGTTGAATATCTCATGTAATTTATTGAATACTGTTGTTGTCGTTGAGTCACTAGGTTGTGTCTGACTCTTCATGACCCCATGGACTGCAGCGTGCCAGGCTCCTCTGTCCATCACTATCTCCCAGAGTTTGCTCAAATCCATGTCCACTGAGTTGGTGATGCTGTCCAACCATCTCATCTTCTGTCACCCCCTTTTCCTCCTGCTCACAATCTTTCCCAGCATCAGGGTCTCTTCCAATGAGTTGGCTCTTCACATCAGGTGGCCAGAGTATTAGTGTTGAGTGTCTCATCTAATATATAGAATACTGTACTGAAAGTGAAAAACAGAATGGTTGTCTGGGTACAGAATGGTTGTAAGTGTATTGGTTGTTTACCCTTGTGATCACAGAAGATCAAAATTCAAAATTTGAAGTAGGGTTTCTAGTGAATGTGTAACGTTTTTACGCCATTGTAAAGTTGAAAAGTCTTGAGTGAACCATCACTGAGTTGTGGACCATCTGTATTTGACATATAACATTGTGTAAAGTTAAGGTGTACGACATGGTAATTTGATATGATTATATATCATAGTGATAATTAGCAGTTCTGTTATTGCATAATTATTCTCTCTATTTAGTGATTGGAATGATTAAGTTCTAGTCTCTTACCAAGCTTAATGATTGTTAATACAATATTGTTGTTTACATTTACTACACTGTGCATTTGAGTTCTAGGGCTTATTCAGTACTCACTGTAATAGTTTGCATTTTCTAGAGTTTTATATAAGTGGAATCATATAGAATGTGTTCTCTCCTTGTTTGGCTTCTTTCATCCAGCACATTTATTTTAAGATCCATCCATGTTGTTTTCTACATCAATATTTCATTCCTTTTTATTGCTAAGTAGAATTCCATTGTCTGGATAATACCATATACTGTTGATCTGTTCATCAGTTGATGGACATTTGGTGGTGGTTGTGATTTTTTTCTAGTTTTTGGCTATTACAAGCAAAGCTTCAGTGAACATCTTTGTACAAATCTTTCTATGGCTATATGTGTCTTTTTCTCTTGGTCAAATACCTAGGAGTGGAATGGCTGGATCATATAGTAGTTGTAGGTTCAACTTTTTAAGAAACTATCAATCTGTTTTCCAAAGTCATTGTACCATTTTACATTCCCATCAGCAATTTATTAAAGTGCCACTTGCTCCACATCCTTGCTAACACTTGGTGTGGGCAGTCTTAGAATTTTAGTCATTCTAATAGGTGTACAGTGGTATCTCATTGTGGTTTCAATTTGTGTTTCCCTAATGACTGATGATGTAGAACATCTTTTCATGTTGTTATTTGTCATCTATATATCTACTTTGGTGATGTATCTATTCAATTTTCTGCCTGTTTTTAATGGACTTTTTTGTTTTCTTGTAGTTGAGTTTTGAGAATTCTTTATATCATCTAGGTAGGAGACCTTTATCAGATACATGCTTTGCAAAGAGTTTGTCTGAGTATGTGCCTTATCTTTTCATTCATTTCACAGTGAAGAGCAGAAGTTTTTAATTTTGATAACGTCCAATCAATCAATTTTGACTTTTATGGATCGTGCTTTTGGTGTTGTATCTTGGAATGCTTTGCTTAGCCCTAGGTCTCAAATATTTTGTCTTACAGTTTCTTTTAGAAGTTTTATAGATTTAGGTTTTACATTTTGGTCTTCGATCAATTTCAAGTTAAATTTTCTCTATGGTGAGCCATACAAATTCATTTGATTTCTTTTAAAATATGGGTATCCGGTTATTCCAACACCACTTGTTGAAAAAGCTATCACTAGTCTATTACAGTTGTCCTTTCATCCAGCTTATGTGAGCTTATTTCTGGACTCTATATTCTGTTCTGTAGATTGATCTATTTGTTTATCTTTATGCCAATACCAATTGTTTTGATTACTGTAGCTTTATAATCATTCTTGAAATCAGATAGTATTAGTCCCCCAACTTTGTTCTTTATCCAAGTTGTTTTTGGGACTTCCCTGGCAGTCCAGTGGTTAAGACTCCAAGCTTTCAGTGGAGGGGACCTGAGTTCAATCCCTGGTTGAGGAACTAGGATTCCATATTCTGCATGGCACAGCCAAAAAAAAAGAACAAAGAAACCAAAGTTGTTTTGCCTATTTTAAGTCACTTGCAATTCCATATGAATTTTAGAATCAGATTGTCAATATAATTTTTTATTGATATATTGTTGTTTAGTCACTAAGTTGTGTCTGACTCTTTTGCACCCCATGGACTGCAGCCTGCCAGGCCCCTGTGTCCATGGAATTTTCCAGGCAAGAATACTGGAGTGGGTTGCATATAAGTTTCAGGTGTACAACATAGTGAGTCACAATTTTTAAAGGTTATACGCTATTTAGAGTTATTATAAAATAGTGGCTATATTCCCTGTGCTGTGCAATATATCCTTGTGGATTATTTATAATATCATGTTCCTTTAATACTTGAGAATTTATTCTATTTACAATAATAGTTATAACAGATATGTTTAGCT
This sequence comes from Cervus canadensis, assembly GCF_019320065.1. Classification (NCBI taxonomy): domain Eukaryota; kingdom Metazoa; phylum Chordata; class Mammalia; order Artiodactyla; family Cervidae; genus Cervus; species Cervus canadensis. The sequence continues at coordinate 119,001,807 of NC_057419.1, forward strand.
GTGCTATTGTGATCTTATTTTATAATCATGGATGAGCCTAATGCTACTGTCATTTTTAGAAGATGCTTAATCTTTTCATTGATACCCTTCAGTAAAGAGTTCCTTAACCTTACCATGCATTTGCAAAATAGGACCATTTATTATTTGCCCTTTGTTTATACCTATTTTTGGTGTGGTGTTCCACGATTATCATTTTCTAGATGCCAGTCATATCCCTTTTCAACCTTGTCTGTCTAGCAAACAAAAGGCCTCTTTAAAAAAAAAGTTATCTTTGAATCCCATTCTCTTGAATCATTTTAGCTCTTAGAACTGATCCAGTGTTTTGAAGTCTTTCCCGAGGGTTCAGTGATCAGACCAGCACCCCATATTCACTGGGTAGAAACACTGTGGTTTGTACAAAGAGAGAGTGCTTTGATGATGACCTGATTGATCAACTGCCTTCTTGATGATGTTTGGAATAAATGACTCTAGCTGGTATGTGTTTTCCTTAGTAGAGGCCTGGAGCAAGGGAAGACAAGTAATATTTGAGTCTGGGGCCCTTTGCTCCCTAATTCTATTCCTATCCCCACCCCTAGACTATAGCCCTCAGATCTAGCAGAACTCGGGGTCTCTATTCCAGAGATTTCGCTTGGGCTGAGAATTTACATGGGCTTAGTTCATGAATGCCCAGACCTGTGTTAGAGTCAGGAGAAGATAAAATAGACCTTGATCCCATGAATTTTACAGCCTGTTGGGGAAATAAGACATACACATGAAATAATTAAAGAGCAATTCGAGATTGCCTGGGATTAAGAGATTTTGTGCTGGAATTTAAGGGCTCTGGGAGTTTAGAAGGGGGCCCCATGGGTGTGGACACTAGTTATCAGGGCAAAACCAGCTCCATGGATTTGGGGAACTTGGTTGGGACCTTGCTGGATGGGCACTGTTTGATTAAGTAAAACAGAGCAGCGAGGGCCTGGCAGGCCTGAGAAACTCCGTGAATGAGCCTGGAATGTTCCCTCAGGGGACCATGAGGAGACCACTGGGCTTGAAGCCCAGGCTTGAGTTGGGAAATCATGGGAAACGAGGCTGAGTAGGTAGGGTGGGGTCAGACTGTGAAAGACCTTTGGAAACCAAGCAGATGAGCTTGGACTGTAAAGCCCTGCTGAGCATGGCTGGTGTGGCCACAGCCATAGATCTAAATGTGTGCCCTGGAGTAGGAGCTGGCGCCAGCTCAGAGGCTAGGGGAGGAGCTCGGCAGAGGCAGGGCCCTGACTGGAACTTACTCTTCCTCATGCCCAGTCAAATGGGCTTTCTGCTGCCCCAGGCCTGGTTAGCTTTTCAAAGACTTTCACATCCCCTCTATACAGCTTCCCAACAGAAACTACAGGCATGGGGAGGAGATGGGGAAGGCCTGCTCCAGGGTTAATGGTATGACGGGAGGCAGAGTCAGCAAGAAACACTCCCTCGCTCACCTGCCCCCCTATTAACCCGCAGAGCCACTCCTTAGGTTAAAGCAGGGTAGCTCCAGATGGCCTTTTAAAATGAAAATGTGTTGAGGAGAGAGGTGACACATTAACCCAGTATCACCCATTAACACATTAACACTAAATGGTTTATTATTTTTGAGTGGTGGGAAGCTGTTCCTGGGGAGGTGGGATGACCTGTGGAGCCCCGACTGCTACTAGGGTCAGTAAGCTTGTGAGAAGCTCTGAGTAGCATGAAATCTATGGTGGAGGGGGGCGGGGGAAGCCCGGGGCTGTGAGAGCCATGTGACATGGCATGCCTGTGGTTACATAGCCCATTAATGGCAAAATTGCCTGAGCAGAGTTTTTCCAAACTTTCCCACCCAAGTGCCCCAAACTATTAAATTCTATCTCAGAGACCTAGAAAAACACAGTTTCACAAAAGTTCTTTGAAGTATGGCATTTTTTTTTCTATACCGTGAATGCCTGCAATCTACCGCCTGAACATATTTTAATTGACTTCTCAGTGAAGCGCCCGAAAGATGAGGGAGGATCCGGGTTTGGATTGTGGCTTTGATTCTGGCTATGGGGATTGGTCAGCTTTAGCAAGCGGGCTCTGTCCCTGTGGGAGCTGGCTAGGGACAGGTCAGAACTTGAAGTTTCAAGGTTTTAGCCCAAAGTGCTGGAAAAGAAATCCATCACCTCCTGATGTTCATTCACCCATTGTCCCCCACTGTCTCCTTCCTTGATTCAACCTCATTTAATGGAAAAATCTAAGCCATTGTACTCTGAGGGGAAGTCATCGGACTTGCTCAGTGGTTAGCTCAGGCCTCGTCCTAGCCTTTGGGTGGGCGACCAGATCCCAGGGTGAGCTGTAGACAACGGTGGAACCCAGGAGGCCCCCAAGTCTGTGCCCACAGTTTCCCTAGCCTTCCCTCCTCCACCAGACTCAGTCTGCAAGCCTCCTCCCCCGCCTCACCTGGAGCATGGAGTACTGTTCAGTTAAAAACAAAAACAAAACAGCCTCGGAGCCTCCCACCCTTGTGCTGCCCCCTGCCCCCGCACTGCTTATTTCTGGGTGGCTGAGAACAGAACTGTCGGTGGAGGCTCTCCAGGCCAAACTTGGCCGCCTCTGCAGCCCGAGGGCCTCATTTCTATCCCCATAGCCTGCAGATAGAGACCATGACAATAGAGAAAGCCTGGACCAGGTGGATGACTTGCTATGAATATTCAGGTCTCACTCTGGCAGGCTGCAAGCCTTCATCCACACCCCCTGCCTGCCTGCGGTGGGGAGGGGATGTAGGGGTGCCTGCCTGGAGTGACGAAACCACAGCAGGTAGGGCCCTGGGCGGGGCGGGCCGCGCCGGGCGGGGCGGGGCAGCCGACTGGGTGAGGCCCAGATTCCCCAGGCTGATAAGGCAGCCTGTAAACACCCAGCAAGAGGAAGGGGCAGAGGGCAGGCGACCAGATGGCAGGAGAAGGGGGAAACCGGAGCCCAGGCCTAGCTGCAGGAAGTGGGGCTTGATGTGGAAACATCCTGTCCAGCGGGGACTAGATTGGTGGCCGGCAGTGATCGCTCCCTCCACCGCGGAGGCAAGCTCCGCGCCAACTGGGGGTGGCCTGGGAGCTCGGCCAAGAACCTGGTTCACGACATCGCCAAAGGATGTGATCATTGGGTCTCATGAAGGGTTATTCTACCACCTAGCACTGCGGGTGGGCAGGGGCAGCGGGTGGGGAGGAGTGATATCAGGTCCGAGCCACCCCCATCCCCCCATAGAGAAACCGAGCCGCGGAGTCCTCAGAGAGCTTGTGACTTTCGCGGGAAGGTCCTGGTTGTCACCATGCCTGTGAGGAGCATCAGCTGGAACCCCTAATCGCAGCCAGCTCCCTGCAGCACTCCAAGAAAAATCTGGTATTCGACATGCCGGTCTCTTCCATTCTGCAGTGCTTTATAATGAGAACTGCAAAGAGTCAGAGCTGGTGGAACCTTTTGTAAAGGATCACCAAACTCAACTCACTTCACTTAACAAATGGGGATGCTGGGGTTCAGAGAGGGGCAGGGACCTGGCCATGCTCATGGAGACCTAGGTTAAAGGCCCAGCTCTAGAGCATTTTCTACTCCTACCCTGTTGCTTAAGACCCCGCCACCACAGGGGACGCCATGCATAGGGCTGCCTTGCACACTCACAGAACTTCAGCAGTTATGGTTGCTCAGGGTTATGCTGAGGCTGGTGGGAGGAAGAGAGCCTTGGCATCAGAAGAAGACCTGGAGTGTGGCCTGAGCAGTTCTAGCTTCATCACCCCATAAAGAAACTCTATACCCATTAGCAGTCACTTGCCCTTTTCCCCCAACCTCTAAGCCTCAATTTTGAAGAGACACTTGCTATAGAAGTGTTTTGAGGGGGGAAAAAAAACCCAAAAAAATTAAAAAAAAGAGAAAACCCTAGTAATATTGTTTAGGCAGATGCGCTAACCCAGCTTACCGGGGACTTATCTGCGAATAGACCTTACCACAGAGAATAGGGTGGGCCCAACGATAGGCCCCAGGCCACAGACCTGGCACCTATGAGGTGTTCAGCTCTGACTTTCCATAAATGTTTGAGTAAACAGGTGAACCAACACCCTGAGATAAGAACCCAGACTTAAATTATGTGTAAGTCGAGAGCAAGTGTGTGTTTATGGGGTAGGGACCATGTCTAGGCCACTCCGGGTCTGGAGCCAAGAACTCTCTGGAAACAGGCTCCTAAGGTACAGGACTCCTTCATCACCAGAAACTTCATCACTCCTACTCCACAGTACTTATCCTCCACAAGGGCTCAACTCGTCTCCATTTTGGTGCATCTTTGCCCAGGATAGGTTTCACTTATCACATGGAGCCTGAAGGGAAGGATCTCATAGGGGCTCTGAGCCTTCAATACTGGGTATAGAGTTAGGGCTCTGAGCAGATGGTCGCCAGCATGGGGCTGCGTGGGAAGAGCACAGACATTGAGGTCACACGGACCTGGGTTTGAGTTCTGCCTCCATTCTTGACAGGCAGTGTGACATTGGTCATGTTACCTCATCTTTTCTAGGCCTCACTTGTGCTGTTTGTAAAATGGAACTATTAAAACAGGATTACTACCAAAATACATGTAACTGAAAACAGTTCAAAGAGCACAGTAGTTGGAAATAAGCCTGACTTCAAACCTGGGCTCTGCCACTGACTAGCTACTTTGGGATGTTGTAAGAATGAAAAGAGATAGCCTATGGAAAGTGCCTGGCATGACATCAAGCCCACGCTCTTACCTGGTAGATATAAATCCGTGCTGTCCTGTCTCCCTGTAATGGTTACTCTTTGGTCCCCTGCCCCAGAAGCAGAGGAAGCAGCCTGGAGTGATATCCGAGGGCACAAGAGGAAAACCTTGCCCGCTTTAAACAAGTACCCATGCCCCCCTGCCCCTCCCGCCACAGGCCCGTGGCTGAGGCCACGGCGGCCACACCCGCCACCCTGGGCCCAGCCCTAGCTCAGATTGGTGCCAACCCCGCAAGCGCTGGCCCTGAGCTGGCAGCAATCTCAAGTGCTTCCACCTCCTCCGCCCAGTCAGATGTGCTTTCCAAACACGTGCCACCAGCTCTGAGTCGGGCTCGTAACCAAGCCCTGGCCCTGGGTTTGCACTGCAGATGTAGGGAAGGGCTGGCAGGGGCCCAGGTGCACGTCCAGATGTTGTCTCTGACACTTCCTTCGCATCTTCCATGCCAGCTGTGAAGCAGTATTCACTCCAACTCACGGGGCGGAGCAGGCAGTCCCCTCATGGGCGATGGGTCCTATGGCAGGGGTGCTGGCTCTTTTTGGCCCTGGAGGCATAGAGGGAAAGGGCAGAGGGCAAAACCAGATTGCTCTCTTGACAGAAGGCCTGCTTGGGCGGGACTCTTGGTCAAAAGCCCAAGAAGATGATCTCTCAGAGCCGAGAGAGGTAGCAAGACCATCTTTTTTTGTTGGTCTTCTCAGAGCCATCATTTCTATGCATCTCCTTAGCTTTTTTCACTGCTACTTGAACCTCATGGAACAATATTACCACAGGGGGCTGAAGTGGTTGCATTTACCCACTATGAGGACCTCATTCCAAGCATTGAGGCTTCTAGAACCATTGTCATGTACTTCCAACCTGTCTTCAGGAGAACTAACAACTGGGCAGACGTGCAGAACCTCAGGCGGCTACTGCTTCTCTGACCCATGGCCTTGGGTCACCTGCCCCAGTCCCTTGTGGGCACCCAGCCCCACTGCTAGGAGCCCCACCTTGTAAAGGCAACTGCGAGGCATTTACAAGTAGAAGTCACCACACCAAATCAGCAGCGGCTATGGAATGTGATAGCTTCCTGTTCCATCACCCAGAAAATGCCACCACCCTTGACTCGCATGTAATAGAATACTTTACTCTCCATTGTTGCCTCTGACCCTCAGTGCTAGGGACAAAATCATGCAGTTATGATGTGCCATTCATTTCAGTGTCACCTGCTCCTCCGAAATAACCCCTGTGGTTGGCCTGGTTTCCCCAGGCATTCTTGCTTCAACACGTCTCCCCATGTGAAGCCGCCCAAGGCTGGCCCTCAGCCCAGGTGGACATTGACCTCAGCATTTACAGCCCAGTCTTTTACCCAGCAGGCGCACTCTGCTCCCCGAGGTGATCACCTGGTGAAGTGATGAGCTCACGTCTACGTATCTGCTAACAGGAGAGGGTTTATGGAGACAACTCCACCTCCCACCCAGGTCCTGGCTCCCCTGGCCCAAGCAGGCTGGCAGAAGAGCTGCTGGGACGTCCCCTTGTGTAGACAACTGTCTCCTCAGCCTTCCTGTGAGGGATCTTCCCCACTCACTCGCAGGGCCCCTCCCCTCTCTGCACTCTCTGACCTGTGTGGGGCAGGGGCGGGGCTGGGAGGGCCAGCAGGCCCTGAAGGGGAAACTGCTGAAACCCCTGGGACAGGAAGTGGCAGAGAGGGGCTGTTTCCTCTGGCAGAGCAGGGGTGCGGGGAGGGCTGGCCCTGTCTCCTGCCTGTCTGCCGTGGCCTCTGGGAGCCAAGGAGAGCTGAGAGTCCTTCTCTCGCTCTGCCCACCCCTACCGCCACAGTGGAAGCTCCTGGACCACTGAGGTGGGGGTTCCTTCTCAGAGGAGGCCATCTTCATTTTGCAGGGAGAAGAATTCAGAGAGAAGGGTAGCAGAAGGGAAGGGTCAGGGGGGGCAGGTGGGTATAAATGAGGGGGCCCACTTGGTAGGGAAAACCACAGCTGAGGAGGGGCACCTTCTGTGAGGTCTTGTTCTGAGAGAATATGATCAGAATGGTGCCTGCTCAAAAGTATGTGAGTTGGAAATGCAGGACACTGCTGAGTCTCTAAATCACAGGGCCAGAAAGGGCCTGAGGCCATGCTGGCCAACCCCCACCCCACCCCCCTCCACCCCCGCCTCGTTGTGCGGCTGAGGAAACTGAGATCCACAAAGCATAAGTGACTTACTCAAGGTCACATCGTGGGCCAGAACATTCTGATGAAAATCTAGCGTTTGTATTTGATGTTCCACGGCTCCCTCCAGGCACCTCTGAGTCTGTGACATTCTTCTCTGAAAGGAACTTGATGAATGTATTCCCTCTGAAGGGGAGTGAAGCCTTTAGTCCAGGAGTCAGCAAACTTTTCTTTCAAAGGACCACACAGTAAATCATGTAGGCTTTATGGCCCATGGGAACTCTGTCACAACAACTCATGATGCAAAACCCACCCAGACAATACGTAAACGAATGCGTATAGCTGCGTGTCAATAAAACTTTCTTTGTGGACGCTGAAATTTGAACTTCATATAATACTCCTGTGGCATGAAATATCATTCTTCTTTTGACTTCTTCCCCCCGATCGTTAAAAAAAATGTAAAAACCATCCTTAGCTCACCAACCACATAAAAACAGATGGTGGGGTGAATTTGGCACATAAAGCATTAAGAAGAGGAGGTGAGGGAGGTGAGCCTTCATCAGGTGAGGGGAAAGCAGGTAAGGCTTTGAAAAGGACATGACATTTGTTTCAGATCTTGAGTGCCGGATGGGAATCGGAGCTGCAGAAATTGGGGAAGGGCATATCAGGCCTGGCGGACGGTGTGAACAAAGGCACGGAGGTGGGGAAATAATTGCAAAAGTTAAATGTGTTCTGCACATGTGTGGCCTCATTGTTGTTTGCCAGCCCTGAGTCTCGGGCTGCTGTCTGTCCTCACCAGAGGAAAGGGTTGGCTTTTTTGAGGCTGCCTAGAGACAATGAGGAGGGGAGGAAGAAAGGTCACCTAGGAGTCACCGCCACTAGCTGTGTGACCTTGAGCAAGTCACTTCTTCCTCGAGAACTCAAGCCAGATGACAGGAAGGATGGATGCGCTGATCTTTCAGGGCCGTTTTAACTTTCACATCCTGAGACTGAATCAAGGAGAGGCTTTCGGTCGTGTGGGGAGGAGCCCCAAGAGCTCACGGTGACACTGGGGCTCGAGCTGCCCTCCCTGCCTGCCCACCCCTACCCGCGGGCTCTTTTCCACCTTATCCTTTGTGCGTGGGATGCTGGACTGCCCCTTGCTTCTGCTCACCTGGAAAGTGGCCCGTAGGGGAAGGAGGCATTTGGAAGAAACAGCAGGTCTCAACCTGGAGCCACCCCGTCCAGCTGGGGGAGCCCTCGATATGAGTGGGGAGCCTCTGCATTTGTTTCTAGGACATGTGCTGGCAGGGACCTCGACCAAGAACACTGTCCCTCCAATAAAAGTTATCTGAATTAATATCCTGTTGGTGCCTACTCACAGATGGCCCTAGCTTCTAAAAAAAACCGCTAGTAAATTTAATTAGTCTCTGGTCAGTGTGTCTGTCGACGCCCCCCCCCACACATACACCATGGAAACAGATAGACTTCCTATGGGCAGGGGTGGGGTGGCAGAGCATCTTTCATTCAGCACATGTGCCTTCCTGCCACAGTGTTGGGAATGCAAGCCTCACCAGGCCAGGCCTGTTTCTCTGGCTGCTGAAGGCTCATGGAAACTCCTCCTGCCAGGGGATGTGTGTGTTTAGCAAAAGTGACTCTCTGGGCTGTCTTTTGTTCCATCATTAATGCTGTTTTTTTTTTTTTTTTTTAAGATCATCCCAACTTCAAAATGTCTGAACTGAACTCATGTTCTTGTCATACTTCCTGCCTTAATCTCTGTCTTTTTACCATTTTCATGGGAAGAACTGGCTGCAACCTTGGGGTCTCTACAAGTCTATATGACCCCACCCTCTGTCATTTTATTTCTTCAGGGTGGCCCTGGGAGTCACCTCCTTGGTTCCAGCCACCCAGCTGGTCCCCTTCCATCGCCTCCACTCAGTCAGATCAAACTGATCTTCCTAGAAAATGGCTTGCTCTGTGCCCCTCCCTTGCTCAAGAATCAACAGTGACTCCCAGTTGGATCGAGGCTTATGCACTTATCCTCCTGATTTCCCTGTGGCCCCCCCACCAGCCAAACTCATGCACCCCCTCCCCATAGTCAAACTTGTTTCTGCACTCTACCATGTTTGATAATTGTTGATTATGTCCCCCTCAGTGTCCATTTCATCCCACTACCTCCATTTCCCTTTCTTCCTGTCCATCTAGGTAAAGATATCATGAATGCTTAATGCATGACCTCAGCCTGAAAGACACAAATCTGACCAGGAAATCTAAAAACACACTTAGAAGGTAACAGAGCTTTCACCTATGTTAACTCGCTGGCTTTCCACGATGACCCTTTGTGCTAGGGAGGGTGTCCCCGTTTCCCAGAGGAAGAAGGTGACCTGCCTAAGCCCCAAGGCAAAGCTTCTCGCCTGTGCCCTTACAGTTCGCAGAAACTTCTGAGGTCTTCACCTAGGCTGTGGCTGACAGTGTACCCCCTGGGGTTCAGGAGCTGCCCCTGACTTGGCTTTGGCCTTGTTCCTGCAGCCTGTCTTCCCCATCACTGACTTGTTCTTCTCTTCCCCTCCCCGGGAGTACTCTGCCTCCTCCTGGTTCCTGGAGCTCTGGAGATGAGGGTGTGGTGGCTGCAGGCACCTCCAGGGGGTGCTCTTTCAGCTTTCTCAGGCCAGGCCCCTGGGAGTCAGGGCAGCTGGGAAAATAGGTTCCCTTTGACATAACCCTTCCCCCACCTCTCCTCCCCTACTGGGGCTTCTGTAGTGCTCTTCTTGCCACATAACCACAACCCAGAGGGCTGGGGCCGGGTGGAGGCGGTGAGGACAGGGGACTGGGAGCACCCCTCCAACCACAGCCGCCTGTCCCTCCTGCAAGGCCCCCAACCTTAGCAAAGGAGCCAGCCCCCCTCTAAGGCGACCGCTGGAAGCCTGCAGCCCACCCTGACTATGTTCTAGAGCCATGAGGGCACTTCCGGGAGCTTAATGGGGTCCCCAGTCCCCTTTGGTCTCTGGGAGGTCACCTGGAACTTGTCATCTGAATGAGTGTGTTTTAATTTTCAAAGCACTTTCCCACCACCATCTTCATTCACCCGAGACACCCTGGTGAGCCCCTACTAGGCCTGGATTCCCCTCAGCCCTCACCCACTTTAAGGATGACAGAAAGCACAGCCCAGAAAGATGGCTGACTTCTCTGCGGTCCCACCTTTTGTTAGGATGCAGCCGGGAGAGGGCTGATGGGTCTCCTGGAGAAAGAGGAGCACGCATCTCTGTGCTTGTGGCCTGCAGCCTTAACTGCCCCTCCATGGGGCCAGCTGTGGGGCTGGGAAGGCAGGGGCAAGCTTGCAGCTGAGAAAGGGTAGGGACAGTGGAAGAAGAGCTCCGGGCCTGCCTCACCGTGAGAGCTCTGACAAACCCTACAAGGAATCAGGCAGTGACCGAGGGCCAAGGAAGGAAACTGGGTTTCTTGTAAATGAGCACAGAGAAACCCCAATCAACAGAGCTTGCAAAACATTTATTTTTTCCCTCCCTCTTCCTGATTTCATCTCAGATGGAGGGGGTGGTAGAAGGCAGGAATAGAGGAGAAGGAGTTGACAAAATCGCTGTGGCAAGGGGGCCCCTTCACTGGGCATTTTGCTCAAGGAGGGGGGTTTTGGCTGGCTGATTGGAGTCCAGCCCTAGTTGGACCAAGATTGTAGGGGAGTCCCACACTTGGGCTACTTCTGCTTGGTCCATGGCTACAGACTGGACCCTTGGGTCTGACCTTCTGTCTCTTAAACACACGCCGCTGATCACGTGGTGCCGCGTGCAAATATGCTGCTTGATGACTATTAGCCAGAGGAGGGGCTGTTTTTAAGTGGAGGGTACAGCTATTCCTGGGGTAGTTTCCACTTTGTTTGTGGTTGTGGGGGAGGGGTGTTGAGGGAGTGGGAAATGGCATGAAGGAAATTGTCACTTCCTTTCCAGAGAATTCCAGAAAGGTTTCAGGGAGGACGGGGTATTTCAGGAGTGAGGGCTGGCTGTGAGAGGACGAGGAACATGAGAATGCTGCTCTGCAGGCCTGGCTGACCATCTGGCCCCCATGTTTGCTGGCGTGTGTGAAAATGCCACGGGTGTTATTAGTGATTCTGTGAGAGCCATTGGCTCGGCTGAGCGGCTGTAGATTTAAACTTGCTCCACAGAGACTGCGGACGTGGCTTTCACATTGGGGCTGTTTCCTGTGGAGGAGGCCCCAATGGGTGAGTGCTGGACACCGCTTGACGTGTTCCAGTGACAGCCCGAGAGAGGGTCTGAAGGGGGCCCAGCTGTGATGACGCAGAAACAGCCCAAACCGCTTCTATTTTGCTATTTTGGTTTTGAAATGCAGTCACAACCACAGAGAGCCAGAGGTGTGCATTTGCAAGCCCGGGATGTGGGCGCCCTCGCTTGCTTGCTCCCTCCTGTGGTGTGCCTGCGCGCGCACACACACACACACACACACACACACACACACACACACACACACTCTCTCTCTCTCACACACACACACACACACACACACACACACACACACACACTCTCACTCACATACACGTTCAGTAGCTGGGGCCATATGCTCTCACAGAGGCTTTGCTTTCAGCCCAAGCAGGACAGGCCCTGGGAGCCAGGGATACTGCAGTGGCCTCAAAGGGAGGGGAGCTCTTGCCACTCTGGGAGTGGACTTTGACTGGAGCCAGCTGTGAGCTTTGCAATGAAGAGGTGGGGTGGAAGGATCTCAGCACTGGTAACTAAGGGTTACCAGGTGAGCCCAGGGTCCTTGTGGACCTCCCTAGCCCCCCACTCATCGATAAGGCAGTGTCCAGGGCTCTAGGCAGTTGAATCTGTGTTCCAGAGTATCTCTGAGGATGCCAGAGAGGGGAGCCCCTGTGCGGGCCTCTCCGGCCTCCAGCAGGGCGGGCCTTCTGTGCTGGTGGCTTCTTTGGTTTCAGGTTCCTGGGAGAGGGAGGTTATTTTGAGGGACTTGGGGGAGAGTGAGTGAACATGCAAATGACTGCTCCCCACCTCTCACTTTCAAATCCTCAAACATCCGAAGGGGGAAGGGTGAAACCTTCTGGACTGGAAGGTTCCATAGGGGTGAAGGGAGAGTTTTCTTAGCCTTGACCAAGAGAGTAGGACAGCCAATCCCACCATACACACACACACACACGCGCGCGCGCACACACGCACGCGCACACACACACACACGAGTTCACCTTAGCTTCAGACTTGAAGAACCCTGAATTTGGATACTGAGATATGCTGATACTTAAAGAAGGCAATTGGATTTGCCTTTCTTTTATTTCAAATCTCTCTTTGCATTGATGGCTAAGGGCTCCATCCAATCTAGTGCAGAGCTGCCTTCCCTCTCCTACCACACCCCGCCCCCCAGCAGAGTGGACCCTGGGGGCTCACCCCTAGGACGCATGGGCCATATACACATTCTACTCTGGCATGCTCTCCCTGGGAAGCAAGAGGATTTTGAATTTTCCATGTTGGGGGAGGGGTGGCGGTGGGTGGTGGTGGCCGCTAGGCCCCGCCCCAGCCCACTTCACCACAGCCAGCTTCTGCCAGCCGGCAGCAGCTAGTATTAGCTTGGGCTTGTCATTCTCACGAAGGCAGGCCTGGAGGAGGAGGAACCGACGACTGTGCTTGTGGCTCTGCTGGCCCGACCAGGACCAAAGCCCTTTGACACACAGAGGCTCTCACGCACTTGTCCCCACACCCGGCACATACATATAACTGCAGTGTGCTCGCACACCCACAGGGAACTCCCTCCCCAGCTCCCGCTCCTAGTTATAAATTACCATGCAAAAATACACAGACATAGCACACACACAGGGCACACGTTTCTCTTTCCTGTAAGCTAGACCACTGGACACCTACCCCACACCCAGTAAACACATTCGTATACTTACAGCCCAGAGAACACACCCCACCTCACTGGTACCGATTGACCAGTGTCATTCATTCATTCATTCATTCATGTGTTCGTTCCACCAACACACATTGGGCATCTGCTACATGCTAAGCTTCATCAGTGAGCAGCACCGGCGTCCCTGCCCTCAGTGAAGCCGCTTTCTAATGGGGGAGGTAAGGAAGGCACCCAGAAGTTCCCCAGGCAGAGAGCTCCCAAGCATCAAACACTGATCTGCGAAGAGAAGCCAGAGCAATGAGCAAACCTGCAGGGAAAGGCCATGGCGGAATGACCTTGGAGGGAGAGGGGCAGACACAGGAGTTTCATGTTTAGACAAAGTGGGATTAGGTGAAAGTGATCACCTTTCATTTGATTAGTATGAGAACGCTTCCTGGGGGCAGACAGCCGGCCTGGGGGAGGGCGGGAGCTGCGGAATGCAGGCCTTGGGGCGCTTTGGCTGGGGGAGACAGACCTTCCAAGCATAAATGGCCCTGGAAGGCTTCTCTGGGAGGCCACAGACACCCGGTCACGTGGGTCATGTGCAGGTGGGGGTGGGGGTAGGGTAGGGTGGGGTGGGCGCCAGTGGTTTAAGGCGTCTTAGCTTCTCACAGTGCTGGGCCTCTCATTCACCCAAAGGGAAACTCAGACCTGCCAGGTTGAGTCGAGTGACTTCTCAAAGGTTTTTGGTTGGGGGTGGGTGGCAAGGTGTGGGGGTGAGTGTGGGGGTGGGGAGAGGGTGGAGCCAGCCCTGTGGGCTAACGGAAAGGAAGTGGGAGAGGCCTGGGTGTCTCCTGTGGGGGAGAGTGGTCATCTGGGAGGGTCATCCGTGGTCCCCCTCCCTTTCCTCCCCTTTGCCCCTCTCTGAAGTTCCTCATTTCTTTCTGGGCCAGGAGGAGGTTTTGCCACCCTGGCACTGGCAAAGGAGTGCCGAGGAGGTAGGGGTCAAGTGTATGGCTCCTCCTCTGGTGCATGGAGCCGGTTCTTCAGGTGCTCGTGGTTGAACCAAGCTGATCATAGGCCCGCCACACCAACACACATGTGGATGCCACACAAAGCCGAACCCTCGGGGCCAGAGCCATGGTACCTGGACATGGAGTAGCCTGAGTGTTAGGGTGGAGATGCTGAGAATGTTTTGGTGGGAGGGGCGTGGGAGGGGAGCTGGGGCTTTGGGAGGCAGGCCGGGGTGCGCCGCAGATGACTTGAGAAGGGCAGGGAGCACAGGAAACAATCAGAAGCCTGGTGCCTTGTGAGCGCCGGAGGTGTAGACTGTGAGTGCCAGAGGCATTCTGGGAGAGGAGAGACATGTGGGCTGCAGCAGACAGATTTCCTGGAAAAGGGGGCCCTGAGCTGGCCCTGGAGGATGGGGAAGGTTCCTGTGGGCCCCTCCCCCAGCTGGGGCTCTCCCAGGGTGACAGTTCACTCTTGAAACTGAAAGCAAAGCTAAACCAAAGAGCCCAAGCCACATACAGCACAGAGGCCATTGTGCCCGGCATCCCCAGCGGGTGGTGGTGGCTGGGTGGTGACTAGAACAGGGCATGTGGCCCCCCGGCCCTCTGACATCAGGCTCTCTGGAGGCGTGGCCGAGTCTGAGAGTGCCATCCCCTGTCGCTGGCCCTGACAACACAACCCTTATAGTGAGAGATCACTTCCTCTGTGGACTCTGCCCTTCAGAACTAAGCGGCCCTTACTCCCACGGTGGACCAAGTCAGGCAGAGTCTAGAAGACCATCCTGTGCACCCAGATCCCTCACAGGGGTCCTTTCCCCAGCCAAGGGAATTGTAGGGGTCTTCACGCTCCATCCACAAGGCCACTCGGGCTGCCCTGGCTTCCCCTATGGCCACACCCTGGGGATTAATCTTCAGGGTGGAGAGTGCACAAAGTCCTGCTCTGTCTCATCTTGTCCACATGGGATGGGAAGTGAGGGAGACTGTGTATCTTGGGGGTCCACTCAGGTGTAGGTCCCCGTGACCCAGACTGGCACCAAGGCTCAGCCCTTCTGTTCCCACTGTCTTCCCCCTTTCCTGCTGTCCCTCTTCTGGCAGTCTGTCCTGGGAACAGGACCGAAGGAAGGTGACTGGCTCACTGTCCCCATCTCTCCCTTCTCTGTAGGTCACTCCTGCGCTTGGCCCAGCCCAGCATGCAGCCTTGAACCTGGGTTAGGCCCCTGCCTACTCCAGTTCTCTACAGCCCCTATTGTACTGTGACTCAAGGAGTAGGTGCTAGGCTCAAGGTATCTGAACAGCATCTTTTCATCAAGGAAACGCCGCGGCTCCAGTGGGCCCTGCAGGCCCCGCAGTCAGCTCTCTGACAAGACAGCATGGCTGTTGCCCTGCAGCCCAGTGACCTGATCTTTGAGTTTGCAAGCAACGGAATGGATGACATCCACCAGGTATGGCCCCAGAGAACAGAGCCTGGTCAGTCGGCACAGATGATCAGATAGATCCAGACAGGCAGGCAGAGAGCCAGTAAGCTGGCCGACTGGCCAGCTAGCCAGTCAGCAAACACTGATCAAGCACCTACTAGGTTCAAGGCATGGCGGCTGTGGGCCAGGCAGACTGTGCCATCAGCTAGTCCCATGTGGCCAGGCAGTAGTCATCGGGCGGTCACTTAGTGAGCTGGTTTGGCCAACATGCAATTACAGGGCACGCGTAGTTCCCAAGTCAGCCAAGTAGCTGCTATGCGCACTAGCTGATCTGTCAGTCAGCAACGGGGGGCTGAGTGCACATGTGTACACTGACCTCCGTGTGCGTTCTTTGGCCATTTGACCCCATGTCACAGTGAGAAAGGTGCTGAGACAACCACACAGTAGGACAGAACTGCCAGCTGGCACCGCAGGGTACAGTCCATCCCCTGGCACCTTCAGACTGCTATCCTAGCATGGTTGACCGGCCCTTCCATAACTGTCTTTTCAACCACCATCTAAGGATTCAGAATAAACTGGAAATTGGGTCCTCTGGTCGGAGGAAATTGGAAACTAGGACAGAATTCTGGCGCTCAGGCCCCTGCTGCTCCATACCTTGCCCAGCACCCTCCTTTCACACACTGGAGAAGAGGAGGCAGCCAGGTACTGCAGAAGGAAGGGAAGATTAGTGGTCCGAAGCCCTGAGTTCTGATCCCAGTGTGGCCATGGTGTCTCCTGGGCAAGACCTGTCCCCTGCCCTACCTGGCTGCCATCTCCCCATCTTCATCAAGAGGAGGTCCAGCTGGATCATCTCCAAGGGCACCCAAGCCTAGTTCTGATGCTGTCTCTCTCAGATCCCTGTGAGGACAGGAAACTTCGTCCAATCTCCAGTGACCAACCAAAGGCTGCCCCCTAGTGGTCATGGAGCACACGGTGCTTTCTGTCCTGCTAGATGTTAAGCTAAAGTGGCTCAGTTTTATCCAACACCTCTGGCATGCCTAGCCTCCTGAAACAAGGGAAGAAAAATCTAACCTTACCTGGGTTCTCAGTGTGGCTAGTCATCTTTTACTTGTTTCTAGACCACTCAACAATTCTTTCTATTCTTCCTAGAAGCTGCTCTTCATAGAAGCTGTTCTTACCTCCTGAACCCACAGCTGCCCTCTGAGACAGCCTCTTCTCCAATCCACAAAGGAGCTCAAAGCCAAGGATTCCCTCACTTTCCCTCCTTCCTCCCTCTTAGCAATAACATCACCTGTTCTTATTTCCTTTCTGCTGGCCTGGGAGAAAGAAGTGTCCCTCTTCCTTCCAAGGGCAACACCCACCCCGGGGCTTAATCTCTTCTCTCCTGCCGCCTTCCAGACCTCACACCGTCCTTCACCTCCTGTCTCTCTTGTGTCTTTTACACCTCCCAGACCTCTCTCCTCAACCTAGAACATCTTCGTGTCCCCCTAACCCTAAGAGAACCCTCCCTCCCTTTTGCCCACCTCTTTAACATACCACCTTCTTAGCTCTGTTCTCCCCAGTGTAACCTCCATCATCTGGGTTTACTTTCTCACTTCCCTTCTCTCACTGTTTTTAGGAAACACTTTTTGTTGCAAAATACAGTATGAATATAAAACAGATAAACTGTAATTGAAAAGAATCTGAAAAAAATATATTTTAAGAATAACTATAAAATTAACACTCATTAACTCACCACCCAGGTTAAGAAATTTAATGTTACCAGTCTCCTAGGGGGCTTCCCTGGTGGTTCAGATGGTAAAGAATCCACCTGTAAAGCAGGACCTGGGTTTGATCCTTGGGTTGGGAAGATCCCTTGGAGAATCGAATGGCAACCTACTCCAGTATTCTTGCCTGGAGAATTCCATGGACAGAGGAATCTGGTGGGCTACAGTCCATGGAGTCACAGAGTCGGACATGACTAGGTGACTAACACTACAACAATAGTCTCCTCAGAGTCCCTGATGCCTAAAGCATATAATCAGAACCTACTGTACATCAGACTCTAAGTGCTTTATGTACATTGATCCATTTAAACAACCCTATGTGGTCAATAACATGATCACCCCAGTTTTATAAAGGAGGAAACGGATGCACAGAAATGTATCTTTCCCAAGATCACACTGCTCATAAATGGCAGAGTTTGGGCTCAAACCCAGGCAGTCTGGCATCAGTATGGTCCAGTAGAGTTTTCTGATATTCTAGAAGTGCTGTTAGCTCCCCTGGTGGCTCAGACGGTAAAGCGTCTGCCTGCAATGTGAGAGACCTGGGTTCGATCCCTTGGTCGGGAAGATCCCCTGGAGAAGGAAATGGCAACCCACTTCAGTACTCTTGCCTGGAAAATTCCATGGATGGAGGAGTCTGGTAGGCTACCAGTCCATGGGATCGTAAAGAGTCGGACACGACTGAGTGACTTCACTAGATTTGTGCTGTCCAGTATGGGGCCACATGTCTATGGAGCACTTGAACTATGGCTGGTGCAACTGAAGGACTGAATTTTAATCTTGAAAAACTTTATATTTACATTTAAATAGTCACCAGTGGCTAGCGGCTACCATGTTGGTCAGCTCTAAACTCTGGCCTTAATCACTATACCCCCCTGCCTGTCTCCCTCCATCCGTCCTCTCTGAGACCCCAGCACTCCCCTGAAACTGCTCTAGCCAGGTGACTGCCCAGCAGCCAAACCCAAAGGCAGTTTCATCAATTTTTATTCTTCCGGATCTTTCAGGAACATTAGGTAAAACTGAGCATTCTCATTCCTTTTTCATGAAGAAAGAATTAATAGCCCCATGAAAGAAGATTCAGAAAATACAGAAAAGTAGAAAGGGAAAAAAATCACCCACAGTCCCACAACCAAAATATAATTATTATGAACATTCCAGTACATTTCCTTCTATCAGTAATTTTAAACAACAGTTGCAATCACACTTATTTTTTAAATTTACCTTTGTTTGATTTCAGAATAACTGTGTCCTCTAGGGGTCAAATTCTCATCCTGATGATTTTACCCACTCTCAGTGATGAGCTCGTGGATACATATTTTTGACTCCTTGATAGGTATCTCCATTTTAAATATCTCAGTGGTACCTCCAACTGACCACATTCAGACACTTGCTCCCTTATCTTTCTCCAAAAGCCTGCTCCTCTTCCTTCTGGTTTCCCCCTTAACAAGGACAGTACCCCCATGCACCCACTAAATCAAGCCAGAAATTGGAACCCTCTCCCCCATCCAGGCCATTACCTTTTTTAAAAAATTATTTTTATTTTATATATTTGGCTGCATTAGATCTTAGTTGCAGTGCATGGGCTCTAAAGGTCGAGGGCTTAGTTGCCCGACTAGGGTGGATCCTTAATCACTGGAGCACCAGAGAATTCCCAGCCCTTAACTTTCTATGTCTCTAATTCCTCTGTTCCTCCATCTTCATTCCTGCTCTTATCTTCACAAACTGAGCCCTAAGATGTTCACGATCTGAGCCCTTCACCCTGGTACCCAACCCTGAGCATAGGTTGAGTCCCTCAACTGGCTGTAGATTGAGCCCCTTGCCCTTGCCATTGACAAATTTTCCCACTGGTTTCAGAATGAGCCTAACTAACCCTGGCCACAGCTTAACCCGTAACTGTAACCAGTTAAAGTTGCCTGCCCTTGGTTGAGTGAAGGTGGTACAGAACTAACCCATTTCTACCAATCAAGACCCCACTAGTGAGTGAGGTTGGACCCAGAGCAATGCTATGCCCTACAAAGGACAGCCCCTGAGGGATCCAAGAGTTAGGAATTGCAAGAAGGGCCAGATTCTGGTACGGAGGGCTTCCTGGGAGAGGCGGGTGGGCCTTGAACCGGATCACTGTCTTCTCTGTAGCTAGAAGATCCCTCCGTGTTTCCAGCTGTGATTGTGGAGCAAGTGCCCTACCCCGAATTACTGCATCTGTACTCAGGCCTGGAGCTGGATGACGTTCACAATGGCATCATAACAGATGGGACATTGTGCATGACACAGGATCAGATCTTGGAGGGCAGTTTTTTACTGGCAGGTCTGTTTCCTTCCTGGGCAGGGAAGGCGTGGAGGAGGGAGGGGTTCTGTCTTCAGGCAACAGTAGCCCGCAGAGGCTTCTAGTGACCCCATGCAGCCAGGAGCAAGGCCCCCAATAGTTGGAAATTAGATGGGGTGACTAGAATAAGCAGAAGGTAGTACCACTGTAGAGAGGAGAAAGCTACCTAAATGGACCCATGATCTCCTGAAATGCAGTGGAACAGTGAGGGGAGACCAGCTCTGCTGGGATGGGTGTAGAGTAAGGTGGAGAATCAGGGTGGGAGGCACGCTGCTACCTTCCCGGCTGCCCCTGGGCTCCTTAGCCTCGTTCTGGCTGCACCCACTGCCCTATGTCCTAAGGGAACTTTTTTCTTCTCTCCCATCCATGGAACCTGGCACCAGATGACAATGAAACCACCTCACAAACCGTGTCAACCACTGAAGTCTTGCTCAATGTCGAGTCTCCCAACGACATCCTGGACGACAAGCAGATCTGTGAGTTTGAACTGTGGCGCCTCAACTCATGGCAACACAAAATTCCATTTTAAAATATCACATCTGCGTATTGGATTCTCAGGGACCTGTGTGTGCGGACTAATGTACCCACACCACCCCTACACTTGTTAACATGCTCTTGAGCTGTGAATGGAGTGGGATGGGGCAGGATGGCCCCTGCAGATGAGGAGGAAGATGGAGTGACTTTTTATAGCTGTTTATAAAAATAACCAGATTGACTGGTTGTTTTTTCCAATTTTTAAATTACAGTAAAATACACATAGGGCTTCCCTGGTGGCTTGGTGGTAAAGAATCTGCCTCCCAATGCAGGATACATAGGTTTTGATCCCTGGGTCAGGAAGATCCCCTGGAGGAGGAAATGGCAACCCACTCCAGTATTCTTGCCTGGAGAATTCCATGGACAGAGGAGCCTGGTGAGCTATAGTCCATGGGGTCACAAAGAGTCAGACATGACTGAGCGACTGAACAACAAACTACACATAACATAAAATTAACCACCTTAACCATCTTTCAGTGTTCGGGTCTGTGGTATTAAGTACATTTGTTATGTTGTGCAGCCACCATCATCCTCTCCAGAACTCTTTGCATTTTGCAAAACCTGAAGTCTATTCCCATGAAACACTAACTCCTCATTTCCCCCTCCCCTCAGCCCCTGGCCACCACTGTTCTACTTTATGTCTCAATGAATTTGACTCCTCTCAAGACCTCAGATGAGCCGAAGTGTACAGTATTTGTTTTGGGGGGACTGGTTTATTTTAATTAACATAATGTCCTCAAGGTCCATCCATGTGTAGCACGTGTCAGAACTTCCTTCCTTTTTTAAGGCCGAATGCTATTGGCCAGGGTAACATCAGGCCGCTCTGCTGTTTCACTGAGCTCCCAGGATGACTGTGCCAGGTGTGGCTTAGAAATGTACCGGGCTGGAGCCTCCTCATCCCTTCCCTGTTCTAGGAGGTTGGCCCCTACCTCCTGCGATGGCCCCTGAGGCAGGCTCCTCCCCCAGCAAACACCCCCATCCAGGCATTTGCCATGACTCTACAGGAAGATTCCTGGCTCCAACTGACCTTCCCAAGGAGGTGCTGGGATACAGGGTGGCAAAAAAGCCATGAAGCTGCAGGTTCCAATTCCTCATCCCACCTCTGGCACTAATTTTCATTCAGGATTCAACAGATTATTTACTGAGTACCCTCACGTATCAGGCATGTGTGACCAAGTTGCTATGTGACCCTGGGCACATGCCCTGCCATCTCTGGGTCTCAATCTCCTCATCAGGGCTAAATGAGGTCTAAGGGCCCTTCTGGTTGTGAAATGAGTAGATGACTAAATGAAGGTGGCCCTTTTCCATGGGTGTCACCTGGAACTTCCCACCACCAGCGGCAGGCTACACATGTGCATGCTGTGATTGGGGCCAGCTCATGCCCACAGCTCTGCAGATGTTTCCTCTCCTCATGCTGTGAGACACAGGAGGCATTTTCAGGTGTGTCCTGCGTCTGGGGCTGTGGGGAGTGACACTTGAAGGCCCCCCCACCCCCCAGGAACCCACTGTTCTCTTGAGCACGGGGAGACCACACTCCTCCCGTGCCCTGGGTCCCCGCCACCTCAGGCCTTTCTTCTTGCAGTCAGCACCTCTGAAATGCTTCCAGAGCCAGACCCTGCTCCAGCCATGACACTGCCCAACTACCTGTTTCCTGTCTCTGAGCCCGACGCCCTGAACAGGGCTGGTGACACTGGTGACAAGGAGGAGAACTGTCTGGAGGAGAAGGTCCCCAGAGAAGACAGCGCTAAGAAGACTGGAAAATCGAAGAAGAGAAGTAAGATGGGGGCGGAGAGAGAGTGTGTGTATGTGTGTGTTTCTTCGAGGGGCTGGGCAGTAGGAGAAGGCTCAGGGAGACCACGGCTGGAGGTGAGTGCCATGCTTCACAGACATGTTCAGAGCATAGCTCTCTGGTGTGGCAGAGACAGATGGAAAGTCCTCCCTTCTGGAAAGCTGGGCCTCATCAGGTAGCTTGCCTAAAGCCTGACATTTTCCAGGCCACTCCTGTCTGCCCAGCAGATATGTAAATGCTTATTAGCAAGCCCATGACCTCAGTGGGTTGAATCCTGCACTGTGTTCAGACACCAGCCTTGGCCCCCTGGCCAGTTCCTGGCTCTCTGGGGGCCTCTGCCTCACTCTCTGCTCTTAGCTTCCTTCTCGGAGCTTACGGAGCTGAGACCATATATGGTAGAGGACTTTGGGCTTTCCCAAGCCCCATGTTATTGATTTACTCAGATGATGGCTAGTCGATACTGCCGTGTCAGTGTGGCAACCAAATCCCGGTGCCACACTTAATCTGCACAACAGTCACGCCTTCAGACTGCCATTTTGTTTCAAAAATTAGGCGGGGCAGATTCTGTGCTTCTAAAGGTGACTCATTGGCAAGCACTCCATGGCCCCACATTGTTTGGGGCCTGAAAATGCAGGTGGGCCCTTGGGTGGTTGGAGCTACCCGAGTGCGATGCCTGTGGAGTGTGACCTCCAGCCCTGGAGGCAACCTGCCTCTTCCTTGTCACCGGGTGCCCCTCAGTCGGTAAGCATCTGGGCCCTCCGTCTCGGGAGCCCAGCCCTGTAGCCTCAGCCCACTCCCACCTTCCCCCCACCCTCAGTCCGGAAGACCAAGGGCAACCGCAGTACCTCACCTGTCACTGACCTCAGCATCCCCATTCGGAAGAAATCGAAGGATGGCAAAGGTACAGCGGGGAGGCGGGTGAGGTGGGAAGGGAGCTGGTGGGGGTGGGTGGGGTCTGGACACCCCATCACCACCCTGCTGCTCTGCAGGCAGCACCATCTACCTGTGGGAATTCCTCCTCGCACTTCTGCAAGACCGGAACACCTGCCCCAAGTACATCAAGTGGACCCAGCGAGAGAAAGGCATCTTCAAGCTGGTGGATTCTAAAGCAGTGTCCAAGCTCTGGGGGAAGCAGAAGAACAAGCCTGACATGAACTATGAGACGATGGGCCGGGCACTCAGGTAGGAGCCCCTGCCCAGGTAGGCTCCCCATGCTTCTCCCTCTGTCCCAGGAGCCCCTCACTAAGGGGCCTCTGACTTTCCCTGAAAAGATCAGGCTCTGTGTGGGTGATGAGTAAGTACCTTGCTCCTCGTGCATGGGTCACCTAGACACTCTTCTGAGGAGCGAATTCCTGGGCCCATCCCCACAAGTCTCCTGTGACTCTCCCATTTGCTTGCCCCCCAGCCCGTTTCCCAGGTCCCATCTGGGAGGGACGGTCCCCTTCTTCTTGTGTTTCTGTCCTAGCCTTTTCTCTTTTTAGAGTGGAAAGAGAATTTCAGGGCCTCCCCATCCCCAAGAAGGGCTTCTTTTACATTCTGCAAGCCAGGGACCAAGGAAGATGGGTCTGACTTACCCACAGTCGATCTCAGGCTGGGGGATGGCTGAACCCCAGTCCTCCACCCCCTCCCATCCTTCACTCACCCTATCCTCTGCCCCAAAGCAGCATGAGGGTCAGCATTGGAAATCCCCTTTCGTGGACCCTTTGAGTCATCAGAGGGAGATCTCAGAAACTTCATAAAAGCCTTCTAAGTCCAAAGTGCCCCTTCCCTTGCCCAGGGCTCCCATCTGCATCCCCCCCACCGGCCCTGGAGGGCACTGTGTCCCTGACACTTCCCACTCTCCGCCTAGATATTACTACCAACGAGGCATCCTGGCCAAAGTGGAAGGGCAGAGGCTGGTGTACCAGTTTAAGGAGATGCCCAAGGACCTGGTGGTGATCGAAGATGAGGATGAGAGAAGCGAGGTCACAGCCACATCCCCTCAGGCCTCTGCTCCCTCCACCTCTGGCGGCAGCTCCCGGAGAGCCAGCTCCCGGGTCTCGACCAGAGCTGCCCCGCAGGGCAAGGGCGACACTTCCTGGGAAAAGTCGAAGGTGCAGCATGTTGGTCTCCAGCCATCTGCTAGTCTGGAATTGGGACTGTCTGTAGACGAAGAGATCCCCACTACCTCCGCCATGCTTGTCTCTCCACCAGAAAGCCAGGCCAAAGTCACCAAAGCTGTGAGGTAAGGGCGCCCAGGTCATTCCGAGTCTTCCCCTAGGGATGGGGACATTTTCAGCTTCTTGCAAAGCTCTGCTCTGTCTCTGACTCCCGGGACCCTCACAGCATCCCTGGGAAGCCAGTGGGACACTCGTGGCTTAAAAGAGGGAAAAGTGACTTGACTGAGGTCACACACCAAAGTAGCAAACGGCCAAGCCAACCATTGACCTGGGGGGTCTTCTGTTGCCAGCTGGGACTACTCCTATTACCCCAGGGCGCTCCCCAAGAACCTCCATTCCTGAGCCCATCCCGCAAGTCTCCTGTACTCCAAAAAAGAGGCAACAGAGAAGGTGCCATTCCGCCTTCCTCAGGCCCTACCAAGCCCACCAGGAAAGCTCTTGTTACTACTTGTCCACACTCAGGTCCCTCCAATTTTCCCTGAAAAGTTTGGCCTTTGTCTGGGTTATACATGTGTACCTGTTGCTATGCTGGTGTGGGCCATGGGGATGCTCTTCTGAAGAGGGATGTCAGTACACTGCAGTGGTGATGAACACAATCTCTGGAGGCAGAAAGCCTAGGTGTGTCCCTGTTGCTGGCTCTGTGGTCTAGGGCAAGTTATATAATCTCTCTGTGCCTGTTTCCTCATGCAGGAAAATCAGATTGTTAATCTTATTCAACTCATGGGCTGATCAGAAGGTGGAGTGAAATCCCACATGCGAACCATTCAGAATGATCCCTGACCCAAGCTAAGGGCCCAACAAACAGTAGCTGAAACACCTTCCACTCCATTCCCCCAGTGCCCTCCTTCCACGCCTCCCCCCTAAACCAAATGTGCTTTCTGTTTCTCCTCAGTACTTCTTCAGTGCCCAGCAACATCCACCTAGGAGTGGCCCCTGTCAGGTCGGGCTCGGCCTTGACCCTGCAGACCATCCCGCTGACCACAGTGCTGACCAACGGGCCTCCTGCCAGTACTACTGCTTCAACCCAGCTCGTTCTCCAGAGTGTTCCGCCTGCTTCCACCTTCAAGGACACCTTCACTCTGCAGGCCTCCTTCCCCCTGAACACCAGTTTCCAAGAGAACCAGGTGGCAGCACCGGGGGCTCCACTGATCCTCAGTGGCCTCCCCCAGCTTCTGGCTGGGGCCAACCGTCCGACCAATCCGGCAGCACCCTCAGTCATGGGAGCTGGCCCAGCAGGGCCCAGCTCTCAGGCCCCTGGGACTGTCATTGCAGCCTTCATCAGAACTTCCGGTGCCACTGCAGCCCCTGGGGTCAAGGAGGGGCCACTGAGGCCCTCGTCCTATGTGCAGGGCATGATGACTGGGGCCCCCATGGAGGGCCTGCTGGTTCCTGAAGAGACCCTGAGGGAACTCCTGAGGGAGCAGGCTCACCTTCAGCCACTTCCAAGCCAGGCAGTTTCAAGGGCTTCCCACAATCCGAGCCTTCTGGGAAACCAGACTTTCTCTCCTCCCAGCCGCCCCACTGTTGGGCTAACCCCAGTGGCTGAACTTGAGCTCTCCTCGAGCTCAGGGTCCCTGTTTACGGCTGAGCCTAATAATGTAAGCACACCCGGGAGCCTGCTGACTAGATCCCCAACTCCAGCCTCCATCTCCCCATTCAACCCCACTTCCCTCATTAAGATGGAGCCTCATGACATGTAAATGGAGGGGGTCAGGGGGAAACGTGACCGCCAGGCAAAGTTGAGCAGCATTTGTACACGGACTTTCTCTAAGAGAGACTGACTGAAGTAGCACACCAGCCCTTACATTTCAGCAGGGTGTCAATACACCAGACCCCCGTGCACCACCCCTGCCTGTTGTCATCATAGCCAAGACAGACCCAGTTGGAGCATCCCTGGTGTCAAACCATGGCTTTCAAGAGTACTAGGGGATATGCTTTTGTCGGAGTAATGGGCTGACTTGCTGATGGAGGCCAACCTGAGACGTTTGTAACCAGGGCTGGGGTGGGGGCTTCATGAGAAGAGTCTTTTCACCTGGCTGTATTCCATCGTCTTCGTTCCCTCTGCAGAGTATTTACTATCCCGTATGTGAATATCTCTGTATGTATTTGTGTGTACCTGTGCGTCTGTATCTCTGTTTCTTTGGTGAGGACGGGGGTATAGCTGTGAGGTCTTCAAGGGTGTGTGTCTCTGTGGAGGTCAGCCACAGAGATGGGGAATTTTCTGTTTTGAGGGAAAGCATTCTCTAGTTCGCTTTGTAGAAGCCAAGATTTGGTTGTTCTGAAACTATGGGGTACAGGTTGGAACCCCCAAATCCGGAGAGATGTCACAGAGCTGCGGCAGGTCTGGGGAGGAGAGCTTTGATGGGTGTGTTCGTTGGGGAAGACGGAGTTGTAGGGGACAAGGAGAAAACCATGTGGGATAAAACCCTGAAGAGAGGGAAGGAATTCAGCCCTCTGGAGCAGCCCTGCAGGTTAGACCGAGGTCGTCTTGGGCTCAGCCTCATTGCCCACCGGTCATTTGCCAGCAGGCCAGATCCTTAATCTCCCCAGAGTGCTTTGCGCCCCTCCAGGGTCAGACCCAGCCACAAGGTCCTCAGGGGAAGGGGATTAAATTAATGGATGTTTGCGCCCAGGGCTTGGGCTGTAATTCCAGCCTTCACAGCCACCCTGGTCTGCATCCCAAATCCTGGCTTCCCTCTTGACTAATTTCGCCCCTGCCGTTTCACTGCTGGCAGGCAGTGCAGGGGACGTCGGGTAACCACACGCTCGGGGTCTGCCTCCATCCCTGCCGTGCCTCCTTGCTGCTCAGCCTGCTTTCTACTCCCCTCACAGGTCTGCCCACCCACCCATTCCCTCAATGGCTGCAGTAGACCTCCTCCAGTGGGCCAAGGTCCTTGATGGCCAGCCTTCTTACTTCACTCTGACTCCTCCTCCACGAAGATGTGAGCTCCTGTCCTTTATGTCCCTCTGCATGCCTTCCTTCCACCTTTCCTCTTTCTGAGAAGGGGGTCAGCCAGTTATCTCTTAAAGTCCACCCCTCAGCTGGGGCCCTTGATCCCCTCCCCTCTCTCTCCTATGAATTTGCCTTTATCTCTCCTGCCAGGTTTGGGAGCAAGGCTGAGAGCTCTACTATGTCAGCCTCGGAAACAGTGATAGGATCTGGTGAATGTGGTTGCTGTGAATTGGTGCCTCAGGACCTTTGCTGTGTCCTTGACACGAAACCAGCCACTTGACCTCACTACCTCCCCTGGTTGCCCCTTCTCTCTCTCTCCCCTTCTGGTCACTGCCAAGCCCATTATCATGCTCTGTCACCTCTTGTTCTCCCCCTTCTCCACCCTGGGAGGGAACCATGTATGGTTGTGCAGGTGTATTTCTTACATGTCTCCAGCACTTGGCATTAATGTCCCTTTTTCTAATAAAATCAGCTTATGATGACAGTTTCCTGGTGGTGGAGAGCAAAACATCTTGAGAAAGGGTCACCTTTGAAAACAACTTTACACAAAGATGCCACGTGGGTTAGGAGTGGCCCTGCCCCCCTCACCGGAACCCCATAGAACTCTTCATCTGAAGTCACTGATACCCTGGAGGTGATGTCAAATTTCTTCTTCATAGTTCTTGGCCCCTTGTGAACCCTCACAGCACATGACACTACTTCCCCTTCCTCCATCACCTTCTCTGTGCCCTTGCTAACTCCACATCTGCATTCACTGTGGGCACCCCCATGAGCCTCAGCCATCCTCCTGGTTCCAGTGAGGCTCTTCAGGTTGGGTATGGAACCTAGAGGCCCAGCCCCTACTCTTCTCAGCTTCTGGCTCACATTTCTGCTGGATAGTTCTACCTAGATGCTTGTCAGGCCCTCAAAGATTGTCCCTCTATCAAAAATGGATTTTGGGAAGTCTTCCAACACACAAAACCATTCCAGACAAAAAGGCCATCATGACTTGCCTATTTCTGTTATTGTGCTGACCTTCTAAGCTTGACATTTCCGAGCCATCTGCTGGCCGCATTCACTTGACCCTGCCCCGTCCTCATTGCCTCAAGTCTGGTGTGGTTTGCCACGTCTCTCCAATCCGGCCATTGTTCCACACTTGCAGAGAGCCTCCAGCCTTGTTCAGCCTCCCCCAGAGCATATCCCCTTCCCTGGACATATAAGCAGCCCCCCAGTGTGATCTGAGTCACCCCTTCCAACTTGCCAGGGCACCAGCTCTATTCTTCCTCTGCCAAAAAGTCTCCTGGGGCTCCTCACTGCCTACAAGTGGGGGTGATACTCAAAATCCTTAACCTCCAATCTGTTCTTAGTGGCTGGCCATTAACCCTTTATTGTCTGACTCACAAGGCAGTCCGGGGTCCTGGAGGAGGGATGGGGGAGCACTTGATGGCTCAGGGCAGTTTTTCCAGGAGTATTTTGCACTTCACCATCACGTCCTAGCCTACTTCCCCATTCACCCAGTCAAACGGATGGATTCACTGACCTTTGCACGTGCTTCTGTTGGAGTTGCCTACCTCTGTACTTTTACTTTTCTTGCTTCTGCTCAACCACAATGCTCTTCCCACCCCGCTAGTACTCATCAAATTGTACCCATCCTTCAAGGCTCAGTTCATGGACACTGCCTCCCCAGACCAGCCTACCCTTAAGTGAGTTCATTTGAAATGTGTTGCAAGTGCCATTCTTTGGTAATTGTGAGCAGCCTGTGACATCGCCTCTATAATAATCACAAACTGTTACTTAAATCTTCAATGACCTGGACTTATGTAGTCTCCCCAGTTAGTGTGTTACCTTCTAAGGGGAGTGGGACTGTCACCCATAGCAGGGCACACTATGAAGCATCTAGTGAGCGTCAACGGACGGTTACTGATTGAGCTGGTGAGAGAGGGGGACCAAAGTGAGGTAGGTGACCTCTGACCTCCCCTCTGCACAGACACTCACCCCAGGTGCTCCACTGCCCAGGGCCAGCCCTCCCTGGCTCAGTGCCCTCATGGTACCCCCACCCCACCCCTGGCCTTAGCACCCAAAAGTTGTTACTACTTTGAACATCCCCTGCCTCTCAAGAAACTTCCCTGTCCAGTTTCTTTCCTACTCAAAGTGTTAAATTAGCTAAGCTGATAAACTAACCTGTGCTGATGTAGTTATGGGAGAGGGCTAGAGGAGAGCCTCAGGAGCTAGGTTCATTTCAACCAGGGTCATGTGGCAACAGCACCCCTGCCTTTGTAATAGTTTGATGGAGTCAAGAGACTGGCTCCTCACCCCCAACAGCTGATGCATTACTCCCTCCTCTGAGCTCCCACAGCACTTTGTATATACCTCTTATTGTAGCACTTAGCACATGGTAGCGCCTTAGCTATGTGTTTATGTATGTTTCCCCTCCAATAGACTGTGAGCTCCTCAAGGACAGGGACTGTGTGTTAGTCACTGATGTATCCCCAGCGCCTAGCACAGTGCCTGGCACACAGTAGGTGCTCAATAAATGTTTATTAAAAGAATGAATGAGTCCTGTTTCTAATGGAGATTTCAGTGCTATACTAAGGCAGGCCAGAGAGGCGGGGAAGGGACACCCACACTTGGGGCCGACCACAGCTTTCGACCCCTCATAGAGCATGGCAGGTAGCTGGCTCCCTTGCCCATGTCTGCGGCCACCCCAGGACAACAGGGTCCACGAGGAGCCCAAGGCTGCTTCCAGCAGTGCCTTGCTGTCACTACGTGCCCCGGGCGACTCTGAACTCCTGCCCTTCGCTGCTGCCCCCTTCCTGGGACAGACTCATCGCTATTTCCTCACACCTGGTGGAAATGTCAGGCCCTGTGGGAGGGACGGAACAAGAAGTGATTCTCATGATCGTCGTTCCTCTGACCCCATCATGTATTTTTAAAGAGGCGGTTGCCTCCAGCTCCAAAGCTGCTGGATCCGAGGTGAGTGAACTCATTCCCCAGCCGTTCCCAGGCCAGGGAGGCCAACGCGGTCGCTCCTTGGAGAGCCTCGGCCTCGGCACGCCAGGCGTGCGTCCGGCGTCCGGCAGGTGGCGCTATGGAGCCGGCGCAGGCGGGCGTCTGGCCCAGCGGAGCCCGGGAAGGGAGAGGCGGTCAGGGCGGGGCCTGCCGCTCGTGGCGGGGGCGGCCGCAGCCGGCATCTTCCTGTCCCTCTATCCTGACTCTGCGCCCCAAACTGTCCTTGGGCGGCTCTGGCTCCCAAGCAGGCCTTCCATTGCTCGGAAGCTTGGAACTTTCCCCCCAGCCCCCGCCCCCTCCACTTTCCAGGGGGAATTTAACAGTCGAATGAAGACCCTCTCCCCATTGGCCGGTCGCGCCCTGGCCCCACCCCCGTCGCCCCCAACCCCTAGCCTCCGCGACTAGCAGGTGAGCACGCGGCGGGCCTGGCCTCCGTTGCCGGCCTCCACTCTCTCCCGGGGGGCGGGAGTGAGCCCGGGCCGCGGCCGCCAGCCGCAGGGCTCCCGGCCTGGCGCACCTCCCACCGCAGCCTGCCTTTAGCTACAGTTGAAGCTACAGCGCCGCTTTCAACCTTGAAACCGGAGAGCAATTGAGGCGCCCGCGACAGCCTTCTGCCCGCGGAGGGCCCCAACCGCTCGCGGCAAGACCCCGAGCTACTGAGGGTCCGGCGCGCGGCCGGGGAGGCATCCGAGCCCGGTTGCCCAACGCTGGGGCTTGTCAGTCCGCCTCGCCGGGGAAACCCGTGGTCTAGGGGAACACGTGGAGCCCGCCCCACCCCGTGGCGGGGTCCAGAAGGCCCAAGCACTTGGCGCCTGCCCCTGGCTGCTAAGCAGACTGCCCCTGGGGCGGACTCCATCCTCCCTGAACACACGCAGCGCACTTGTCTTAGCAGGGATGGGACAGAATAAAATGCCCAGCAGTCTGCCCCGTCGTGGATTAAAGTATGCAAGGGGCAGGAGTTTGCCGCCCAATTCGCCGCCCTCCCCCAACCCAAATAGGGCTGCAGTGAAAGCGGATCGTCCTTTCTCAGAGTATGGAGACTCCAAGAGCCTCCCTCTCAACCCAGCACCTCAAAGAGGAGCACTCTAGTAAGACCATCAACTGTAGGCTCGTGAGCTCGGTCTGTCGGAGGAGCTAACTTCAGCTAAACAGTCATGGTTACTCAGTATGTTTCTCTTCCATTGGCAGTAAACTGGGCCCCATTTGGCAGATGGAATAATGAAGGCTCAAAATACTAGGTTCTCTCTCACCCGCTATCAGCCTAGGTGGGAAGTGGTGGGCTGGCTCTTTCCCTGAGGCCGCACTGAAAAGGATTAGATCGTTTAATAAGAGGCGATCGTCCTCTCCCCAGTTCCAACCTGGGAATGCACACTCATCTCTTGCTTTATGGGATTCACAGCCCATTCCTCCATTTTTGGTCTTCCCACTCTAGCAGAAGAGCAGTGAGAGGGCTCCAGGAAAGGTGTAGAGAAGGGAGCCCAAAAGCAGGAAATAAGAAACTGCTGTTTGGTGTGGCTTTCAACCCACTTCCTTTCTCCAGAGAAATAAAGGAGTGTGTGCATGCCCACACACCCAAACGCCCAGGGCTGTCCAAGAGTCGCAAAGGACCATCACCCATTCCTTTGTGATCAATCTGACTTTGCCCACTGCATCTCCATCCTGCCCTAAATGGAAATCCTTACACCCCTAAGGCTCTCCCTTCATCCTTTGTTCTGAATCAGGCAATCACCTTTTCCCTTCCCTCTGCCTGTCCTACCTCCAACATATTTTACCAATGTATTAAAAGAAAAAGGAAAAACTTATGTCACCACCTGGTTTAGAGTTCCCATGGTTCCCCATCACCTCAGGCAAAAGTCAAAGCCATACTCCTTGGCATGGCTGGAAGGGCTCCTACATTCTCCTTCCCCACCTGTACCTTCCAGCTTCAGTGACACTGAAGTGGGTTGAGGTTTCCTGCACATACGACCCTTCTTTTTTGTCCCCAAGCCTGTGCTCAGATGTCCCCTTAGTTCAAGGGTTCCTCCCTGCCACCCCAATTCCCATTTTCCTACTTGTCAACTAGGCATCACTTCCGACCACCTCCATGCCCTTGCCCATCCAGCTGAACTCCCAAAGCATCCTGGGCTTAGCTGGATCCTTGCATTCATCACATGGCCTCAGGTGTTGTTTGGGAAGCCTTGAGGCCTCAGGATCAGGAGGTGGGGAATGAAAGCTAATGGAGAGGATTAATGTTGCTCCTCCATCTGAGCAACTCAAGGGTCACTCCTGGGGCAGGATGGCTGGATTACTGTTGGCCAGACAGACAGACCCCCTGGCTGGTACGTGACACGGCTCTCCAGACACGGCAGCCACAGTGAGAGATCCTAAGAGCATAGCTTACAAGGGCCTCATCCCAGACCTGCAGACATCCCCTTCCCTTCAAAGAGTAACAGGCTCATTCTCGAGCCAGCAGTCACAAGTCACAATCATACTTTCTCCTGCTGATTTTCAGAAGAAGGGAGAAAAGTTGTAAAGTCTAGGAAGGGTATCTTGCCTCCAAAGCAGGTGGGTCTTAGGAAAGCAGAACCATGGAAGGTCTGCACTGTGTAGGGGGGCAGAGGGCAAGACAGGGAGGGCAGTGAGTGACAAGACCATGAAGTCTGCTGCTCACACAGGTGGCTCAGGGCAGGAAACAGTGCTGGCAGGCAGGTGATTTCCTTGAGTTAAAGAGGATCATCCCTCACAGCTACCTCAAAGAGGCCCCCTCCCTCTGACCATACTCCTCTGGGGAGATCGAGGAATGTGTGCACATGTGTGGGGGCACCCCCACGCAGCCTACCAAACTGATGCAGGTACTCGATTTTTCCCAGGATTTGCCCCGGCCTTTCCTTTTCTTTCCAGATCTTGCCAAGGTGACCCAAATCCTCACTGGTCACTCTACCTGTTTTCTCATTTGCTGTGCCAATAAGGACCCCCAAACTGCAAAGCAGGCTGAGGGTTTTCCCCACTGACTTCATAGGGATACCCATCTTTTTTTTAACTACAGAAAAGCCAATACAGGGAGCAGAGAAAAGAGACAGGAGACAGAAGCCCTGACACAGGTTTTTCAGTATGCAAGTGTTTTTGACTCCACAGCCAGTTGCTTAAAATGAAACATAAAGGGCAGCCAAAATACACACCCAAATGCAAAAAAGGAAAGGCAAACATAAAATAAACCACACAATACCATGAACCCCAACAAAACCAGAAAATTAAACCCAAAAAAACCCCTCAACTTTATATATATATATATATATATTTTTTTTTTTTTAAAAAGGGAGAACAACTGTTCAAAACCAACTGGGCAGTATGGTGGAGGTGGGTAGCAGTCCTACAGAAGGGGGCCTAGAACTTCCCCCTGGGAACAAAGAACAAACACAATACAAAGAAAATAACCAACAATCCTCCTGCGAGGGTCAGGAGTCTCCAGAGAACAGATTGTCCCATCCTCAAACTGGCTTTTTTTTTTTTTGCCTTTTTTTGTCTTTTTTTTTTTCCATTTTCTTCTTTTGTTGTTGTTGTTTTAGCACCTGTACAATAAAACTGTACCATCTCCAACCAGAGCCGGCCGTAGGGAGGCCCTCCTGCTTTTGGATGGTACATACTCTCTACAAGGATTGTTCGGAAAAATAGCGATTGGTAGAAAAATAAGAACAAGAGTGGGAAAGACAATGCCACAGAGGGGGCTGGGGCAAGGAAGCAGCCCAAACCCCTCCTTCTCTCTCTCCACCAACAAACCCAGCGCTGAGAGGGAGACCTGGTAGGGCCGGGCCCGCAGCCCCCTGTCCCCAAGCAGGAGTGGGGCCTGGCGGGAGACCAGTCTCCTGCCCTCACCTAGGAAACAGCTGAGACCTGGGTTCAACATCTGGCAGGAACTCCCAGAGCCCTCTGGAAATTCCAAAGGAGAATGGGTGGGGGGCGCAGAGGGAGAAGGAGCTAAGGACAGAGAGAAGAGAAAGGGAAGCTTCAAAGGCAAGGAGGAAAGATGGGGACAAGGGCAAGAGGGAGCTGAGAGGCTCAGTCTCCAGGGAGGGCAAGGCCCGGGTGGGGTAGGGTGGCCAGGGGTGCAGGGGAAGAAACTGTGGAAACAAACCTATATTGTGCATTCTGAGGGCAGTGAGGACGGTGAGGAGGAGGCAACCTGTTCCTTCAAGACCCATTCTCAACTCTCCATTAGAGTAACTTATTAATAACCCCTTACTCCCACAATCCTCCCCTCCCCAGTAAACAAGCATCTCCAAACAGCAGGGCTGCTGCAAAGGGCAGGGGGGGGTGAACGGGGGTGGGGGGGTGGGATTGGGGGAGGGGTGAGCACCAAAGCCTCAGGATTCACCCCCAACCCCCCAGACCTGGGCCAGCACCAACCACCTTCATTAGTTACAAGTCAATGGCCCCCACCCTTCCCTGCCTCCTCCCCAGTGGTGGAAAAAAACCTGGGAGTAACTTTTTCAGAGGGAGGAAACAGCTTCAGAGCTTGATCAAGAAAGACAAAGAAAGGAGGTGAAGAAAGTCCCTCAATACAACAAGTTGTCTCAAATCGTCACAGTGATACAGACTTATCAGAAACCAATGAAACAATACAAATTAAATACTAATAAAATAAATACTATGGAAGACAAAAGAACACAGGGGAACGGAGGGGGCGCTCAGAGATTTGGGCTTTTCTCATTTCTCTTCCGGACAGGCCGTGGCCACCCAGGGCCCCGGGTTTGGTCTTGGTCACACACAAGGAAGCCAGTCCAAGGGACCCTGGCGCCACCTCCCACCACCCCTGGGACCTCTTGTCCTCAGACGTGGAGTTCAACTTTCCACCCCCATCACCAACCACAACAACAATGACGATGACAGGGAGATGAGAACTAACTGTAACCAAAAAAAAAAAAAAAAAAATCCAGTCACTAATGCTGGCATCGATAAGGCGGCTTCTTGTTGGTCCGTATTATTGCCTCTTTCTGCAGTCTGGTGCTCGGTGGGGGGAAAACATGGGAGGTGGGGGAGGGGTGAACTTGGGAGGAGAAAGAAGAAAAGGGAGGGGCTGTTTTCCCGGTCAACTGTTCCAAGGCTGGAACTCTACCTCGGACCCTAGGAGCCGAAGCAGCTCCACCTCGTACCGCACCAGCTCCACAGTCTCAGAGGAGCCCGGGGCAGAGGTGCCATCCATGCCTCCAGGCCTCTCGGCGGGGGTCAGCAGCTGACTGGAGGCCACCTGCCGGTAGAACTCAGCCTTGGGCAAGGTGGCGATTTCAAAGTGCGGGAACCGAGCCTGAAAGATCCTCGAGGAAAGCTTCAGTCTCTTCAGGACGTCGGTAAAGAGAAACCAGTTGCAGGGCCTGGAAAAGGCAAGAACGAAAGTTAGGGAAGGGGCAGAAGGGACAGGGTGGGGTGCGGGCACTGGGCGCTGGCCTGGCTACCCCTCCGCTAAGCCCCTGACCGCTTGGGTGTCACAGAGGTGACAATTTTCTCCTGTCCCCTATGCTGGCAGGCCCCAGGCTTTCAGCTCAATGGCAAACACTCAACCTGTGACTGACCCCTTCCAAAAAGTGGGAGTAGGAGGGAAGTGGGCCTTCCAGAACCATGAACTCTGAGCAGGCGTCCCAGCCTTTGCAGCCCAGGTGACCTGGAAGTTACCCTCTGTGGGGACCAGTTCTGCCCCCCAGTAAGCCCTGCCAGCCTGTCTGGTTTCCCTTTCCTTGTCTCACCCCTGCTTCCCTTGCCTCCTTCTTCTCCAAGATCTTCCCCAGCAGAGGGGGAGCCGTGGAGAAAGGCCTA
Source organism: Cervus canadensis (assembly GCF_019320065.1). Lineage (NCBI taxonomy): Eukaryota > Metazoa > Chordata > Mammalia > Artiodactyla > Cervidae > Cervus > Cervus canadensis. The sequence goes on from NC_057419.1 coordinate 119,037,248, forward strand.
AACTGCGGGTAATCCAAAAGGCATTTCTCTTTGGCTCTGGAATGCATTAGACAAGTTTTTTCTCCAGCGGCAGCACCATCGTTTCTGCAGGGCTGCAGCTCACGTTACAGCTACAGCTAGTCTGACTTTGCTGAGCACACCCGACTGGGCCTGGGCGGCAGCCTGGGGACAGCTGGGAGGGGGGCTGTGAGGCCGCCCAGGGCCAGACGCTGGCTTTGACTAAACCGGGAAGAAATGCCGCGTCCCCATGTTAGTGGCCCCTGTTTCCAGGGCTGTCTTTCCTCGCCATCCGCCATTCCACTGTCCCACTTCCAGCCTTTGCCACTTTTAGCCTGGACTGTATTGCATCAGCCTTCTAACTGGTTTCCCTCTGCCAAGAGTCACTCTTCCACACCCCCCACCCACCCTCGCTGGATCCTCAGTTACTCTTCGTTTTCTAAAAAGAAAATCAGACCTTTTCACTCGGTCACTAAACCACTTTTAATAGATCCCTAGTATCTCCAGCAAAAAAAACCCTTCAAACTCTTTAGCATGATTATTATGCAAGATCTTCCAAACAAACCCCATTCAACCCCTTTGGTCTTATCTCCACCCAATCACGCTCTCACTCACACACAGACGCACACACACAGGCTGTCTACCCCCACTCCACCAAGTACCAGCCATTTAATGCAGGACTAGCCCTGTTTTCTGAACTTGAATGTCTCAGTGCCTTTGTTCATGCCATACCCTCCATCCTTGTCTCCTCGGCAGCCCAGTGCAGACACCCTGTCACCCGTGAGGCCTTTCTCTGATGTAACCGGTTACTCGTCCCATCTTCCACAGTCTCCTGGCACTTGGCTTGTACCCCTATTATAACCCAGTAACAGAGCCCATTTCGGAAAGAATATAAAAGAAATGCAAACTGTGGTTCTCTCTGTGGTCCAGGAAGGGGAACCTGGGGGTGGACTGGAACTTATATTTTTCCCTTGACAGCTTTCTGAACTATTGTATTATTTACAATAATAAATCTGCTTAGGTATGTGGTCTTTTATTAGAGTTCATGGTATACTTGTCTGTGCCCTATACCAGACTGGAGAGTCTTTGAAGGCCAGAGCTATATTCCAGCACTCTGGGTTTGACCTGGTGCAACTGCTTAAGACATGATTCTGGAATTGAATGTTCTGTATGCACCTAAAACTTCTCCCCAGACCCACAGTCCTCATCCTAAAAGGCAGCATTTCTTCCGAATGACAGTGATCTCTATCATCTCACACAAGCAGGGAATGGGGTGTTCTGGGTTAAGAGAAAGGGGGTTCAGACGCCAGAGCCTTGGACATTGCTTTCAAAGAATGGAGGAAAACCCCCTCAGAACACTGACAGTGGTGATCAGAATTCAGTTTTGCTTTGATGAGTCAGCAGGCACTTCTGAAGCCCACAGGGCCTCAGAGTCATCAGGATGTGACACCCTCCCCCCTTTTTAAGACGATAAATTCTTAGACGGTGCTGCATTTGTGTGGAAGGGCAGATTCAGAAGCAGTGCTCGAGAATGTAGCATCAAGAAAACCAGCTCTGCTGGAACCAAGCTCTCAACCAAATACCCACCTGCCAGCCAGTTTGCTTTCTGACACTCAGCCCCTGGTTGCCCCTGTTCTGTCTGCACCTAAAGCACACTACCCTGGTCCTTTTACCGCCTGGGGCCCAAGATCCTATTTCAGCGAAAGAGGTGCTGAATATGTTGGAGGAATTAATTAACTGTGCAATACTATATCCCAGAGGCCCAGCCCCGCCCTCAGGGATCAGCTTTTGCCCAGAAGAATAAGGACCAAAAGCCCGTGAAACTTGATCCCTACTAGTGTCATCATAGAGGCTATTTTTATTCTTATCAGGCCAGGGGGGAAGGGATGCAAAGAAACTGGTCTAATGGTTAGAGTCACCAAGTGAGGGGCTCCCTCAAAGGGTTCCTAATCCATTGTCCACCGCTCCCCATTATGTGCACTTCATGTGCTTTTATTTAAAAGAACATAGGGTCTGATATTTCAAAAACAGATATCAAAGAAAAAGTATACTTAAAAGTGTTTGCAAAGGTTTTGAAATATGTGAAGACACCAAGAAGAGGACACTTAATGCTGGAGGCCAAGATCCCCTGGAGGAGGGCATGGACAACCCACTCCAGTATTCTTGCCTGGAGAATCCCATGGACATGGAGCCTGGTGGGTTACAGTCCATAGGGTTGCATGGTCAGACACAACTGAAGTGACTTAGCACTAGCACAAGAACAAAAGGCCAGTGTATTCTGTATCCTCCTAACCAGCTCAGCCATGGCCCTGCAGGTTGCTGAGCTTTCTTCTGAATCATCAAATAAAGGTGACATTGGGTCCACTCTAATGCTAAGTACCACATATATTCTAGTCTCTGAAAATGGGTGATCCTTATTATAATATGTGTGGTAATCTGAGAGGACAGCAGCAATGCCATCACCTCACCAACATTAAGGCAATGAGCAACCAGCCTGTGGATTACTTAAGGACCCCAGTGGCCCCACAGCTATGGCGAACATATGTCCTGGCTTTTCCAAGAATCTCAATTTCAAATGTTCTATCTGGCTGTCCCCAGAAACCACAAAAATGTTTCAGAGAATCTAATAGTTCACCAGCCCAGATATCTCCCAGATCATCTGTTACACCCAGAAACAGCACAAAAATTCTTCAGAGTGAATCTAGATATTGGTTTTGGAAAACACACATAGTTAATGCACCTAGCTAATCTGGGTGCACTATCTAACATCTAATATCTAATTAGATATTAGATATGTTCTAATATCGAACATATCTAATCTGGGCTGGAGAGTCAGGCTGGACTGGTCATATTTTCTCCTTCCTGCACTCTAGCATTTGTTCTCCAGGTCTCAGCTTCCTGCAGGAGAACTCCATCCTTCTCAGGATCCTAGTGCTCGGTCCCCATAGACTACTCAAACACTCACCCGCGGGACACTGACACTTGGAGGTTGTAGCAAGGGAGAAGAGGCTTATCTGAGAGCTCAAACATAAAATTATCCTCTTCCACATCATCTCCTTCTTGATCAGAGCTCCCAGGAGGATTATGGAGGAGGTCACAGGCAAACCCGTCTTTTTCCTCTGTAAAGACATCATATAGGGAATTAGTACTTAGCTACATGCATGATACCACAGAAAAGAAATGTTCCAACAAGATACAGATCCCTGGTCGGGGCCAAATGTCTCTGATCCTTGGGAGGGCGTGTGAACGTTCTAGACCCAGGAGGTAGTGCTTAGTGGCCACAGATTCATTATACTCCTCCACCTTGCAACTGGGAAAAAAGCAAGGAGGTATGAAGGATATGCTGCCCAACTGCTAGAGACAGAAGCCTGAATACACCATCAGCAGTCAGAGACAAAGGAAAATACTTGCCCTTCAAACTACAGCTTTGAAAGTTGCCTGCCTGCCTGCATTGGTCCCCAGAAATCCAGTAGCAGGGACTAGGCCTCTGACCTTTCCTAGCCGCACGTTCGGGTGTGGCCTGTTCTCCTGCTCCAGCTTCCCCCAAACTTAGGAGTGAGCACCTTCCTCAATCTCAGTGAGCGCTGGATGACAGCCACAGAGAAAAGCTCACTACTCTTTTGACAGAGGAAGGTTCAAGCCGGAGCTAAGGACTTGGGAGCTGGCAGCTCTCTCAGAAACTCTATGTGTATCCTGGGGACGGGGTAGGGAGGGATGGTAGCTGCCAGATGGCGGGCTGGGTCCCTTTTGAGTGTGAGCAAAACCAGAAGAGGCGACAGTGCACATGTGGGCTTCCAGCAGGGTTAGGACAAAGCCACGGAGGAGAAAGGAAGCTTGGGAGAGAGATAATTTTAAAAGTACCCAGGGTGGGGAGTGGTAGAGGGCTAATGACGGATGGCTTTGTCCAAATCAATGACATCTGTTGATTCTGGCCACCTAGTTCTGAGTCTGGGAGAAGCATGGGCTGGAGTGGGGGGTGAAAGGGTCTGTAAGCTACTAGCAGGTGAAGAAGGGCTACCTCCATTGGGTCACTCCTGTCTTTGAGAAGAATCAGTGATACCCAAAGCAGATCCCATATATCTGAGACATAGACCAGGGTGGGAAATATCCACTTAAAGCTTACCCAACACAGAACTGCTGTAGAAGTCCCAGGAAACGCCAGGATCACCCTCTGCCCGGCCCTGGAGATCTGAGAGGTGATCTGATGAAAGAAGAAAGGGCAGTGAGAATAGGGGGTAGACTAAAAGAGGAATCTAGAAGCAAAGTACATACATTTGGCATTAGGAGAATGGGTGATGGGAAGGAAGGACCACAAGAGGGTCCAAGAGTGACCCCAGAGAGATCTGCTATCCATCAGAGGCTACAAACCAGTGCCCAGAGCCAAATCTAGCCCACTGACCACCTGGGTTTTGGCCCAGTGTTTTAAACCTCCACAATTTAATTAACTTCTAACATTTTAAAGTTGGGAGATTTCACTTAAAAATTCAGATTTCCAAGTTCTCTTGAAAAAAAAAATCAAGAGATCTGGCAAACACTGTATCCACATTCCTGCATGTCATCAGTTGGCTAGAGGGAGAGGCGACATGTGCGTTCTCCAGTTCAGCAGGCCCCACCCAGCCTGCCTGCTCTCTAACATGATCAGTCTGAAGGCATTTAGGCCTGGGACCCCTTCTTCAAATGATGTAGGGCATTACTCTGCAGGCAGAGTCCTAGATCCATCCCAGGATTTCAATCCCCTGCTGGTCACAATGTTCATATATCCAATTGTGATCTTGCCAATCCAAAGGAAGATAAAGGAAGCATAATTCCTTCTGTCTCGTCTTTGAAAACATGGATTGGTGGGAAGAGGGATGGCCAAGTTTATCCTCATGAAAACCTATTGCTTCCACAGCAATACCCAAAAGAATTAAGAACAGGTAATGAAACAAAAACTTGTACATGAATGTTCCAGAGCAGCTCTATTCACAATCTCCAAAAAGTGGAAACAACTCAAATGTCATTCACCTGATGAAGTGAGAAACAAAATGAAGATTAACACAATGGGATAGTAATCAGTCATTAGGAGAAATGAAGTACTGATACACGTTACCTACAACACGGATGAAACTAGGAAACAAGGAGGCTAAGGGGTTAGGACTTAGCGCTTTTTCTTTTTTTGGGTTCATGGCTTACAAGATCTTAGTTCCCCAACCAGGGATTGAACCCGGGCCCTGGCTTAAGTTGGGTTAAGCTCCAAGTCCTAACCACTGGACTGCCGAATTCCCTCTCTCTAAAAAAACCATTTCAAACCACCTTTCACTTACACAATCTGAGAACTGACATCAGGCCACCTCTTAGCCTCCCTGTTTCCTAGCTAAGCATCATCTAGATGAATTGTTTCACTTCTTGGCTCCATGTGGACAAAAAGCAGGATTCCATGACAAATTCAACTGTGTCATCTGTGGGCACATGGCCCAGTGGTTGCCAATGTGCCACGTAGTACAGTTGGCAAGCTGATTTAGCTGTGTATGGTCGCCACCCGCCCTCAAGTGACACCTGGGCAACAGGACAGGAGAGAGTCCAAAGGGCACAGGTTGGGTGAGGGTGCCCCCTGAAAACCAAATCCCAGGAGGAAGTTGGCAGCTACTCTTAAAGGAGCAGAGCTAAGTTCCCAGATGGAAAGCACCACCACATTCCAGGATACCTTCCCTTTGGGTCACACATTCTATCAGCAAAAGTGCCCATCAGCTGTTGTGAGCTACTGAAAGAAGTTTGTTTTTTGGCAACCCCCTAAGAGATGAGGGGTTTCTTCTGAGAGGAAAAGACAGTCAGAGAGAAGCTTTCAATAATGTCTGAGGAGCCAGAGTGGAAAATCTTTCATCACATATATGAGATCTTTTGAGTATTCCATGAAAAAACTCTTGAGGTTCCAGATGCCAGCTTATCTCCTCTTCTGTACCCTGTGCCATTTGGGAGCTGGAAGTAATTTCTTCCAAAGGCATCTGTCAGGTAGGTGACTATATTCGGTGCCTCGCCCTGCACTAGGTGTCCTGGGAGATAAAGGAATGAGATTGTTAGTTCCCAAAAGTCAGGGACTACATTTGTCCTGTTCATCACTGTCTCCCCAGTTCCAAGGCCCAGGTGCCTGGCACAGTAAGAGCATGATAAACACCATGGGGGATGTAAGAGGGGGGAGAAACTACTACAAGGCGAGACTATAAAGTCAAGGACTTGCTTAGCCTGTGTGCTGGCACATAAGCATTCAAGTGACTGCGGTCACCAGAGGACTCCAGCAGAGCAGCCCTCACTCACCATACTCCTGGGGCTCCTCTCTCGGACCTGCCTTCAGAGGCCCCCAGGCACTCATCTAATTCTCCTCACTGACAACAGATCTCTGTCATTTGCAGGTGAATGTGTCTTTTTGAGATAGCCCAAAGTCAACTGGCACAGACAAAGATGCCAAAGTCAGAACTGGCCCACAAGTGGTGCACAAAAGGAACCGTCAAAGTCTGCTTGACAGGGCAGCTTCGAGGCATGTTTCCACACGTGTCTTCATGTTCAGTCAGGATGAAGAGTGACTCCTTTTCCTTGATTTTCCCTTGTCCTCCCTGTAACTTTGAGTTCTTTTCTCTTATCCTTGCCTTCAAAAAGTACCCTCAGCCCAGCAATCCTGCTTCTAGGTATATACCCCAAAGAACTGAAAACTTGTATTCAAATATTTGTTCATGTGTGTTCACAGCAGCACTAGGCACAGTTGCCCAAAGGTGGACACAACCCAAATGTTCCTCAACAGATGAATGGATAAAAGAAAATGTGATCTATCCAGACGAGGGGATAGTACTCACCATTAAAAAGGTGCTACTATGTGGACTGACCTTGAAAATATGATGCTACATGGAGGAAGTGAGCCTCAAAAGGCCTCATATTGTATGATTCCCTTTTATACGAAATGTTCAGAATGGGCAAATCCATAGAGACAAAGTAGACAGGTGGTTGCCAGGGGCTGGGGTTGGGGCTGGAGAACAACTGCTCAGTGGGTATGGGGTTTCATTTTGGAGGGATGAAAATGTTTTGGAGCTAGATAGAGGTGGTAGTTGTCCAACATGGTGAACACACCACCAAATGCCACTGAACTGTTCACTTTTAAATGGTTAATTTTATCTTACATGAATTTTGCCTTGATTAAAAAAATATTTTTAAGTATTCAATGTGAGTGGTGGCCCTGGCAATAGAAGTTTCTCTATTTCCTAGGGTCCCATTGTACCCCTGCCCATCTCCTACAACCAAGTCACCAGCTGAGGGACATGTAAGGGGAGAAAAACAAAAAATAAACACCCATCGACTGGGGGTCATATGGCCGAGGTCTCTGGCAGGAAAAACAAAAACCTGTGATTCAGTGACCTCAAGTGGTAAACTGCTAACCCTTTCATTGGTGGAAGGAAAAGCAGTCCTGAGAATTCCTCCAATGCCCCAACCCAAACTGCAACAACTCCCCACCGGCTCCCACATTCTTTCCGACAGAGGACGTAAAAGCAGTCTGTTTTCCCTTGGCTAGGCTACATATTACTCTTTTCTTCAAAGGGTCAAAGGGAAATCAGTCACATGCCTGCCTGTAATCTGGCCCAAGAAGGAGCTCTTCCAAAGGCCTCTTGGAAGGTTTGGATGGCTTGGTTCTCCAAGGACAAGGAGGAGAGACAAAGGGTTCACTGTCTGACCTCCAGTACCCAGAACTGTACCTGAAACTTAACAGGTGCTCTATAAACACATGTATGAACACATGAAGCAGTAGCACTATACCCTCCAGGGTCTCGGGAGACATGGGCCTCATGCTAAGCCAAGGCAATGGAGGAAAATCCACATTTTCAACCCACACGAATCACCAGCATCTTTTGCTTTACAAAAGAATTCACTACAGGATACCACTCCTCTGTGTATTTAAATGAGGATTTGATTCCTCGAGTTTTCCAGGAGAGAAGACTTGCACAAAATGAGGGATGCTCTACACGAGGCACAACCCTGATGCTGGCTTACCGTTTCCGTCCTTGACACCCTACAGGGACTCGCCTTCATCTGCTGCCCAGTGGGATCCCCACTAGGGGAGGAAGAAGACAGTGAATCTGTGGGGAATTTGGTCAGGCAAATGCTTGGGGATGAACAGCAAAGAGCTTTTTAACTACCTCAACCAGACAGGCAAGGTAAAAAGAAATCCAGAAGTCTACCCTGATGTATTGAGGTGTAGTGGTTAGGGAGGTGGGGCAGAGGAGAAAACCACCTCCCCAACCTTCAACCTCATCGTGCTTCCAGCAGCCACTCTACCCAGTGGTTTCTTGAGATTCAGGGCAGGGGAGAGGTAGGGAACTGATACGAAACAAGAGAAACACTCCATTGGAGGAATCGTAAAAGCTCCTGGTGATGGTTACTCAACATTGTGAATGTATGAAATGCCACTGAATTGTTCACTTCAAAATGGTTCTGTTAGGTGAGTTTTTCCTCAACCTTAAAAACCGTAAGTGTTAACCTCTTATCCCCTCACAACAGCCTTTGAGCTCAAGTCCCCCCTCCCGGAACCTACGGAGGGCTGCCAGTGCCTGCTTCCCCGGCTGCCAAGGTCCTAACCAGATTGAGCACTTTCCCTAATGGCCAGTCAGAGCTCTGCCTTTAATTGGCACTCAGTATTTGCATGGAAAAGAGGTGGCCCAGTTTTAACACTCCTTTCAGCTCCTGGCCCCCATTATGAAGTTATAGCTCTGTGCCCATAAAGGTGAGAAACAATGTCAAGAATTGAATGAAGGTGTTCAGCCTGGAGAGCCTAGGAAGTGCCAGAATTTAAGAAAGTCTTCTCTTGTGTCCACAGCACAGACTAGAACTCAAGTTAGTTTAAGGAGGCATTGAAGGCTTTCCAGTAGTTGGGATTAGGTAACAGACATGAGAAAAGAGAAAACTATGTTTACTTCTCACTTTTTAACTACTTCAAATGGTTTCAACATTCAAACTCCTTGGGGATTTTGGAGAAGGGGTCCGTGAAGAAAAAACTTTGTGACTACAGAGGTTAGAAATAGCTTTATTTGCACCCAGAGGGCCCCAAGCCCTCAGGAGGGTGGTCTCCAGCCCAAAGAGGCCTCTGGATGAGACCTGCTGGTCAGAGGAGTGCTTCATGAGGTGCTTTTATCATGTTGAGATGCTCTGGATGTTCCTGTGTGCCAGCTTTCCCTGGGAGTTGAGTGGAGTGCAGACAACACATGTTCATGTGGAGGAGAGTGCAGGCATTCTGTGGTGTGTGGGAAGAAGCCACAGAAGGTGGCCTGCCCCGAGCCCCATGCAGCCCGGTGACGGTCCAGCTAAACTGAACAAGAGTCCTCACTAGCCCAGAGCAAATGCCTGAAGGAGTGTCCCCATGGGGCTCTGCCCTCACAGACAGGCCTGGGCCCCAGAGCTGGTGGAGCAAAGAGACAGTTCTCCTGTCCCCACCAGAGAGGCTGGGTCCAGCTGTGGGGTGGAAGCCTGGCTGTGGACTGGATGGGGGCAGCCAGGCAGGGGTCAGGGCCTCCCTCACAGCGTCCCATCACTCGCCCTTCCTTCGGTACCTAGAAGGCCCTTCCCACCTAGTCCTCCTTCCACAGGGACCTTCGGCTCAGGCTACTACTTTGTTTCTTCCTCCATCATCAGCTGCCTGGTTAACCTGTATTCCATAAACAAATGAGCTCCTGCTTGGGAGCCTAGGACTTTACATGATGGTGGGGTGGGGGGTGGGGGTACTAACTGAGGCCACAGCCTGGGAGAGAGGAAATAGCCTTGGGCAAACCCTTGGCCCTGTCAGCTTCTAGGGTAAGAGGAGCTCTACCATCAACATCAAAGCCTCCGAAGAGGACCGGTGACACAACCTCCAGCTGCTCCATCCACCCAACTGTGCTTAGGCAGGCTGAAGAAGTCACCGCTGGAGTAAGGGCCAAGCTGTAATATCACACAGGAGGTGGGGTTCCTTTATTCAGAGGTCAAGTCTGAGGAGATTTCCACTGAGCATGCCCAAGCCAGACTTCCTTCCTCCCACTGCCCAACTCCATAGAGCTATCTAACTGCAGAGAAACAGCTGTCATCTACTAATGAGAAAACAAATGCAGGTTGGCCTGTGGTGTTTGCCATGGGCCTTAACACTACTTTTCCAGAGGGGGCAAGTGAGGGAGGAAGAGCAAACAACAGGAGGATGCACAGGGAACATCACAGTTACCACAGGGTGTGAGGAATAAAGCATCTGGAGGGGTCCCAAGGGTTGAACTTTGATCACCAACAGAGATAAAGTGCAAGTGCAAAAACAAAAACAAACTGCTAAGTGTCACCTCTTTGCAACTGGCAGACCATTCAAAGCACAAGTCCACACATTTTGCCCCAAACTCAAACTACTAGTGGGGCCACTGTCCCAAAGAGAGGCCTGCCTCACACATGGAGCAGGAAAAGGGGTCCCCAAGGACAACCAGGGCCCTGAAGAGGATGCATGCAATGAGGACACCCACAGCACAAGGACAAGAGGAAGCTGCCTGCTGACTTTTTAAAGTTCATAGAGATTTCTGAGTTGCCAGAAAGAAACACATGAGGAGAGCTGATGCCCCTCATAGGAGCCGCTTGAGGTGAGTGAGATGAAGGGTATCTCAGGAGCTCAGGGTCAGAGCCCCAGTAATGAGGTTTTGAGTCTGGGTCATACTCACCACTGAGAAAGCGCTTCATGGTGTCACTGCTGGCCAGCTTCATGGCTGTCTGTCCTGAGTAGGTGGCCAGCGTGGGGTCGGCCCCATAGGACAGCAAAAGCCAGATGGTCTCCAGGTTGTCGTTGACCACTGCATCGTGAACTGGCCTGCAAGGTGACACAGTGTGAGAATAGCAGGACCCAAGTGGGAACCTGGGTGTCTAGGCCTCAGGCCACCTTAGCAGGGAAAGCAAAGCGAGAGGAGCCCAGCGTAACATGGGTAAGAGGGCAGGGAGCCACCACTGGCCTGCACTGCCCTCCATATTGCCCCACCTCTTTCTCCTCCCTCCCAGTTCTCTCTCTTATGTTCCCCAATGGTGGTCTGCTGGTAGTTCTGGAGCTCAGGGGAGAATGGGCCCCTAACTGAGGATAAACTTAGAGAAGATTCTGGGGGATGTGACTGGAAAACCCAGATGACTGCCCCAGAGCTACTCCACACACCCAACAGGTGGCCCAGCAGCCCACATCCTCTGACCCAAGCCCCCCCCGCCCTCCACTTGGTATGCAGCTCAGGGGTCAGTTTCGCCCAGGGAGCAGGCCCTCGGATATAGCACAGGAGAATGGGTGCAATTTCTTTAAGACAAGGCAGGTGTCCCTTTTTTAAGTATATAGAGATCAAATCAAGAATCAAATCTGGGATGTTACCTCAAGATCAGCCTCCCGATTCCTAAAGCCCGAGATTCTGCCTGAAGACAGCTGCTGGGGATGATCCCTAGAGAACCCTGGCCTCCCATCAGTGGGCAACGTGGACTGGCCAGCCAGGGACTCATCCAGCCTGGCCTGAAGTGGGGTGGATTCTCTTGAGGGAGGGGCTGAGCGGGGGAGGGGGTGGGAGAGACGAGAGGGCAGCCTTCTTGCCTGGTGCCATCCTGCGCGCTACAGTTCACGTTGGCCCCGTGCTCCAGCAGGATGTTCAGGATGTCAGTCCAGCCCCGGGAGCAAGCCTCATGCAGGGCCGTGTAGCCGGCATTGTCACGGTGATTCACATCTTCACTGTCTTTCTGAAGGCAGTAGAGGACAACGTCCTGTGGGGACAGGGAAGGCGCCGTGAGCAAAGAGAGGCCGAACTCTTGCAGTCACCTGGGTTAAGTTTGAAGCTCTCCACGTGTCCGAAGAGTCTCAGAACGTGCTCTTTAGTCCAGGGACTGACGGGCAGATCTCAGAATCTACTGTCAACTAAATCAGTCTTGAGGTGCCAGCTTTGGGCAGTGTCCTCAGCAGAGCGGAGACATTTCTAATGACTGACAACACTGATCAGGGTGTGGGCTGTGCGTGTAAGCCCTTCAGAGAGGCTCACCTGCCCACCTGGAGCTCACACCCTCAGGCCTCCATGGTCTGACTGCCTGTTCCCTCATCCGGGGCTTTGCGAGACGGCCCCAGACCATAGAAATGAGACTTGTGCTGGCAAACACCGCCTCTGGCAGTTATTTGAGAACAAGGAAGAAAGAACTGGTTTAAGTACCATCCCTGGATGTGTATCCCAGGGCAGTCAGTTCCAGCCCTCCCCTCAAATGAAGACTGTTCTGAGTATCATCCAGGGTGGTCAGTCATCCATAGTAATGATCAGTGACCCTGGGCTGAGATGACAGGACGATAAGTGGGACTCCAGGCTGAGAAGCAGCCTAGCTAGCTGTGGTGGATAAGCTGAGGCAGAAGGGAGAGGCAGTCCCTCTTCTGAGGGAAAGAGGCTGACAGCACCTACCAGCGGCCTCTTGTCAGCTCCCCCAGGCCCTGGTGAGATGGGACTCAGCTGTTCTGACTGACAGCTAGCACACCGGCTGGCTGGCTAGAGCCTGTGTGTACCTGCATGGGGGTGCTGCCTTCTGGACACGGAACTGTCACATTGCCTCTACCCAGGGGGTCACGAGGCCCCCACCCTTCCCACCACTGCAGATACCGCCTCTTCTTCCTGGCCTCAGACGCCTCCTCCTTCCCTTCCTCCTGTCACAGGCTGTCCAACCTGCCCTTGCCCTGTCCTGATCGGTTCACCTATGGTCTCCTGCTGCCTGCTTTGGCCCCAGGTAAAAGAAACTCACTTAAAGGGCAAGGGTTGGTCATCATTTTTTCTTTAGATCTCCCTCGGCAGCTATCCAGGCCCCCACACTAGGTGCTCAAGACAGATAGGTGGCTTGCCAGTGAGACAGTGTCAAGGTGGCTCTCTTATGCCAATCCGCCTGGCTGGGAGTGAAGCTGTCTTTAAATGAGTCAGTTATGGGTATTGGAAGCCTTAAAAAAATAAAAGAGGACCTACTCTAAGCCCAACATCTCCACACTTCAGAGCAAATCCTGTGGAAATAACTGGTGTGGCCAGCAAAGGCACATGGTCAAGGAGCTCATATCCACAAAATACACTCATATCAACAAAAATGCCCAACAATGTCATTGAATGAATCTGGCTTCTGCCCTTACCCTTTGGGAATCAAAAAGACACTGGTGTGAATTCAGACTCACATATACATAGTGCTCGAGTGACTGTGGACACATCACTTGACATGGCTAACCCCTGATTTTCTCACCTGTAAAACAGGGTTAATAAAACCTACCTCCATAGGCTTACAGTGAAGATGAAAGGATATGAAGTAACGAGAGCTCTTAACATGACCAAAGAGGTGCTCAACAAACACCAGCTTCCTTTCCAGTCCATAGGGAAGCAGCATAAGGTGGGGGTGAGTGCAACTCTGCCCCTCCAATGTACTCGACCCCTCCACTACTGGAGGCCAAAAGGAGGGGAAGCTGGAGGGAGATATAAAGAGTAAGCGATGATCACCCCCATTCCTCTCTGAGTGGGGAGCCATGGCACAGGGAAATTCAAGATGACAAAAAACCCCCCAAATCCCATTTCTGGCCTATGAAGGTACTGGATGATATTGTCTTACCATTTCAATGCTATTCATCCTAAATTGACATCCAATTGGGTTTGCAAGCCCACACAGCACATCGGGATGAGGCAGCTCCATAGGCCATATACACAGTAGGAGGGGGCCATCCTGGACTCAAGCCCCAAACAAAGGCCTGGCCAGGCCACAGAAGAGCCAGTGGGGAGAAGGTTATCCACAGATGCTGGGGCAACGATATCCTGTGGATATGAGGGGGTGTTCCTTACCTTATAGCCAAGGCGGGCTGCCCGCTGTAGGAGGGTCTCGCCAGCATTTTTGTTCACTATGAGACGACGAGCCTCTGGGGGGATCTGCCGGGCTGTGGGTGACTCGGAGGCCTCCTCTGGGCCAGCACTTCGGGATTTAGAGGGTGTGCATGGTTCTGTGGGCTTCGCTGGGGTGGGAGATTTGGGAGGGCGTGTCTTCTGCTGGCTCCAACGCCCTTTGCCCTGGAAAGCAGAGACACAGATCAGCACAACTCACCATCGCATTCCCACCCAGTGAGCAGATGCAGAATGGCTCAAGTCCTCAACCCAGAAAACCAAGCAATGACGAACAGATTGCATGCAGAGCTCGAGGGGATATGTCAGCTTCTCTCACACACTCTGCATGCCTTCTTTACCTCCCTTGATCCCCATTTGTTGAAGTTTTTAACTAGTCACCTTGATAAATAAGCAGAAGCAAACTCTCAGAGTGAAGAGAGGTGGAGACAGCTTGCTGTGATGAAAGAGGCACAGCTGTGGAAGCCTTCACTCTGTTGCAAAAACCTTCCCACAACATCCAACCCTTACCAGGCTTTCCCCACCTCCTAGCACACTGTCCCGCTGGATCACACCTGTACCCGCCTGGGCTGGTGGAAAGTGCTCAGGCTCTCGAATCGGACAGAACGGCTTTTGAATCCTGACTCTGCCAGCTACTAGCTGCAAGACCTGGGGCAAGACCCAACCTCTCAGAGCCTCAGTTTCTCCCCTACAGGGTCTTTGAGATAATGAGCTAGAGCAGCAACAGAACAATGCACACGGTGGGTGCTCATGAAACATTACAGTCCTTTCCTCACGAATGACCCTTGCTTGTCTCCTTTCTTCTCCCATTTTGAACTGGAACGTCCAGAACAGGTTCTCGTGTCTGGCACACCACAGTGTATTAAGTCCATAGGGGCAGGTTACTTGTCTCTTTCAGATGAGAGGAGGGAACTTCAGACAGAGAGGAACTGTGTTTGAGGAGCTGCATTCAAGGAACCAGACCCAAGGTGCTTCATGTTCACCTGGACCTAAGTTTGATGATGAGATTCTAAACTTGGAGTTAATGCCATAAGTGGACAAGACTTTGGGGGAGCCATGGGAGAGGAGGGTATGACTTGCACATGGAAGGAACATGAATCACTGGGGGGCCAGGGGACAAGAATGTGCCCCCATCAGACTCTAAATGACTGTGATGACCCCCACCTCCTGATATTCATGCTCTTGTGTAGCCCCTTCTGCACAGGAGAAGGCAGAGATGATGGTGTGTGACCTCCAAGGCCACGGCCTAAAAGATAAAGTGGCTTCTGCTTTGCTCTCTTTTGAATCGCTCATTCAGGAGGAAGCCAGCTGCCAGGTCATGAGGACAGTCAAGCATCCCTTAAGAGGCCCAAGGGGCAAGCAAAGGAGGTCCCCCACCAACAGCAAGCCTCGACTTGCCACCTATGTGAGGGAGCCACTCAAGAAGCAGATCCTCCAGCCCCAGTGGAGCCTTTGGATGAATGGAGCCCTGGCTGGCACCATGACTGCAACCTCATGCATGGGAGACCCCAAGTCAGACACAGCAAAGCTGCTCCTGAATTCCTGACCCCAGAAACTATGAAATAATACATGCTTATTGTTGGGTTAAACTGCTAAATCTTAGGGTAGTTTGTTGTGCAGTGCAATAGATAACTAGGAGGGCTTCCCAGGTGGGTCACTGGTAAAGAATCTGCCTGCCAATGCACGAGACCCACGTTTGATCCCTGGGTTGGGAAGATCCCCTGGAGATCTTCCCTGGCTACCCACTCCAGTATTCTTGCCTGGAAAAATCCCACGGACAGAGGAGCCTGGTGGGCTACAGTCCATAAGGTGACAAAAGGTCGGACACGACTGAGCAACTGAGCACAACAGATAATGAATACATCTTACTTACCCAAATCCCCGAGAGCATCAAGGGCTCCCTTAAATCCTATGTCGTCTACAACACTGTGGTCCCCACTGCCCTTTCTCTACACACCCAGAACGCCTAGTCTGAATCACATAATCCAGTGCCTTATGCCTGACTGTCAACTTCCTTCTGTTGTTTCATGGGCAAGTCTGGCCTCCCCTGCTACATTTTAAGCTCCCCGGGGTTAGGGTTCATATTGTCGTCATCTCTTTTGTTCCTTACAGCAATTAACTTGGGGTTGGGCATGTCACTGCAACAAACATTTGTTGACTTGATTCAAGCCAGCTATACATAGAGCCCTGGGCAGCCAAAAGAGTTGCCTAGAAAGACACAAAGCCAGGAAAGAAATGGCACCAGGGAAAAGACGTTGACCCAGGGCATTTGTTTCCTCTGGTAAACTGCAAGAAAAGAGCTGCTCTCTGTCCACATCCTGAAAGGGCAGAGAGGTATACCAGCTAGCAGGAAAGGCCCTGGCTATGAGGGTAGAATGCAGCTTTCTTGCCAGGAGGACAGAGGTGTACAATGGCAATACTGGAGGATGCTGGGTAAAATGCCTAGGTTGTTGCTAAGCCAAGTGAGGAGCCAAAGGGTGATTCCCCTTCAAGGGGCCAGAGCTGGCAGAGAAAAGGGAGGCTGCCAGAGAGAGGGAGGAGCAAAACCCCCCCGCCCTGCCCCCCTGGCTTGGAGCCCCTGTGGGAAGAAGCCTTTGGCTGATGCGCCAGCTTCAGTGTTGCAGGCGCGTCCCCGCCCTCCCCCTGCCTTGCTTCTCACTACAAAGCCCTGTGCCATGGGGGCAACTGGAGCAGGTGGTGGTGACTGGGAAAGAAAGAAAGGCGGGAGGGAGAAAGGGAGGCCCTGGGAAGGCACCAAATCTCTCTGGGAGAACATTTCAGTGGACACACTGCCAGGTAGAATTACCAGACAGAAGCATCAGCATGTGCTGCTGAGTGTCAGGTGGCTCGTCACCTTTGTGTGGGACGGAGTCATGTGAGTGGGGAAGAGCAGGGGATGAGGACGTCCACCTTCCATCAGAGCTGCTCCGGGTGGCAGTGTCTCCCTGCTCAGCCGCGCCCTACCCCAGTGTCACCTGAATGCAGACAGAAGCCACCCATTCACAGGGTGGAGGCATATGGAAAGGGTAGGGGTTGGGGGTGCCCCAGGGGCAGCCAGGCCTGCCTCATGCCCCAGGTCTGTCACTCGGACCACTGAGTAACCTCGAGCTAGTCCCTGAACCTCCCCAAACCCTGGTTTCCTTACCATAAAATGAGGACAAGAGGGTCCACCTCTGACAGCTGCTGTGGGAATTGAGTGATTCTGTGAGCAGAGCACCTGGCACAGAGCAGACGCCCCAGTTCCTGCCTTGGCCTCTCCGGAGTCTCCAGGAGCCGGCCCTGCTAACTGGACTTCCTGTGTCTCTGTCCCCTCATTTTTGCCTTGGTCTGAAGCTCGAGAGTTTACACCAGCCTCAGAGATAGCACCTGACCATTAAAAAAGCCTTTCACATCCATAGCCTCCTTTGTTCCCCTAAGCACCCTTGTGGGATGGAAAGGACTGGAAGTATAATCTCCTTTTTTTAAAGATGAAGAAATATGCTTGAGCACTTTGTTTGCGCTGAAATCAGATTCCAGAACACGGATGGGGGACTTGAGACCTGGGTCTCCTACCTTTTGCCAGTGCCACTCAGGGACCCTGCTCTGGAGCTGGGAAGAGCCATTAGAGTCACAACTACCTAAACCAGCCCAATACGACCTTTTGATTTTTGGTTGTCAAGACAAACACATACTATAGGCATACATTTGAACCTGAGCCTTGCATCTCTCAAACATCCTTGCACCTCTAGGACGAGGATTGTGTGATGTTCTTTTTTTCAATTGTACAGTGTGGAACTGAACACCAATGCCATGAACATCAGAACCCAAAGAATCATCAGTTCTGAACAGGGGTTCTAGTGCCCTTGCTTGGCTATGGATCAGTAGGCACTCATGAGAAGCACAGAAACTGAGGAGTGGGGTTGGGAAAGTATAGCTATGACCAGTCCAAGTGGAACTGCTTCAACCCCACCCTCAGGCAACCTTTGTCTGGACATCAACATCCTTGCTTCTACAAATTGTTTTCTACCTTGATTGACTCAGAAAGCTCCCTGATTGGTTTCCAGTGAGTTGAGCCCAGACAAAAGCTTCTTGATTGGATGTTAACAAGCTATTCAGGCTAACATTCTGCCATATTCTTTAACTCTTCCCTAACTCTAAGGAGATCCAAGGATTGCTGAGGCAAATTCATCCTGGGCCAAACCCTACAGTTTGTAGATGCTTATTATTAGCTCTGACTTCAGTTCCCAATCTTCAAACCCACAGCCCAACCCTTCGAGAATTAGTTTAAAACACTGTAATATATATGAGTTAATTCAATCCCCCCATGCACTCAACTTGGACTTCCCTGGTGGCTCAGACATTAAAGAATCCACCTGCAATGCAGGAGACCTGGGTTCGATCTCTGGGTTGGGAAGATCCCCTGGAGGAGGGCATGGCAACCCACTCCAGTATTCTTGTCTGGAGAATCCCATGGACAGAGGAGCCTGGTGGGCTATAGTCCATGGGGTCGCAAAGAGTTGCACATGACTGAGCGACTCACACTTTCACTTTTTCTGTTCATGCACTTACTCACTCACTCAGAAGACTGTTCCTCAAGGAGCTTATGGGAAACATGCCACCCTAGCCCAGTCTCCACCCCCAGCTTCCCTGGCTGATAACATACCTTTGCGTCTTCTGAGACCGTCACCATGTGCTTGGTCTTGCACTTTCGTTTTCCTGATGGCTTTTCTGAATTTTCAAGGCAGGCTGGCTCCTCAAGGTTATTTGGGAGGAAACCATTTGGTGAATCTGAGATCCCCTGGGCTTTGTTGGGCAAGAGGAGGTTCCTGTTCCGGAGGCGGTGCTCTGGGCTCTGGGAGGAAGTCTTCTGCTTACGGGCCTTTAAATCTGCAGGAAAGAATGGATGTCAGGGAAATGGCACACAGAAAAGCAACACCTTCCTCTAAGCTGAATCCGAGGACTTTGGGGATTAGAATCTCAGGACAAAGTTGTGTAACTATTCCCTACCAGTATCTGGTGCGGGGCTGCCTATTCCACTAGATGCTTCTCGAACAGACACTGTGCTTCCACATCAATATCCCTCCCCTCCAAGCAGAAGACAACTCCCAGCCCTGCTAGCAGGGGGCAGCCCTTCTGGCTGTCCCAAAGATGAGGGTCAGTTTAAAAGGAAATCAAAACTTTCCCAGCACTTCCCCCGTTTGTCTCTTTCTCCACTCCAATATGAAACAAAGCTAGCAGCCCTGCTGAAGTGAAGCATGTAGTATACTAGGGGCGAGTAAATGGGAGAAGGCGTCCCTCACAGCCTTAGCTCTACCTGCCTGTCTGCCCTGTTGGTCTCTCTCCAGGCACACAAAGATCAAAGTGTCACAGAAACTCCCTGAAACCAGAAGTTGCCATGGGTCAACTTAACTGAGGGGCAGTCACAGAAATCTGCTGCCCTCCGTAGCTGGAAATCAAGTCACCGGGACACACTGAGCAACATCTCTAATTCTAGTCATAGCTCGCTGAACAGAGCACATTCCAATTTCCAAAGGGCCTGCTGGGAACTCCATTACCAAGAGCTTCATCCAGCAGGGTCAGTCCTAAGCCCCATGGGGTGGGGCGGGACAGATTGAGTTGATCCTTATCTCTTAACATGACTGTTACATGGCATGGCCACTAGCTGTGTGGTTGCTGAGGGCAGGTCATAATCTCCCAGAGCCTAGTTTCCACGTCTGTAAAATGAGGAGGATAGAATCCACACCACCCTTTTATAAAGTGTAAGGCATCATTACTGTGTTATTTAAGTGTAAGCTTTTAGACAGGACCATGCCCATGTAGTCTTTATCTTCCCACCAGGACTGGCCACCATGCCTAGTGAACAGTGAAAGATCAGTATGTCTCTGAAGTAACTGCAGCCTCAGTTTCTCCAAGTTGTGAAATGAGGGGGTTGTGCAAGATCCAAGAGTTCTCAACCCGCCTCCCTTGACCTTGGCTTCTCTTACATGTGACATTGCCAAGGGCAGATCTAGATGGAGAAGCCAATGTCATAGCATGAGGAATTCTCCACAGGTTACGCACAGCTCTCAAAAGGCCAGTTGTCACAGCCCCCCATCCTCCCAACTCTCCCTAGTCCACCAGTGGGTCCCCACCTCTGCCTAAGAACTGCTGTGCGGATGTTTACAATAGCCAGGACACGGAAGCAACCTAGATGTCCATCGGCAGATGAATGGATAAGAAAGCTGTGGTACATATACACAATGGAATATTACTCAGCTATTAAAAAGAATGCATTTGAATCAGTTCTAATGAGTGGATGAAACTGGAGCCTATTATACAGAGCGAAGTAAGTCAGAAAGAAAAACACCAATACAGTATATTAACACATATATACGGAATTTAGAAAGATGGTAATGATGACCCTATATGCGAGACAGCAAAAGAGACACAGATGTAAAGAACAGACTTTTGGACTCTGTGGGAGAAGGCAAGAGTGAGATGATTTGAGAGAATAGCATTGAAACATGTATATTATCATATGTGAAATAGATCGCCAGTCCAGGTTCGATGCATGAGACAGGGTGTTCAGGGCTGGTGCACTGGGATGACCCAGAGGGATGGGATGGGGAGGGAGGTGGGAGGGGGGTTCAGGATGGGGAACACATGTACACCCGTGGCAGATTCATGTCAGTGTATGGCAAAAACCACCACAATATTGTAAAGTACTTATCCTCCAATTAAAATAAATTAAAAAAAAAAAAAGAACTGCTGTGCTGGATGGCTTCTAATAGGATGTCAAGCCAGCACATTATCAACCAGGCCTTTTAATGCAACCAGTTTGGGCTGAGGCAAAAGAGGAAGGAACAGAAGCGAGTCTTGTGAGGACCTCAGGAAACATGGGGAAGCCATATTACAGCATTCAATGCTGCAGGAAAAGCAGCAGCCCCTTCCCCATGTACTCAGGGCAGGGTAGGCTCTGGAGTTTATTCGACACTGGTGGAGCACCCTCATGGTAGCACCAAAGGGAACCGGGAGTGAAGGTAGCAGGTATGTGAGTGGCAATGGTTCTTCTTATCCCCTCTGCAAATCAAGGAGAGACCCAAGCCCAGGATGAAAAGAAAGATCATGAGGCTCACATGGGAGTTGTCTGGTCTAGTCTGGTCTCTGCCTGACTCTCTGATGTCAACCTGAAAGAGGATAGTAATAGGAGGAATTGGAGCTTCTGGAGAAGAGAGATGTTTGCCAGGCAATTCCTTCAAGAAGAGTTAGCATCAGATCTGGAGAAGATCGTAGGCCAAAGCCAATAGACTTAACTCAAAACCCATAGACACACACACGGAGGGAGAATGATCCAGTGTTTCCAAACACTGGAGGTGACCCCACAACCAGCAGGATGCCTTGCTGAGTGGCGCTCTCGTGCTCCTGGAGGTGGTTATGTTGAAGCTGTCAAGAGTGCTGTGGTGATACAAAAGTGAAGTGAAGTTGCTCAGTCATGTCCAACTCTTTGTGACCCCGTGGATTGTAGCCTACCAGGCTTCTCCATCCATGTGATTTTTCAGGCAAGACTACTGGAGTAGGTTGCCATTTCCTTCTCCAGGGGATCTTCCCGACTGAGGGATTGAACCTGGGTCTCCCACATTGTAGGCAAATGCTTTTACTGTCTGGGCCCCAGGGAAGTGGTGATACAAAAGCTCCTCTTTATCCTAACACAAGTGGCTGAGGCCAACTGCTTGACAACTCACTCCTGACCAATCCATCATGGCTCTAGCAGAAAAATGGGAAAGTCATCCCCACTCTCATATGGTTGACAAAAACTGGCTCAATTACTCTCCTAAGTGTGGGGATAGATATAATATATATCTCTGCTTAAACAGGGCCAGAGATGAGGGTTAGCCTTCCTGGCATTATAGCAAACCCAGAATATACTACCCACTCCAACATGGTTGTTCAGTCTTCACTAATAACAAGATCGCAGATATTTACTAGCAGTTCAGGATGAATACGTTATAGGAGACAATCAATTGTTGCTTCAAGGGCAGAGGTCAGAGAAAGAGAGTGAGAGACAGAAGTGTTTTCACTGAACCCAGGGATGTGCTTTTCACTCATCTAGAAATCCACTACAGGAATGGGCCTGAAGAGCACTTAACAGAACAAACTGGTATCGGCCTTGGTGACAGTCTGTGCCTCCATGATTGCATATCATAGCATCTGACGTGGCCAAAGAGAGCCTGGTGCTCTCTTCGGGCTGCCCACTTTTCCAGCTCAGGTCCAACAAAAATGATGCCACCTCGGGTCATGTCAAAGCTTCACTCTGCCTCAATAACCTTTGTGGCTTTAACCAAGAAAGTCAAGTTGTGCCTGCTTCTACTTGAACTTGTTATGTTGGGTTGAGGAAACCATTGTACTTCTTTGTAACTTTAGGGGCTGGAGGCATCCCAGGAAAGGCAGCCAATGCCCTCTTTCTTCTCGAACCTAGGATTCTAGGAGAGAAAACCCAACCTCTGAGACCCAACTCCCTCAAGCCAAACAGAGAACTGCCTGGTAACCAAGGACATCACTGTGGCTGTGCCCACACGTTCAGATTTATATATATATATATATACACACACACACACACACACATAAAACTGGAGGGCTTGGGCATACATGTCCTCAGCTCACCTGAAGGTCAGTGGGAACTCATTCAATCTCAACCCCAAGCCAAGACCTGGGGACTGCAGTTGAGTGACCCCCTCTGGCAGCTGGCGCTCATAGCACCAGGTTTCTCTGGGTGCAGAGGCCTTTGGCGGGAGGAGAGGAGGCAGGGGTGGGAGTACCCATGATGCCTGAGGGTCCCCAGAAGCCAGAGTCACTGTGGTTTGGGGACGGGTGACAGCAGCTGCCTGGGGCAGCAGCCCCTGGCCAGCCTTACCTGCTCTCCCTTTCCGCCGCTGCTCTTCCTCCTGCTCCGTCAGGTACTCCCCAGTCTGGTATTTTCGGCTCTTCTGCCGTCTCCGTTTCTTCCTCTTCACCAGGCCCTCCTCCTCATCTTCCTCCTCCTCCTCGTTGGTGTCCCACATTTGCCGGGCAGCTTCTGTTCTCCAGGGCATCTCTCGGGCTCGCCATAGGTGCCTGCGGCCCTGGCTCAGCAGGGTCTTGTCTTGGGCATGGTGGCTGCGATACTGGGTGTCCCGCTGGGTCTTTCTCACCTTTCGACGCTTGGCTGGGGTGGGAGTTACTTCCTCTTCCTCCTCTGTGGGGAAGACTTCCTGGCATCCCATGTCACTGTCTGCCATACCAGCAAAGGAGCTACAGATGCTTCCTGCGGGTGGGATGTACAGGGGACGGTCATGCATCTCTTCAACGGACTAAGAGTATGGTGTCGAAGCAAGTGCCCTGGATTAGGAGCTAGCAGGTCTGGGTTTGAGTTCAGGCTCTGCCAGTTATTGGCTGTATGCTCTGTGAAAGTTCCCTCATTTCTGTCTCCTTGTATATAAATTGAGAATACTGTTCTGAGCCTTACTGACCTCACAGGACTGTTCTGAGGCTCAAATGAGATAATTCACTCCAAAGCGCTTTACAGAGTCCAATAATTACACAACTGTCGAGTATCCAAACCACACACCCTTCCTCATCCGTGCTGCCCTGCCACTTTCATTCATTCCACAAACTCTTACTTAGTGCTCACGAGGTGCCAAGAGTTATGTGAGGGGCAGGAGAGGGTCACAGGGTTTAGTAGAGGGTAAGGGAGGGCAGACTGACATGGGACCCCACCCCTGCTCACTATGTGACCCCCAAACTTGCTGACAGATCCACCCTGCGCAAGTTGAGCTGTCTCCGAAGGCTCTCAGGAAAAGTGAAGCAAGGAGCCCCTTTCCTGTGACAGCCCGGCTTAGGCCCGCCCAAATGTTCCTGAGCCAGGCCCTCTTCCCTTACATTGACCCCACCTTCTATTGAGCGGCCACGAGTCCAGGGGTGGAGCTTTCTCCCCAGCTCCACCCCCCACCCCGCTGCAGCTGTGCCTCACCGCTGGGCAGGCACTTCCTCTCCTCTCACCACCACCCCAGGATGATGGGACCTTTCCTGCCCTCTTCTGCCACTGGCCGAGAGGCCATTTTCCTCCCCACTCCTACCCTCAACTCTGCTGACAACAAGCACAGTCCTAAGTTGGCCCGGCTCAGCGCTCCAGGAGATCTGACGTCGTCCTTGGAAGCGGCTCTGAGACACCACCAGTTTTCTCTTAAGACCCGGCTATTAATTCGGCAATCCCCAAACCCGAGTGAGGTCAGCAGAAGAGAAATGGTTCGAGGGAATTCCCGGGTGGTCCAGTGGTTAGGACTCCAAGCTCTCACTGCTGAGGGCCTTGGTTCAACCCCTGGTTGGGGAACCACATGGAGCAGCCAAAAAAAATAAGAGAGAGAAGAAATGGTTCGAGGCAAACAGAGTGGCACTGGACCAAAGCTTCAAGTCCCTCAGTCAGACCACTTAAAGACAGCAAATGTCCAGCAAACTTTCCATTATACAGACCAGGCAGGGAACGCAGTGTTCTAGTTAATCTAATATTCTGGTTAATATGAATCACCATAGAGATCACCCAGGGATCACCAGTTTCTAAAGAACCAAATATACTATGCTGTGTTTAACACTAAAATGGCAATGGCTCTAATGTAATGGCTCTTTGATGACTCAGAGGACACTTCAGGATTTGTCGAGGGCTCCAGGCTGTCATTACGAGCCCCAATTACCACCGTGCTCTCCATGTGCTGAGGTGCTCATTAATAGAATGTCAGATAACTGAGTTTACAGTGTGCCCTGCTTCCCCATTCCATTCACTTTGCCTGGATATCTGGGTGAACCCAGGCAACCATTTCTAGCGCTAAGTACCAACTTGGAGGCTAGCAGACAAGAAGAGCGCCTGGCAAGAGCCATCCTTTCTTAGACACTGGAGGTTGACTAGTACAAATTCAGGGGACCAAGTGTGATTCTGCTGGCCCTGACAACTCAATGACTGTTTCCGATTTTGATGATGCTTGTCACATGGAGCAAGAGGAGAGAGGCCCAAAGATTAAAATGTCTGTGCCGGTAACTGGCCCCAATAATCAAGAGATGCCAAGGCCTGGAGTAGAACCAGTTTTCCTGAGTGGCACAGGCTTTTCCTCTTTCCACCACTGGCTGCCAATAAGAGGTGTCAAATCCCTGTTCTAAAAAGCTAAGCAAATCATCCTAAAATTGTGGGCAATGACCCAGCTCCTACCCTAGACTCTCTTGTCTCTGCAGGGAGCTGGGCATCTTGGCACAATGAATGAAATCCTCACCTCTCCACTTAGGCCAATGGCAAAATGGCTCCATCAGATTTCTACCTGTCTGCGGAGAAGTAACAAGATGGGCCTCAGCCTCAGACTCACCAGACTGACTGCGTGTCCGGGTGCTGAGGACCACGGGGATGAAGTCACGGAAACTGCTCTTTGCTTTCTTCTCTAAGGAACCTGGAGTGGTGTGTGGTTTCAGGGCAGAAGGCAGAAATATCACAATCAGAGTCTCAGCACAGGAAAGCCCCCCACCCTTGCCCTGAAAGGCTCAGATGGAAAGCTCAAGAGAGGGTTTGTGTTCTGCCTGCATTACATTTATTAGCTCCCCCTATGCCGCTATCAGCGCTTCCCTGGTGGCTCAGTGGTAAAGAATCCGTCTGCCAATAGAGGAGATGTGGGTTTGATCCCTGGGTCAGGAAGATCCCCTGGAGAAGGAAATGGCAACCCACTCAGCATTCTTGCCTGAAGAATCCCATGGACAGAGAAGCCTGGTGGGCTATAGTCCATGGGGTTGCAAAGAGTTGGACATGACTGAGCACACATACATGCTGCTACCATTTAAGTATCTCTTTTAGAAAAGGAGCTTTTCCTGGTGCTTTTTGAAAACTGGGAGTTGGGTCATTTTGGCTGACACCAAAAAAAAGCAGTGCATGGCATCAGTGGGCTGGCATACCACAGAGTGGAAGGCCTGGCTGCCTGGACGACTGTGAGGCTACTGCACCACCACAAAATTCCAACTGAGCTGCAGTAGGTCTCAGGAAAGGGATCTTGAGGGACTGAGCAAGGCAGGAAGATGGGAGCAGGACACGGTGGATGGCAGAAAGCTGCTATTTAAGAAGAGACTAAAAGGGGCAGGCCCTCTCAGACAGGAAGGCTGTGAACACAAGCTACTATGGGCCGGAATACGCGGGCTTCTCTCTGCAGAGGGTACCATGGAACTATCACTGGCGGAGCATGTGGATTGCGTACACACCTCCCTGCCCCAAACATCCTGTACGTCCCCAAATAATAAGGGTTTAGGATTTCTCTAGCCATGCTAGCTAGTTAATTTTTTAACCTTTATAATGGGAGTTTCCAGATATACCAAAGGTAGAGAAACAGTGTAAATAATCCCCCTTCGGCCTCAATCCTCATTAAAGCCATTTCTTCTCTGGGCCTAGACCCACCACAGCTAATAGGCTGGCTCCTCTGGGGTCGGACTGACTCTTGTGTGTCTGAAAAGCACCACTTCAGAGCGTGCCTTACTCCAGCAACAGGGTGAGCAGCCCTACTCCTGTCTCTCTTCTCCTTCCACTTTCAGAGGTGTTAATGATCTCTCCCTCCTCTCGTGAGCAAGTCCCACTTTCCTGGTCAGTGTCAGAGGCCCTCCTCCCCGCCCCAACCTGCCATAGGGATCCCCCTGCATCCCAGAGAGAGGGTCAGGACACACGCCGGGCCTACCTTCCTCATGGCCGTCGGCTCGTTTTCCTGGAGACTGGGACTCCGGCTTTGCTGGCTTCCGGTGCTTGTGCTTTACCCTGACTCCATTGTGCTCTTTTCCTGAATCTGAAGCCCCCCTGGGGCTTTTCTTGGTGGGTTCCTGGGCGTCACTAGGTGGCTTCCGGCACTGTGGAGAGGTAGATAGAGTCAGGTCCAAGGTCAGCTTCCCATCTTAAGAATGTTCTCTTAATGTTGAGCCCTGTGCCCTGATTCTGAAACATGGACACAAGCTGCCCAGGCATGGGCTGGGGGAAGGGGCAGCCCGCTGCCTTCCACAGTGGGCTACAGAGGCTTTTTGGACCCAATCCAGTGCCCTAGCTAATCCCCTTAGACATCCATATCCCATTATTTTAAACAGGTCCACAGAGTCCGCATTCACAAGCCGAATAAACACCCAAAGTCATTTGAAAAGGTGCAAAGTCAGGCCCCATACTCTATCCGAACAGCAACAGAGAGACCGACAGAAAACAAAAATGCCTCTTCTGCAAGTTGGGTGACTACATTGTTCAAATAACTTCACTGTGAATAGTATCAACACCAACAACTGAAAATAATTCTCGCATGGGCCAATTCAAGAAAAATTATCTATTTTCATGTACAAATTAATACTAGAACAAAGATTCCACTAAGGCAAGAAGAAAAGTCTGCCCCGGGAGCCATTCCAATCTCCCCGTACTTAGGAAAGACACTGAAAAGGCTCAGGCATTTTCAACAATGCCCCCTTACACTTTGTGGCCCCTTCACCTTTTCCAAACACTCTCTCTACCATTCGATCTGTTATTCTTAACAACCCTGTGAGGAAAAGCTAATAATCACCCTTAGTGAAGAGACGAGGAAACTGAGCCTCCAGGGTAAGAGTGTACATGATTTGTCCAGGGCAATGCAGCCCAAGGTGTCCACTTGCCTCAGGGGCCACCAGGAACCAGGCCAGCCTGCAAGTTAGCTGGTATGCGCCTGTGGTGAGTAAATGGCCAAGCTGGGACCAAGACCCAGGGCTCCTAGAACCCAGGGCAGGCCTCACCTCCATTCTCACGCCTCTCCTCTTCTTCCTTCTGTCCTTGTGTCTCCACTGACCATGCTTGGCTCCACTCAGACCTACTGCCTGGCGCCTGGGACAGTCACAATGGTTGTGCTTATGCACCATCAGGATACTCTGAGCCTAGCAGTCACATATTCTCACAAGCTCTGAGATCTCTCCACGCCATCCAGCAAGAAATAGGGCAAGAGAGGGACTTTCAGTATTGTAGTGTCCAGGGAGTGTGGAATAAGCAAACCATTTTAACAATGACACGAGGAAGAAAGGCAGAGTGGTTTTCCCCTTAAGCAGACCTGCACACCACTTTCTAGAAGGTTATCACGGTCCAGCTCCAGCTAAGGGGATAGCAGATATTCTACTAATGGAGCATCTTCCAGCGAAGGTTGGCAGGGGGACACCACAAAGTCACCATTCCCCGTCAAAGTCCAGGGAATCCTGCTATCCCATCAACTCCTCCTGTTTCTTACCCAGTGGAGGGCTGAGCTGGAAATTAGAGTTCAGTTTCTCCCTTCACTTGCTGCGAGTTCCTACAAACCAAAGTGTTAGGAGAAAGAAAGACATGGGGAGGAAAGAAAATGGGCACCTGCTGCTTCAAGTGTGCACTTCAGGTATAGTCAGAAAACAACTCCTTCAGGTCATGGGGAATAAAGTTCAATGCACATCAATTTGAACATGTCCTATTTATTTCTGTATATCATTTTTAGCTGGCTCTTTCAAGTACAGATCATTAACCTTTACTTCCTAAGATAAGACAAAAACAAGTAGAACAGAACATCTAGACGGGATTCCTGTCTGCATGTTCTGCAAGGGCACACTTCAACTTAGGCAAGAAGTTCAGATGGTAGGAGACCATGTAAAATGAATGTTCTAGTCAACAGAGTGTTGAAGGGTTTTCTAAAGAATTTTCCAAACGATGAGGAGACCACCAGCACCAGACTGAAGGAGAATTTTCTTTGCTGATGATTCAGAGGTCCTTCAGGAGTCTCCAGGCCTTGGGGCAGGTGGTGTAGGAGACAGGAGACTGCATTTCTTTTTGAAAAAACTTTTTTATGTCTTTTTTTTAGGTCACATTGGTTTATAACACTGTATAAGTTTCACACACTTAACATCATATTCCTACTTCTATATACACTCCAGAGACTATTCTGATTCTTGGCCATACCCTGAAAGGGGCTGTTTTGAACTCACCCCTGATTTTAGTTTTGCCAATCAATGGTTTCTTCCTCAGGAAGATGGAACGCAAGAAAAGAAAGAGCCAGGATATTTGCTTTCCAGAGAAATAGACATTTACTAACTCATTACAGGCAGTTGCCAAGGGCTGCTTCAAGGTTCCTGACCCTGTAACTTTATTCCCTGCCCTCTGCATCTGTCAGTGGGCCCCGTGAACTCTTCAACTTATATAGGAAGGGGCGGTGCCTGTCTGCCAGTGAGTCACCTGCGAGACAGAAGTTCCAGGAGGGCGGGGACCACATCTAACCTATTTGTAATACAAACAATATCAATAGCAGCCACCAACACTTCCTGAGCACTTATCTGCCAGGCACTGTTCTAAGCATCAACACATATCACTTCATTTAATAATTTTTTAACAACAGCTTTGTTGACATAATTTATCGAGATATATCATATACTTGTAATGTTTGTCATTCAACTGTTTTTAGTATAGTCACAAACAAGTGTAAGGATCATCACTATCTAGTTCCAAAAGTTCTTTCCTCACCCCAAATGGAAACCCTGGACTCATTAAGCCGTCTCCAGGTCCTCGTTCTCTCCACCCTTAGGCAACCACTCATCTATGTCCTGTCTCTATCAATTTGCCCATTCTGGCCAGTATACATCATCACTGGGTGAGAAAAACCCACCCAACTCTATCCCCAGGGTTCTTAACCTGGAGTCCATGGGTGAGCTCTGGGGCGTGGGTTGGGTCTTTGAGCCCCTTGAAATTATCAGCAACATTATGAGGTCATGTTTCTGAGGATAGGGTCTGCAGCTCTCATTAGCTTCTCAAAGTGCTCTATGGTCCAACAACAACAAAACTAAGAACTTCTGCACAGACAAATTCAAGGTGCTCTAGCTAGAAATCTGTTCAACATCCAATTTGAAGACTTGTTGACATAACCTCAAATTGCTCCATATCTTTAATAAGCCTTATCCTCAACTGCTTCTAGAATCTCCTTGATAACTAGTGGCCTTCAGATACTTTTTAGAGGAACACTGGATTCAGGTCAAGTCCTCTTAGCCCCGCTGTCTGCCTAGAACCCTGCCATCCTCCTTAGCCTATTAAGAACCCAGATCCAGATGCCTTGGACATCAAATCTCCAAGGGGCTGAAACCCAAAGCTGCCACCCCAAGCATTAGGGGGATAGGAAACTGGTGGATGAGCCCAGAAGCTGAATTGGCTCTGGCCCCACAAAACTCCAAGCTAATCCTAAGCAGGTTTACCCAGTGGTGCAGGGAGCAACCCTGTCAAGGGCCCCTTCCCTCCCTGGGTCCCAAATTCTCAAAGCCATTAGTTATCTTGGAAAAGGAAGAATGGCTATGCAGCAAAGGGCCTGTTATTAATTTCTCTCCCTGTATCGTATCGTACTCTTCTGCTTTCCATCCTCATCTGGGACAATGGCTTCCTCAGCTACAGGGATCATTTCCCACATCCTACAAAATGCAAACTCCGCCCCCACCACACTAAAACATCCTATATGGAGAATGTGCCTTGGTTAAGGGTCATGATTCACTTTGCACAAGCCTTGCAATCACTTTGCTTCACAGACCTACTCAAGAACACTGCCTGAGGTTGACGTCTGCAGGACAAAGCAGACCACTGGTGTCTTGGCCCTGCCCTCAAACTCAGCCCAGCACTCACCTTGGGTCCATGGGAACTTCGGACCAGGACCTTGGCTTGTGGCTGCTGTTCCTCACCATCCTTCTCTTTGCCACATTTCATTTTCTTGGGCGGCGGCGATTCGGACGCACCATCGCTCACCACAGAGTCTGGCTGCCATTTGTTCTTACAAGCAAAGACACCTACACTCTCCTGTTTCACTCGAGCCTGCCCGGCCTTACTCCGCGCTTCCGCTTGGCCCCTCGGGGTAGCTGCTGGGAGGCCATCGGCCCGGAAGCAGGTGGCTAAGTTGAAGACCACATCACCATCCACCTTCTCCATCTTCACCCGGCCCAGGTCCACCTGGCTTCCAAGCTGTGGAAGCTCTGTGCTAGAGGCCCTGGCGCCGCTGGGAACCACGTCCAGGATGAGCTCCTTGGGGCGGCTGTCATGAGGTAGCAAAGGCAGCTCGGGCATCTTGTGCAGGTTCTGGGGGGTGGCCAGGACCAGCTCGTGGGACATGTAGGTGGCCAGCACTTGGTTCTTAGGCTTCGTGTCTCCGGCCAGCTTCAGGCCACAAGCCCCCTGGGGGCCTTCCAGCTTAGGAGTGCTGTCGGGGCAGAGGTGGCTCTCCGGTTCCCCAGGCCCCTGAGTCACTCGCAGGTCCCCACTACTAGGCTGCACAGACAGCGCCAGGGTCCCTGTCTGAGGGCTGAGAGTCAGGAGGACAGGGTTCACTTGTTCCTCGTAAGGCTTGGCAGCAATGCGGCAGGTTTTGTTCTTTGCGCCCGTGTCCTGCTCGGGAGCAAAGGGGCCCCCAGGCCGTGGCGGCTGCCCCTCAGGAAGCCCATGCATGGCCTCACTGGGGCCGAGGGATGGCACACCAGAAAACTCAGAAACGACGCTGGTGGGCCTGATGGGCACCCCCTGGCTGGGGGTCAGCTGCCCAGCACTGGAGATGCCGATGGAAAGCAGAGACGCCTGGTGGTACGGTGACCAGCCAACAGGTAGGACCTGGGTGCTGGTGGGTTTCCCGTTGACTGAACACCGTGGGTAAATGTTTGCCGGCCCTGTGGGCTTCCAGAGTGAGAGCTCCTTGCTTTGGCACCCTGGCAGCCCAGGGGCGATGCGGGCAGGGGTGTAACGTTTGACTGTGCTTGGCGGTCCCTCAGTCCCAGCCTGGCTGCTCTTCTTGCCACAGGGGGCACCAGTGCTCTTGGGCTCGCCCTGATCGATGATGGAGATGGGTTCCTGCTTGGGGAGATGGCGGGGGTCTCGGGTGAGGCCCAAGTTGGGGTCTTTGTTCAGCAGGAGGGAGGCGGGCACCGGGTTGGCCACGCCCACATAGGTGCCCGGAATGGTGCTAATGAGTGCAGTGGAGTTCTTCACCCAGGTACTCGGGTCCCCGTTCCTCACAATCTCGGGGAAGATGACAAAGGGTGAGGAAGTGGAGCCGAGGCATGAGGTGACACTGCTGCCAGCAGCTTGGGTCGTGCGCTGAGACCTAGACAGGACGGTGGAGAGCAGGGCCTTGCTGCTGGTGTGCACGGGGGTCAACACGGGCATGGGCGGCGTCTTGCGCTGGTTCGGCAATGGGAGCTTCTGTCTGTTGGACTTGGAGGAGAGGTCGAGGGGCATCTCGCTGCACTCAGATGGAGAGGCCATCTCTCGCTCCAGCTGTGGAGGTGACTTGAGGGGAGAGAAGGTGACAGAAGTCCCTTCTGTTTGCTGCTCCACGCTGCCTGGCATCTTGGTGGGATGCGGCGGGGCTGAGCTCCCGCTGGGGGTTGGCAGCAGAGGCTGTGGTGGTGGAAGCACCTTGGCAGGAGCAGTGGACAGGGATGTGTCTGCCAAAGGCCCGGGGACCCCATCGGGCGCAGGCTGGGTGCTGGTGCTGCCCGATGGGGAAGCACACGGGAGCCTGTTCACCTCCAGAGACACCAGCTTGGACTCTGATGTCAGGGGCCGGGCCACAGAGAATGCATACGGGTAAGACCGCAGCTCTGGGGAGGCCAGCACCCCGGGAAGACACCTGTCCTGCAGGTAGGATGGCAGGACGGGGAGTGTAAGCGTGGAGGAGACTCCCAGGGTGGTTGGCAGTGTAGCCACGCTGAGTGGCTGCCCACAGCTCGGAGGCGGGATGTATACCAGCGGCTGGCTTGGGGTCAGCACTGTCCCCGGCTGAAAGGACAGGGGGACTTTTTGCATAGCTGGTGCCTGAGCTGCAGGGAAACACACTCGACTCAAACTGAAGGAGGCCGGGATGGGGGCCGAGGTGGGAATGGCAGTAGGTGTGGCAGGCGGCATGGGCGTGGGGGCTGGAGTGAAGATCGGGGCAGGGGTGGGTGCAGGCACTGGCGTGGGAGCAAAGGCAGGGATGAGGGTGGGGGTAGAAGGCGGCCCGGAGGACGGGGTCGGGGTGGGCATCGGCACCGCTGGAGGGGCAGGAGCTGCTGGAGGGGTGGACGCTGGCATGGGCGCCAGAACTGGAGTGGGGACGGGCGCAAGGACCAGGGTCGGAGCCGAAGGGGGCACGGGAGCTTGGATTAGAGCCAAGGGAGGAGCCGAAACTGGGACTGAGAGCGGGGCTGGGGCTGGAGCCGACATGGGGACGGGGCCCGACGGGGGCGCAGAAGCGGGCACCGGCACCAGGACCGAGGCTGAGACTGAAAGGGGGTTCGAGTCGGAAATGAGCGTGGGTACTGAGGGTGGTGCAGGGGCCAGAGCCGGGACTGGCGCCAAGGGAGGGGAAGGAGCCGGGGCGGGAGCGGCAACCTGAACGGGGACGAGCCCGGAGTGGGGGACCGGGGCAGGGACTGACAGGGGCACCTGGAATGGGTCTGGAACAGATGGGGGGACGGAGGCCGAGCTGGGTGCTGGCGGGCAGATGGGGGCCGGCAATGGACTGAAGTTAGTGGTCACCAGAGGGAGGGTGCCCTCCACAGGGACGCCAGTTCCCAGAGTTGCCAGAATGAAAGTATTCTTCTCCCCGACGCCATGCCGCGAGTCCAGAGCCTTGGCCCCAGCTGGCGAGCAGTCCACCTGTTTGCTCATTTGGCTGCTAAGGGGAGTCCAGGAGCAGTCAGCAGTGTCGTTGCCAGCCTCGGGGCCGTCAGGAGCAGAAAGCTTGAGCCCGTCTCCTGGGCTGCTCAGGGACACCAAGGGGCCCCCTGCCTCAGCCACACTCCCAGTATAGTCCATCTGGGGCTGGGCGTCGTCAGGCCTGTCTTCTGACTTGGGCCCGAGTTTTTCTGTTGCACTGCCATCTGGGTCTGCCCCCCGGGCATTACTGCCACTTCCAACTGTCGTGAGCTCCACCTGCAATGACAAAGTTGAAAGCCTGTCTTAACTAGCTCTCTGTAGGTCGTGCAAGGCTCCTGAGGCCTGGGAGGGGCAACTGCTGGTCCTCTTTGCAACTTGGCAGAAGCAAAGCATAGCGGGCTGATTTCTGTGTCACATGCAGCAACTCCTGGGAAGCACCCTGGTCCTGCCTGGCCCCGTTCGGGGAGGGCAGGCTGGCCACCATGCCTGGGCGGTTCAGCTCCACCCTTTGGCAGGTGGCATGTGGCTCCGCATGGCCCCTTACCTTGGAAAAACTGCTGACACAAAACTCCTGAGATCCAAAGCGCTGGCAGTCACCTGTCGTGGACTCCTCATCAGAAAGAGGTGCTCTTCTAGCATGAGAGACACAACCAGAAAAAGGACGTGAGGCCAAGCCTCCAGGCCACCACCACCTGCCCCAGAACACCCCCTTGCCTGCCTGCGTTCACAGAAATCCTTCTGATCTCGCTTCCCTTGTTGGCTTGGGGGAGATCACAATAAACTTGAGGCGGGGTGGGTCCAGGCTGCAAATCAGAGCCTCCATGCTCAACTTTTCAAGTTCCTACAAAGGAAAAGTCCTGATCTGACCAGACTCCCCTCTCTGGGCTGTGTGTCCAGTTTTCTAGGGCTCTCACCAGCGGTGTGGAGGACCCCAGCACCTCTGCCTTGTTCCTAGAGCTGGTCCATCAAGGTGACTGTGCAGAAAGTATTGAGCAGTGCCAAGAGGGGAGAGATGTAACTCACAGGAAATCTCCAAAGGCACACAAACTGCTTTTCTCACAAACGTGGTCTTATTTTAAGTCTGTAAAGAAAGCTGGCTGCAGGCATCATAAGGGTAACCCTTTCCTGAAACAAATAACCACCTCCATTGTGGTTCTAAATCCAACTCTCACCTGTCCACCTGACAGACTTGCCTACAGCAGATGCACGTTTATTAGCATACATAATGACACTGATTCGAGGCAGGTCACTGGGTGTCAAGGGGCATTTCAAGGGCATGACTTCTTTCCCTCTAGGATACTGGTGAGCTCAGGCCAGCACCCTCCTTCCTACCTTTCTGCTCTTGCTTGCGTCCCATTCCCCACCAGCTCCCCTCTCTCCCCTTGGCCTCCCAGCATCACTGCATTTTCTCTCAGCCCAAAGGGAAGGAAGCCTTCAAGGCCACAGACCCCACATTCAAGCTGGTATACTGCAGAGGGAAATGCTCAAGGCCAGAGCACTGGTTCCCAAAGGAGGAAAACTCTACTATACTCCCACCTTCTAAAAAGTCTTCTCTAAAATTTGGGTAAGAATCTTAGAAAATGGGATTTGCTCAGACGTGCCTGACTCTTCGCAACCCCATGGACTGCAGCATGCCAGGCTTCGCTGTCCTTCACCATCTCCCGGAGTTTGCTCAAACTCATGCCCGTTGAGTCAGTGATGCCATCCAACCACTTCATAGAAAATGGTATATCCTGACCCCCTCCCCCGAAAAAAGGTCAGCTTGGGAGGGTGATGTTGGAGAGAGGATAAAGCCCAGGGTAAACTTGGTGTCTGAAGTACAGAATGTGCCTCTGTTGCCCTAAGGAAGACACTGGTGGGGCAGGGGTGGGTGCGAGTGGGTGAGTGGAAGGCTGAGGTGCAACAACAGAGCTCTAGCACAAGCACTACAATACAGCTCCTAGGGTGCAAACACAGGAATGCTCTGTGCACCTCCAGGGAGCTAGACTGCCTTGGGGTTTGCCATCCTCCTATTTCAGAGCCTCTTTCTGAGCTCTGCCACAGCCAGGGAAGAAGCAAGCACCTGCCTCACCAGCCAGCTTAACCAAAGGGCAGTCAGGGTGTCCCCACCCAAGCCCCACAAGAACTCCTTCCCTTGCACTGGAACAGGGAACCACTGACACACCCCCAAACTGCACCTGGGGCAAGAGGAGCAAAAAAGGCAAGGGGGTCATCACAGGCCTCTCCCCATCTTTTCAGGGCTGCAGAAGGGACTAACTGAGGGGAAAGGCTTGTTCCCTTTAAAAGGCAGCTAGGCTGGCAGAAGTGGGAGGGTTTCACTGCTTGCAACGGACTGCTGGTGACAAATAGCAAGGATCAAAAGGAGAAACAGGGCTGGAGACACAGTCGGGGGTCTCAAGGAAGGCAAGGAAGGGGGAGCCTGAGGGAAAGGGAAAACGTGCTTGGACATCAACCCCTGAGAGCCCAGAAAAGCAAGCCCAACCCCCAGCCTTGGGCCAGGGGTGAAGCAGGGTTCCAGGGCTGGTTCTGCGAGGACGATGGTGGTGAGGGAAAAGAAGCAGCAGGGACCCCCCGCTTGGACAACCCCTCATAAGGTATCGCAGAGAGGACACACTATTTCCATGTCCCCCCTGCTGATGATACAGAGGGGAGCTAAGCTGCATACTCGGTCCTGCTTGCTCGGCTTTCACCCTATATAAAGTCACCCTGAAAGTAGAAACCCTGCCTTCAAAGACAGCTACCAGAGAAGTGCAGAGCCACTGGCCCAGAGATTCTCGAGGTGGCTGCAGAAACAGTGATCCTGGCTACTCCAGCCATACCTACACCTGAGCCAGCTGCCAAGGCTCTGGGAAAATGACCCACGGCCACGTTTCAAGCCTTATGAGGAGTGTGTAAAGCCAAGCAAATGTTAAACTGCTCCATTGACAGAAGAATGTGGGACAGGGGAGGGGGTTCAAGGGAAGAGCCAGGTCAACAGAGCAAGATTAGGAGGGTGCAGGTGGTAGGGAGAAGAAAACGGGAGTCGAAGCAGGCTTCAATCAGGACTGAAAATTGATCCCACCGTTTCTTCCCAACAGAGATGACCCTAGGCTGTTATGCTCAAGGCTTTGTTGAACTTAAACCAGAACCAGTCATAACCTTTCAGGGCTGTCTGCCTAATTATTAAGGGCTAGCACCAGTGTCAAACCAGACCTTTTTCAGTTCCTGTTGGGCCTTAACTACATGGCACATATCTCGCTCCTTGGATCCCAGCTCCTGCAGACTTTCCCTGCCTCAAATCCCATCACACCCCAAGACTGCCTTTATTCCAGCCAAAGTCCCCCCCATACACACACGGTGTGACAAACACCAGCCCTCACCTGAAACTCCTACTCATCCCTCAAGCCCTGGCTCAAATGTCACTGCCTCTGGGAAGCCTTCCCTTCTTACCCCAGGAAGTTTTTGATTCTTGCATCTAGACTCCCACTGAACATGCCACTCGACAGCACTTACCACCAATGTCCCATGACAAATGGTTTGCTCTGAATGAGTTTAACAAATGTTTGGTGAATGAAGTCATGAATGGGTACAAGAAAGGAAGCAAGCAAGCAAACAAACAGAGGGATTTAGCTGGAGGCTGGTCTAGAGTCAGTCACCTAAGGCCAGAAGAAAGCCCCTGTCCCCTGTTTCTATAGTCCCCAACTATATCTGATGGAGCTGGGTGGGCTTCTCAAACCTAACTTTAAGAATTAACCCCCATATGCAGCTTTACACTCCAAATAGCTAAATTCTACAGGTGGTAAAGGGTTGATGAGGAAGATGGTTTTAAATAAGGTGAGATCACCTTTTGGAAATTAGCTGTAGCATGGCCTAGGCTGGAGCAGGAAGGCAACAATAATGGGTAGACGAGGTCAAAAGTGACAACACTTAAAAGGTCATCCTAACCACGTGGCATATTTGGTAACCAAACATCCCAAGAAAGGTCCATAAGAAGTGAAAATCAAGTTTGGTTCCAATTCATGGTCCTTTTTCAGTGGGGATTTAGAATGGACAGTAAACCCAAGTAACTTGTCCATTGATTTTTTGAAGGCTCTAGTCCAGATCTCTACATCAAAGTCTCATCTGCTTATAACTAGTTGCCAATGAATACTCACACAAATACCACCACTCTGCCTTCCCCACATCATCACTTAGTTATTATCTAAGGACACACCTCATATGCAAAGGAAAATATCTTCTTGCACAGATCCTAGAAGAATTTTGTCTTATTTTCCTTGAACTTGACTTTTATATTCTAAAATTAAATTCCTTTTAAGTCCATCTCTAACTCATTCCTCTGTGTAGAGAGCATTAAACCATCAAACACTAATGGCTTCAAAAAAAATAAAAAGGTCTATTCTCCTAACCTGAACCTCAGACAAGTACACACTTCTCCAGTTAAGAGCAGAAGAAGGAAGATAGCCATCCCTTTTCCTTTCAAAATTACCCACACCCCCTCCACGCACACACACCCATGCACACACCTCCAAGATTTCCCCAAGGAAATGCCAGATCTTGAATCCAATGAAAAGTCATATTGTTCTGTGTTCTAGGTGATTGATTTGACCTATTTGGATTTCAAGTCAATATATTGAAACCAGCTAGCATGGGGGAGCCATACCTTCTCTACAAATGGGAGAGGCATTGCAACCAACACACATGCTCTTTGGCCAAGAGTCCGGAAAAGTCAAATGTAGAATCTGAAGGCCATTTTGAGTGCTCTTCATATGGGGTATGATCAGAAATGGCACAGCTTGGTCAACCCAGTATTTTGGTGAACAGAAAATTGAAAATGCACACAGATCCAGCAGGCATCACCAACTTTCAGTTTCCTATGAAAACTACGTTAAGCAGTCTGATCGTCCTTTGATACTTTATAAGTATCTCACTGCAAATCATCACTAGCCTCGTGAGGCCAGAAAGTGCTGATCACCAGAATATCCACTAACCATTCCCAGTGTAAAGCTGAATGATAAAACTGTCTTTCTTCCAGGCTTAGATCAAGGACCAAAAATATCTTATATGTATCCTTGAGCACAGAACATGGATGCAGCAAATAAAAACTGCAATTGCCTGAGCATCCCTTTATTCCACAATCTGACAGTTCTTAATGAGTAGACAAATACTAGCTGGCAAAAGGTCATCTGTTGGCCTCCTCACTTTCATCTGAACAGGGACAGCACAGCAGAGCAGGCCACTCTCACCACCCCAGCCCCAGCCCACCTCAGGAAAATCAGAAACAACTAACAGTCTCCTTCCCAGGGTTCCTCCTCTGGCCCTCTCATAGCTACCCTGCTGGGGAGCAGGGACAGCTCACCGGAAGTCGGCCACAGCCACCTTCCCAGCCTCCTCACCTCTCCTCGTTGATGCCACACATGCGAATCCGCTCAGAACTGGTCCAGTTGTGCACGCCGCTGTAGAGCGGTGCTGTAGAGATCATGACAGCCACTCACCACCAGCTAGGACCTGCTGCGGCCACTCCCCCTAGGGAAAAAGAACCCCCAAAAATCAAAACTTGTAACACAGACAGTGCTTTAACCACCTTTTACGCGAAAACACTGAAACAAATAAAGGTAATTAGAGTGCCAAAACATTAAAGCCATCTCTCTCACAAGCCTGACTGCTGTGGAAAATTAAGGTCCAAATGGGGACGAGGGAGCACCAGCTTTCCAGGAATCCATAGGTTTCAGGATGGAGATGAGGATGCTGTTAATCACCTAGAGTGATTTTTAAATTATCTGAAAGACAGATATGCATGAGTGTTCGAGGAAATTCAATCTATTTCAGACAAGTGAGATGACAGTATATTTTTCTACACACATTTAGCCTAACCAACTACAATTAGAGGGTCATTCCCATATACGAACAGTGCATTGAAAGACTACTGGGGAATCTTTTTCTCGTCAACTCTCTAATCCATGAGTACTGAAGTATTTGAGTGACATTGCCAATTTAAGCTCTCCAGAGGAAGCACATGCTTGCTTTATAAGCCCTTCAAAACTATTCTAATTTCAAGGTAGGAATCATATAGATATAATGCATATACCTAAGCAGGTTTAAAGCACCCTTCAAATCAGATAACATACTCCTTGTGCTCTGACCACAAACATGCAGATGAAAAACAATGCTCCATTAAGAATTGCACATGTCTGTCCTTGTCTCTCCTATCAGTCTCTCATCCCTATGACCTACCACCCCCTTCACCAGCCAGTGTTGGGCTCTCACTACTGATAACCAGTGCAAAGCCAATTCACCTTCCAGAGAAATCAAGGCATCAAGAGAAAGATGTTTATCCAATGAGCTTGTCTTGAGACCTTCA
The DNA here is from genome assembly GCF_019320065.1 of Cervus canadensis. Taxonomy (NCBI): domain Eukaryota; kingdom Metazoa; phylum Chordata; class Mammalia; order Artiodactyla; family Cervidae; genus Cervus; species Cervus canadensis. Next base: position 119,077,077 of record NC_057419.1, read on the forward strand.
AATTCGAGTTAACTTATTAGCTAAAAGCCTTATTCATCAAAGCTCTACTGAACAAAACCCTATGGTGATCAGAATTTTATGCTGTTCTCCACTGTACAAAGAAGTAAATCATAGTAAAATATAGCTACCTCGGGGATTTGTTTCATTTATCCTTTATATGGGCTTCCCTAGTGGCTCAAATGGTAAAGAACCTGCCCGCAATGCAGGAGATCCAGCTTTGAACCCTGGGTCAGGAAGACAGCCTGGAGAAAGGAATGGCTACCCACTCCAGTATTCTTGCCTGGAGAATTCCATGGACAGAGGAGCCTGGCAGGCTACAGTCCATGGGATCACAAAGTCAGACATGACTGAGCAACTAACACAGAAATAACACATCTTTTATACAACTTTTGGAGATTGTCCATATTCAACATATCATCACTTATTTATCCAAAAAAATTTTTTCAAGCACCTACTATGTGCCACCACTGTACAAGGTACCAAGGATTCAACAATTAACAAAAAAGACAAGAAACCCCCGTGTTCATGGAGTTTATATTCTAGTGGGATGAGATAGCCAATAAACATGTTAAATGACTATGTTACAGGATGTTAGAAGGTGATATAACACAGGCTAAGGGACAAGGCAATAGTGGGGGGCAAGGAGCAGAATGGGCTACAATTTATAAGTGGGTGATGAGAGTAGGCCTTGCTGAGGAGACATTTAAACATCCTGAAGGAAGCAAAGATGCGAGCCACGTGAACATCTGGGGAAGTGCATTCCACAGAGGGAACCACCTTGCACAGGTCCTTAAGGCAGGAGGTGCCTGCTAAGATCAGAAAAGAGCCCAGAGGCTGCAGGGCTGATGCAGAGGGAGAAGACAAAGGAGAGTCAGTGAGAGGAGAGCAGGGCCGCATCCTCTCCTTGGACATCCCCCTCCTCCTGTCCCTGTCACATAGGAGAGCGTAGGACACTGCTGCTTCACCCCTTCCTTTATACTTGCCCCTCGTCTGGCTTTACAGACCCTGCGCCTGTGGGCTTCTCTCCTGCCACCCCAGAAACCTGGCCCTCATCTTGCTAAGTCTCTCCTCACCTCTGCCATGTTCTCCCACCCCTTCCCCTTCCCTCCCTCTCTCTTCCTACCTGCCTCCTCTCTCTCCCTTCCCCCTCCCCTCTCAATCCCACTCTCCCATTTCTCTCTCTTCCTCCTCAACATGCCCCTTCCCCCATTATTCTCCGGGCTGTCTCTCTCTCTTCCCCTCTCCTTGGCTTCTCTTCTCTCTCCTTCAGTGTTCTCCCCTTCCCCCGCATCTCCTGCCCCAGTCCTTTCCCTCCTTTATCTCACCTTCCTTATTTCCCCTTTCTCCCTCCCCATTGCCTATCCTCTCCTCTCCTTTTAGTCCTTCAGCCTCAGCCTTCAGTCTCCCGCTCTGTCCTCCTGTCTTCCCTGCCTCTCCAGCTCAAGTCCTCCCAGTTTCTGGCTCTCCCCAACGCCCCCTCGCCCTCTGCCTCCGTGTGTGTGTGTGTGTGTGTGTGTGTGTGTGTGTGTGTGTGTGTGTGTGTGTGTGTGTGTGTGTGTGTGTGTGTGTGTGTGTGTGTGTGTGTGTGTGTGTGTGTGTGTGTGTGTGTGTGTGTGTGTGTGTGCGCGCGCACGCACACGCCCCACCCCTCCTTCTCTCTTAGCTCAAGACCTCCCAGTTTCCACTCACCCCTTGGGCACTGATGATGCCCAAATCTGTATCTCTAGCCCTGACCTCTCTCCTTAGACCCAGACCAGAATTTCCAGCTGCCAGCCACTTGCTGTTAATTAGATGTCCACCAAGCCCCTCAAACTCAATGTGTCTCAAACCGAACTCATTATCTGTTACCAAGAACCTGCTCCCTACCCTCCATGCCCAGCGTGTTTCCTATCTTAGTTAAGAGCACCACTATCCCCCAGCCTGGAAATTTCTGTGTTCAGCTCCTCTCCCACACTACCCACATCCAATCAGGAGTCAAGCCTTAGTAACACCATCTCTGTCCTCTCCTTCCAGCCCTCTCGCCCCTGCCCCTGATGTGGTCCCTCATCATCCCTCACCCAGAATATTGCAGTAGCCTCTTAACTGGTCTCTCTGTCTCTAATCTCTTGATTCTACAATCAATTCATCTTCTAAAGCACCAGTTCGATCACATTGCCCCCTCCATCTGCCAGAGCTTTCAACAGCTTTCCTCTGTCTTCAGAATCAAGCCCACATTTCTTAGCACAGCCTTCAGGGTCTTCCATGACCTGGCCTTTAGCCTCCTGTCTGGCCACATCCTGCGCCCTCACCACTCGATTCCTGACCCTTCCCTGAACAGACCATCCAGTTCCAGGCTGGTTCCTTACCCTGAAATGGCCTCTCCTGTGTCCCCTCTTCCCCTCTGTCCCCTGTCAAAGCCTAGCTTGAATGTCACCATGTCATCTCTCCACCCCACCCCACCCCCGCTCCGTCCTTGGCCAGTTAACTCCTCCCTGTCTGGTCCTCCCTAAACATTTCATTCCCATACCTACCACAGCACAGATTCTTAGTCCCTCTGCTGTGTGATTAACTGGGCATATGGCACAGGTGTCTTTCCCCCACTCCCAGACAATCAGCTACTTAAGGTAACAAATACCTTCTTTTCTGTCTCTGGTTCTTCTGCAATGTCTTATGCATAGTAAGTACTTAGTAAATTCGTGTTACGTGGAAGTGAATCTTGGGTGAGAATTTAGGTGGTGACCCTGAGAAACTATAAAAGGCAAAAGAAGCCCCCCAGAAAAAGTACTCACCATGCCTACTATTTCTTAGAAACTGTACTTTAACAAAAAAGCTCTGCCTTATCTACAGCACACCCTTCCAAGCTGCCTGATTCTAGCCCTGTTCATTGTCTCTGAGCTCTTTTGCACCTCTGTAAATTGCAGGTAACTGATGGATATGCAAACTCTGTCTTGTCCCATGCAGTTTGGATTGACTTCCCTCCCCACTGTGGAAAAACCAGTTTTGCCTCCATTTGCAATTCAATTCCTTTACTCCATATAAAATTGTGCTTTTGGGACCTTTTTCTTTGAACCGACTATAAACATCTGTCTGGTTCCCTTGTTGATTAATGAGTAAAATAAAATCTTTAACACGTGCTCATTCTTAAATCTGTAACAGACTCATGATTTTACCTTTCCGTGAAAATTATCTTTAACATTTCTAAAACAGTTACATGGATTCACACATAATTTTAGGGAGATTTCAGCAAGGGGTAAGACACCTCAGTTCACTAGGATCCCACTCCCTAAACATCCTGGTTAATCAAGTTTTGACTGTTTCTTAGAGTATCTTGGAATATCCTACTTTAAGGAATAACAGCTCAGTCTGTTGGCTGATCATCTTTTTTCATCTTTTTTCTCTGTGAGGCATTAGAAGACTCAGGCAACGGAACAGGCCATTCTTGGCATAGGACAAATTTTTAACATGAATTTTAACGCACGTTTTAGTGGCTACCTGAATTTTGTAGGCAGCGGATATGTAAGTCACCAAGGCTTTTTCACCCTTAGGTTAATTTTTCTTCTGTTTAGAGGCGATTAGTAGTTTGTAGGACCTGGGACAGAAATCAAAGGAGAGAATCCTAGCATTTGGAAACAGAACAAAGTATAGAATATCATTACCTAGATAAGGGAGTTTTTAGACGGCCCCAAGACCCCAAATAACAACAAGAAAACCAAGTAAAAACCAAAATAATTAGCATAAAATACATATTTTATGACTACCTAGAGGGCAAACCTGATCCTAGAGACCGCCACTTGCGCAAGATCCTGAAGATAGAGCATCAGCTTAAATCTCGGCCTCCCACTCCTCTATTATGACTTTGTCAGAGCAGCGCCCCTTCCTGTGTGCCGCTTCCTGTGTGAAGGCCTGTGCTGCTAATTAATAGTAGCCTTTGCAGGGGTGGGGAGGGGAGGGGAAGGGTGGAAAGTGCAGTCAAGAGAGCATCAAGCTAAATGGTCTACACAAGAAGGGCAGGGAGTAAGCAAAGGTCACTTCTAAAGAGGTACCGATGGTGTCAATGCCCACATGGGACAGGAGGAGTCAGGATGGACCACGCACACCAATATTTTTCAAGGTGCTGGTTCAAAATACAGATTCATAGGTTCCAGCCCTGAAGATTCTGATCCAGGAGGCCGAGGGTTCTGTTCTAAGTCCAATCAAGTTAATAACCACTCAACGGTACACAACTTCTCAGGAGAGGTGAGCACAAAGGGAAAATCTTACAGACATGTCACCCTTGGCAGGCTCCACTGGTGTGCACACTTGGGGCCCAGCTTGCTTTCACTCATAGTGCCGGCACTCATGTGTGGTGTACAATTCTCCATCGGCCTCTCACTCCTTCTCTGATGGCAACCATCACATCAAAGGTGAAAAGTGAAGTTCCTGAAAGGAACTTGGGAGAAACCTGGTAATCTCAAGTGACCCAGGAAGCACAGGCACAAGGATACGAAATACCTCAAAGGATTTTACCAGATGTCACAACCATGTAATTGTTAAGAAATGAACAGCTGCAGGGCTGCAGAATCAAATGCAGCAGGACCACAGCAAGCTGTCCCCACTTTGGCGGGGGGGGGGGGGGGGGACTCAAAAGGCACATCCAACTTGTGGTGAGAACAAAGAAGAACACATGCTCCACCAACCTGAAGTGCTAAGTGGTGCTGAAAAAATTAAGAAAAAGTCTAGATTTAGCAGGCGCACGTGCACATAAGTAGAAGGCCTGACCAAGATCCAAGGGATTGAATCCAACAAGCGGGCAGCAGAAAGCAGGTAGCCAGTCAGGATCACCACACTATGAAACAGGGAAAATCAAAGAGAAAATGGATAATGGGAGAGCAATGACCTTAACATGGTGAGAATAGCAGCTAAGTTTAGGGCGAGCAGGGAGTAGAAGAAAAACCGTAATGAAGTAGAATGCTTTCCCCAAAAAAAATCCAAAAGGAGGAAAGAAAAACAAAATCCTCGAAGACAAGTGAAGGTATAAACGGCATAAAAGAGAAGCCCATAGCAAATAACAACCAAAAAGGAAAAAAATGAAATAGGGGAACCTGAAATATTTCACCATCGTGGGCCAAACTGAAACACTGTGGGGAAGCACTGAAGACAGACATTTTAGAAAAGTTTAGAGAGAATATCTTCTCAAAAGGGGAAGAACATCAAATTGTAGCCCAAGTTAGGGCTGGGAGAGTTGGTAATACAGGACAGTCAGCACTAAAATCTCCAAGATCCTACAGATTGGGTAGAATTTTTTGGTTCGGTTTTGAAAGGAAGATGCCAAAACAAGGAGATTTCACAACAACTACAAGCAAAAGCATGGTCACCCTGCATAGGAGGAAGAGGAGGACATGACAGGAGGTGACAAAGTATCTATCTGACATTTTTTAAAATGAAAGTAGACATTGTTAAAAACTTTTAGTTTCCACCCTTGAAAATGACCATACAGTGTGTTTGTGAGTCTAGTGGACAAGTTCTCCGGAATCATATGGCTCCTTCTGTGGTTGAAGACCCCTTACATGAAGAACAACTGCTGATGGCAACGCATGTGACACAACCAGGGCCCTTACACATAGCATGAAACCTGCCCACTTACTCCTGCTTGGACTCTACCATCAAGACAGTAAATTAGAAACTCAAGATTAAGAAGGCCTCAGTTAAACTAAATCTGGTAGTACTCCCCCAGGACTCTTTTGGTTCACACTGCCTTGTGACCTGGAAGCAATTACAACCTTAAAAAAAAAAAGAAAGAGCCGGAAAATATTCATCTTGAAGCCTGGCCCTGAATCTGTCCTCAAGAGGATAGGCGTGGCCAGCAGACAGTTAAAGAAGGAGGGTTGGGTCAGTGATGACTAATAAGTAAAGAAAATCAACTTTGGGACCTACTGCTCCAATAGAAATTCAGAACTCTGGGGAAAGTTCCCGAAAGACAGAGAGAGAGGTATTCACATTCTGATTTCACAGAAGTTAAGGCAAGGCCACCCCACTCCCCACTTTGGGAAAAGCGACATCTAAGATACCCGCCCCACCCACGCAAGGAGACCCAAGAGCTCATTGGCATTGGGATCCCAGGGAACATGAAAAGGCCATGACTTCCACACAATCACCGGAGTGCCTTTAGAGAGATGTCAAAATGTCTCAAAAGCATTGCTTTCAATAGGAAAGTTTACACATACCCAAGAAGGATAACTTCACCTCGCTTTAGATATGGAACTCCTACCATGGGTCTTACCCTCCTTGGCCCTCTGCCTTCTTTCATGTGTAGGACTAACATTCCTATTTCCCCCACTTAATATCTGAAACCTCACCCCCAATGAGGAAGTTCTTCCAACTTACATTCTTCTAATTTAATGATTCTCCATATAAGGATATTCTAAGATTCTCCTCCAGCTTTTCCCTCAAAATCTATATCCCCTCATCTTTCCCTACCATTAACCAAATACCACTCCTTGAAACTCAAGAGTCCTGTAAACATGCCCCAATCACTTTGCTTCCCTTCATGCAAAACAGGTTCCTCTACCACCATATACCACCACACACAAACATACACACAGATGAAATCAACTGAAAATAATCTGCTGGGAAATTGGAATGAGAAAGGGGTCCTTTGCCCTATTCATCCCCATCTTATATTCTCACATTTCCTAGTTACCCTGAGGTTTTGTTGTGTTGTTTTTTTTTTTTCTATCCAAAAAGTTCCACCAGTTCTACTCCAAGGCATCAGTCCTATAAGGGACATGGCATCCTGTTCTCAGATACATTCATTCCTGTGTTTACCGAGAAAGCTAAGGCATTGCCTGCAGACAGCTCTAGCAGAGGCACCTTCATAGACTCCTTAGGTACCTCTATGTTTGAAAACCTCACCTTATAAACATTTATGAGACTTGGATACAAAGGAAGGTTAACTATCTGCTAAATGCATAATAGCTTACTCACTCAAATGAATGTCATTACTTCCAAAGTAGTCACCTTGGGAGGCTAGACATTGATCTCAAAGGAGTGACCAGGGCTTGAGGTCTTGATCTTGGTCTTCGACATCCGCAGCTGGTTGAATTCAGGGATGCGAAACTCATGTTGCTGTGGAAATTTCTTTCTACTCTGCCATTTTGCATCAGCGACTTGAGAATTGTGGGATCTGATTCCATTTTGACATCTGAGGAGGTTCCTGGAACCACTCACCTGCAGATACCAAGTGACGACTATGCTCTACTACCCAAAGCCTCAACTGTGGGGGAACAAACTTGGAGGGCATTTTCAGCCCCTACTTCTCAACCATCTGAGACATCTTACTCTTGTCCAGTTACTATGTCATCTGCAAAAGTTGAGAATAACACAAAAGCACTTGAATGGACCAAAGGTAATCAATTCCAGCAGTGAAGTAGGCAAAAGTAAAATATTTTAATCTCTCACGTACATTTTCATACCACCAGATCATTTTAGTTTTTCCACCCACTGCCAAGATATTTTTTCCCTATTATTCAAATAGTACTCACTTTTATTTCTTACTGTAAGGACATTATTTTACTCCATTTAAAGAAAATTTCTCACCTCATCATAGCTTTAAACTGGACCTAGGCTCTAGGAACAAGATTTTGAACAACTTCTAGATGTCACAGATATCCAAAAAACCTAAATATCAGGAAATTAATCAATCCTTTTCCAAATGCAAAACCACCTTAAAATGTCACCCTACGTAACTAGGGTCATCTTTTGAGCACCTCTCATTTCTACTAGATCAAAAAAAAAAAAAATAAGAGCTGGCTTTCCTCAATTTGGTCTTCAGCAGGACCATGTGAATATTGCAGGTGTTTTTCACACTCCAAAGCTGAAGCAATGTAACCTGAGACTTCAATCCCTTTTGTGATGCTTTTGGGTCCTCCCTGCAATAAACTGTGACAGTGGCTCTCACAGGTTCTTCATTTCAGTGTACAGCATTCAAGATATGGAATTTTTCACTTAAAAGATTCCTCCTCACCAAGCTTTGGCCTTTCTTAAAAAAAAAAAGTCTCCTGGACCTCTTACACAAATATTTGGAGAGGCCATGTCAGCCTATTTTTTTTCCCTATTCTCTCACCCCAGACTATGGGCTTAACTCATTTTATAGACATTACTCATCCAAAGGTATACACATACATACACACATTCAGCTCACAGAATCTCAAACTCTCAATATTGGCTCAATCTGCTATTCATCTATAGAGTTTTCAAGGCTAGGAAGATTTTCTACCTCTTTTAATAGTTCCTCCCAATAGTGCCTAGCACGATACAAGGCAGGCAATATGTACTTGATAATTAAATACTTGCTAAACTATGGGTAAAAATGGAAATACCCACTACCCACTACCCCATACAGAAACCCTGTGTAAAAAGCATTGGACCTATGAATTTCTTTTACTTCCTGTGCTTCTCTCATAAACTTTCTCTTCTTTCTTCTCCTTACTTCCATGATAAAGAAATCACAGAAATAAAATAAAATTGGACTGGAGCAAAATAATAAAGTCAACTTCCAATTATCTGAGGGTGGTTTAGCCACAGCTAATTTTTAAACCCAGACGACTTATGGACTGCCTTCTGCCACTTATAGTACATGTGTGCTCAGGGAACAACTCATTTTAATATTTGCCTAAGCAGAATATAAATAGGAAGGTAAATCCGCTGGGGAGGGGGACAGGCAGAGAATAATAATGCATTTCCAAAGTCAAACAGAAATCATTAATTTGTTCACTGATCTACTGTTTCAAATTGGCCTGACACTCTCCCTATATTGGCATAGTTGATTGTTGGCATCAAAGTCCACTTTGGCTGCAGAGAGGGACTATAGTTTACAGCCCATCATTTTCCCTGCCCAGAACTTTGGTTTGGGGATACCTGAGCTATTTGAGACGCTAATCTCTCCCATTCAATCGCTGATGAACATCCTTGTCATAGAGCCATCCCAGACCCGGGCTCTATCTATCAGCTCTTGTAGAAATTCCAGATGTCAGAGACAGCTGGAAAGCCCAACAAGTCATAATTAAACACAGCAGCCCTTTTCAGAAAGCAATGGATTTTTAAAATGTCACCCTGGTAAACTACATTTGGGTCATTTTTAAACCATGGCCCAAAATGTGCCCTGAAGTTTCGACTGGATGTACACCCTTCAGTTCCTGCCCTGAAACACTGAGAGCCATGTTACAGCACAGCTGGTAAAGAAGCTGCCACTTCCACCTCAAAGGTGGATGCAACAATGCAGTAATGAGCCAAGCTATTTCTTCCTACCACATCGTAAATGCTAAATATGTACTAATACAACAGGAATATGGAGAAAGAGCACAGAGCATCAAGATATAAGAGGAGCACTCGGGAGCTATTGACAGTTTTCTTTCTGCCACCACATTTACCATAGCATAATAAAAAAAGATAATGTCATAGGACACAATTGAATAAGAAAAACTAGTTACACTATAATATGAGATTATACTACTAGATTATACTATAATACTAAATGCCATTATTGGGCACTTGCTATGGACCAGGTACTAGAGACCCATCATCTTGTGTAATCCTCACAGCCCTGTGAGGCTGGGATCATCATCTCCATTTTATAGATGAGAAAACTGAGGCTCGAGAAAGTTCCACACAACTAGGACAGAGAAGAATGAGGACTCTAACATAAGGCGGTATGTCTCCAAAGGTCTCCAGGTAATTCTGATGAAGGCTAACGTCTGAGAACCACTGGACCACACTAACTTGTGTGTCATACGACCAAGTCCTGCTGAGTAAAGCTTCGTCATGGTAAGATACCTAATCACCTCTCAGGTCAGGTATAGGGTGCATCCACTCATGCTGGGTTCAGGGTGGCATATAGAACATTTCTCTAGAGAACTTGGAAAAATGAAAACCTGCTTATTCTCCTTGTCCCTGGACACCAGCATTATAACAAAACTTAACTGTACCCTTAAATGGCACTAACACTAAGATTTCTAGGCATACCTTAGCAATGAGGTAACCAAATTTTGTTTCTTAGCAGACAGTCAAAGAAGCCTGAAACACAAATCTTTGCCTGCCCCTCAGTACTCTCGATTCTTCACGGACACTTAGCCTAAGGTCGTCTTAAAATCCAAATGAAGATGTATCTTGCGATGCACACTCTCACAAATAAGCTGAAAATTACCCTATTTTACAAACAATAAATCATCTCTCTTCAAATTCATCACAATTCATTGACCAGGGAGAATATGACCTTGACACGCAGCCTGCAGCCACTTTTTAAACAATGATCCACTTTTTAATGTTTTATGGGGAAAGGGTGGCTTCTGCTTTAAAAAAAAAAAAAAAAAAAGAGGGAACCAGAACAGCATATTTGAATTATGGGGATAGAAACAAAGTTAAATTTTACTCTTGACCAGAATTCAACTTCAGTTCACCAAAGAAAGTTTTCATCATAAAAGAGTGCTTTTAAGTTATGAACAGTAGGAAAGCATATGATTTAGAAAGAGAACAGGTTCTACGTTATTTTAAGGATGACCATTCAAAAACTGGCATTAATAAAGCCTAGTTTGTATGTGAGATTACATAAAATACTGTATAGCATCCTACTGGCCAAAAGGTAGATTACTTCTTATTACCTCCCTCTTTGGCCAGTCAGACGCTAAACCTTCTGGCAGAGACTCACATCCAACTGGAACGTCAGCATTAAGAAATTTCCTCTCTGGGACTTCCCTGGTAGTCCAGTGGCTAGGACTCTGCCTTCCCAATGCAGGGGGCCCAGGTTCAATGCCTGGTCAGGTAACTAGATGCTGCAACTAAGAGTTCATATTCTGCAACTAAAAATCCCACATGCCACAGCTAAAACCCCAGCCAAACTCTGGCACAGCCAAATAAACAAATAAATAAACAAATATTTTAAAAAGAAATTTCTTTTCCTTTTGAAAACTCAAAGGTGTAGGGTCTTCCTTCCGCCCTTAATGTAGTCATCGGTGGCTTCTCCCTTTCCCTGTCTATTTTACCCCGACAATTTCCACTTTCCTCAGCACTCTTTCCACTCCACTCTAGTGTTCACTTTCCCACCAAACTCAACCATGAACTTCTCCTCTCTCAATCCCGGAATGCTGGTTGATGCTGGAAAACAGCTCTCTACCGTCTGAGGCCGTTCTGCTGCTAAGTCACTTCAGTCATGTCCGACTCTGTGTGACCCCGTAGACTGCAGCCCACCAGGCTCCCCCGTCCCTGGGATTCTCCAGGCAAGAACACTGGAGTGGGTTGCCATTTCCTTCTCCAATGCATGAAAGTGAAAAGTGAAAGTGAAGTCGCTCAGTCGTGTCCGACTCTTAGCGACCCCATGGACCGCAGCCCACCAGGCTCCTCCATCCATGGGATTTTCCAGGCAAGAGTTCTGGAGTGGGGTGGAAGCCGTTCTAGCCCATCTCAAACTTAGCTCAGCCTAGAAGCAATGAACCACTCCAGCTGTCCAACCCCAGATTAACGCCTCTTCTCCCTGCTCCCACCCCACCCTCCCATTCTGGCCCAAGGCTCTCAGGCCACTGTTCTTTATCCTGTTTCATTCTGGAATTTCCATCATTCACCTCCCTATATCTAGGATTCCACCCACTTGCAGACTGGAAAAACTGGTGTATTCCCTCTTTCTCCTTCTTTCAAGGCCATTCTACTAACAATGGTGAATTCCTACCCCCATTCTGTATACTTACCTTAGCTGAGATTTTATAGTTAATGCTCAGACTTGTAAGCCCTGGATCCCAGTTAACCTCTGCTTCCTGGGCCCTCCCAGGGCAGCGGCCATCAAAGCAAGTTTTTATGTTCCTCACACCAGCTCCAGATGACACCTTCCTCCTCTGGCTCATTATCCCCCCTCTTTCTCTATTCTGCATTTTTCAGTCTGTATAGTATCTCTAAACTTCCTATTTCCTTATGTGTAAATATATTTCTGTTTCTTCCCATATATCACTTTTTCTCCCTAGCCCTACTTTTACCCAAGATCCTTCTCTCATGGGGTCACAAAGAGTCGGACATGACTTAGCAACTGAATGACAACAATATCCTTCTCTCTTGCCCAAACCTTACTTATTCTAGCATGAAAGTTAAGAGTCTTAAAGGGTCTTCAAACTTTACTTTGGAAACATTATCCTGGAGATTTTAAGGTTCCACTTTTTCCTAGTTGGCCCTAAAATGGGACCAGTGATAGCCACCTTTCTTCCCTCTTCACTGCCTATCCAACCCACTTCTGACTTCTCTTTTTGCCTTCCTTCTTTCTAATATTCAAATCCTTTTCTCCTATAATTCTGTTCCTCTAAAAGAACACACTCTCTAAAACCCTAATCCAGACTCATCATGTTGAGAACCTTCCCCCCACCCCCATGTAGTGAACTATAGCATGAATAAGGCAAAGAGATGTCTGGAGGAACCCCTTTTGCTTCCCAAGAAAGTTTACACTCCTGAGAAAGAAAGGGATCCTCCTTCCCTCCCTATCCTCTCCTGGTAAATCAATACAGCCAGAGCTACAAGCGCCCTTGGTACAGCCACCATTTCTTGGGGAACTGCCTTCCACTCTGACCAATCCAGACTCCAACTGCGGGGCTTGACAGGGACTCAGCTTTCCTCTGCCCTAGCCCGACAATCTGACATCTCCTCCTTGTGACCTAAAGAACAAGCCCTCCTTAACCCAGACATCAGAGTCCACCCCACTTCCTCCATCAGCGACTTCTCAGGGCCAGAACATAAAGAAACCTACCTACCTTTGCTGCAAACCTAGCGATAGGGTCAGCTCTCTTATTAATGACGCCAATGTGAGTAAGGCTCTGTGCCCCATGGGCGTGCCTCCTGTCCCCTACATCCACCCCCAGGGCAGCTGCCTCACTTGCCGTGTCAAAAGATGTCCACACAGCTAGCAATGTCCACACAGCTTAGTCAAGATGGCCATGTCCCTCCTCAACTCCATCAGCCTTCAGATTCTCTTAACTTCCATAACCAAGCCTCCTGCTCCTCCTAGCTCCCCCAGTCTTTCCTACTAACTTTGCTGCTCCATCAGTATTTAACAGGTTCCTCACTCTATGTTTTGCTTCTATTTGGAGTCTCTGGATGATTTTTAGGATTAAGTTACCCCCCATTTAATCTCCAGTGGAATCCTCCAAATTTCTTTCCTACATAACTGTCCTCTTCAGTACTACATGGACATCACCATCCAATTTAAGTACCCCTAAACTCTGCTCCACTGTGCTGCCTACCGTGTCTCCCAAAATAAAGCTTCCCCTCTCCCAACATTCAAGGACAAGACAGGTAAACAGAAAATTAAGTGGCCTTTAAAGTCCCTTCCAATGCTGTAATTTTATCATCAACCTAATCCACTCCCAACCCCAAACGCATCCTGCATTTATTTCCCCTGAAATACGTTTCAGCGGACTGACTTGGAGAAATAGCCTTCTAAGCTGAAAGACCCACGGGCTAACCAGGGTAGCGCAAACCTACCAATGCGCCCGAGAAGTGTCATCAAACATTTTTGCAATCGTACTCCACCTCTGTGCCCAACCGCCTGGAGAGTATTCACTCGGCTGTCGCAGAAGTTACCAGGCTCCCTTCCCACGCTAGCATAAAGAGCCCCTAAACTGGGCTAGACTCCTGGGCTAGCCTCGTCCTCACCAAGATACGCTTGTCCTTACTGTCTACTCCAGGAGACACCAAGAATGAGTAAGTATCACCGCATCAACAGCTTCATTCAGACAACGTCTAAAATTTTCAAAACAATAAAACAAAAACAGAGTGCCTCCACCGCAGGTGGGGTGGGAGGGTGGAACAGAAGCCCCCACCCCCCACACCGGCCTCCGCGGTTTGCAGTCTGCTTGCCTCGCGCCTTCCCCTTGACCACCTCTTTCCCTACAACAATCTCCCCCACCTCCATAACTCGAAATCCCCAGCTGAGGTGCGGCCGGCTCCTCCCAGCCTTGCCCCGGACGTCCCTCTGGCCCAGCCTTCCTCTCGGCGGGACCCCGGAGAGCAGGGCCCCCTCCATCGTCCAGTTCACCTCCCGGTCCCTTCCCGGACCCCTGGGCACCCCCGCAGGGCTCCCGTCCCGAAGCAGAACCTCGACGAGCCAAGCCCACGAGGCCCGTCGCAGGACCCACCCCCCGCTTCCTTCTCCCAGCACCTCGTCCTCCATGCACCCGGCCCCCGGGGCTCTCCGTCGTCTTCGTCCGGGCTCGTACCGCCCCCCGTCGGGGGCTCCACCCCCCGCCTGCCCCCGCCCCCAGGCCGGCCCCCTCCCCACCGCGCGCCGCCGGCGCCCTCTGCCCCGGCACGGGACTCCCTTTGGCCTCCGTTCTCCGCCCAGAAGCGGCGGCGGCGGCGGCAACGGCGGCGGCGGCCCCAGCAGGAGCAGCAGCGGCGGCGGCAGCGGCGGCGGCGGCAGCAGCGCCGCCCCGGCCCCGCCCCGCCGCCCGCCGGAGCCCCACGCCCCGCCCGCCCGCCCCGCCGCGGGACTGCTCCCCCCGAAGCCCACCACTAAGCCCCCCCGCACTCCCCAGCCGCGATCCGTTCGAATCCAGCTCCGCCGGGCCTGCTGTCCGTTCCTCACGCCCCTCAGGACCCGGGGTGGGGGAGCCCTGGGGTTCGTGGCCATCCCTCTCCCTCCTTCCCCAAGGGCTGAGGGATTGCCCCTGATCCCGAAACCCGGCCCCGTAACCGGAGCCTCCCTCCTTGCAGTCCTCGGCTTTGCTCTCAGACCCCTCGCCTTCAGGCCTGGCGCGAAGCGGGTGGAGAGCTTGCACGCCGGGATCTCCCCCCTGGCTTGCCAGGGCTAGTATGAATTACCCCCATCTCATCCTCCTTCAATTTAAGCCCCCTCCCCGCCGCGCCCGGCCCGGCGGCCCCCGCCCCTAGAGCGAGGGCAGCGGAGCCAGGGCGCTCCGAAGTCATCCCCCGCCTTTTTTCCAGGGACTCGGATAATTGCCCCTGCCCCCATCACAGCACTCCCACTCCCGAACCCAGGCCCCGCCGCCACCTAGGGGTACCCCTTACCCTACGGTTCCTGCACCCCGACACCAGGGAGAAAGCAGCCCTTCAGAGCACCCGTCGCACCTCCCCTCTGAGGTTGGAGGGTATTTTCTCCTGGTCTCTTCAGGACTTCATCACGGACAGCCCCCCCCCTCAAAAAAAAAAAAAAAAACAAGCCCTTTCTCGCCCTGCCCTGCTGGCCAGCCTCCCTTCGGATGGTCGGATCCTCGGAGCAGGGGGTTGGGGCCAGGTAGTTAACAAGACCGATGCCTCCACCTCCCTTTCCGAGGAGTGGGGTAATTCCAATGGTTTCCCCCCCAGGATCAACCCGACCCCCGTTTCCATGGAGACCCCCGCCCAGCCGGGAAGAAGACTCTCGGATCGTGGTGAACAAGTCTCACCTGGCTAAGGGGAGAAGGGGTGAGGAGGGGGTAGGGTATGGCCCGGATGGGGTACGAAGGTGGGAAGTGGAGGGGAGCTGTCCCAAAGGGAGGGGCGAGGGCAGATTGAGCTCCAGGGAGCGCTACGTCCGGGGACACGAAGAGGACGGCGCCCCCGGGGGGCAAGCAGAGCGGCCGCGGGGCGAAGAAGGGACAGGGTTGGGGAAAGGCTTGAGGTAGAAAGGAGCGGGTGGGGGATATGAGAAAGCTGGGGAGTCAAAAGGGGTGGAAGGGTTGGGGGAGAGAAAAAAAAGACGCACCTGTTCCCGACTCGGCTCCGCGGGGAGGCTCAGGCCGCCACCCGGACTCCCTCTAACCCCTTCAGAGCCACCACCCGCCTAATACTGCCCCGATCTGATGCCCCCTCCGCCCCTTATTGCCACCGACCTCCTTCTCCTCTCTCGCGGCGGCGGCGGCGGCGGTCGGACTCTAGGAACTGAGAGGAAGAAGGGAGGGCTCAGCAAAGCGGAGGAGAGACAGAGCCACACACTGGCAGCAGCCGCGGCGAGCGAAAGAGTGAGGGGGAGAGCGGTGTGTGTGTGTGTGTCTGTGTGTGCGAGCGAAGCCTGGTGGAGTGGGTGCCGGTCGCAGGGCTCGACGGGAAGTGGAGTCCGGTCGGGTTCGCGGGTGGCGCCGGCCCCCGCTCTGCGGGACTACAACTCCCAGAATGCCGCCTGCCCGGGGGGAGGAATAGGGAGGAGGAGGCGAAGGGAGGGAGCAAGCAAGAGAGGGAGGGACGAAAGCAGGGAGCAAGCGGCGGCGAAGGGGGCAGAGCCAAGCAGCCCCGGTGACACAGGGAGGGGAGGGGAGGAGGAGGGGATCGCTGCGAGGACCGAGCAGATTCCGGAGAGGGAGGCAGCGGTGGCTGCAGCAAGCCGGGCAAAAAGCTAGACTCCCAGGAGAGGCGAAGGTGCTCAATTCGAGGGGCTGCAGGAGCCCCACGCCCCCCCACCGTACGCCCCACCAAGGGGGAGGTTGAGGAAGGGAAAAGATCAGTGCACCATGGTCAGGGGTTTCTCTCTTTCTTCCAACGCTCTCCACCTTATGCCCCGACCTGACTTTCTCAGGCCACCGGTGCTGGATCCAATGTGCAAATCCGGAGACCCCCGATCTCCCCTGCCCAGCAGTACAGAGCAGACGCATTCAGTCCCCTTCTCCCAGGGGCCTGAGGGAGGCTCCCCTTGCTGGCAGGGCGTGACTCCCCCCTTCTTCCCGCCCCCCCTCGTCGCCACCCCTCATCTCCCTCCCCGGAACCCCTCCCTTGAAGCCGGGGCTCGCGTCTCCCTCCCCGCCAAGAAAGGGAGTCCCTCGGGGGCGACTACCCAGCCCCCTCCCTTATACTGGGCCCTTACCCACCAGTATCCCCTTCTTTAGCATTGCCCCCCCTCACCTAAGTAATAGTGGGGGCGACCCGAGTTGGACTGGTGGCTACTTTTCCTCCGAGACCAGCCGTCCTTGGCCACGCCGACCCTGTGTAGAGACAGAGAAACACATTAACACTGCTGTTCCTCCCCTCGAGTTCGGATGCCCGTGGAAATGGCTCACAAGGAAAGAGGGGTTGGTACTGGAAGTGAGCTGGGGGAGAATCCCAATCCTCAAACCTCATCCCACGCGTGGAAATCCAGAGATCCGGCCTCTTCCTTAAAAGCCATCAAATCGCTTGGGGTGGGGGGGCGTTAGTTGGGGTAAATTATCTGAACCCCAATGTCCACGCGACTCGAAGCGACGCTACATGTAAGAATAAAGATAGGAACTAGGCTGCCGCCGCGAGAGGGAAAGTATACCCACCCCCCGCCGTCGTCCACCCCCAAACACACACCCCTAGGAGAGTCAGATGGCCGAGTAAGGCGGGGGAGGCGGTGGGAGTGCTGGAGAGTGAAAAGGTTGTGGCGGGGAGGGTCCGCGGCCCCCTGAGAGCAGAATCCAGATGCTAAAGAGGTTGCGGGGGGGGGGGGTGTGCGGCATAATTGCAGACAGTGTCTCTCCGCGCTTTTCCCGGAATCGCCGCCGAACACCGTCTAACACTCGTAGTTGCTTACCAGTCAATCCCCTAGCCCCATTTGTGCGCGTGAGGCGGCCGGAGCCCGGGAAGCCCGGGCACAAACTCCGCGGAAGCTGGCCTTCGCCGCCGCCGCGCTACCACGGGCCTCCCTCCCTTTGCTGGCGGCCCCGCCGATCTACCTTCGCCCCCGGCCGAGGCCAGACCCCGCTCCCAACTCCACGCCCCTACTCCACCCCCAGCCCCCCCTCCCCTCGCCCTCTCCCCGCCAGCCGGGCCCAGCCCCTAGCACCGCCCCGCCCTACCGCTCGGTCCCGAGCCCAGCAAGTGCCCCGAACTCGCCCCCCGCCCCCACGCCCAGGCCAGTCCGGCCGGGCCTGGTTTCCCCCTCCCGCCGCGCCCCGCCCCCGAATCCACGTCCTACTTCGCCACCCAACTCGGCCCGGTCCGGGTTCGGCCCGCGCCCAGGCCACCGGAGTCCCCGGTTCGGTCCGGTGTACGGCCACCCACCCCGCCCTTGCCTGGGTGCCGGCCTGGCCCGCTGCCTGCGCCCGCCTAGCCGACTCGGGCGCGCGGTCCGGGTCCCGGTCCCGGTGCCGGCCTCGGTCCTGGCGGCGTTGCCGCGTCTCGCCACGAGGGCTGGGTCCACGCAAGATCCGAACCCGCGCGGGGTGGGGGCGGCGGAAAGCAAGTTTCTTTATCTCCCCTCCGCCCCCGCCGCAGGGCCGCGCCGTCCCCCCCGCTCCCACGGCGCCCCCTTCACCTGGGCAGAGCCCCTCGCCGGCTGTCGCAACTTTGCTCTTCTCCACGCTGCCGGGGAAGCGGGCGAAGCGCGAGGAGGAGGGAGGTGGCGGGGGGTGCTGGGATCAGGCCGCTGGGCTCTGGGAGGACACGTGGGGGAGGAGGGGAAGGAGGAGGAGGAAGGGGGGGCGGGCCTGCAGTTCTCGGGGCTCCCCCTGCCAGCCCCGGGGAAGCCGGAACCTCGCCAGGCAGCCGCAGACCCCGCACTGGCCACGGGGGAAGAACGGAGCCACCTTCCCCGGCCAGCCCTTGGCTCCAGGAAGGAGGGGGGGCGAGCAACGCCGCTCGGGGTCGGAGAGCAAGCGTTTTCGCTCGAGCTTTCTGTGTGACTCTCTCTCTCGGTTTAGCCTCTGTGTAAGCGGGTGGTGGTTAGGGTCTTGCGTGCGCGGGGTGGGGGGCGCCCCCGCCGGACGCCCCGCCCCTCCCCCGGCCCCCCACTTCCCTAACCCGGGCGACCTCGGTGCGTGGCTCCGACGCTTGGGCACCGAGGCCGCACGCGGGTGCAGCCCCAGCCCCGGCGCCGAAGTGGGACAGGTGCTGGGGAAGGGAAAATGCCGGGGCTCGCTGTCTCGCGTCGCGTCTCCGGGGCGTCCCACCCTTCGTGGCAACCGCCCCGGCTGCAAACCTCCCTAGGCAGACCTCAAAGGGCAGCCCCCGGCCTGGGCGTGGAGACATGGGGGTGGGGGGGCGGCGGGAGTGAGAGGCCCGAGGGAGGAAGGAGGAGGGGGCGAAAGGTCTGTAAAGGGGGAAGCCTGCTCGACTCGGGCCAAAAACCTGGCTCGAAGAGGATTCAGCTTCTGCCCGCTTTCTCTGGGCTCCTCAGACACCAAACTGAACCCCTTGACCCTTACCCTTTACCCTAACGACTCCTTTCCTGGCTAAAGGAATAAATCCTCCTACGTGTTTACATCCCAGGCTATCCCCGGGACTGAAGGGCTGAGAAGTCTGCGGTCCACACTGGAACTCTGATGACTTTACATTAACTCTGAGGAGGAGAGCAGCTTGCGATGGATCTAAAGCTGCCGGCCTTCTTGCTTTCAGTCTTTGGGTGTTTCTTAGCAGTTCCAGCCCTGAGTCCCTGGTGGGGACTTCAAAGGCACGGCCTCAACCTAGAGGGTATTAGGGGAGGTGCCCAGCAGTTCCTGGAGGGTTCAGGGCATTATTGTCAACGGAATGTGAAATGAATAGCAGGAATTTGAAAAAAATCTTTATGTGCAGATATATTGATATTATTTATTATATATTTATCTATACTAAGGAAGCCAGAGGGTCATTTGGACTAAAAGGAAGCCCAGCAGGATTAATGTCTTCCTCCTCCTTCTCCCCGCCCGCCTGCCTTTGTCCTAGGCCCAGAGGTTCCATCCCTAAGCTATGGGGTGTCTTCTCTCCTTTGGAAGGACTTTAGAGATGGCAGTTGAGACTTGCCTGGTATGTCTGCCTCACCTGGTTTGAAGGATGCGCGTGAGTACTGTGGAGGAGGGCAAGCATGAAGGCCGCAGTGGTTTTGCTTTTGAGGCCTGGTGTTCTGAGACCCCTCTTGCTTGTCCTCACCAACCTCAAAATCTATTGCCAGTGGTGAGGACAGACTGCTTGCCATTTTGCTTTGCTTGGGGGAACCTCTTCACTAGCTGTTTTACTTGACCGCTCCCACCCTGCCATGCACCGCACGCACATACATTAAAAAGTGCTTGGCCTTAGTTGCACCAAGGGAAAGTGAAGATTTGGAAATGATTGTTTAAGCTAATCAAGGTATGAACTCAGAATGCATTCTTAAAGGGGGGAAATTGCCTCTATCAGGCCTGATAACGCAGACCCCACCAATTCTGCTTTGATTCACATTGACCGTCTTCAGTGATTTTAATTAACCTGGTAATTACTGCATCTCCACATCTCTTAAGGCCCTTAGGGCCTTAGGGCTACTTTGTTCCTTGGTTTGAGGCTGAGATGGATTTTGGACATCTCCATTCCCTCTCGTTTGTGTCTCACCATTTGGCTGCATCATTTATCTGGTGAAATGAAGGTTGGGGCAAGATGGTTATTTCCTGGCTGAAGCTTTAGCTTTTCTGAGCCCTTTCCTGTTGGGGGCCACACTTCCTGCCCTGCAGGAGATGATGGGAAACCAAGGAGCAGGGTAGGGAGAGTTGTGGGAAACCTTGTAAAGAATGCAGATTTAAATGATTATTTTATTTGAGGCTAGAACCACAATATCATCATCATAATACCTTATCTTTGTACAACATCGGAGTGTTTACAAAGCCCTTTCAGTTGTGTTATTTCATTTGTTTCTCACTGCAGCTCTTGATTTTTTAATTGAGGAAACTGAGGCCAGGAGCGGCTCTGAGCAGCTAGCTGAAGGTCACATGGCTAGTGAATTCCCGAACCAGGATTCAACCTCAGTAGTCCTGTTTCCACATATGGAGCGCCTTTTAATATGGTATGGGGCCTCCATTTCATGTCAAAAATATTCCCTTTCAGGCAGATTTGTTTTTCTAGTTGTTTCTCCCATCAATAACAGCTGGACTCAGAGAGGCAGCTTGTTGTAATGGAAAGAGGATTGTTTGGAGAGTTCTAAGAACCCCATCCCAGTTCTGTCTTGTCAGTTCTGTCTTGTCGATAGCTAGCAGTGGGACCTCAGGCAAGCCCTAGAATTTAAGCAGTGCAAGCCTTGTGCCAGGTAATGTGTTTTGGGTCTTCCCCATGCTCTAAAATATAGAAATCAATGCACCTGTCATACTTCCCTCACAGGCACACACCTGAGCATCAAATGAAATAATGGATGGGAAAGAATTTTGTACACTGTAAACTACTAGGCTCATACAAGAGTTGTTATTATTAGCGTTGGCACCACCAGCCCCCCTAGATGTGGCACAGAGATTTAGGGGTGACCCTGGCCTGAGCCCTGTCTTCGTGAGCTGACCAGACAAAACAGGGCATTGTGGGGGGGGGTGTCCCAGGGTAATTTAGGCCCCAAACCAAACCTCTGGCTAAATTCATAGGATAATTGCTTCAATTCTCTGCTTTGTTCTGCAATCACAGGCCTTGTCTCTCTGGTAAAACAGCCCAGTCCTATGACAACAACAACAATAAAATCCCAGTGGTTTAGATCTTTAGAGTGTCAGAATGAAACAGATTTGCAGCTTCTGGTCATCCCTTCAGTCCCTGCAGTTGAAGGTGAAGTCAGTTGAAGGTGAAGTCAGGTTTGGAACCTAGGGTCTCAAGCCTGTCAAAGGACTCATGCTAAGTCACCCTACTTGAAAGCAGACCAGAGATCAGGGTTCAGAAAGAGACTTGCAAATCTGGGGAAAGAATGGGGCTGGTACTAGACTGACTGTGACTTACACACACTATGTGCTTTCCAGTGTTTCACTTATCTTCTGGGTAGGGCCACAGAGAGCAATTCATTGCCGGTATTCGTATAAATTTCAAATGCACCTTATTGCCGCAGGTTGCTGCTGGAGATGCATTCCAGCAGCTCACTGCAGCTGAGGAAGGCCTGGTTTCTGCCCTCTCAGAGCCCCGGGTCTAGATGGGGAGACAGTGTGTCTGGTTAAACTTAACTCTGTAAACAACTAACAATCTTTCTGGATTTTATAGCTGCAGGGCGGGGGGCGGGAAATGAGGAAGGGGGCTAAAATCACCCCGGAGCCCTCTCCAGATCAAGCCTCCTCCCCTCCTGAAGACTCCTAGGCACTTAACAAGGTTCTTAATCAAACAGACAGTGTTAGAGGTGGAAGGAACTCGAAGAAATCAACTGCCCTCCTGAAAAACTGGCTGTGACTGCAGGCTGCCAACAAAATCAAGTCCATGAGTCCTCACCTAACTTTCAGGGCCCTCCCCGGTTTGATTCCAGCCTTCTTTCCTTCCATGTCCCTCACAGGGCTTCTGTTCTCACCAAACTGGCCCTCTTGGCATTCCTTGGACAAGACCAGCGCTTCCTTGACTGTCCCCTCAGCTTTGTCTATGCCCTTCTCAGCTTGTTGAAATGGTACTCAACCATGACTCAAGCCTGCTCTTTCCTGCCACCTCTTCTCCCCGACTCCCTGACCCCACAGTTCTGAATTGGTCCCTTTACTTAGCACTTCTATGCTCTGCCTATCTATCTTTCCAACCAGATTTTCCCTTCCTTGGATGAAGGAACCCAGTATTTCTCATCTGTGTATCACAGCCTCCGTCCTCCCTTACCGATGTTGTCCACCCTGGCATGGAGTTGGCCCTCAACAAGTGTTTGTTAAGTGAATGAATGGATGATCTAATCCAACCTCTTTATTTTATAGTGGGGAAACTGAGGCCCAGAGTTGGTTTTCCTCCTAGCCAGTTATTAAAGACTCAGTTTTAGCAGAATTCTCTGGTGGTCCACTGGTTAGAGTCACAAGCTTCCACTACAGGGAGCATGGGTCCGATCCCTGGTCTAGGAACTAAGATCCCGCATGCCGCTCAGCCAAAAAAAGGGAAAAAAACATTAAACACTCAGTTTTAAATCTTGGTCCTTTTTAGTCTTTCTCTTCCCATTTAGTGGTTTCATACAGTCTCTGAAGTTAGACAGATGTGGTTTGAATCCTGACTCTGCCACTTCCTAGCGATATTACTTTGGACACTCCACTTCTTTCTGAGCCTCAGTTTCCTCATGTATAACATGGGACCTAATATCTCCTGAAAATGTTTCAATGGTCAAATGAGTTCTGTATGTTAAGTACTTCGTAAAGTGCCTGACCTCCAGTGGACATCCCATAATAGTTTTCTGGTTATTGTGTTTAACGTGAGGAGTTTTTAAAGAGTTCAGAACTTGGGAACACCTGCTGAATTCAAGCCTGGAAATAAAAGCCACAACCTAAACACAGAGAAAAAGAGAGGTGTATTTTTGAAGAGGAGAATGGAATAAAATGTAGCTAGACTTTTCAGTCAGTCAAACTATTACCTCTTCTTCCAAAGAGGCTGAAGAAGCTCAGGAACAGTTCTCAGCCCAGAGGCCCACATTCAGTGGGAACTCCCCAAATTGCAGTTCCTGGAGCAGTGCGTTCCTCTGGTTGTAGTGGTGGTTCTGTGTCGGCTTGGGGATGCTGACCCGAGATTGACGTGCCCTGCTGAAGCTACACATGCTATTCTCACCCCTATCTGTGTGCCTACAGGACACCCTTCACCTGGCCAAATCCTTCAAGCCCCACTTCCATGAAGCTTTCTCTGAATGCTTTTGCCTCTGAACTCTTGACCCCATAGGTAAGCCCCGCTTAGCAGTTAGTTCTTTTCTGTGTTCTGTGCCCTAGTTCTACCTCTCCATCTGAGGGCAGGCACCTTGTCATAGGCATAGAAGGTGCATCCCCCACAGTGCCCAGCAGTATTTGAGGAGGCAGCACTCCAGGAATACTTTGGGATTGTTTGACCGTAGGTGTTCAGTGGGGGCATGGGACCCTTCAAGTCTCACCCACACTCTATCATTTCCCACCCCCTTCAACCTCCCCCCCTGTACACCACACTTCTCAAATCATCCACCCCCAGGATACCCCAACCTTTTCAGTAGCCATCTTCTCTCTTAGAATTTGCAAATATCTGGAGGGCAAGGGCCATGTGTTACTATGTCCTCTGCACAGCCCAGCATAGCACTTCCGACATGAGCAAACTAGAGTAAGCACATGGTTTTGTTACTATAGATAACTTGGTAAAGATACCATGCTTATTTCAGGACTGTGTGTTTATATGTATTCTTGTGTGTCTGTTCTTGCTCATTAAACTTCAAGGGGCTCCAGAGGAAGAATTGTCCATTTTGGGAAGGCAGTCACAAGATAAAAAAGACAAGTTGAGACCTGGGATTTAGATTTTTTTTTAAAAGCTAGAAAGCCAGTGTTCTCCCTTCAGTACCTACTCAGTTTAAATGCTCATACCAGGACTTCTCCAGTGGTCCTGGTGGTCCAGTGGCTAAGACTCCATGCTCCCAATGCAGGAGGCTCGGGTTCAATCCCTGGTCAGAGAACTAGATCCCACATGCCTTAACTATGAGTTCACATACTGCATCTAAAAGGCTGACATAAAGAACAGCCGTTTGGACACAAGAGGAGAAGGAGAGGGTGGGATGATTTGAGAGAATAGCATTGAAACATGTACATATTATCATATGTAAAATAAATAGCCAGTGGGAGTTTGCTGAATAACTAGGGGAACCCAAAGCGGGTGCTCCATGACAACCTGGAATGGGGAGGGAGGTAGGAGGGGTTTCAGGAGGGAGGGGTCACAGGTATGCCTATGGCCTGTTCATGTTGATGTATGGCAGAGGCCATCACAATATTGTAATTATCCTCCAATTAAAATAAATAAAATTCAAAAAATAAATAAATTTTAAAAAGAAATGCCAAATACAGTTCCTAAATATGTCTCTAAAAAAATAAATAAATAAAAGATCACAGGTGCCACAACTAAAAAAAAAAAACAACCCCACATGTCACAACTAAGACCCTATGCCACCAAATAAATATATATTCTTAAAAATACCAACACCAAAATTTCTCAAATTTAATATACACAAGTCTTGTGGGTGGTGCTGTCAAAATTCAGATTCCAAGGCACCCACCCACCTGGGCTTTAATTGAATAGGTCTGAGGTGGATTCTCATACTCTGAATTTCCAATAGTCGCTACCGGGAAGTTGGAACCAGAGGATTCCTAGACGACCCCTTGAAAGACATTGAGCACTCTTTCCATTTTCATTTTCACCCAGGGACCCCCCAAATTTTCACTGCCAGAGGTTTTATGAATTTTCACGGGCCCCATTTTAAACACATGTAACTTAGTGTGTGCTATACACTGTTGCAAGGATTTTACAAATAATAACTCAGTATAACTTCTTAAGGTAAATATTATCATTTTCTCCTTTTACAGATGAAGAAATTGAAGCACATAAAGGTTCAGTGACTTGCTCAAAGTTGCCCAGTTAGTGACTTTTTTTTTGACCACCCCCCATGCCATGTGGTATCTTAGTTCCTTGACCAGGGATTGAACCCATGACCTCTGCACTGGAAGGCAGAATCTTAACCACTGGTGAAGTCCTAGTAAGTTTTTTAAATGGAGGTTAAATTTACATAACATAAAATAACAACTTTGCTTTATTTTACTTTTTGGCCACAACGCATGGCATGTGGGATCTTAATTCCCTGACCTGGGCTTAAACCCACTCCCTCTGCAGTGGATGCCCAGAGTCTTAACCACTGGACCACCTGGGAAGTCCCTAAATTAACTAATGTGTGCAATGCAGTGCGGAGGGGGGAATAAATTAGTAATTAGGGATTAACATATACACACTACTATATGTAAAATAGGTAAAGAGCAAGGACCTACTGTATAGCACAGGAAACTACTTAATATCTTGTAAAAATCGATAATGGAAAAGAATCTTTAAAAGAATATATATGTGTGTGTATAACCAATATACTTGGTGTACACTTGAAACTATCAAAATACTGTAAATTACCTATACTTTAGTAAAAAAAAAATGCTCTATAAAAACATTCCATATTAAAAAATTAGAAATCTAGAAAATATTTGTCAATGTTGGCATTAACAATAAATTCAACACTGAAAAATAATAAAGTATGCAATTGCCTGGCATTTAGTACATTCACAGTATTGTGCAACAACCTCCTCTGCCTAGTTCCAAAACATTTTCATCACCCCAAAATGAAACTCCATACCTGTTAAAAAATTGCTCCCCTTTGACCTCCCCCCAGACTCTGGCTACTTCCCATCTGCTTTCTATTTCTACAGATTTACCTATTCAGAATATTTCATTTAAGTGAAACCATATAATATGTGGCTTTTTGTGTCTATCTTCTTTTATTTCAGTATCATGTTATTGAGGTTCCTCTGCATTGAAGCATGTATCCTCATTCCTTTTTATGACTGAATAATATTCCCTAGAATGGATGCACCACAATTAATTTATCCACTCCCACCTACTAAGTTTTGAAGTTGGGATCTGAATCCAGGCAGTCTGGCTTCAGGGTCTGTGTTCTTAACCCTCTGTATTCAAAATATTTATCTCCTGGTGGTCCAGTGACTAAGACTGCATGCTCCCAATGCAGGGAGCCTGAGTTTGAGTCCTGGTCAGGGAACTAGATTCTACATGCCACAACTAAGAGTCCTCATGCTGCAACTAAATATCCTGCATACCGCAACTAAGACCCACCCATCTCAGTTAAATAAATAAACCAAATCAAAAATAAATATTAAAAAATTATCGACTTAAATGGGATATATTTTAAGTAATAATTTTTCATTGAATAATATAGCAGATACATATAAAATTGGGCCAGAACTTCAGATCAGCCCAAGCTAGTCACACCAAAGTCATTTAATTCTGGCCAAAGCCAAAAACACTCTCCTTTGTAGTTAACCTCTGCAACCACCTGCTGGTATGTTTCACTAGACCTTATGAAATACCAGCGTAATTCATTGATTCTCTCTCAGGCTATTAATGGGTTCAGGGACCCCAGTTTGGGATTCACTGATGGCAAATCCCTGCAAGACACCCTGTCAGTGGAGAGATTCTATTGAGTTGCTCATTAAACTCTATTCACAATCTGGGAAGTGGGTTCATATATGTCAGAAGGGTTTTTTCCACACCAAGAAGCTAAATAAGAAAGGAGTTGAAAATTAACTTTTACTAAATTGGCTAATTCCGGGTTTCCCTAGTGGCTCAGTGGTAAAGAATTCACCTGCCAATGCCAGAGACACAGGTTCAGTCCTGGTCCGGGAAGATCCCACATGCCATGGAGTAGCCAAGCCCGTGTATCACAGCTACTGAGCCTGTGCTCTAGTGGAGCCCGGGAGCCGCCACTGCTGAGCTCATGTGCTGCAACTGCTGAAGCCCAGAGCCTGTGCTCCACAACAAGAGAAGCCACTGCAACGAGAAGCCCGCACACCACAACTGGAGAGTAACCCCCGCTCGCCACAACTAAAGAAAAGCCCTTGCAGCAATGAAGACCCAGCACAGCCAAAAACAAATAAATAAATAAATAAAATGTTTAAATTGGCAAACTCCAAAATCCAGAAAATCATTCGGCTTCAATGTTCTAGTTAGTTAGCTAACTAGAATTTCCCCACCAAGGGTGCACATGGCCATGTACCGGGGACCAATAAGACAACCCTTTAACTGCCCCCACCAAATGCAAACTAGGACAGCCACTATGGAGAACAGTGTGGAGATTCCTTAAAAAACTGGAAATAGAACTGCCACATGACCCAGCAATCCCACTGCTGGGCATACACACTGAGGAAACCAGAATTGAAAGAGACGTGTACCCCAATGCTCATCGCAGCACTGTTTACAATAGCCGGGACATGGAAGCAACCTAGATGTCCATCAGCAGACACATGAATAAGAAAGCAGTGGTACATATACACAATGGAATATTACTCAGCTATTAAAAAGAATGCATTTGAATCAGTTCTAATGAGGTGGATGAAACTGGAGCCTATTATACAGAGCGAAGTTAAGTCAGAAAGAAAAACACCAATACAGTATATTAAAGCATATATATGGAATGTAGAAAGATGGTAACAATGACCCTATATGCGAGACAGCAAAAGAGACACAGATGTAAAGAACAGACTTTTGGACTCTCTGGGAGAAGGCGAGGGTGGGTTCATTTGAGAGAATAGCATTGAAACATGTATATTATCATATGTGAAACAGATCACCAGTCCAGGTTCGATGCATGAGACAGGGTGCTTGGGGCTGGTGCACTGGGATGACCCTGAGGGATGGGATGGGGAGGGAGGTGGGAGGGGGGTTCAGGATGGGGAACACATGTACACCCATGGCTGATTCATGTCAATGTATGGCAAAAACCACTACAATATTGTAAAGTAATTAGCCTCCAATTAAAATAAATAAATTAATTAAAAAAAACTGCCCCCCACCAAAAGGTGACAGCCTAAGCCGGACTTCCCAGAGAGAACTTCCAGACCCAGAGTGTCTGCTCTGACAAAACCTGAGGTGAGAATGCTGTTCCAACACAATGCTAATCGCATGATTTTTCTCCTGACTCTTCAAGGCTGTGGACAAGAAAAAAAAAAAAAGAATCAGGCTTGCTTCTCCTCTGGAGGTTTGTGATACCTGTGCCACGTGTCTGAGAGACCATTTGATGTTCTGAGCACTGCCCTCTCCAGAGGAGCCCCTTGTTGCCCAATCAGAGACCCAACAACCAGGGCTGGATTCAAAGCCATTAGCCCTGGCTTCTCTCTGCCAAATAAAATGAACAGCAAGGAGAGCCTGAAGGGGGAAAGATGCTACAAAACATGTTGCTTGCAAGGCAAGAGGTGAATGGTGAGCAATGAAGGCTTCTTCACTTTTGTTGCCCCAGGGTCTAGCAGAAGGCCTGGCACTGATGGGAAAGCACTCAAAAACTGTTTGTTGATTGAATGACTGACTGAAAGAGAGCCTTCTTCTTGGTCTGGAGGTCGTTATGCAGGCATTGTAGAGCCGCTCTGTGGGGTCAGAGAATGGAGGGAAGTTGGCATGGGTCTCACGCACCCTGCCAGGACCTACACAGACTATGTTTTTCTCTGCCTGAAAATTTCTCCCAGGCAAAGTTCTCAGAGCCTGCAAGTCTCAAAAGTAGATTCCTTGAAGCTCACTGTGTGCTTTATTCTGCTGAACTCAAGTCGGAGGGACTTAACAGTGCCATAGTGTTGTGCGGAGAATCTGATGAGAGCACCTATATAGAAGTATACTGAAAAAGACAGAAGGCCAGGGAATTCTTGTGAACTTACCAATATGGCTCTACACAGTCTAAATGACTCTTTGTGTTACTTGGCCAAGTAGGTTTCTATCTGTGGGTCTTATCACTGAAAATGCACTTGTGCAGACACCCCCCCCCACACACACACACATTTCATAATGTGGTAAACTCCCGTTTGCCAAAATCCAAATAACTACAACCCTCGAAGTGTCAGAATGCTCTTTATGAGATGCAATGCAATAATCCCTTACATTTGTAGAGGGCTTCGCAGGTCACAAAGTGCTTCCCCATCCATGACCCCATTTGTTTTTTCACTGATGTTCAGAATGGTCCTGACGCTTTGCAAGAGCCTGAGAGAGGGTCCTGTGAAGCATCAAAGAGCGATGACATGTGTAGTGCCAGTGGCCTTGGCTGGGTGAAGGACCTCCAAAGACCAAGCCCCTAGTTGAGGCAGAGACATCAGGGGTACAGTGACTGTCACAGACTCGCAGGAACATAGCAGCACTTGGGAGGCGGGGCTGGTGGACATGACAGCTAGAGCTGACAGCTGAGACTCTTCTGCCCACAATCAGCACTAGGACACCAGAGGAGGCAGAAGGATGGGTGCAACTATCACTCCTTCCTTCTAGCAGCCTTTCTCCATCACTCAGAAGGAGTTTGTTCTGGGTGTTGAGAGTACAGAGACAAACAAGACTTGTCTCCTATGGCACTTCCCCGGCAGTCCAGTGGCTAAGACTCCCCACTCCCATTGCAGGGGACCTGGGTTTGATCCCTGGTCGGGGAACTAGATCCCACATGCTGCTACTAAGAGTTCACAGGCTGCAACTAAAGATCCCACATGCCACAACTAAGACCTGCTGCAGCCAAATAAACCAGTAAACAAAATATTGCTTTAAAAAAGTAGGTGCATTCATAACACAAAATAAGACGTGTCTCCTGGTTCTCCCTGGCCATGTGATTTGTGAGGTCTTCTCCCCTTCAAATCACTCCTCGTTCAGTAGAACCCTAGCTTTCTAAGGGAAAATGTTGAAGGAAAACCAATCACTCCCTCCCATTTCCCTCCCTCTCTATCTCTGAATCTCTTTCTCATACACACACACACACACACACACACACACCTTCACTCAGGGCCACAAAAGCCTCAAGGCTAACCTGGCTGTGTCATGCTCCTCTATTAAGGAGAGAGCACTGAATAAATCAGATCCATGGGAGCAAAATGAAAATTCATAATGCATAGTAACAATAATAGTAATCCCTCATATCTATATAGAACTTACTAGTTTACAAAACATCTCCATCTTTATTCCTTTATTTGATCCTGTGTCCTGTCATCATCTTTCATATTCACCTTCTGATTTTGATCTCCATCTATGAGTGAAGCAAGACTAAGGCAGGGCTAAGAGTCCCTCTGCCCCTCACCTCCCCAGGTAATGAACCTGCCCCCTGGTTTGTCTTTTTGCACCTTTTTCATTTTCTCTTCCCTCTTTCTCTTGCTGTGTTGTCTGTAGAGTATGAAGTTGCCTATGACTCAGCTTCCCAGTCTCTTGGGAGCCTGAAACCCCATGGGAAAAGGCTGCTGATCAGTAGCCCCTCAAATTGGTCCACAAAGCCTTTGGTTCCTGCCAGGATGGGTGGGATGGGGAGGGGAGACCCTCTTCTTTGGGTAGTTCCCAGATGAGCCCTAAACTACTTCAACGGACTGGGCAGCCTAGCCTGGGAGAGAAGGAGCAGTTTCCATAGAACAAGGAAAGGAGGGTGCTGTGAGGTTTTCAGTAGGATGTAAAGGGAGGCTCTGAAGCTGAGAAGGCAGTCACTGAGTGCCGACATACAGAAGGAACCTACTTCGTGCAGAAGATGCTAGTGAAGGGGAAAGAGGAGCCCCCATTGCATCCACTGGGTTTTTAGGCCTTTTCTTTTTTAACCCTAACTAGTTCACTCACCCCCGTTCCCTCCCATGCTCCCATATTCCCTTCATTTCTCCAGTCTCTTCACTGACCCGGTTCTCCCTCCATTCTTCTCAGGCAGCCCCAATTCGCTGAGCTAAAAATGCCCTCAGTGAAAGCCCACTCCAGGTTGTTCTGAAGCCGTCCCAGCCACACGTTCTCACACTCTCCCATCCCTCTCTCTACGTGGTACTTAGCACATGGCTCTGGCCACACCAGTCACACCCTCCACCTGGCCAAGAGCCAGCCCCCGATGGGAATGCCCGAGAAACTAGGGAGGAATAGGGGGTATAAAGCCACTGTGCTCTGGTGATTTGCAGCAGTGGAGGATCAAAGCCTGTCCTCCCCTGGTAGGAGGGGTCAGGGCCGTCAGTCCTGGCGGTTGCAAGCAGGGGGCCCAAACAGCAGGGGAAAGCTGCTTTTAGCAAGTGGCCAGGTTTAAAAGGGACGATTGTGCCTAGTGGTTGCCATGCTGGGATGGGTACAGAGACCCACGATCGCCTCCCTTCAACCCTGGATGTGACCAGGAGTCAGTTGAGGCTTCCAGCCTTGCCCAGCCTTGGAAACTCCCTTCCTTCAGGAAAGGAGATTCATTCCAGCCCAGGAGCCCCCGGCCGAGCTCTTTTCCAGCTCCTACCCTGACGTTTGGGGCCGGCCGAGTTAGCATTGTCGCTCCGGCAGTGGCAGCCAGTGCGGGGCGGGAGTGTGTAATTGCAACCACTTCCTGCCCCAGCTTGCCCTAGGGCTGGCCCCGCCCCTGAGGACAGTCGGGGCGGGGCCCAGGTACAGTGAAGGAGTCCGATTGGTGGGGGGCGGGGTGGGGGCTGCCGAGGGGGGCGGCCCTCAAGGGAAATCAGCTGAGACTCATAAAGGCCGGAGGGGGGTGCGGGGGTGGGGGACGCCCTCGGTTTGAGCCTGCCGCACGAAAAGGGCTGGGGCCTGGGGCATTCTATTGGCACAATCCGTCCCTGCAGAGAAGGATCCAGACAACAGTCTCTCTTGAACTAGTATACGACTAGTTCCAATATTAGCTTTATTCATGAGCACTGCTTCTCTAGGGGCAAATTAGGAGTGAGAAGAGGCAAGGGATGGGGGCTGCTGAAAAGACTTGGGTGGTACACGCACCTTGGTCTGCAAGAGCCTCTCCCTTCCTGGAGCTTCCAGGATTCTCTGACTGCTGGCATCATCGGTCTGTCGTCTACGCAGGCCTCAGAACACCCATTGTGTGCAAAGTCTGTGCTACATCGGGTACCCTGGAGGTCCAAAAGAAGCAGAAAGGCGTCTCTCTCCCCTCAGGGAGCTGGACATTAGGGTGGCAGAGTGGGCAAAACGTGCCTTTGATGGTCAAAGATGCGCCATCCTCATGTATTAGCTGTGTGATCTTGGGCAGGTGCTTATCTTCTCTGAGCTTCAGTCTCCTGATGTGTCAGATGAAGCTAGGGGTGGTGGTAAAGGTCAAATAAAACACACTTTGAAAGCTCTAAAGCACCCTACAAAGGCAAGGAAGGGATGCTCATGTTAAGTGGGGTGGAGGTGGGAGAGATGACCCTGATGGGGGGAAATGAGTGGGTACCAACGATGAGGGCACAAGCTATCCACCGGAATGTTAAAGGAGCTTGCTGCAAGGGGGCTAGCAGAGGCAGGCGAGGTTTGGGGGTGGGTTAAGTCTGACCGGGCTTCCACTTGGAGGTGGTTCTGAGAGGAAAGCCCCCTAAGAAAAGGTAGGCAGGCCAGGTGGAGAAAAAGCCATAATTTCTCTCCTTTTGAAAAGGGCTTGCGATGGTCCTGGTTGCCTTAA
Source organism: Cervus canadensis (assembly GCF_019320065.1). NCBI lineage: Eukaryota > Metazoa > Chordata > Mammalia > Artiodactyla > Cervidae > Cervus > Cervus canadensis. The sequence goes on from NC_057419.1 coordinate 119,109,772, forward strand.
TCATGCCCATGTAAAGAGAGGCCAGCAGTGGGTGAGGAGTTTTGTCTGGGGGGAGGGGGTTGCCTGTCAGCCCTCGAAGGCAGCAGCTGGAAGCGCGCCGCTTGCTCGCATACCATGCCTGCAGCGCGCACACGGCTCACTGGAATGAGCCCGGAATGTCTCCTCTCCTCGCCCTCTGCAGACAGAGGAGAGCCGAGGGGAGCCAGGCACGCTAATGGCAGCTGCAGACCTATAGGCTTCTCGGTCCCCTTGGAACTCTGGCGAGGGCTGCCTAGGCCCAGGTGACCCCTGCCCTGCCTTCCTTGCTCAGCAGCCACTCTGAGGTGGGGTCATCCTCATTTGCTAGGTGGGTGGTGGGGGGAGGGTGTACCCGGGTGTAGCTAGTGATGGCACGTGTTTCAGGGATGCACCCATGTTGTGCATGTCGTGTCTGCATACAAACATGTGTCATACATGTGCACACTCCAAGTGGCATGATTGTGGGATTGCCATTTCTGCTCCTGTCTGACTTTGGACCTCAGTTGTAAAATGAAGAGACTTGCAGCAGAGCCTCTCAGAGGGCCCTTTCAGCTCAAACGTTCACTGTTTCTGCATGTAGGGCTGTGTCTGCTTAAAAAGTCAGGAAGGGCAGTGAAAAAAAAAATCAGCCAAACCAGTTGCGATGTTGGTTGCCGACACTTCAGATGTTTAGGTTTGAAGATTCAACTTTCAAAAGGCCAGTTACTTGGCATCATGTAACGTCTGTTCACTTTCCAAGGAGTGGTCTTACACTGACACCCGGACTGTGGCATGACAGTGTTTGTCGATTTGGTCTGTGTTTACATGTATGTGAGTGTAACTATGGGTGCGGGTTTAAATTGCATCACAGAAGATTCGAGTTTAACAAGATCCTGGAGGTCATCTAGTTGAATCCCTTCCATTTCTGGTTCATTTATTCAACAGCCTTTTTGTGAGCCAGGATCTGTGTGAGGAGCTGCAGAGCTAAATAAGACATAGTTTCTGCCCTCCAGGAGCTCACAGTCTAGCAGGGGGGAGAAACATGTAAACAAATAGTTACAATACAATGTGATAATAGAGGTATAAATCCTACTCTATGGGAGCCCAGAGGAAAGACCAATTAATTCTGCCTGGAGGTGTCTGGGGCAGAAACTGCAGTGACAGTCTCACAATCATTCTACATCCAATGAGATTTTACCTTCACTTCCAAAATATTCATCCTTGTTCTCCTAACCAGCCAGCTTTCTTCTCAGGAAATCTAGGAACTCCTAGTGAGCTGGGAGAGAGATGTTCCCGGCTGGGAGCATAAGGCTATGAGAGGAGAAAGAGCACTGCGGGCCATTCCAATGGCCCATCTGCACAACCCGAAAAGGATTGGCCAAGTGGCATGCTCGGGTCAGTACCGCCCACTGGGAGCCGCCGTGACCCACCCCTCTCAGCTCTAGGCCGGGGAGAGGCTCAGGTGGAGATAGCTGAGTAGGGAGATGGGTCAAAGATGGGGACTGAGTGGGAGCCCAAGGGTACTGAGACTCCAGCCTTTCTTGCCTGGCCAAAGCGGTGTGTGGATGAAGAGCGCCTTCAACAGGGCGTGCCCTTCGCCTTTTCTGCCTGAGGAATGGGGCTGCGCTAGGCATCCTTTCTCCCTGGCCCCAGGCGGCCCTGGTGAACAGCAGTGCACGTTAGTGAGATGGTTGCTAAGGATAACGGGGCAGCCTTACTCCGTGCGGAGGGCAGATTAGAGAGAAGCTAACTGGCAGAGGGGAGGGGAAGACTGTAACCCTGGTTTCAACCTCTGCCCTACCTGCCCAAGAGATAGCTGTGGGAGGCTAATCTCCAGCCCTCAACCTCCACCCCACCTAGCGTCCTTCTCCCTCTCCGCGGGCAAAAGACAAACCACCCTCTGGGCCTACCACCACCCACCCACCCGCGGGGCGGGAGCACTCCCTCCCGTTCCCACCCTTGGATCCCTAAAGCCTGGAGATGCTATGGCGAAGGGAACCCTGGGAGTGCGCCTTGAATGACCCCCAAACACATCTGGATTTTTGGAGTTCAGGCCAGCCCCCGAAACGGACCCCAGGGAAGTCGGCCAGCGGGAGGGGGCGGGGGAAGGGAGCTGCAGAGCCAAGCAAAGGGCCCGGCGTTTAGGACTCCCGGCCCCACGACTAGGACCGTCCCAAACTTCCTGTTTCTTCCGGCCGCTCTGACCCCGGGGCTGCAGCTCCGAGATAGCTCGGGGCCTGGAAGTGCATGCTGGGTAAGCGCAGACGGACGGAGTAGGCGAGCTGCTCGCTGTCGCTGTCGCTGTCGCCGCGGCGCAGGGCCGGTGTGGGCGCGCGCTCGCCTGCCTTCCCCGGCGGTCACGCTTTGCATGTGGGCTGGGCAGCGGGCAGGTGGCAGGGAGGCCCCCGCGCCCGGGGCTCTGGGAGGAGCCTGAGCCGGGGCGGGGGCGGAGGGGGAAGGGGAGGAGGCGGCCGGAGGGGCGGGGGTGTGGGCCGGGAGTTTCTGCATTTTAAAGGCAAGCCGAGTCGGCAGCTTCGGAGGCCGAAGTTCCAGGCGGCCTCGCCGCGCCGAGTACGCGGAATCCTGGAGGGGCCGCGCAGCCGGCTCGGCCCCAGGCGGGCCCCCGGCTCTCACGCCTCCTGAAGCCCTAGGAGGGGTCGCTTAGGACGAATAAAAGGAAGTCCTTCTCTACTCTGCAAGGAGGAAATTTAACGGAACGGGTGACCCCCCCCCCGCCCCCCGCAAGATGAGCCAGATTTATGGGCAAATACCTGACTCCAGAGAGAAACCCAGGCGATCCCAATCGTGGCAGGGTGACGGCAGGAAAAGGCAACATTTTCCTCAGTGCCTGCATCCTCAGGCTAGACGGCATGAAGTGGGGGGGGGGGGCGCTGAAACAGACGACTGCTATCCTGAGGCGCCTTCTCCCCAGCAGCCCCACTCTCCTCCCCGATGCTGCTACTTAGCTCCCGCTTCGAGACGCCAGGGCAGAGGAGGCGCCAGGGAAGGATGGTTAACTATGTAAAGATGAGATTAACCCCCCCCCCCCCGCCCCGCACCTGCACTATCGTTTGGGGTCAGACCCTCTGGATGCCATCGCATCTCCCACTCCCATCACCTCTCAATAGTCCCCACTCTCCGGCTCCGCCACAGATCTGCGTGGCACGTCGATGAAACCTGTAGTTATGCTCTCGGTCTGGGGTGGAGGTGGGAGGTAGGACACGCAGGGGCCCACGTCACAGATTATTGCTCCCATTATGAAGATAAAGAAACGGAGGCATCCCAGAGAGCTTAGACCTTTGCTGAGCTCACACAAGGAATTAGTAATAGAGGTTAAAACACACCTTGGAGATGGGGAGCAGGGGTGATGTTTAAGACTCAGATTAGGCAACCAGTAAGTCTCTCCAGACTCCATGTCTCCCATAGCTGAGTGCTGCCTTAGCAATCCTCTCTTATCCTCTCTCTGATGGCACAATGCACTTATGGTTTTTTTTTTTTTTTTTAATCACGTTTCTGTCACCCATGCTATGCTGGACTGTGAGTGTCTCAGTGACCGGGTCTTGATATGTATTATGTTATATGTTATCTCAGTGCCTAATAAAGTGCCTGGCACATGGACATCATTCAATAAATGTTACTTTCTTGAACAGTAGGAATCAGGAGTCCAGACTCCCAGCTCTTTTCGAGTCAAAATGCTCTCTTATCTACCCATCTACCTGGCTTAGAAGTACTCCTTAAGGGGTAAGATCTTTCTATTGTCACATACCCCTGATGCTGGAGTCTGCACTTAGAGGGGCTTTCAAAAGTAGACACAGAGGGTGAGGGGCCGTCTTGGGCTGGCTGATTAGCTCACCTCGTCAGGGGCAGGCTCAAGCTGCCCAGTTACAAATCTGTTATGTATGTTCTGTACTCCGGTGCCCTTCTCCCGAACCAAAATATAGCAGGCAGTGCAAACATTTATGCAAATGAGCCAAGAGCCCTGCTGCTTTCAAAAATAAATGATGGAGCCCATATCAGTAGTTGCAGTGTGTCTTGGCAGGGCTCGGAAGGGGCCCTGCCCGCCCCTCGCTAGTTCTCTCGGGAAGCCGGCACAGTGAGAAGCAGTGTCCCCTACCCACGTAGTTTCCCCCTGCTTTCCAAAACTACAAACAGCCACAAACCACATGGCCCACAAGCAACAGAGATTTGTGGCCTTTGGAACCTCCCAGGGCAGGGGTCAGTCAGGAGGTCAAAGGGGGTGTAGGCATCACACAGTCCAGAGTCATTACTCTAATGCCCTCTGGGAGAGTTTCAAATCAATGGACCTATTTGTCCTCCCTCCAGGGAGGGCTGGGGGTAGGGCAGTGGGGGTCCATTATCATGCCCACCCCACCCCCTATAACACTGCCTTCAAGAAGCTCACTCCAGGCCTGGTATCCTGCAAATCTCCCCACTACCAGAAAAAGCAGAAACCGGAAGTCGGACGATTTCTGTGGGGATGGGCAGGCAGGATGCGTTCTTTGGATTCTAGGTTTTAGGAATCTAGGAGTCTGGACTTTTATTTGGGAGTCTGTGGCATTTGAAACGGCAGTGGGGTAACCTATGGGCCACTGTTAACCCGCCACATTTTTGTAGCCAGCCAATTTCCAGCAAGACTGTGCCCTGGCCCATGATTATCCCTGTTCCTTTTGGGAGAGTTTTAGAATCACTCCCTGTGGGAAAGAGGTGAGATAGTACAGTGAATGGATGAGGTCCTGAACTTGGGCGTTGGCTAGACCTGGATTCCAAACCCAGTTCTGCCACTAACCAGCTGTGTGGCCTCTTCAAGTTACCTTCTCTGAGCCATAGTTTCCTTATCTGTTCAAACAGGATAATAATACTACTCACCATAGGAGACTGTTATTGGGTTAAATATGATGTGTATTGGGCTTCCTCAGAGGATAAAGAATCCACCTGTAGTGTGGGAGACCTGGGTTCAATCCCTGGGTTGGGAAGATCCCCTGGGGGAGGGCCTGGCAACCGCCCCCCCCCCGCCAGTATTCTTGCTTGGAGAATCCTATGGACAGAGGAGCCTGATGGGCTACAATCCATGGAGCCGAAATGAGTCGGACACGACTGAGCGACTAAACACAGCACAGCACATGATGTGTACTATGCACTTGGCAATTTCTTTTTTTAAACAAAAATTACTTATTTTACTTTTGGCTGTGCTGGGTCTTGGTTGCTGTGCAGGCTTTTCTCTAGTTGCGGCACGTGGGCTCAGTAGTTGTGGCACACAGGCTTAGTTACTATTCAACATGGGATCTTCCTAGACCAGGGATCGAACCCCTGTATCCTGCGCTGGCATGGGGATTCTACCACTGAGTCACCAGGGGAGCCCTTGGCGCTTTCTTAAATGCTCATTAAGTTGTAGCTGTGGTGACCATTCTTATTTAGTGTTGTTGTAAGTAAGCAATGTCCTGCCTGTTACCTGTCAAACCTGGGGCATTTCTCAAGTCACTCCCTAAGATCCTGGAGAGATGGAATTGCTCCAGGCGCCCCTCCCTTTCCAGCATTTGGGTAATCATTATCAGGATTGACTTGGGAAGTACCTAAGATGCTGCAAGGATGGCGTTGGCCACAGGTAGTATCCTCTGAGGGGATTTAGCTTTGTTGACTAAAATGGTTTTAAGTGGTCAGCTGGGGGCTTGGGGGAACTCTCCCTCCCTGGGCTCTAAAACACAGGCCCGTGATTTCTAAGGCCAGGCTAGTACCGTGGCTCTAGGCACTAGCTAAGTGTGTATTTACAATAAGGCAGCTTTGAAAATGTTTTGCCTGATTTACTTGATAACTTCGATCTTTAAATGGCCTTTGTTTAAAAATTTACCCTGGTGTGGAATGAGAGAGAGAGAGAGAGAGAGAGAGAGAGTTCACTTTTAATTTCAAATTTTGGAGGCGGGCACTAGCAGGCCGGGGAGCAGCGGCTCCCTCCGTGCTGGCCAAGATGGGCAGGGACACACAATCTGGTTCTGCCAGAAGTTCACGAATATGTAGCTCCAGCGCTGCTTTTGCAGGGCACTTTCATGACACTTTTGGATTCGTCCTTTTTTTTTTTTTTTTTTGGTGAGTTTGTACTGCAAAGGGGAGGGAGGCTGAGTCCCACCAGCCTCTAGCTTCCTGAGGTTGGAGACCTTGTCATCACCCCCCATAGGACCAGGAGCTTTCCGACGGCGGGGTCCTAGTCTCCCCAGTTAGGCTGGCGGTTCCCCAGAGTGGGAACCGAGAGCGCAGCCTCGGTCCTCGGAGCATCTTCCCCCACCGGCGTCCGGTGCACTCGTTGGTATTCGAGGCGCCCGGAGGCTCAGCACCCGCGGCAGAGCAATTGGCGCGAACGAGGCCCGGAAAGGATGATGCCTCGGGGGCCCTAACTCCCCAGACCTCTGCTGGGGAGGGGAGAGGGGAGCCGCACGCCGCCCGCGGAGGGAGGGGCCACGTGGTGGGGAGCTGCAGAGGGGACGCCCCCGGAGTCCGTCCAAGACCTTTTGTCTGTCCCCCGCGCAGAAGCCCCCTCCCCAAAGAGGGATGGCACCGGGGACGGAGCGAGGCAAGGCGGTGGCGGGGTGGGGGGGAGGCGGGGGCGAGAGGGGAGGGGAGAGGAGCGGGAGGGAGCACCATGGGGGCTGGGAGAGGCTGGAGGGGTGGAGGGCCGGAGGCCGAGCCGAGAGGAGCGGCCGGAGCTGCCCCAGAAGGCGAGGAGGAAAAAGCGGAGGAAGGAAACCCATCCTGCCCCCAACCCCCGAGTGTCTCCTGTTACCAACCGAAAGGTGCTGCCTCAGGAAGAGGTGATCGGAGCCGTTGAGAGCAGTCGGTCACGTGAACCGAGCCGAGAGAGAGCGAGAGGGCTGGAGAGCCAGTGCGAGAGCGAGCCGACAGACAGACCGACCGACAGACAAAGAGCCCGAGAGGGAGGCCGGCGGGGACCGCGAGAGGAGGAGGAGCCGGAGGAAGGGCAGCGCGGCCCCGGGCCTCCCCCTCCCCTTCCCTCTCCCCCTCTGCAGCCTCAACTCTCCGGTCTCCCACTTGGGGAGCCCAGTGATCGAGGGAGGCAGCCCTTTATTCCCCTCGCTGTCTCAGTCTGCCCGTGCAGCTGGGCTTGACGCTTCCCGTTCCCGGAGCGACAAAATCAGCTGTAACTGGGCCTGGTAAATACTCCTTTCTAGATTGCAAACAAAATAAGGGCAACTCCCTGTTATCCGCAGGGGCGCTTCCCAGGGGATCTGGGAATCCGGAATCTTCTAGACCTCAGAGCTACCCCTGTCTCCCGGAAAGTCCGTTGGGACCCCGCGGGGTAGGCACTGTTGTCCATCGGCAAAGAGAAAGGAGGCTTGGTGAGGAATCCACGGGGCCAGGCACTGTGCTGGGTCCGGGGGGCCGCTGAGATGGAGAAGGCTGTGCCTTCCCTTCTGGGAGCCTCCACTCTGGAAGAAGAGGGGCTCACAGTGGGACAGTCAGAGCTGACCCTGAAAGGGGCTCTACCCAGAGCTAGCAAAGAGCTAGAGGGAGTATGGAGGAAGAAGTGACCGAGGAACTGCAAAGCTTCTTGGAGGAAGGATTTGAACATGGCCTTGAAGGCCAAGGAGGGGTTTGGGGGCTGTAGGTACAGGTGGAGGGATTATTCTGAGCAGAAGGGCTGGAGCCAGGCTGGGTCCTTCTAGCAGGAACATGCACTGGTTCATAATTATAAAGGTAAATCTGCTGTTTTAAAACAAATTGGATTGTAAACATTGCTATTTTTCTTTATCTAATTGCAGGCCCTACTGCTGGCCCCTTGTTCATGCTGATTACGGGGAATTGGCTATAATTTTACAAAGTGCTACCAGTTCAATGAAAACTTTCCTCAGCCCGCTTTTTCCATCGGGGAAGCACGGCTAGGAGGAAATGAAGTCAGTATCCTGTTCCCTGTCCCCCTTCCCCACAGGGCTCGGAGGTGGCCACCCACTGACAAGTCTGGACCAAGGGCACAGAGAGATCTGCCTTGGCCTGCCCTCCCCTCTCACTGCCCACTGGGCCTCACCACTGGACTCACTGGGCAGGGATTCCAGGTCCCTCCGAGCAGCTCTGGCATTCCTTGGCTATCCTGGGCCTTTCTTATTGGTATATTAATCATGTAAATTCCTTTATCTTTGTTTTTTAGCTTGCAACATGCAGTCAACTCGCTGTTATTCTCAGGGTCTTCCAGGATGCTCTGAGATTCCAGTATCTCCCTGACCTTAGACCCCCTCCCAGGTCCGGCCCGCTAGGAGCTGGGGCCTGAAAAAATACAGGGGTGTTTTAGTGGAAGGAAAGACATGGGAGCTGCAAGCCTTGGGTGGCAGGCCCTGTACATGGAGTTCCCAGGATTAAGTATATGACTTGAGATATGGCTGACTGGGTTGCTCAAGGCAAGGGGACCCAAGTCACATAGGAAGGCTATGGTCCTAATGGCACCCTCCTCAACATTCTGGTGAAAAGGCTGTCCCTTCCCCAAGCACTTTGCAGACACAGGGTATTTACATCATCAGCATGATGAACTTTTTCATGACGGTTACTCATCTGTTCCTTCATTCAGTCCTTTATTCCACAAACATCTCTTCAGCATCTGTGTGCTCCTCTGTGTTCAGGGCTGGGGATCAAGTCCCTCCCCACCAGGAACTTCTGCTCTCCTGACAGAGAGATCACAAATTCTGAGAACAGGAGAGACTGTGTCCCTTTGTTCCTGATCCAAGAAGGGTTAATTAGTCGAAGAAAAGGACAGTTGGGGAAAGGTAGAAAGCACATTTATAAAAATTTGTAAAAAATTTGGAAAACAGAGAAAAGAAGAAACATCATTTTTATTTTTTAAATACATTTATTTATTTATTTATTTATTTATTTTTGGCTGTGCTGGGTCTTCCTTGCTACACGGGCTTTTCTCTGATTGCAGCGAACGGGCCTACTCTCTGTGGTGTGAGCCGCTCATTGTGGGGGCTTCTCTTGCTCTAGGGCACGTGGGCTTCAGCAAGCTGCAGCACGTGGGGCCAGTAGTTATGGCTCCTGGGCTCTGGAGTGCAGTAGTTGTGGCACACGGACTTAAATTTATAAGATAAATTTGTGGCACACTTACTTAAAATTATAAGAATTTCCTCATGTTATTAAAAAGTCCTTGTAAACATCATTTTAGTTGCTCTGTGGCATATGGGATCTTCCCAGACCAGGGATCGAACTGGTGTCTCCTGCACTGGCAGGCAGATTCTTTACCACTGAGCCACCAGGGAAGCCCAGAAACATAATTCTTAGCCAATCATTTTGTTATACTACTCCTGAGCTGTATGGCATTGAGTCTCTGGGAGACTAAATTTTCTCACCTGTAAAGTAGGAGTAAATGCCTCACAGGGTTGTTGTGTAAAGACATGTGATAATTTATCTAAGTAGAATGCCAAGCCCAGGCCTGATATTTAATAGGTCCTTGATAGTTTGCTTGTACCTAGTATTGTTTTTTAATATTCATTTTTATTTATGTATTTATTTGGCTGTGCTGGGTCTTAGTTGTGGCATGGGGGATCTAGTTTCCTGTGTGTTTGTGCTAAGTCGCTTCAGTCGTGTCTAACTCTTTGCACCCCTATGAACTGTAGCCTGCCAGGCTCCTCTGTCCATGGGATTCTCCAGGCAAGAGTACTGGAGTGGATTGCATTTCCTTCTCCAGGGGATCTCCACGACCCAGGGATGGAACCTGGGTCTCCTGCACTGCAAGCAGATTCTTTACCACCGAGCCACCAGGGAAGTCCCATTGTTAAATAACTACTATCCGAAGACAGTTAACTGTGGTTAACATTTTGGTGCATTTTCTTCTAGTCTTTTTAAAAATTCATAGTTTTCCCACACAGTTAGTGTCAACTCAATATACCACTTTATAGCTGGCCTTTTTTTACTTTTACTTAAAATTATAAGAATTTCCTCATGTTATTAAAAAGTCCTTGTAAACATTTTAGTGGCCATGTAAGAGCCCATTGTGTCATCCTGTTGCTTTTTAAAAGCTACCAGGTTATGTATCAATTATTTTCAATAAAGCTGGGAGAGAGAAAATAAATGAAAGTTCCCAGGCCTACTGTCTCCTTTCTCCTTTACCCATGACTAGCCCAGCAGCACTGTGTCTTTGCTGAAGACAATTAGGAACCACCTGTTTCCCACCCCTCACACTCAGATTGTTACTTCCTGTGACAGGTATTGGTCCTTCCACAAGTATTTATCCTTCCACACACTCATTGGCAACCAGACATTCTCAGGCCTTGTGGTACCATTTTGTCAGTCAACACAGTCTCTACCTCAGACGACCCTATCTTCTTCCCCGTCACCACCTTTGCCTCCCAACTCGCAACTCTTTGGATGTCAATTCTATTTTCACCCTTCCAGCCAAAGATGGCACCTTCACTGCATTACAACCTCAGTTTCAGGTTGTTTTGTGTGATTTTTTGCTTTTTAATTTAATTTAATTTATTTTTTGTGGCCACGTGTCACAGCTTGCAGGATCTCAGTTTCCTAACCAGGGATTGAAACCCAGCCACAGAAAGCCCAGAATCCTAACCACTGTGATACCAGGAAACTCCTTACAACCTCAGTTTTGATGTCACCAAGAAAGTAGGCCAGGAGGCAAGCACTGTAGCCACTGGTCCCCTTCTCTCCTGGGCTGTGCTGGAAAACAATTATACAGAATAAGGAGCCAGTGGTTGGGGGGTGGGTGTGGAATGGGGAGTTGGTGCTTGTTTTGGGCCATTTATTTTTTCATTAGATAAGGTCCTCTAACCCCTCCGAGTTTCTCCAAATTGGGGCTGGAATCATCAAATTGATGGCTTGCTGTGGGGAGACCTAAAGTCAGCAGATGTGTTTCTTAATGCAGTCCTCCAGCATTAAAGAGGGACATTCTTAGATATCCAGAGTATTTAGTATAAAGCAGGCAGTATGGGGTTCTAAAACAGGAGACTTCCCTTGGGGAGAAGAGAATGAAAAACTCTCTGGGGTTCTAGGAGAGACAAGGAGTTGTAGTCAATGAGAGAGTTTCAAGGGCAAGGGCTCACTCAGTGAAACATCTCAGGCATTTCAAATTGGTGGGAAGAGAATGGATTATTTAACAAATGATTTGTGGATATCTGATTGTTCGGGGGGGGGGGCATTAGCACCTCATGCCATCTGCCAATGTAAATTTCATAGTTAAATTGTAGTAGCCTGATGAGTCAGGTTCTTGGTTGCAAACCGCAGAATCTGATTCGAACTGGCTGAAGCAGGAAAGGAGTTTGTTGGAAGGCTGTTGGGAATCTCACCGTGACTATGTTAAAGAATTAGCCTCGAACAGCATTGAAACAAACAAGTATACTATCAAGGGTGAAACAGATCACCAGCCCAGGTTGGATGCATGAGACAAGTGCTCAGGACTGGTGCACTGGGAAGACCCAGAGGGATGGGATGGGGAGGGGAGGCGGGAGGGGGGATCGGGATGGGGAACACATGTAAATCCATGGCTGATTCATGCCAATGTATGGCAAAAACCACTACAATATTGTAAAGTAATTAGCCTCCAACTAATAAAAATAAATGCAAAAAAAAAAAATGAAGTAAAAAAAAAAAAGCCTCAGGAAAAGGGTGGGAAGCAGGTGAGGCAGGCCCGGTCGGGATCATGCCACAGGACAGGCTTGCTCAGGATGCTGTGACCGCATGGTCTCCTCCGAGGCTTGCTGCTCTTCTGGATGTCTGGGTGCTGAGACCTCCAGGAATAATTGCTGTTCTCCCCTGCAGTGCTGTATGCTCAAGTTCCAAAGTCCAAAGGGAGAGAAGGCATCTGACTGGCAGATCTTGGGCTGCATCCCTGCTACCTAGCTGCCAGCGGGTAGAGAGATGGAGTATCTCCCTTCATGTGTCTTAGAATTTGCTTCAAACCATTAGTGCTTGTATACTGAGCAGCTCAAAATAAAAAAAAATGTCCAAATACAGTTGCTGATGTTGCTTGAGCATTGTCAATTTGCTATACATATTCCCCTCACCATCTTTGCCTCTCCCCACTCTCTAACCTTCCCCCTGAGCCTGGGATGGGGGTTCTTTAAGGACTCTGGATGCCAGTCTCATTTCCATTCTTCCAGCCAGAGATGATACTCTCATTGCTCTACAAATTATTTATATTATTTCATTTAATCCTGAAAACCACCCTGTAAGTTGGAAACTATTATTATCCTCACTTTATAGTGGAGGAAGCTGAATATGCCCTTGGTTACAGGGCTAGTAAGTTGATTTTGGTTCCAGCTCCATCTGACTCCTGAGTCAATGCTTGCACTACCGACTCTGCTCCAGAGTGGAAAAGAATGGCAAACAATAAGACCATAAGAAACCTAGAAGAAAATAGGGGAATATTCTTCTGGTCTTGAGAATAAGGAAAGTCTTTCTAGGCATAAAGGTAAACGAAGATACAATAAAGGATGTGAAAATATATTGTTATGTAAAAATATAAAACTTCTGTATTAAAAAACTAATAACACCACAAGGGCTTCCCTTGTAGCTCAGTCAGTAAAGAATCTGCCTGCAATGCAGGAGACCTGGGTTCGAGTCCTGGGTCAGGAAGATCCCCTGGAGAAGGAAATGGCAACCTACTTCAGTATTCTTGCCTGGAGAATACCATGGACAGAGGAGCCTGGCAGGTACAATCCATGGGGGTCACAAGAGTCGGATACGACTTACCAACACCACAAGCGAAATTACAAGGCAAAGAGTATTTACAATATATGACAAAGTTTAAGAATCTTTGGTGGAGAAGGAAAAAAACCCACTCCAGTGTTCTTGCCTGGGAAATCCCACAGACAGAGGAGCCTGGCAGGCTACAGTCCGTGGAGTCATAAGAGTCAGACACGACTGAGCAACTGAGAACAAGAATCTTTGGTGTATAAAGAAGTCTTACAAATCCACATGAAAAACAAAATACCTAGTTAGAAAACTAGGCAAAGGACGTGAAGTGGCAATTTGCAAAACAAGAAATACTATTGGCCTATAAACTAGGAAAAATATTTAATATTGCTGAAAAAATGCAAATTCAAGTTCAAATCCTGGTATATCAACATAGACTATTTTACCCATATAAATGTTTACATTTTACTTTATTTTAATAATATTTGTTTAAATAATACACTGCTGGTAAGAGTTAAGGGAAGCATGTTTTAAAAATCTGCCTGATTGAAGGATAATTAGCTACAATTAATGTCCATTTAAATTGTGTAATTTATTGAGTTTCAGTATATATCCTGACCCTGAAAATCGCTCAGTTGTGTCCGACTATTTGCAACCCCATGGACTGTACAGTCTGTGGAATTCTCTAGGCCAGAATCCTGGAGTGGGTAGCCTTTCCCTTCTCCAGGGGATCTTTCCAACCCAGGGATCAAATCCAGGTCTCCCGCATTGCAGGTAGGTTCTTTGCCAGCTGAGCCACTAGGGAATCCCGAGAATACTGGAGTGGGTAGCCTATTCCTTCGCCAGAGAATCTTCCTGACCCAGGAATTGAACTGGAGTCTCCTGCATTGCAGGCGGATTCTTTACCAACTGAGCTATCAGGGAAGCCCTATCAGTATATACACCTACTGATAAAACCAGTGCCACAATCAAGATACAAAACATATCCATGGCCCCCCAAATTTTGCTTTTTATAGTCCATCTCTTCCCATACCTCTCTCCCCTGCTTTATGTCACTATAGTTTTGTTTGTATTTTCTGGAATTTCATATAATTACATTATACAGTATATAGTATTTTAGTCTGATTTCTCTCACTCAGAATAAATGTTTTTGAAGTTCACCCACATTGTTACCTGTATTTGGATTTATTCCTTTGCATTGCTGAGTGGTATTCCATTGTAATAAATATACCATTAAAAAATTATTCACCTGGTGATAGTTATTTGGGTTGTTTCCAGTTTGCAGTGACTGTGTTATTATGAATAAAACTTGTCTGAACATTCCAGTGGGAGCCTAAACTAGTAAAATCTTTTAATAGCTCAATATGGCTCTGTATGTCAAAATATTAAAAATACACCTACCAAAATTACATGATGTACAAGATTTGCTTCTAAATAATTTCCATTGGCAGGAAGAAATAAGAAATAAGTAGGTGAAAAACTATTGGTCATCACTTGATAATTATTGAAAAGAGGAGATGAGTACATGGGGTTTGTTAAACTATTTAACTTTTACACATGTACCAGTCATAAAATTTTAACATGCATACCTCTTGATCTAGTTTTTTGTAAAGTCACATATGCACAAAGAATGTTCATAAGAGATTATATTTATTTAATAGAAAAAGCTAAACAATCTATACACCTAACAAAAGAGTGGGTAAATAAATTATGGCACACTCACTGAACAGAATACTATGAAGTCTTTAAAAATCATGTTTTCAAAAAATATTTAATGACATTGAAAAATATAATATACATTTTATATAAAAATATAGGTTACAGACCAATTGTATATAGCATGATTCTGTTTTGTTTAAAATAAAATATACTGTAAAATACAAAGACTGAAATGTTAGCAATAGTAGGCTATGTGGTAGGATTATGAATTTTTTTATGATCTTTACAGTTTCTGGTATTTTAAAAATTTCTACAATGAGGTGTGATACTTTCATAAAGTTTTTAATGGAAGAAGAATAGTATTTCATTTTTCTCTTTTATTTTGCATTCCTTCCAATTCTTTTCCCCTTCATTGTCTTCTTTTTAACTCTACAAGATCAATGGTGGTAGTTTAGTTGCTAAGTTGTGTCCGACTCTTGCAACCCCATGGACTGTAGCCTGCTGGCTCCTCTGTCCATGGGATTCTCCAGGCAAGAATACTGGAGTGGGTTGCTATTTCCTTCTCCAGGGCATCTTCCCAACACAGGAATCGAACCTGGGTCTCCTGCATTACAGGTGGATTCTTTACCCACTGAGCTATGAGGGAAGCCCATAAAATTGATAGAACAACTTTTTTTTAATACTCCCACAGGCTGGAAGTAGTACATTCTCAGAACTAGGTGGAACGTTAGAGACTAAGACCGATTCCATTTTTTTAGATGAAGAAATTGAAGATTAAAGAAGGGAAGTGGCTTGTTTAAGGCCAGCCACACAGAAAGTGGGTATCAGAACCAGGACTAGAAATCAAACCTCCTGAGGCCAGCTCTAGGGACTTTTCTTTCACTGCCTCCTCAAGGAAAGGGTCCCAGTTAAACCCAGCTGCTGGCAGAGCAGGACTAGGCATTCTTTAATAGGAGGCTCTAAACAGGAGACACTTGCTCTGATTTCTAATCCTGGCCCTACTGCTGGCCACAGACAACCCTCCCCCATTATTCCAGGCCTCAATGGACCTCCCAGCTCCACACACTGACCAATCCCCGCAGCCCTGGCCAGAGGCTAAATTAGGATCTGTGCTGCAGGAGAAGACTTTTGTTCACTCCCACCTCCCAGATCCGTCTGATGGAAAGGCAGACAGGGGCAGAATAGGGGTGAATCCAGAGACCGTCCTCCCTTCAAGGGTCAAGGGCAGCACTTTCCACATAGGCAGTCAGGCAGGCACCTTTTCACTAGAAAGACAAGGGCAAGTCCAGGGCTCCAATGGAGGATACTCAGAGCCGGCGTTCTAACCAGGGGCGAGTCTGGCTTCTCTTGAGACATCTCTCCTATCAGCCTGCGTGGTTCTTTGGGGCCCTCAGCCTGCTGGATCAGTAGGGCCAGGCCTGGAGGTCCTCCTGGGGTCCCCGAGTTAGCTTAGGGAAGGGAGTGGCCCAGTGTAGGGTGGTTCTTGAAAGGCCTTTGGGAAACAGGGGCGGGGCGCCGGGCGCAGGGAGTGTTGAGAGCTGCTGGAGGAGAGGCAGAAAAGATCGAGATGCCACCCGTGACCCCCGGTTAAAGGAACTGGAGCGACAGGAAGGAAGGGACCATCCTCTCTTCACCTTCATTCCTGGAAGCTCTGTCAGAACTCCTCCGTGCTGGGAAACCCAGCGGAGAGGACGGGGACTCCCTCAGGATTAAGAGGGGGTCCCCAAAGCTGAAAAGGAATTTCTCTTCCTGTGAGATAATTGGACTTGTCCTGTCTCCCTCGGCGCCTCAGTTCCCCCTTTCTGTAAGATGGAGCAGCAATAGCCTTCCTGGCCGCACCTCCTTGGGGAGAGAAGTGAGAATGCGTGAGAATCAGGCACAGCATTGTCGAAGCATCTCTGGTTTCAGGCTCAGCACGGAGGGAGGGAGGCGTCACACTAAGAGAGGTACAGCCCATTTTGGTACTTTTACTGACAGGTACTGCAAGGCTGGGCATTTAGCTCTGGCCTTTTTCAAGACTAGGACATTCTTCAACACCTTCACTCTTAAATTTCCAGGGTTGTTTTGGGAGAAAGGGAGGGGGCTCAAAACTTGCCTCTCCACCCTCCCTGGCCCAGTAGGGGGAACTTGCTCAAAGATGAAAGTGATCCCTCAGTGCTCAGCATCTTTCCAAGTGGAAAGAATTCCTTTGGTGGCATGAGGTGACCCTGTCTCTAAGTCTGTGGAACATTGTCCCAACCTTCCTTGCTTGGAGTTCCTGAGATCTGGAAAATGAGCTGTCTCTTTCTAGCTGTAATACTGTGTGTGTGTGTTGGAACAGTTTGTGGGGAGAAGGAGGGGGAGAGGGGCAGGCGAAGTAGGTAAAGGGGAGGGAAATGGGAAGTGATGTTGCAGGTATTAACCTGCCCAGTAGATTTTGTTTCCCCTCCTATGAATGCTTAGGGAAAAAAAGACCCTCAAAGCCAGAGAGTAGCTTCAGAGTGAATTTTCTGTATTTAAGGCTTTTCAGACCCAGGTAGCCCTCTGCCCACCTAAGCAAATGAAAGATAAGGTGAAAAAATAAAAAGAAGAGGTCAAGGTAAACATGTGACTCTCCTTTTTACCTCATGATCTTTGTAGAAAAGATGCCAGTGGCAGCAAAGCTAGAAGCCTAAATGACAACGTGGAGGAAGCAAGGACCAAGGGAAGAAAAAGGAAGCTGACCACGTGTCTTTCTTGAAAGACTTTCCTTTATTTCTCTGTAGCCAAAACTGTGAGCTCAAGGGACTTACAGTGTGGGCAAGGAAACAGATGATAAGAAACAGCTAGAGAACTAGGCATGAGAGCAGAGCATCAAGATTTAGCAAAAAACAAAAACAAGAAAACCCCAAAATCAGACTGGATGAAAAAGCTGAGGTGGTCGGAATCAGGGGAGACTTCTCAGAGGAAGTGAGTCTTGAACCCTGACTTGGAGAATTGAGGTATGGAAAGAGGTGGGGAGGGTATCTCTGACTCCAGGAACAGGAGGAATCTGAATCCTTGTGTAGTGGGAGGGTGCTGCAAAAGGACAAAGGCTGCAAAGAGCAAGATTTGTTGAGGGAGGAAGATATGGCTGAAGAGGAAGGTGCAGGTTTCAAGGTCATTGTGGAGATCTGAAGAGAATGTACTGTATTGGTGGGATGGAGGAAAGAAACTATTTCCCTTTTGAGAACACGGAAGCTCCAGGATATGGTGGGGGAGGCTCTCCCAATTTCCTCAACACTTGCAACAGAAGCACTGCTCAGGCCTCTGCCTCCTGGTGCCCCCTCTTCCCTCCATGCTTGCAGGGCTAAGGGGTAATTTATAAGATAAGAATATTGATCCCACAGACGAAAAATCAGTGCAATTATTTTACAATCCTACTGTGAATGTGCAGGTCGCTGCGTGGGTGTGTATGCTTGTGTGCATGCACACGTGTGTGTGCTACTCTACAAGGACACACACAAAGCATGTCTTGTATTCTGTAAAGCTGAAGCAGAGCAGGTGGCAGTCTGTCTGGCACTCTGAGGCAGACTGCACGGCATAGCGAGCAGGGCACAGGGCTTGGATTAGAATCTCGGCTCTGCCATTGTCCATTTGGGGGAACTGGTTAAGTCTCTTCATCTCTCTGAGTCTCATGGCCTCACCTGTAAAATCAAGATAACAGTACCTGCCCCATGAGGGGAGGGTGAAATGAGATCAACCATAAAGCACATGGCTCATGTGAAAGTCACTCAGTCGTGTCCAACTCTTTGCCACCCCATAGACTATACAATCCATGGAATTCTCCAGGCCAGAATACTGGAGTGGGTAGCCTTTCCTTTCTCCAGGGGATCTTCCCAACCTAGGGATCAAACCCAGGTCTCCCTCATTGCCGGCGGATTCTTTACCAGCTGAGCCACAAGGGAAGCCCAATTCATAACCTGGCTCATAACAGGTGCCCAAGCATGGACAACTTTCTATGTTAGTTACCCACTCCCCCAGCCTGCATCACCCCCGGGGAACTTGCTCTGCAAGCCTAAATGCCCACCGCTTCCCACCCACCAAGCCCCAGCTCCTTTGTTGAAAGAGCTGTTCAAGGCAGTGCGAGGCACTGTTTGAGTGGGATGGGGGATACAAACATGAAGCAGGCAACATCTTGATAGCTGTGGAAACTAGGTGATGGGGTTCACTGTACAATCCAGTCCTTTCTAGGGGATTGAAAAGTTTGAAACCCAAAGTATAAAATGAAGCAGAAGCAGTCCTTGTCTACAAGAAGGTTACATCCATCCCATAGTTACAGCAAGCCAGCAACTCACTTGTATGCC
This sequence comes from Cervus canadensis, assembly GCF_019320065.1. NCBI lineage: Eukaryota > Metazoa > Chordata > Mammalia > Artiodactyla > Cervidae > Cervus > Cervus canadensis. The sequence continues at coordinate 119,128,371 of NC_057419.1, forward strand.
TGCCTGGCAGAATGTGCAAGGAGGCCCTCGAAGAGAGACTACTGAGGCTTCACCTGAGACACCTTTCAGAGGTGAGCAGCTTTCTGGAGCTGGGGCGGTGGGGTGGGAGTTGGAGGGACAGTTGGGCTCGTCCTTGGAACAAGAAAATTTGATTTGCAGAGAACAGGGCAGGAGAGGGCACTGGTTACAGAGGTCCAGAGTCAGAGAACAGTTGCCAACAGCATGGACTCCGGCACAGATCTGACTAGTGTGCTGGGAGAACTGCAGTCCGGTTGGGTGTGGCTAGAGGGACAACACATTAACCCCTCAGCATTCAATAAACAGTTGTGGAGAAGGCTTAATTGATCAGGTTAATCTGCTTTTGGCTAGTGAATTGCCCAGCCTGGAGGGGGCCTATTTCAGGGCTCCGGCTGGGAGGTGTGGATGAAGGAGCATGGAGCTTGAGGAATAACGTGGTTGCTTGGGTGTGGGAGGTACTCCAGGTGTAGAACTGGAGAGGATAGGGCCTGGTGGAGTTGGGTGGGTCTGCTTGGGGCCCAGAGTTCAAGTTCAAGGCTAAACAGAGCATCACGGACAATGAAGGGTAAAAGATGTCTCCTGCCCAGGCCACCTCAGCCTGTTGCAGGCCCAGAAATCCCCTGCCATCTGTCTGCATTCTTTTCTAGGCACCTTGAAGCTTTGTTTTCCAAATTAAAGAGGTTCCTACAGAAACTCCAAGACCTGGGGAGGGAGTGGAATGTTAAGCCACTAGTAGCTTAACTCCTTACCTGTGCAGAGAGAGAGCATGTTCTAAAGCGGTACTTGGTACTTCCCAACCTTTCAAATTGAGAGCAAGACTCTCCTGGAACAGGAAGGGACAAGGGGAGATGGGATATCAGTGGAGCAGGCAGGTGAAGAGGGAGACTATTTGGCTGAGGACAGACTTCCTTGGCAGGTGACAGGGAAGACAGCAGGCTTCAAAAGGAGAGGCTGGGGCAAGAAGCAAAAGCCACCAACTTTGATTGGGTCACAGTTATTTCTCCTGAGGATCCTGTGGCCCCCCACCCCCACCCCTTTCCTCCTTACCCTGGCCCCTGTCAGTACTGTGGTCCCCACCTGTCTTGACACACAACAGGAAGAAGGCAACCAAGAACAGCCTAGAATACTCTCTACGGGATGGGTCTGGTTGGCTGGGGAAGGATGCCCAGGACACTACCAGGCTGGTCTCCACCCGGAAAGGCCAGCATAACTCGTCTCTTAGTCAGGTGCCAGGACAGAAGGCCCTAGAATCCAGCAACTATGGAACAGGGCAGTGATCATTAAGGACTGACGCTAATCCCAAGTTAAAGAGACATCCTTAAGTTAAAATTAATTAACCAACAGCATGCCTTTGCCAGCTGTATCTGGTAGGTTCTGGGGACACCAAGGGTCCAAGCTCACCTTTCATGGCTATTATCAAGCAACCTTAAGTCATTTCTTTTTCATCTTCACTGCTACCACTTTTGGAGTGTATACAATGTGCTAGGTACTTTATTGTTAATGATAATAGCTAACAGGCATTGAGCACTTAATGGTGTGGCAGGCTCAGAACTTGACTTGTATTATCTCAGTTCATCCCCACAACAGTCCTGTGATACAGATACTGTACTGGTCCCCATTTTACAGAATGGAACACAGAAGTTCAGAGAGGTTTGGCAACTTGACTCATTGAAGGCCACACGGTTAACAACTGGGAGAGGCAGGATTCAAACTCAGGTCTCACGGGCTCCAAAACCACCTACTGTGTGCTTCAGCAGCCTGCTCCACAGTCCCCAGCATGCTTTGCTTCTGACTGGTGATGCCTTCTCCCAATTAGTAGATTAGTCATGTGTTGACACTTGTAGTCTCCGTCTAATGGCTTGTTTATTTAACTGATGGATGCTGCTCCCCATTTGAGGCCATTAGCATTTAAACAAAACAAAACTCTTGAGCCTGGCAAAGTGACACTGTGTTTACTGTTTTTCTCCCAGTGTTAATTGTGGGTATTTTCCAAATATGTATTTTGGTGTGCTAACGGTCCCTAAAGAGAACTTTGGAACAGTGTAGTAATCTCCTCATGTATAGCTCCAGCCCCACTTTCCTTCATCTCCTTGGGGAGGGGGACAAATGGTCCAGGGGGCCAGTCTTGACTAGGATGGGGAAGAGAGATGGTGACTGTTCCATTATCAAGAATTAGGGGGCAGAGAGACTGGGTTGGGCTAGAAACTCTCTCCTTGGGGGCTAAGCCCTGGAGCAGCCCCCCTCCACAGCTGGGGAGGGAATTTCGTATTTCTTTACAGGACAATAAGAACATTTGTGCCAAGGCAGAGGAGGAGGCCGGGCGCTCCGAGGCATCTCTGTCTGACTCTCTTGACACTGTCCAATTGTTACGGTTTGAGTTTCTGCTTGGATCACTGACCGTGTCCATTTAGAGCAAGCTGGCTTGGGTAAAGACAGTGTGGGGCTGAGGAAGGACAGAGAGGACCTGTCGGACTGTGGGCGGGGGTGTGAGGTGGGCAGGGAACTGGACTCACTCTAAAGTGACCACATTACAAATAAGCCGCTGCCAAGTACAGGGTGAATCTTGCATCCCTAAATGAGAGGAAGGGGTGCTTCCACTGTCCCTCCTCCCCTGGGGTTAACTGCTGTTGATTGGGTCCAGTTTGTTTGTAGCTTCCTTCCTCTGACACAGTGGGGTTCTGTTTGACCTTGGGGTAAATGGATGAAGAGCTATAGGTTTGATCCTTATATGGGACAGTTAGCTTCACACTGAGAAAAAAAAACTGGCTACCTCCCTCCTCCCAGCTCCATCTGCAAACGGATGGGAGTTAAACTGGGAATTTTACGGTTCTCTGCAAACCCACTCTCAGTCTTGGAAAGGCACATCATCCGGTGTGCTGATAACAAGTGTAGAGGTGTCTGGTCCTAGGAAGTCAGCCTGGGACTGAGAATGAACTAAGGCTGCTCCTTATTTTCTTCCTTACTCAGGCCATCCAGCTCTGGACCTGGGAGTTCTCAGGACCAGGAGGAGGTAGGCATCTGCCTCCTGCATAATTAACTACACCAGTCTCAAAAAACGTTGATGGCCCATCTCTCTGGGCATCATGCTGTGCCTGGCACGAGCTAGTAATCCGGACCCGGTCCTGTCCCTCCCGAGTTTACAACCTTAAGTCACACGATAATGACAGATCCCAAATGCGGGCAGTTAACAAATACATCCACTTGTCCGCCCGATCACAAGGGATCCATTGAGGGAGCCACAGAGATAAACAGGGCCCCCTTCAAAGAGCTTCCAGTCTGGTGGGTAAATAGGTAAGACAGAGTGGGGAGTGGGGTCGGGGGAGAGGTTCAGGTGAGGAAACGCCTTCAACGTGGGCATCGTAGGATAGAATTTTTTTTAAGTGCCCATTGGCCTGTGTTCTCTTGAGCCGCATCTCCCGTCCCGACTGAGGTTTAATTCCAGTGCTCCACGCGAGTGGGGTGGATACAAAAGGCTAGAGGCAACATCGCTCGCCTTTTCTCCTCGGGTGGCCGGGGCGTGTCACTGGCCCTTGCCTCTCTGAGCCTCACGGTCCCCTGCTAAGGTCCCTTAGAGTATTTTCGGGACAGTCCCCCTCCCACTTCATCCCGCTCGCTGCCGAGTCCCCGCTGTGCGCGTTGAAGGCACACAGGTTTAGGGCGGGAGCAGGGAGGAAGCTCCGAGTAAAGTCATCCCGGGCGGTCAGGTCGCAGCGTGTCCCTGCGGCGCACTGGCCAGGCCCCGGTTGCGGGAGACACCGCGGCCCACCGGGTCCCTCAAACACTTCCGACGGGCGCCTGCGTCCCGGGCGGCCGCCGGGGGCCGGGCTGGGTGGGTGAGGGAGCGACCTGGCCTGGGTTCGCGCTCCCGAGCGGTGCGCCCGCCCGCGAGGTGCCCGTGGCCGCGGGACGCCGAGGCTCCCCCGAGGGCAGCCTGCGCGCCTCTCGGGGCCGGGCCACCGCAGGGCCGCCCGGGCGAGGTGGGGCGGAGGGAGTGCGTGTGTGTGCGGAGGGGAACTGCGCTGGAGCGCGAGCCGCCGGCCCGGGAAGGGTGGGTCGGGGAGCCGCGGCGGCCGTGGCGGTGGCGGCGGCGGCGGCGGCGGGAGGAGCGAGCCGGGAACCCGGGAGGTCGGCAGGGCTGGCGGGCCCGGAGCCGCGGGGGGGAGGGCGGAGCGCCGAGGGCGGAGATGGGGCCGCGGGAGGGAGGGGGCCGGCGGGGCGCGGCCAGGGGGCGGGACGCCGGGACCCGGGGAAGATAAGAGCGTGCTCGCGGGGAGCGAGGGCGGGAGTGAGGGAGGGGCGGGGGACTTAGAGACCAAAGAGGAGACAAAAGGACGGGGTGGGTGGGAGGGGCGTAGACAAGCGGGGGTAGGGGAGGGGCGCCGGGGGACGCCTCGGAGGGAGGGGTACGTGTGTACGGGTGGTGGGGGGGGCTGGGCTGGGAGGGACTTAGCGAGGGACGTGAAGGGACAACATAAGAAGGGAGCGCGGGGTACGGAGGAAGGGGGGGTGGGCCGGGAGTGCTCCACCACGCTGGCCACGAAGGGGAGGGGAAGCCGCGAAGGGGAGGCCGCTGGGAGGAAGGGCCACACACAGGGAGGGGGATCCTGGGGATGGACAGTCTGCGAGGAAGGCGGGCCGGGGCTTCGGCGGGCTTGGGAGGGGAAGGGTGAGCAGACGCGGGGACAGAGTGCTGCAAGAACCCGAGGGTGGAGGCGGATGGGCGTGTGTGGAGCGCTGAGGGCAGCGATTTAACGCTGCCGATCGGGATGACCTAAAGACCACGGAGGGGGCCGCACAGACGGGACGGGACTACCGAGGCTGGAAGAAAACTGCCCAGGGGAAAGTGGGACCTACGAGGGCTGCAGAAGGGTGGCGGGGGCGGTCTCGGGCTCGGCAGGAAGGCGCCACCACCGCCCTCTGCCCGTCCCCAGCGTGCCCCGCCCCGTCCGGGGGCCCTAAGGGCAGGGGCCTGGGCCGTGGGGGAGCCGAGCCAGGGCGGTACCATTCGGAACAGAGAGGGGGGCTGGGAGGGAAGGGAGGAGCCAGGGGTCAGAACCCTGTTGGGGGCGGGGGGGGCCACACCCTGGGAAAAAGGCTTGGGCACATCCAGAATGGACCAATCAGCGAGCAAGGCCAGGGTGGCGTCAAGGGGCAGCTCTGGCCAATGGGAAGGGAGAACACTTCGGAGGTTCGGAGGAAGAAAAGAAAAAAAAAAAAGCCCCACGAAACAACAATCGAATCCGTTTGGGGGCTTGGAAGGCAGGGAGTGGGCGTCGTTTATAGCACGTTCCAGCGCCTGCCCTCCCCTTGGAAGGATAGGGTCGTTTGCATCACTCGTGGGCCGCGGGGAGCACACGGCGCTGAGGAGGGTCCCGAGAAAGTAGAAAGGGATTGGCCGTTTACTGGGGGCACTTGATTGGGTGCTTCGATTTTGGGGGGTGGGGTGGGACAGAAGTGGCAGCTTTGTGCTCAAAAGAGTACAAGAGAAGGTTAAGGTCTCTTAAAGAGAGGCAGGAATTGGCAGGGGTCCCCCATTCCTCCTCACGGGCAGTGTCAGCCAGCAAGTGGATCGCAGATAATTTCAAACCAGTGGATAATTTAAAAATACCCCTTGAGCTCTGAACACGATCTACATACTCAGTTCCCTTCCTAGCACCGGGCAGGTTCTTGAGAGGATGAGCAGTGTTAGCTGGGGTCCACAGCTGCCACTGGGAATTTGAGACATGTGTGGCGTGACTTTTGGCTTCAGAGTTAAGTCTAGGGTCCCAGTGCTTACTCGGTCACTAACTGAAATCTTAAACCTATAAAATAAAGGCTTTGTGACTAGTTACCATTGAGGTGGAAACTGACTTGGGGAGTGATGGGCTCCGAAAAAAAGAGCCATGCTGGTGGGAATTGCAAAAGAAAATTCGTGGAGGAGCAGAACTTTTAACCCAGGATTTCAAATGTCTGCAAAGCTCCTGAAGCTGTATATAAAATGGTGTAGGTGTTTGTGTTTTTCTGGTGAGGGTTCATAATTTAGAATTCTCATAAGGTTGTGACATAAAAGTTGAAAAGGTCTAAAAAGGCTGTGGGGACCTATCTCCAAGACAGGAGGTGAATTGTGCTAGTGGTTATGTCCTTTCTGTATCAGAGGGGGTTTCTCCAATTTCTTGTTAGGAATCTCTGGCTGCAGGGGCCCTTTTGATACATATTTTCATCCAAAGAAAGGCAGGTTCCTCAGAGCTGAGAAGCTGACCATGAACTGCCATATAGCAAAGTAACGCCTGAATAAAGCATAAACAATGGTGAGGAGTTGGCCCTTCATTAGGAAGTAAAGGGAATAGAGCTTTATTTCTGAAAGCTCATTTACCTCATCTGTAAAGGAAGACTAAAAGTGCTAACTACACTAGACTGCAACCTGTGAGCTGGGAAGCTCACACATAAATCCTCCATACTGGAGTGGTTGCAATGCCTTCCTCCAGGGAATCTTCCTGACCCAGGGATTGAACCTGTGTCTCTTGTGTCTCTTTAATCTCTTGCATTGGCAGGTGGGTTCTTTACCACTAGCGCCACCTGGGAAGCTCCAGACTAGCCCAGAACAGAATCCAATTGCCTGATTTGTGCATACTGCTGCTAGGTTCAGAGGTTGAGAATATACAATATTTAGTTACTATCTCTGACTCTTTAAACTGATTATTTACAGTTATATCTGATATGGACTTAAGGTCACAGGCTAGGGTAACTTCCCTCCAGTCCCATTTAGGACAACTTAGTCCTTGGTAAGAAAATAACAACATAGTAAACATTCCAGTTAAATAGATAAAAATGCCTTTATTTCTAAAACATGGCTTAACTACACCCACGGTGTGCTAAGCTTGTTTTGGAATCATCTTGCAGCTCCAAGTAAAACCAGGCCAGTGGAGGAACAGTTGGGGCTATTGGTTCCCGGCACCAAGGTGTCACTACTTCAGCAATTCAATCCACACAGTTATTCTCCAGATGTTTTTTGTGACGTATGGAGAGTCGTTTTGGATTCCTCTGTACGACAGAAAGGTCCGACCTTGAGGAAGATCGGTAGCCCACATCCTCTGCTTTGATAGGCTTAATGATGTGGCCTGGTTTGGTGACAACCTTGGGCATGGTCAGCTTTTGGAAGGCCCTCTGGGTGTTCCATGTAGATCCTATGGGGGTCTGGATGGTCCTCTCAAATTGTTGATGGTGTGTGAATGGATGCGGAAGCACCTGCACCTGGAAAGGAAGGCAGAGTGACTTGGCCTGAGCCAAGGCTGTAAACTCTAATGGCACCTGGCCAGGTAGTTTTAGCACATAAGCCTCAGTCCTACATGATGGCTGTGGTGAGTGGAGCTAGGTATGCCCTTGCACCCATCCAACTTTAGGAGTGCCAAGCTGCTTGATGACATTTGGGAGGGGCCTAAGTGGGATCAGAAACTCCCTTCCCCCAGGCTTGCCCAACAATGGAAGGATGAAAAACCATCCCGACAAGGTCCCTGTGGCAAGAGGAACACTAATTAGCTGCAGGGTTGCTGGCCCCCAGCGGGTCTTCCTATATAGCACTGTGACCGACAGACATCTAAGTACTGATGTATCTGCGCCTCTCCTGCCTCTTCATCCCCCTCCTTCTCCTCCCCTTGATTCATAGCATTGATGTTTTAAGGAACCCAAAGATTTACTCCCAAATCCTGAACTCCACCAGGCTACTACACTCAGCTTCATGCTCTTCCCAAGTCTCATTTCTTTGCCCAGGACTCTTTTGCACTCCACCAAAGTGCTGGTTTCAGACTTAAATAATCTTTAAGTGCTTCCCCAAAGGCCAAAGAGGAGGAAAAAGACATAAGCAGAAAAACGGGGAAGTTACAATCAGTAGTCTCTGGAGATACTCAATGGAACACTCAAAGAGAAGCTTGAGTACTGCTAGGCGGTCCTGGTGGTAGTGAAGGACACAGATTCTTTAGGTTAAGGGAGGGTCTTAGTGGGGTTGACAGAGTATTATTGAAATCATATTTTTCTCCTCTCTTCTGTACCTATTAAATAGCTCCCCCCTCTTTAGAATGAAAAATACAACTTATTTCAATATTAAACTGACTAGGGTAGATGGTCATAGATGATCACGGGGTCATAGATTTTCAGAACTGAAGGGAACATAAAGGTCACTGAGTCCCATCTCATTCCCAAGTCCCCTCTATGTATGCTCACACCCCCAGAGCAACCCTTTCTCTCTTTGGACCAGCAGAAAGTTTTTCCTTGAATGGGAATCTTACTTTTCCTCTAACTTCTATGTTATGTGGCTGCACTCCACACGAAAGCCTTCAATAGAGTTGAAGGCCATGATTGTGCTCGTTTGCTCTTCTCTTGGGTAAACATCCCTAGCTCATTATCATATGATACAATTTTACATCCTTTCACTGTCCTGAACAAGTTGGTCTTCATTTTTCTTAGGACGTAGGTTAAACCTATAGCCTCCAAACATTACCTGGATTATAAGCACAAGCCTGAAGAATGGCAACTGTTAGTTTTGTGAGACCCATTTGCATCAGCATTTTCTGGGGTACTGGCTGAAAATGCAAATTTGGGGGCCTCACCAATGTTGCAAAGATTCAATTTTAACCCACCCACCCAGTAATTAAAACAGCGGAGTCAATCTGGGGAATTATTCATCTCAGAGTCAGTGAAAACAAGAATAGATCTGATCTGTGGTCAAGATCACACACCCCTCTTGACCACAGAGCAGTAGGACACTCCTCCCAAGGAGCAGAGCCAGGCAGCGGAAGAGGAGGCTGCTAAATTGCTCTCTATCCCTCACCTGATGAGCTGCTGCATGGATGTTCCGCTTCTCATTGATAATCACATTTGGCAAATTCTTGTCTTTCCTTGGAGGACCCTCAGGGGCTTTAATGAGAAACCTGGAAAGCAGAACAGCAGGGTGTCTGACTAACAGCATTAAGGACTTAGTCAAAAGGGCAGAGAGGACACGTGAGGGTGAAGTGGGAGAACCTGGTGCCCTTCTGACGGGCTTTCTTTCCTGTTCTTACCGGCGTCTCTTCTTGGCACTGGGCTTCAGGCCCATACCACCCCATTCGCCCCAGCCAGGCAGAGTCAGGTCCAAGTCCTTTGGCTTACTCGCCTCCACAGCTTCCCTCTTCTCTTTCAAGAAGTCTCTGATGACATCATCCCCAGCAAAAGCTTCCTTTATCATCTGCCTTTGATCTCTCTCTCCTTCATCTTCCTGGGAAGAAACAACAGTTAGGTCTTGCCTCCTGAGCCGAGGTTTGTGGCAAGATGGTTGGGTTGTGACATTTTAGCGCCCTCTAGGGGGAAGTGCAGAACAACGATGGTCTTGCACTACAAACTCATCAGCAGCCAACCAAGCTCTGATCTTCTCTCTAGGGTAAATATCCCTAGCTCATTATCATAGGACACAATTTGGACACAATTTAAAACTTTCAAGAAGGAAGCTGTAGGGTGGAGGAAGGAACCAGTCAGCATCAGGAGGGGGAGCTCCAAGTGGGCCTGGCCAGAATGTGGGAGTCCTTCAGTTTATATCCCTGAAAAGACCGGGGCTCCTCACTTGAGCAGTTTCAATGACTTAATCAGGGAACCCCAGACCATTTGAGATCCCATTGAGTAGAGCAAAACACCGTCAGCAGCTCACTGACTCACTCACCTTTGAGTTGTCCTGCTTGGCATCTGGCCAGAGCTTTGAGTGAGTCCCTCTGTCCTCTGAGGGCTTTAGAGTCACCCCAGGGAGGATGTGGTGGCTCAGAATTTAAGATGAGGGAGTCTCAGCGGCACTTACGTATTTGCATCTATGAAGCTGTCGCTGGGACCAGCCTGGGCAGTACTATTCCGGACCTCTCAACTACCGCCATGTGCCCCCAGCACAAAACTTCTGATTCTATTGCTCGCGCAGGAAGGACACCTTCCACGCCAGCTCTGATTCCCGCCCCCCACGACCCCGGCTCTGCTCACCAACTCCTGTACAGTCGTAGGAACTGCCAAGGACTTCACGGAAGGCGATTTTGTGGTTAGGAGGTTCTGGAGATCAATCATTTGTTCCTTCCTTTTCTTCTCCTTGGGGGCGCCAATATGATTACTTAGATTCTTCTCCAACTGCAGCCCTTCCACTGCAGTTCTGGGAAGCTCCTTGTTTTCCACACACCCTTCTCTGCCCAGCTCCTCCAGCTCGTCCAGAGTCTGAGCTCTCTCTGGCCTCTGCAGCAACATGGGCTCCTCTTCCTCCCTGCCAGGTTCCTCTCTCTGAGCTGTCCTCGCTGAACTCAGTTCTTGCTTCCCTGACTGATGGTTCTCCGTGATGAGCTTCTGAGACAGTGCCCTCAATTCGGACAGCACCTCCTGGCTGCTAGGATCTGGGGGAAGCAATGAAAGGTGTCAGAAAAGTAGGGTGGGTGGTGTCTCACCAGCATTTATTGACCTCTTGCTGGGCATGGGGCACCAGGGGAGACAGGCTAATGACAACAAATGGGCAAGAGAAGATGCCATTCATTGGATCTCCTGGTGATTTCACTACCTGTCAAGTCACAGGCAATGGAGTTTAGTAGGAGTTAAAAGCAGCACTCTAGGAAGCAGGTGTTCTGGGTCCTGTTCCCAGCTTTGCCAGTGACTCTGTATAAGTGGAGCCATGGCTTAATTTGCCCAGAGAGCAGGCTCTATCTACTTGGGAGGATCGCTCCAAATTCCACATTTTTATTAAAAAAGCTGTTTTAGCAACTGGCTTCTAAAAGCAACTTCGTTGTCATTTATTGAGTTGGCCAAAACGCTCAGATTTTTCTGAGATCAGGAGGGAAAAACCCGAAGGAACTATTTGGCCAACACAACATTATTTGTAATTTCTCTTTTTTAATTTCTAAAAACTGTGACGTCCTATTTGTAATTTACACTGTAATCTTCTACTTGTAAAAACTGAATCCAGCATTGTTTTACCTTAAAGCAGCATCTCACAACCTGCTGTGGCAGTCAAGTAGCTCGCACTTTCCAGCCACCAGGGCCATCTGAGCAGAGCAAACACCACTAGTCTGAGAGCCCCGGGGGAGACATGGCCGTGACATGCTTCTAGACTGTACCCTGCGTTGACTCAAGTCACTCCCATTCCCAAGTTCATCCTTCTCTCTAACTCTGGCTTGAAGTCAATGGCGCAAGCTACTTAAGATCTGGCCTGAGGATGTGTGTGTTTACTGTCAAGGATCAACTTTCCTTGCTCATTTTGTTTGGGGTCCATGCCTTCCCACTATTTTAGGATACTATTTCCCCAAAGGTTTGAGATCTTTCATATTTATCATCTGTATGTGCTAAGTTGCTTCAGTCGTATCAGACTCTTTGCAACCCCATGGCCTGTAGCCTGCCAGGCTCCTCTGTCTGTGGGATTCTCTAGGCAAGAATACTGGAGTGGGTTGCCATGTCCTTCTCCAGGAGATCTCCCTGACCCAAGGATCGAACCCACGTCTCTTATCTACCTTTCATTCCACAACCAACTGTGTGATATATTTCACTAGACAGGCAGTTTTTGAGGGGTCTGGGAGGAACCATCCTGGCCTGTGGCTAGTGCTTTCTACAATCCTCTTGGAAGTGGCTGCTTATAAATACTAACCTTGGAAGTCTTTAGCTGAAAACCTCAAGTAAAGGTCCCCTAATACATTCTAAACAACAGCTTAAAAAAATTTTTTTAAGCCATGGAAAAACAGAATCTTGTTGTCATGTAAATGCATTCATTATTCTTACAGGAAATATAATTGGACCAGAGAATCTGACCAGACCAGGTGATTACTGAGTGCAGTTAGTTTCCTGAGCAGGCTTTATAACGCCCTGCTTTGTCCCCAGAATGGGAACTCCAACCTGCCTCAAGGGTGCCAAGGTTGCTAATATATATAATATGCAAATCGAGTCTGAGCATGGGGTAACAATTCTAATTTACCCTGTACCTTGTAGTCAGTCATTCACTCCTATCAAGAAAGTCGCACCCCACATCAACTATCAACCAGCGTTAACAGAGTGCTAAGAATGCCACTCCTCCTCCCCGAACAAAGCAGACAACTGCAGTGATGATCTGAAGACATTTCATAATATCTCAAAATACACCTTTGCATCTGTGGGTGTGAACGATTTTCAGATTTGCCAGCCCACCACATGCACCGCTCTCTGGCTTGCAGGTCCCAGTGATGTTAACTCCTGCCCCTCCTTCAAGGATGGGGTACTTCTGTCTTTCTGAAGACTGAACACACACTCTAGAGCCATGCGGATGCCCGCTTATGAAATGCCTTTGAAGAAAAACGGTCATAATGAATATATTTTCTCTTCAGGGACCCATGGCACTCTCTTGAAAGGCCCTAGAGCCTAATCTCTGCAGCGGGTGGGCGGGCACAGTTTTCCTCTTTGGCCAAGAGCAACAGCATCAGGCAGCCCCCCCTGTGGTGTACCACTGCTCACCCTTTCTTACAGGCCTGTGCACTGGCTCCGCCACGTGGTTGAGCTCAGACTTCTGTCTAAGTGATCGCCGTTCCTCAAATTCTTTCAAGAGAGCTTCTTCTTCCACCACTGCTCTTTCTTCCTCACTTTCAGAAGTCTCCTGGGCTTCAGGCTCAGCAGGATCTTCCAGGTCTTTCTGGACCTCAGCCTCTTTGGCATCACTGAAGTGATTCCGCAACATCCAGGGGTTCAGTCCATTTGCCTTTATCTGCACCCCATTCACCATGTCAGGGACAAGAGGTTCTTCCTCTTCCTCCTGGCCTTCCTCCTCTTCCTCACTCTCAGAGGCCGCCCGGACCTTCTGCGTCAGCTCTTTGTTCCTGGCCAGCTGTTCCTGCATAGCCTGGCGAGCCTGGGGGAAAGGCATAGCACGAGCGCCTGTCATTAGTGACCGCAGTCACACCTCTCCCAGTCCACTCCTCAGAGCTGCCTCCTCTCAATCTTCCTGGTACCTACCATTTAAACTGCTTATACACCATTGTGTTAACAGGTATGGAACAAAATGGAAGACAAATTCTTTGTTCTCAAGGAATCGACATGTGAAACAAGTGTTTATTTTTTTTTTAAACACACAACTCCTCTCTTCTTTAACTGGACTTGCCTTTGGTGCTGTTTCCCTTTCATCTCTCCTTTTCCACCTTGTTTCTGGTCATTTTCCTCTCTGCCTTAGAAATTTTCTCATGCCTTTTTAGATTCCTGGTTTTCCATTCACCCACATGGTTTTTTTTCCCAACTCTGCTTCTGCTAGCATCCTTATGGACTGCTTTGCCTTTCTTCCCTCCAATTCCATATCTTTCACCCTGATGGTGTCTTACCTCCAGGTCATATTTGGCCATAATTGCCTTTGATTTTGCCCATTTCCCACTGTTCTGGTGCTTAAGGCTCATTCGCTCCTGGAAAGAAAGGGCACAGTGAGCTCCTTATTGCTTTCTAGGGAAAGCAGGTTCAAGGGTTGGGGGCCAGAGGCAGCCTCACCATCATTCTGGCTTTGTCAAGTTTTTTCAGTTCTTCCAGTGCCGCAGCAGGATTGACCTTCTGCAGCTTCTCAAACTCTTTTAAAGCTTGCTTGGCCTTTCCTTTCTTCAGAATTCTGTGATACCTATAGGGTGAGAGAGGCATGAAGGAAGAAATAGAGCTGAACCACACATGTAAGCGCCCCCACCACACGAGGGGTCTTCTAGTGCCAGGGATGGACTGGACGTCACGGAGCTAGCTGACTTCAGGGAGCTGGCTGGAGACCTGCGAGGCTTGGTGGGACCCTCAGTCCCTGCAGCCCCCAGGGGCAGACCTCCACAAATGAGTCCCCTCCACTTCTAGAGCACAAACACAAGGGAAGAGCAGAACATGATCCCAAAAGGCAAAAAAAGCAGGAAGGAAGCCCTATTGGCTTCACAGCTGTTGAAGTCATAGCTCATTCAGCAGAACCACTCCGTGATGCCCTGGAAAGCAGTGAAAGTAACTGAACAGTCCTGTTTGTTTGTTTATTTATTTATTTATTTAACAGTCCTGTTTTTAGCAAATCCAAGATGGGAAGCCAAAGCCAGAGGAGCAGGCACCGCTGAAGTGGGCAAAACTCTCTGAGGTTGGTTTGAGGAAAAAAGAGGCCAGTCACCCCTCTTTGGGACTTTTCCTACAGGACCCCACAGCTGCCATGGGAAAAGTTCTCTCCTAAGGACTTGTGGTTAGCCATGCCACTTTCCCATGGAACCCAAGGCTGGTTCACAGGGGCTTCCTTACTTTTTGCTTTTGATTCTCTTCTCTCTTCGAGCCCTGGCCTCATAGTAGGACTGCAGGGCCCGGGCCCTTTGAAGCTCTGCTCGGCGCATCTTTACCTACAACGAATGGCATTTACAGTGACCCCTAGGATTGATGGCAAATGCCGGGAGAAACAGAGCATGCCTGGGTGGATCAAAGGGCTCAGCACACTTACCTCTTCCAGGCTCATAGCTTTGAGAGAGGCCTTTTCCACGGGAGTCAGTAAAGGGTCTGTCACGGGCTGCTTGTTCTTATGGAGAAGATTAAAAATCTCCTGCTCCAGGGGAGTTCCTGCCTTAAGGAGGTAACAGAACACTCTAAGTCTTAAGTCATGCTCCTAGAGTCTCCCTCTTTACAATCCTTTGGCCATCTACTCTGACACAGTGATTGGAATCACAAACTGGACAGGATGGGCTGTTACAGAAAAAGAAGGGGGTTCTAGGCTTGCTGTTCAAGGGTGCAGATAAAGCCTTACATTTTATTCTGATTTAAGGTAACTTCAGCAAGGGGCCTCTGAGGTTACTCTCTAATATTACTGAGGGAATCACTCTGTGTTCAGATGAACAATGTATATAAAACAATACCATTCTCTTAAGAATCAAAGCAGGATGCTCTTAAGGTAAATGCCTGCAGGACAGAGGAACAGCAGTACCAAATTGTCAGTCTAGAGAGTTGCAAAACAAAATGGTCCCTGAATTCTTATGTATATTTGAAGCAGATTACTCTTAACACAAAGTTAGGGACCTCAGATCTGTATCAGTCTCCCTTTAAGAATATTTCTAGAGGAAAGGGGAGGTTAGGTCTTAAGATGAGCACAAAAAGACACCGCCTTTAACAAAATGACCTCCAGGTAATTAGCCTGCTTCCTGACAGTTCAAATTTAACTCTAGTCAATTTTTAACTTGGCTCTGATGCCTCACTTCCCAGAAAACTTTGCATGCTAGGTGGTGTCTACGCTAATGAAACAAAATGGACTGTGAACCAGTGACTTCACATGTCAACAAAAGACCCCATTTGCTGCTTGACTGATATTGTAAGGATGGCTAAAATAATCAGGCTGATCATGTCATGGTCCACTTTGGCAAGGCATAAAGATAATAGCCCTGGGCAAGAGCCAGTTTCAAACCTCATGCACATGTTTTATGTGGTTTTCTTGAAAAGCCATATATATCACAGTCAGTGTTAAACTTACAAATATCTGAACAAATGCATAAACACACATCATCCCATGTTACACTACCCTACTGATCGAACCATAAACCTATTCTACTGAATAGTAAAGGTGCATGTTCTTCCATTTTTAGTATTTGCAGTAGTGATCAATCACAGGCTACAAAGTGATTTATATTACAATGTTGTAATCTCCCTCTGATTCAATTCAATTTACAAACACTTATTGATTGTAGCTACATTCCAGGCACTTGTGTGGGGTGCTAGGAATACAGAATTAATTAAGATAGTTCCTGTCCTCATAGAGCTCATAGCCTTTCAGAGGAAAGAGCCACTGCACCACCACCAACATGATGGGTTAAAAGTTCATAGGAGTAATCACAGAGGAAGGAACAATTCTGAGTAGGAGATGGGGTAGGCTTGGAGAATGAAGAGACTTTTTGAATTAGGCTTTGAGGCATCAGCACAATTCTACAAGGAGGGGAAAAAAAACTAAAGGGAGAGATGTGTATAAGCAAAACACAGATCTAGGGAAGGGAAAGATATGTTAGGGAACAATGCATTGCCTAGTGTAGCTAAGATGCGAGGTACTTCTGTCTTATTCTGTAAGTGGAGAGCCTTTTGAAGGATTTTAAGCAGAAAAGTGACAACTGGTGCTATGTTTTGGAGAGAAAAGCCTGGTGACTGTGTAAGGGGTTCTATGGAAAGTGTCAAATGAAAATGAGACAACGAACCAGGGCTGTGAGACAGAATTACAGGACTCACACCCTGCGTGGGCTGGCAGTTGAGGGGAGGAGTTATGTCGCTGACTGAGGGACAGCATGAAGGTCATAGTACCGCTTAGGTATCTGGGGAAGGAAAATACTAGGCGTACTTTGTTGTGTGTCAACTTTAGGTGCACTGGGGAGACCCAGGCGAGGCCTGTGAGTCACGTGGAACACGGGTCCAGAAATCAGGAGTTGACAGTGATCTGTACCATATTTACAGCCCAAGAATAAAAAAGGACTAAGAAAGTCAGATAAAAACCAAAACAGACATGAAAACAACGACAAGCCTAAGTTCCAAGGCAGCAGTTTTAATCACGATATGTTAACGGTGTCAAATAGGCTGAAGACGCAGAGGACCTGGGATGTGGCCATTGGGAGGCCCCTCACTAATGCATTTGGAAAGAAGTTTCAGGAAGGTAGTAGGGAAGAGGGAGACAGAACAGGGACCAGCGCTTTCCTCATGTTCCTCATCAGCTGACAAGGTTTACTTCATTTTTGTAAAGTTTAAATTCAGTGGATTTGATTTTTAATAAAATCAGTTTGTCCTGTAAGTCAAAGGGGTTTCTTTACCATCTTTTCATAGCATTTAAAAGGCTGTCTGGCGTACACTGTGGTCTGCCCACCTCTCAGAGGGGCATGTGCTATTTTCTAGCAACCAGACCCTGCCAACACCCCCCAGCCCCACCCCCAGGCACGCTGAGAAAGGAAGGTTTTGAGGAGCACACTTCTGGAAATGGTGGTGCCAGCTGCTAGGGGAGGGGAGGAGGGAGAGGGTGGTAAGTTACCTTACCTCATTTCTAGCACTTTGCCATTTACAAATGCTTTCTCACACATTATCCTCTTTAACGCTTCTCAGCTAGAGTCAAATGGAATTTTAGGTAGCTGGACCAAAACTGTAAGTGCTGACTTTTTAGATTCTTTATTTCCAGGAACACCAGTATACTGCTAGCCCCTGGCCTCTGGCCTCTAAGGTGCTACTAGCCACCAAGGACCCCCTGACTTCTCTGTGCCATGTTGGTATAATTTCTCAAAAATGAACCTCAGACTGGCTGCACCATTCTCAGTGCAACCCCTCCCCCACCATCTCATCTTTAATGACCAATTTGGCATTTGCCTGGCACCTCCAAAATCACACCAGCATTTGGAAAAAGCAAGGTGCAGAACAGTGTGGAGTAGATTACTACTACTTTTTTATTTTAAAAAATGAGATAAACATAAATATATCCATAAAACTTTTAATTTAATAAGAACAAATAACTTGTAGGAGTGGTGACCTCTGGGTGGGAGTATGGGGGTAAAAATGAGCAGATGGGGGACAGGGGTGGGGTCAAATGCTCATTTCTTCTATACTTATTTTCAAATCCTGCAAATTGTATTACCTCTTAAAATTTTTTTCCTAAAGTCTCCCTTCCATCCTGCAGCCACACTTTAAACCTGATCTCATTTTCATGTGGAAAAGGAAGCATCCTAGAAAGAGAATGGTGGTGACTTTCAATAACAACATCAGAAACAGAGTTTATCCCCATAATAAGCAACACCTTGCTCAATGTCTAGCTATGGCAGCAAGCCATGTTTACTTTAATGAGCTTTAATTATCTCAACTTCCTGACACATACTACACCATTTTGGGATTTACAGAAAGCAGAGAAACCATCTATCCGGGGTTTAGGTGCTGCTGTTTTGGGCTGTCTTTCTGCTGAAAACAGAACACCCCCTTACAGACTCCATAACCAATGCTGTATTGGAAAAGAAAGGCTATCTGTTCTGAAGTTGTTCAGACTAAACACTGACACTTCACGGACAACATGGGATTACTAACTTTAATTTTGCCATTGGCATAACTACTGTTCCACCTCTGGCCCCATCATTTACCACCACCACCATTTCATAACAGATAAGCTATTTCAACACCATTAAAGTGGAAAGAATAACTTCATAATAAAAAATAGCTGACAACCCCACATCACCACATTCACAATTATCCTTACAGTTCAGATTGAAAAATTTGCCTGATGTCAGTGCTTGGGAAACCCAGCTCTAAAATATAATTTTTATTTTCTGCAGCTCAGTCATAATGAGTTACTTGCTAAGATTCTAGTCATTATCACCAATCTGCTATATTTTAATGTGGTGTTCCTTTTCAAGTGAACTTCGGTTCTGCTGCTCATATATCCCGCCTAAGGCATCATTAATGCTGCCAGGTTCCTGACTCTCCCCAGATCAGAATGCTGGCTGTAAAAGCTTTTAAAAAACCAGCGTGTGAAAAAGAAAACATCATGATGTTCCTTCTCTATTGGCAACTCAGACATTGTCACACAAAAACATGGAGATAATCATGTGTATGTTGAGGGGGGGGGCGCTCCCTGGTGGCTCAGACTACCTCTCTGGTGGTAAAGAATCTGCCTGCTACTGCAGGAGACGTGGGTTCGATCCCTGGGTTGGGAAGATCCCCTGGAGAAGGAAATGGCAACCTGCTCCAGTATTGTTGCTTGGGAAACCCCATGGACAGAGGAGCCTGGCGGGCTACAGTCCATGGGGCGGCAGAGTCAGACACAACTCAGGGACTAAACAACAACCATGCAGGGGGCACGCCAAGCTGAGGAAGGGTGAGCTACTGCCTATGAATCTTGCTCTCCCACCCCCTCCCTTTCTAATCACTCAACCAAAATGACCACAGCTGACCATTCCTGCTTAACATGTCTAACAAGACCAACGGCAGGCTCTGCAATGTCCACGCTGTGTGACCTCACCTTTCAAGGGGCACTAACCTTCCAGCCACTGACCACATGTTCGATGGGAGCAAAGGCTGACTGAGGCTTGCTCAGGGGAAAAACCAGCTGCTCTGCTTGCCGGTTCTTCAGAACGACAGGATCCCATTTGGAGAGGATTTGGGAGCTTTTATTGAATGCCACTTCTCTGTGGATCTGAAACAGGCAAAAGCACACAGAAAGAAAGAGCCACGAAATGAATCATTAAACTCAAAAGAACCAGCAGGAAATTAGGAGGCCATGTTACTCAGTCCAAGAAAGAATCAGGATGCTAGAGATTAGCTCTTACTTACTTCTCAGGACTGCACTTGCCCTGAGATTAGTTTTAATCTTTTCCAAGGTGAGGCAACCACAACTTGCCCCCCTCCCACTTCTCAGGCCTTCCCCGCTTCTCATCTTGCCCTTTTTTTCTTGGTCAGTTTCTTCCCCTTGGTGGACCACATTTTCTTTGACTTACCCGCTCAATCTCTTCTCTGTGAAGTGGTAACTCCACAGTCTTCTTCGATTTCACTCGATTCAACTGCTTTTTCACAGCAGCCAATGAAGATGAAGTTTTAACAGGCTCAAGCAGATCTGAAACGATCAGCTTTTCTCCTGATCCTGTAGAAAGGCCAAACTTTCTGGTCAGACTGAGAAGTGAGGCAAAACCTCAGCATCACCTTAGCAGAAAGTGCTGGCAGCCAGGCAAGTGTGCAGGGAAGCAGGAATAACCCTTTTACTTCCATCACTAGCCAGAGTGATGGCACTGATTTCCTACATCCCCAAACGTGTTTAAGTGTAGAAGAGAGAAAACTATTTAAAACAGTCATTTGATTTTCTCCTGGTCTTTCTGGTTCCACGATTGCCCACTGCAATTCATTCTTCACACAGCAGCCAGTGTTTTGAAACTGTAAATCACAGGATGTCATGATACTGCAGAAAGTCCTCCAATGGCTCCCCATTATTCTCACGGCTCAGTGGGTAAAGAATCTGCCTGCAATGCAGGGGACCCAGGTTTGATTCCTGGGTCGGGAAGATCCCCTGGAGAAGGAAATGGCAAACTACTCCAGTATTCTTGCCTGGAGAATCCCACGGACAGAGAAGCCTGGCAGGCTACAATCCATGGGATCACAGGAGTCGGTCACGACTCTTAGTGACTAAACCACGACCCTGTCTGCCTCTCCAACCTCAAGTTACCCGCAAGTGGAGGGTGGTCCAGCCACACTGACCTCGCCCTTCTTCTTCAAACATGCCGACCATGTTATCTCCCTCAGCGCCTTTGTACCAGCTGCCCCCTCGCCTGGAACACTACTCCCTCTCTCTGCATACTTGACTTTTCTTGTTATTCAGATCTTGGTTTAAGTTTTGCCTCTTCAGAGGCATTTCATTCATGCCTAGCCAAAGGAAAGTAGCCGCTTTGCCACCCGACTGTATCATTTTGTTATAATTCACTTACTGTTTCACTGCCTTAGGATGTAAGCCCCAGGAAGTCACTTATTCTTTACTCTGTAGCTAAACCAATCCTGAAACTTATACACAGTAGAAGTACAGTATTTGCGGAATGGGTAAGCTTGGGAGAATACATTGTTACCAGTGCTGAAAGGTTACAGTAATGATTACTGGAAGTGCCTAACTCATTCACCTTGCCTAAGTTGTGAATACAGTAGGAAAGATTTGGCACCTAGACTCAGTATCAAGTGAAAATCTCAACTCTGCTATTTACTAGATCATATATTCTCAATTGGGGTGATATCATTTCCCCACCCAGGGGTAAAAATTGGTTCTTAGGTGAGTGGGCATAAGAAAAAAAAAAAACCTTAAATACAGTTAGCTCATCAAGCTCTATGGCAGATCTTGACTGTGGCCTTTTCATTTTCTTTTAGAAATGGAAGAAATTCAAGAGCATCCGATTACCCTTCTTCATCTACTCATGGGTTAAGTGTGTATGGTATGATTCACTAACCACATCAAAAATAGCTGGAAAGAGGGCGCCAAGGGGAAGTAGACCATTATGCTTTTGGAATTCCACAAGGTGCATGCAGACAGTTTCCTTTGTTAACTTACCTTCAGAACTTACACTGAACTCCGACACCTTCAGACTAGCCTCAGACCTCTCAGCCAATTTCTGCCTAAAATTAAGCAAAACAGAATACATAGAGAATGAATACATTCTGCTGGGGAACAAACACCTCTCTTCAAACAATGCTTTGGTTTCATGTTTATTCTAGAGTTAGGTTTTGTCACAAAATAACCAGGAAATCTTTTCCTAAGCTGGACACAGTAGTTTAACCATCTCTTAATGAAAACAGCCTCTCAAAAACACAAGGCAATGCAAGGTAGGCATGGTGAAAAAGGTATTGGGCTTGGATTCAAACATGTCTGGATCTGAATACCCGATCTGTCACTTATTCTAGTGACTTTGGGACATGTGAATCTTATTTTCTATTTGAAGAAGCTGAAGTGCAGAGGATTTGCCTACAGTCTCCAAAGTACATGCTCTTAACAATGATGCTGAAAAATGTTGTCTTCGGCACTGAGTAAATGTTAGCTGCAGATAAGTCCCATGGAATCAGCTAGTTAGAAATGTCCATATTGAAGGGAATGCTACCTATCCTTTCCATTAAGTGAACTGATTGATTCCAGAAGCTTCTGATGCTTTCTTTCTCCATCATTGTCCCCCTGGAAACAGAAAAAGGAAGAACCATCAGAATGATGAGGGGAGGGAAAAGACAGTATGAAAATTGAGGCCCATGTAAAATCTCCCATTCTTTTGGTCAGTGGAGAACTGGGAAATCAGATGAGGTCTGGCATGCAAGCATTCCAGCTCAAACAGGAAGAACTGCTTCAAAAAGCCAGATTTCCCCACTGTAAGGAATATAGAGCCTTAGTAATCAGGAGCTAATGCCATGCTTCTGTCTTAACTGGTTTTAAGAAAAGTGCCATGAGAATAATATTTCTGTATAGAATATATAGTGTGATCTGACATGGGAATCTTAACATAAAAAAAGCCAATCTAAGTAGTTTTCTCAAGAGAATAAAGAGCTGGAATTCCTATAGCAGCTGCCCAGCTTAATTATGCATGTGTATATTTCAGTCAGAAAATCAAGTAACTCTATGGAAATCCAAACTTGGAAATAGGGAAATCATATGGCAAACACACTCCAAGTGGCACCACTGAGCCCCCTCCCCAGAAACTACACTTAGCATCTCAGCATCAAGCTGTCATAGCTTTAACTGTGTCTGTGAGCATCTACACTTTATCTTGATTTATTTTGTGTTTCCATTAGCAAGGTATGTCCTAAGGTAATCACTTCTTTGTTTTATGCCATTTTGGCTTAGGTTTCATAGGAATGCTCTAATTTGGAAACCCATAACTGTAATTTATTTGTGAGACCTGAACAAGTGCAAACAATGTTGCCACCCCTTTTCCTTCCATGAAGTGTGCCCTCTATCCTAATTTTGAAACAGAAGGGAAACTGGAGAAGGCAGTTTAGCGGGTGTCACTCACTTCATCTTCACTGGTGCTCAAGGGGTAGTCTCTTGGCAAATCCTCTAGTTCTTTCTGTTGGTTCAAAGCCAGAAGGTTGCTAAAGGAGATAAAAAGACATACTATCACTTGAAGCAATTTTTCTTATATTCAAATGATCTCGAAAACATAACTTCAGTTCTCAGTACATAACAGTCTTATCCCCTGGAAGAGGTGCAAACCAAGTAGTATTGAGCATCTTTGGAAATTTTCCAAGACACAAAATCTGGATTGCAGAAGGCAGGCATCGCCTGTTAAAAGGTGAGCAGTGTTAGTAATACCCATACAGAACTGCATGAAAATGGAAAGGTCTAACACTCTTCAGTGATTGATTAGCACTGCATTTCCCACAGACCTCTGGGAGGCTATAAAAATGTCAGACCCTAGGTAAGGTGGCAGAAGATGCTGTTGATGGCCCTTGAGGCAAGGCAACTTCACTATTAATATTTCTAAGCATTCGCCACATGGAAGACACCTGTATAGGTGCTGCTTACTCAAAAGTGACATCTTGATCACCTGTTCTCAGAAATCGAAAAACAGGGGATTGGAAGAAAGCAGCTGGAGCTTGCTCAGCAAAGTAGGTACTTTATTAAAATGTCATGGATGACTCCAATTAACAAAGGTTTCCAAGATAAGGCGAGTTTATAACGAAGCCACTGCCTGCGCAGCAGGCGGAAACGCTCCGCACCGGCGGCATCAAAAGAAGTCACGTGATGAGGAAAGCGCTACATATTAACTTAGCTGGAGAGGGAGAAACCGCAACAGGACCAACAGGGATGAGACTAAGAAGATGGAGAGCGGAGGGGGCGAATTAAATTAACAGGGCTTTAAAGGATGGATCATGGAAATAGTAACGAATGGTGAGATCCTGGGAGGGGAACAACTGTCGCCAGCTAATACATGGCCTCTGTTTCTCAAAAGCCGGGAAAACCGACCCCCAGCGAGGCTCAGACCCCCTCTCCGATCGCTACCCCTCACCTCTCCGCAGCCTGGTTCGCGCTCATCTCAGCAGCCTGTCTCTCACATGGACCAGGAGCGGAAGTCGAAAAGAAAGCGATTTCCGTACCGGCCGCAAAGCAATTTTGGCTTCCGCCAATCACGCGCGACTAGCGGCGTCACTTCCGGCCCGCCCCGAGGTGTACAAGGAACTAAGCAGTTCGGGAGGCGCCCGCGGGGAATCGGGAGTCTGGAGGAAAAAGCGTGTCAGCGGGTGGAGCTCTGCTCTCCCCACCCACCTCTCAGCTCTTCAGCGCGTCAGCGTCCGTCTTCCCGGCCCCGGGTTTCCAGGCGGCCCGGGCGGGTGAGGTTAGCACGAGGGTGCCGCGCTGTCGGGGACCGGGCTGAGCCTTCGTGGCCCTGCCTCATCCAAAAGGAGAGGCTCCAGCGTCTGTCGGTGATTGACAGCGTCCTGCGAGCCTGCTGCCAGTCAGCTCGAGGCGTTATTGACCGCCGGGGAAGTGACCAGCATTGTGCTAAGACCCTGGCGATCCGCCGGTGGACAACAAAGCAAGTTTCCTGCCCTCTTAAGGAAAAAATCCTTTGTCACCCCGCTTCCCCTTGTAATTGCAGCTCTGGGTTCCTACTTCCTACATAACAAAGTTTCATTCAAGAATGGGCTGTGTCTGTGGCTGCAACTTCCTCCTCTCCCATCAACCTTTAAGAATTTTTCCTTAATTAAAAGTAGAAAAGTAATACACGGAAAAATACACTCTTTTTTCGAAGCCTCTCCCATTTTGTTTTCACCCCACCGTTCCGCTGAACCTACTCTGGACAAGATCGTCTTGTTACTAAATAAAAGGGACACTTCTCGGTCTTTGTCTTCCCAGAAGTCTGTGGTATTAGATACTGTTGGTTTGTGTTCTTAGTGATATTCAGGGAATGTTTTGGAGCAACTACTGTATGCTAGGCCCCTTGGCACTGGCGATACACTGGTGAATAAAACAGACATGTTCCATGGCCTTATACAACCTACTTTCTACTGGGGTTAAAGACAGTTTTGTCATGGTTGCAACTCCATCCTGGGCTCCCATGACTCCACTCTCCTGGTATCTTAGCTTTATGACCATTTCCCAGCGTCTTCTCTGCTGGATATCTCTTATGTATGAACTCCCTAAATGATGATGTTCCTTAGGTTCTGTACTCAGTGCTCTTTGTTTAAACCATGTGGTCTTCTTAAGCCTTTAACACTTGTATCAGTTCAGTCCCTCTGTCATATCTGACTCTTTGTGACCCCATGGACTGCAGCAGGACAGGCTTCCCTGTCCACCAACTCCCAGAGCTTGCTCAGACTCATGTCTATCAGGTCGGTGATGCCATCCAACCATCTCATCCTCTGTTGTCCCGTTCTCTTCCTGCCTTCAATCTTTCCCAGCATCAGGGTCTTTTCCAGTGGTCAAAGTATTGGAGTTTCAACTTCGGCATCAGTGCTTCAGTGAATGTTCAGGACTGGTTTCCTTTAGGATGGACTGGTTTGATCTCCTTGCTGTCCAAGGGACTCTCAAGAGTCTTCTCCAACACCACAGTTCAAAAGCATCAATTCATTGGCACTCAGCTTTCTTTATGGTTCAACTCTCACATGCATACATGACTACTGGGAAAAACAATAGCTTTGACTAGACGGACTTTTGTCAGTAAAGTAATGTTTCTGCTTTTTAATATGCTGTCTAGGTTTGTCATAGCATTTCTTCCATGGACCTGGAAAAGGGAAAGACTACCCACTCCAGTATTCTGGTCTGGAGAATTCCATGGACTACAGTCCATGGGGTTGCAAAGTCGGACACGACTGATTGACTTTCACTTCTTCCAAGGAGCAAGCATCTTTTAATTTTATGGCTGTAGTCACCATCTGCAGTGATTTTGGAGCCCAAGAAAATAAAGTCTGTCACTGTTTCCTTTGTTTCCCATCTATTTGCCATGAAGTGATGGGACCGGATGCCATGATCTTAATTTTTTGAATGTTGAGTTTTAAACTGGCTTTTTCACTCTCCTCTTTTACTTTCATCAAGAGGCTCTTTAGTTACTCTTTGTTTTCTGCCATAATGGTGGTATCATTTGCATGTCTGAGATTATTGATATTTCTCCCTGCAATCTTGATTCCAGCTTGTGCTTCATCCAGTCTGGCATTTCACATGATGTGCTCTGCATTTAGGTTAAATAAGCAAGATGACAATATACCACCTTGACGTACTCCTTTCCCAATTTGGAACTAGTCCATTGTTCCATGTCCACTTCTAACTGTTGCTTCTTGATCTCCTGCATCTCAGGAGGCAGGTAAGGTGTTCTGGTATTCCCATCTCTTTAAGTATTTTCCACAGTTTGTTGTGATCCACACAGTCAAAGGCTTTAGTGTAGTCAATGAAGCAGAAGAAGATGTTTTTCTGGAATTCTCTTGCTTTTTCTATGATCCAGCAGATGTTGGCAATTTAATCTCTGATTCCTCTGCCTTTTCTAAATCCAGCTTGAACATCTGTAAGTTCTCAGTTCACATGCTGTTGAAGTCTAGCTTGGAGAATTTTGAGCATTACTTTGCTAGTGTGTGAGATGAGTGCAATTGTGTGGTAGTTTGAACTTTCTTTAGCATTGCTTTTCTTTGGGATTGGAGTGAAAACTGACCTTTTCCAGTCCTGTGGCCACTGCTGAGTTTTCCAAATTTGCTGGCATATTGAGTATAGCACTTTAACAACATCATCTTTTAGGATTTGAAATAGCTCAAGTGGAATTCCATCACCTCCACTAGCTTTGTTCGTAGTGATGCTTCATATCAGGACTTGTATCAGCACTTGTATCAGGACTCCAAAAATCTACATTTCTAGCCCAGATCTCTTTCTTGAACTCCAGACTAGTATCTTAGATTGCAATCTGGCAATTATTTTTGTTCCTCAGGCACATCAACTGTGAAGTATTTGGTGATTTCTCTCTTTTCTATCAGAATTTTGTATTTCCCATCTCTATGACTGGCACCATCAACTATCCAGTTAGGCAAATCTGAAATCTGAGTCACCTTAGATTCCTCTCTCCCTGATGATTTACAGTGATTCCCTTGCATTGCCAGTTCTACTTCCTAAATCTCTCTCATGCAGCTCACCACCTTTCTACCATTGGAAATCTAGATATTGCCATTGTGTCAGACCCTTGCAATTTCAAGCCTGTGGTATTTCTGTAATCTGTTGTAGAAAAGGGGAGCTTAAATCACACTGATGAAGAGCATGGGTTTTGAACTAGTCTCTGTGTTTGAATTTTATCTCTGCCGCTTGCTAGTTTTGTAATTCTTGAGTAAGTCATCTCTCTAAGCCTTTGTTTCCTCATCTTTAAAGTGAGAATTCTAATAATACATTGGATAGTTGTGAGGACTAAGTGAATTAGTATACATAAAGCACTGGAATAAATGGCAAGCCCTTAGAATAGTACCTGTCACATTAAAATGCTTGATAAATATTAACTCTAATAATTAATTTTTTGGTGGCTCAGATGGTAATGAAACTTCCTGAAATGCCAGAGACCTCGGTTCAATCCCTGGGTTGAGAAGATACCCTGGAGGAGGGCATGGCAACCCACTCCAGTATTCTTGCCTGGAGAATCTCCATGGACAGAGGAGCCTGGCAGGTTACAGTCCATGGGGTCACAAAGAGCTGGACATGACTGAGCAACTAAGCACAGTACAGGACAATTATGTTTTACTGGCTTTTCAGTCATTAGTCTCTCCTCATCTAGTCACATAAGTTGGACCATGTCATGCCCCTACTTAAACAATACAAATAGACCCTCATCCCTTTCAAGATAAAATGAAAAAACTCTTTAGTCCTGTCTACTTCTTCAACTATTTGGAACTGCTTGCTCCTTCCCCCAAGCCAATTCAAATTATATTTTTATGGGCAGATGATGCTCTCTTAATCTTACATAAAGTATGAATAGAAGCATTTTAAGAAAACATTGACATTTTTTATTGATTTATACTTAATCTAAGTAAAGACAGTGTGTTTGCTATGCAAATGCAGCTTTGAGACAAGTCCCCTAGGTACTCCTCTTTTGTAGCTCTAACCAGATTGCTGCCCCATTTCCCTCTTATGTGAAATTATGGCACAGCTGAGACCTAAAGGAGGAGAGGGGGCCAGCCCTGCGGGAACCTGAAGATGAGTGTTTGGGCAAAGGAAACAGTGTATACCCAGGACTTCTGGATTAGGAAGAGCTTGTTATATATTCTAGCAACTGAAAGGCCAGTGTGCGACTGAATGGTGGTGAAAAAAAAAAAGGTAAATATAGCAGCAGATGGAGAGGTAGTCAGGGTCCAGGTCTTGTAGGCTATGGGACAATTTGGATGTTACTCTACATAAAATGGGTCACAAATAAAGGGGTTATGTAGGAGAGTGACATAATCTAAATTTTGATAACATCACTTTAGCTGGGGTGTGAATGGATGAGTTGGGCACCAGTAGAAGCAGAGAGACCTGTCAGGAAGCTATGGTGTAGTATAGGGAGAGAGGATGATGGTTTGGAATATCGTGGTAACTGTGGAGATGGAGTCATTGGTGGGCTCACCAGAGACATGTGGGAGGTGAAGGAAAAAGGAAGATTATGCCTACATTACTGGATTGAACAAGTCCAGTAGATTATTAAGATGGGGAAGACTAGTGATGGAGAGACAGATTTGTCGAGTGAGACCAAAAGTTCAGTTTAGTACTTTTGAGGTTTGAGAGCAAGATATCTAAGTGGAGAAATCAAGTGTGTAGTTAGGTAGAAAAGTTGTGAAAGATAATTAGTCAAGAACTCTTGATCTTTTTTGAGGGGTGGTGGGCTGTACCACACAGCTTAGAGGATAGGATCTCAGTTCCCTGACCAGAGATTGAATCCAGGCCACAGTAGTGAAAGTGCCGAATTCCAACCTCTAGACCACCAGAGAACTCTCATAAGAACACTTGATCTTGATTAGAGCTATTAGTGATTATCAGTAAAATAAAAGTATACCACCCCCATGCACAAGTATGTTTGTATTTCAACTGGTTGACATTTCATAAAAAAAGACCCAGGCTCACTCAAAACTTGCAACATGGCCAACAGTTGTGATTTTACCATAAATTCATGATGTTTTGTGCCCTACAGCATCTAACCTATTCCTTGAATATAGTAGGGGCTCAATAAGTGTTTTTGAATTAGTGAATGAAAAAATTCATGCTAGTCCATGTTATTCATTCTTGTAAAAGATGTATAATAATAATAATAATATTTTAACTTTAGGATTTACAGAGTGCTTGCTATGGTCTGAATGCTTGTGTCTCCTCAAATTCATATGTTGAAATCCTAATCCCCAATATGATGGTATTTGGAGGTGGGGCCTTTGGGAAGTGAATAGGTCATGAGGGTGGAGCCCTTGTGAATGGGTTTAGTACCCTTATAAAAGACACCCCAGGGAGCTCCCTTGCCCTGCTCCACAATGTGAGGACATAGTGATAAGGTGCTGGCCCTGAATCAGGAAGAGGGCTCTCACATAACCATGATGGCACCTTGATCTTGGACTACCAGCTTCCAGAATAGCCAGAAATAAGTTTCAGTTCTTAATAAGCCACCTTGTCTGTGATCTTTTGTTTTGCAGCCTGAATGAACTAAGACAGTGCTCTTATATCCCTTGTGCCATTTTATATTTTTTGTATTAAACTTTGAATTTTAAGATAACTATAGATTCACATACAGTTGCAAGAAGTAATACAAAGATTCAGTGTATCCTTTACCCAGTTTACCCTAATGGTTATATCTTGCAAAACTCTAATACAATGTTACAACCAGGATAATGATATTGATATAGCCAAGGTACTGAAAGCTTCCATCACCACAATTATCAGTTATGTTGATTTTTTACAGTATACCAGCTTTCCTCCCACCCCTGACTCCTCCTTAACTCCTATCAATCACTAGTCTGCTCCCCATTGCTATAATTTTGTCATTTCAAGGATGTTCAGTTAAGTTCAGTTCAGTCACTCAGTCGTGTCTGACTCTTTGCAACCCCATGTTATATAAATAGAATTATATAGGATGCAACTTCTTGGGTTTATATTCTTTCACTGGAGATTTATTCAGATTATTCTGTATATCAGTAATTCATTTCTTTTTGTTATTTAAATGTGTAATTCAATGGTTTTTAATAAAATTACACAGTTGTGCAGTCACCATCACAATACATTTTAGAACATTTTCATCACCTCCCAAAACAGACCTTGTACCCTTTAGCTATCATCCCCTTGTATAATCAGAAATGTATTTGATCTTTGTCCCTGGATCCTGGCACAAAGCTCCCAACGTCCTTGGAATTTTCTGTGCCATAGGAATGCCTTTTGCCATTCATAAGGAGACCCTTTCAACCATACCTGAGTTTATGTTGATGAGATGACTTTTGGAAGTGTGTTAGTTGCTTAATCGTGTCCAACACTTTTGCAACCCCTTGGACTGTAGCCTGCCAGGCTCCTCTGTCCATGGAATTCTCCAGAGAAGAATACTGGAGTGGGTAGCAATTCCCTTCTCCAGGTGATTGTCCTGACCCAGGAATCAAACCCAGGTCTCTTGTGTTGCAGGCAGATTCTTTACCATCTGAGCCACCACTTTTGGAAAGCCCCTAAGTAACCTAAAGGTGGGGGCTGGTTGCCAAGAAACCAACCATGGTTAAGGAGTTGGAACTTTCAGCCCCACTCCCTGACCTCTGGGGAAGGGACGGGGGCTGGAAGATGGTGTTCAATCTCCAAGAGTCAGTGATTTAATCAGTTATACCTGTGTAATGAAGTCTCCATAGAACCCTGAAAGGTCAGGTTTTAGAGAACTTCTGGGTTGATGTGGGGAGATGGGTGTGTCTGAGAGCATGGAAGCTCCATGCATCTTTCCACATACCTGGCACATAGCATCTCTTCCAATCTGCCCATTCCAGAGTTACATCCTTTTTACAATAAACCAGTAATCTAGTAAGTAAACTGATTTTCTTAGTTCTGTGAGTCCCTCAAGCAAATGAGTTGAACCTGAGGAGGGGGTTGGAACCTTCAACTTATAGTCAGTGGTCAGAAGCACAAGTAACAATCTGGGTTTGTGATGGGTAGCTAAAGTGGGGTGGGAACAGTCTTGTGGGACTGAGCCCTTAACATGTGGGATCTGACACTCCCTCAAGGTAGATAGTGTCAGAACTGAGTTAAATTTGTAGGACACCCTTTCAGTATCCAGGTCTTCCCTGTAGCTCAAATGGTAAAGAATCTGCTTGCAACACAGAAGACCTGGGTTCGATCACACAGTCAGGAAGATAGATCCTCTGGAGAAGGGAATGGCAATCCACTCCAGTATTCTTGCCTGGAGGATCTCATGGACAGAGGAGCCTGGCGGGCTACAGTCCATGGGGTCACAAAGGGTTGGACACAACTGAGCTACTAACACTACTACTAATGTCAGTATCTACTGATAATTGGAAAATTGCTTGATGGTGTGGGAAAAAACACCTGGACTCCTGGCCCAGACCCTTCCAGCTGTAGGCATTCACTTAGCCTATTTTTTGTCTCTATAGATTTCTCTATTTGACATTTCATATGAATGGAGCCATACAATATGTGGTATTTTTGTGACTGGGTTCTTTCACTTAGAATAATTTTCAGGGCTCATCCATGTTACAGCATGTCTCAGTACCTCATTCCTTTTTACTTTCAGAATAATGTTCCATTGTATAGATGTACCTACCCTATTTTACTTATATAGTATTCATCAGTTGATGGATACTTGGATTACTTCCATTTTTTGCTATTATGATGTATCATGATGGTATTATTTTTTACATTATATACATGATGAACATTTGTGTACAGGTTTTTGTGTGGACTTCTATTTTCACTTCTGTTGGGTATATACCTAGGAATAAGATTCATAGGTCATACAGTAATGAACTGCCAACCAGTTTTACAATGTGACTGCACAATTCTGCAATGTATGAGGTTTCCAGATTTCCCACAACCTTGTCAAAACTTTCTTGTTTGTTTTTGATTATAGTTGTTCTGGAGAGTATGAAGTAGCAGTAGCAGTATCTCAATGCAGTTTTGATTTGCATTTCCCTAATGACTAATGATGGCCATCCCTGTGGCTCAGTTGGTAAAGAATCCGCTTGGCCCCAAATATGGTGTATATTGGTAAATGTTTAATGTGCATTAGAAATATGTATGTATTCTGCTATGTTGGTTGGAGTGATAGACATCAGTTTGGTTAAGTTGGTCAATAGGTCAAATTGATATGACCCTCAGTCATACAGTCACAGGAAATAAATCCCAAGGTCACAAAGAATTTTTCCTATGTTTATTTCTAAAAGTTTTATAGTTTTACAGCTCATACAACTCAACAGCAAAAGCCCAGAAATCAAGAAAGAAATCAAAATATGCATAGAAATTAATGAAAATGAAAACATAACAACCCCAAGCCTATTGGACACTGTAAAAGCAGTGCTAAGGGGAAGGTTCATAGCAATATAGGCTTACCTCAAGAAACAAGAAAAAAGTCAAATAAATAACCTAACTCTACACCTAAAGCAACTAGAAAAGGAAGAAATGAAGAACCCCAGGACTAGTAGAAGGAAAATCTTTAAAATTAGGGCAGAAATAAATGCAAAAGAAACAAAAGAGACCATAGCAAAACTCAACAAAGCTAAAAGCTGGTTCTTTGAGAAGATAAATAAAATCAAACAGAATCCAAACAGAATCCAACAACATATTAAAAGGATCATACATCATGACCAAGTGGGCTTTATCCCAGGGATGCAAGGATTCTTCAATATTTGCAAATCAATCAATATGATACACCACATTAACAAACTGAAAGATAAAAACCATGTGATTATCTCAACAGATGCAGAGAAAGCCTTTGACAAAATTCAACATCCATTTATGATAAAAAACCCTCCAGAAAGCAGGAATAGAAGGAACATACCTCAACATAATAAAAGCTATATATGACAAACACAGCAAACATTATCCTCAATGGTGAAAAATTGAAAGCATTTCCCCTAAAGTTAGGAACAAGACAAGGGTGCCCACTCTCACCACTACTATTCAACATAGTTTTGGAAGTTTTAGCCACAGCAATCAGAGAAGAAAAAGAAATAAAAGGAATCCAGATTGGACAAGAAGAAGTAAAACTCAACTGTTTGCAGATGACATGATCCTCTACATAGAAAACCCTAAAGACTCCACCAGAAAATTACTAGAGCTAATCAATGAATATAGTAAAGTTGCAGGATAGAAAATTAACACACAGAAATCCCTTGCATCCCTATACACTAACAATGAGAAAACAGAAAGAGAAATTAAGGAGACAATACCATTCACTATTGCAATGAAAAGAATAAAATACTTAGGAATAAATCTACCTAAAGAAACAAAAGACCTATATATAGAAAACTATAAAACATTGGTGAAAGAAATCAAAGAGGACACAAATAAATGGAGAAATATACCGTGTTCATGGATTGGAAGAATCAATATTGTGAAAATGACTATACTACCCAAAGCAACCTATAGATTCAATGCAATCCCTATCAAGCTACCAACGGTATTTTTCACAGAACTAGAACAAATAACTTCACAATTTGGATGGAAATACAAAAAACCTCGAATAGCCAAAACAATCTTGAGAAAGAATGGACCTGGAGGAATCAACCTGCCTGACTTCAGGCTCTACTACAAAGCCACAGTCATCAAGACAGTGTGGTACTGGCACAAAGACAGAAATATAGATCAATGGAACAAAATAGAAAGCCCCAGAGATAAATCCACGCACCTATGGACACCTTATCTTTGACAAAGGAGGCAAGAATATACAATGGAAAAAAGACAATCTCTTTAACAAGTGGTGCTGGGAAAACTGGTCAACCACTTGTAAAAGAATGAAGCTAGAACACTTTCTAACACCATACACAAAAATAAACTCAAAATGGATTAAAGATCTAAATGTAAGACCAGAAACTATAAAACTCATAGAGGAAAACATAGGCAAAATACTCTCTGACATCAATCACAGCAGGATCCTCTATGACCCACCTCCCAGAGTAATGGAAATAAAAGCAAAAATAAACAAATGGAACCTAATTAAACTTAAAAGCTTTTGCACAATGAAAGAAATTGTAAGCAAGGTGAAAAGACAGCTTTCAGAATGGGAGAAAATAATAGCAAATGAAGCAACTGACAAAGGATTAATCTCAAAAATACACAAGCAACTCCTGCAGCTCAATTCCAGAAAAATAAATGACCCAATCAAAAAATGGGCCAAAGAACTAAACAGACATTTCTCCAAAGAAGACATACAGATGGCTAACAAACACATGAAAAGATGCTCAACATCACTCATTATCAGAGAGATGCAAATCAAAACACAATGAGGTACCATCTCACACCGGTCAGAATGGCTGCTATCCAAAAGTCTACAAACAATAAATGCTGGAGAGGGTGTGGAGAAAAGGGAATCCTCTTACACTGTTGGTGGGAATGCAAACTAGTACAGCCACTATGGAGAACAGTGTGGAGATTTCTTATAAAGCTGGAAATAGAACTGCCACATGACCCAGCAATCCCACTTCCGGGCATACACACCGAGGAAACCAGAATTGAAAGAGACATGTGTACCGCAATGTTCATCACAGCACTGTTTATAATAGCAAGGACATGGAAGCAACCAAGATGTCCATCGGCAGATGAATGGATAAGAAAGCTGTGGTACATATACACAATGGAATATTACTCAGCCATTAAAAAAATACATTTGAATCAGCTCTAATGAGGTGGATGAAACTGGAGTCTATTATACAGAGTGAAGTAAGCCAGAAAGAAAAACACCAATACAGTATATTAACGCATATATATGGAATTAAGAAAGATAGCAATGATGACCCTATATGCGAGATAGCAAAAGAGACACAGATGTATAGAACAGTCTTTTGGACTCTGAGAGAAGATGAGGGTGGGATGATTTGAGAGAATAGCATTGAAACATGTATATTATCATATGTGAAACAGATCGCCAGTCCAGGTTCGATGCATGAGACAAGGTGCTCAGAGCTGGTGCACTGGGATGACCCTGAGGGATGGAATGGGGAGGGAGGTGGGAGGGGGGTTCAGGATGAGGAACACATGTACACCCATGGCTGATTCATATCAATGTATGGCAAAACCCACTACAATATTGTAAAGTAATTAGCCTCCAATTAAAATAAATAAATTTAAAAAAAACCCAAACAACCCTTTTCCCTAAAAATAGGGAAAATATCTGAATAGGCATTTTTCCAAAGAAGACATATAGATGGCCAACAGGCACATGAAAAAATATTGAATATCACTAATCATCAGAGAAATGCAAATCAAAACCACAAAGAGATATCACCTCACATCTGTCAGAATGGTGATCATCAAAAAGACCACAAGTAACAAACGCTGGGGAGGATGTAAAAAAAAGGAACCCTCGTACACTGTTGGTATGAATGTAAATTGGTGCAGCAACTGTGGAAAGCAGTATGAAGATTTCTCAAAAAACTAAAAATAGAACTGCCATGTGATACAGCAATTCCACTCTTGGGTATATATCTAAAGAAACAAAAAACACTAATTTGAAATGATACATGAACCCCAGTATTCACAGCAGCATTATTTACAATTGCCAAATATGGAAGCAACCTCAGTGTCCATCAAAACATGAATAGATAAAGAAGATGTGATACACACACACACACACACACACACACACACACACAGGAATACTACTCATCCATAAAAAAGAATGAAATTCTGCTATATGCAACAACATGAATGGATTTGGAAGGTATTATGCTAAATAAAATAAATCAGACAGAGAAAGACAAATAATAACATTACTTATATGTGAAATCTAAAACTATATAAAACAAACTAGTGAATATAAAAAAGAAACAGACTCATAGATATAGAAATCAAACTAATGGTTACCAGTGGAGGAGGAAGTGGTGGGCAAGATAGGGGTAGGGGATTAAGAGGTAGAGCTACCATGTATAAAATAAATAAGCTACAAAAATATATTGTACAACACAGAGAATATAGTCAATATTTCATAACTATAAATGGAATATAACCTTTAAAATTATAAATCAGTGTGTTGTACACCTGAAACATATGACATTATTTATCAACTATACCTCAATAAAAAATAAAAGTTTTATGACCTTATCTTTTACTTTAGCTCATCCATTTTGACTTCATTTTTTAAATGTATGGTGTAGATAAGGGCCTAAAATTATCTTCTTACTTGTGAATCTCTAATTGTCCTAGCACTATTTGTTGAAAAAACTGTTATTTCCGCATTGAATTGCTTTGGCACCTTGACCAGAAATATATTGACCATTATATAAGGGTTCATTTATGGACTCTTCATTCTGTTCCATTGATTTATATTTCTATCTTTATGATATTATCATACTGTCAATAACTGTGACTTTATAATAAGTTTTGAAATATGGAAATGAAAATTCTCCCATTGACTCCTTTTCACAATTGTTTTGGCTATACTGAATCCTTTGCATTTTCATATACATTTCAGGGTAAGCTTATTAATTTCCAAGAAAATAAAAAAGCCTAGTGGACTTTTTTGAGGGGTTTTGTTTTGGCCACACCTAGCGGCATCCAGGATCTTAGTTCCCCAACCAGGGATTGAACCCACCCCCACGCCCCCTGCAGTAGGAGAATTGAGTCTTAACCACTGGACCACCAGAGAAGTCCTGGACTTTTTATAGGGATTTCATTTTATTGATTTCAATTTATAGATCAATTTGGTAAGAATTGCCATCTTTCATGACATGGAATGTCTCTTTATTTATGTAGATCTTCAACTTCTCTCAACACTATTTTTTATAGTTTTTGTGTAAATTTATTTCTAAATATTTTATTCTTTTTGATGATTTTGTGAATAGAATTATCTTTCTTTTTTTATTTTCACATTTTCATTGCTTGTGTATAGAATTGCAATTCATTTTTTTTTTTTAGCTTTTTCTCATATCCTTACTGAACTCATTAGTCTCATAGGTTTTTTGTGGCTTTCATTCAACTTTTTATATTAATGATTGTTATCTGCCAAAAAAGCCGCTTTTACTTCTTCCTTTCCAATCTGGTTGCTTTTTATTTATTTTTCCTTGATTGATTACCCTGGCTTAGAATCTCCAGTACAGTATTTAATGTAAGTGACAGGAGTGGGCATCCTTGACTTGTTTCTAATCTTAGAGAGCATTCACTCTTTCATTGTTGATGCTAAGATGATGTTATGATGTAAGCTATAGAGTTTTCTCATCTCCTTTATCAGTTTGACAAATTTACTTCCTATTCTTTGTCGATAATTTAAAATAATTGTGGTAAACTATACATAAGATATAATTTACCATTTTAACCATTTTTAAGTGTATGTATGTGAGAATTGGACTATAAAGAAAGCTGAGCACTGAAGAATTGATGCTTTTGAACTGTGGTGTTGGAGAAGACTCTTGAGAGTCCCTCGGACTGTAAAGAGATCAAACCAATCAATCCTAAAGGAAATCAGTCCTGAATATTCATTGGAAGGACTGATGCTGAAGCTGAAACTTCAATCCTTTGGCCACCTGATAAGAACTGACTCATTGGATAAGACCCTGATGCTGGGCAAGATTGAAGGCAGGTGGAGAAAGGGACAACAGAGAATGAGATGGTTGGATGGCATCACTGACTTGGTGAACATGAGTTTGAGCAAGCTCTGGGAGTTGGTGATGGACAGGGAACCCTGGCGTGCTGCAGTCTATCGGGTCATAAAGAGTTGGACGTGACTGACTGAACTGAACTGAACTGAGAGTACATACTTCACCGGCATTAAGTACATTCACATTGTCATACAGTCATCATCACCATCTGTTTCCAGAACTTTTTCCTCTTCCTAAACTGAAACTCTGTAAACAGTAACTCCCCACTTCCCCTTCCCAAGCCCCTGACAACTACTGTTCTATTGATAGTTTCTGTCTTTACGGACTTTGACTACTCTAGGTCCCTCGTATAAGTGGAATCATTTATGTGTCCTTTTGTGACTGGCTATTTCACTTAGCATAGTATCTTCAAAGTTAATCCATATTGTAGCATGTGTCAGGATTTCCTTCCTTTATAAGACCGTATCATATTCCATTGTGTATATATATCACATTTTATTTATCCATTCATCTGTTGATGTATACTTGATTTGCTTGCCCCCTGTGAGTCCATTCAGGATGCTGTAACAAAATACCACAAACTAGGTAGCTTATAAACAACAGACATTTCTTTCTCACATTTCTGGAGGCTAAATGTCCAACATCAAGGTCCACGTATGTCTAGGTGAAGGCTCCCTTCCTGGTGATAACTGGCACCTTTTCTCTGGGTCCTCATATGGTGAAAGGAACTAAGGATCACTGTGGAATCTCTTTTATAAAAGCACTGATATCACTCATGAGGGCTCCACCTTCATGATCTAATCATCTCCCAAAGGTTCATCTACTAATAAATGAATATTACTAAATATGAATGAGGGAGGCGATGGACACAGCCATTCAGACCACAGCACCACCTTTTGGCTATTGTGAATAATGCTTGAATATGGGTATACAAATATCTGTTGGAGTCCTTGCTTTCAATTTTTCTGGATATATACACAGAGGTGGAATTGCTGGATTGTATGGTAAACCTATGTTTAATTGTTTTTGAGGAACTGCCATATCATTTTTCACAGCATCTGCACCAGTTTACATTCCCACCAGCAATGACACAGGTTCTAATTTCTCTAAATCCTTGCCAACACTCTATTTTCTTTTCCTTCCTTCTCTCCTCTTCCTCCTTCCCTCCCTCCCTCTCTTCTTTTCTTCTTCTCCTTCTTCCCCTGACCTTCTTCTTCTCTCTCTTTCTTTCCCTTTTTATTTTTCTCCTAAGTGCCATCCCAGTCAGTATCACATTGTTCTGTGCCTGGGTCTTCATTTATAAAGGTGGCTGAATGAAAAAAAAAAAAAAAGGTGGCTGAATGGTGGCATGGAGAGGACAATGCCATTGAAGGAAAAGTTTAATATTACTTACAGTTCCTCTAGAAACAAGAAACAATAGTCCTCTGCCTTAATCATCCCAGGGCTGGATACTAAGCAACTGGAAATCACCCCTATAGTTTAGGACCCGCCAAAATTATTCAAACTAGCCAATCGGAAACTGTTTACCCTGCCCTGTCTTGCCTTTCCCTCAGAAATCCCAATAAAGGCTGTGGCCGATGTCTATTCCTCCCTCAACACTCAGTCACCTTTATGAATTAAGACTTGGGCAGAGAACCATTGGTGCAGTGTGCAAGGTGACTCAATGTTCATTGGAGAGGGACTGCCTCTAGACTGCTCTTGGTTTACTAACTGGATTTACCAAACAATGAGTACTTCCCAGGTGGCGCTAGTGGTAAAGAATCTGCCTGCAATGTAGGAGATGCAAGAGACAAGGGTTTGATCCCTGGGTCGGAAAGATCCCCTGGCGAAGGGAATGGCAATTCACTCTGGTATTCTTGACTGGAGAACCCCATGGACAGAGGAGCCTGGCAGGCTACCCATCCATGGGGTCGCAAAGAGTCACATGACTGAGCATACACACAGTGAGTACTGCCTGGGAAGGCATGGCTGACTGTTGGCACACTGGCACTCTTGCTGCCACTGCTTCACGCTGTATCTGCTGTGTGCTGCCATGATCCACCAACTAAATCTAAGAGGACTTCAAAGGCCTCTATGGTACTCCTCACTTAGTTTCAGGTGCTGAAGTTTGCTTTGGTTGTTGCCAAAATTCCATATTTGTCATCTTACCTTGGATAGCTGGGTCCACTGAGTCAAACCTGATTTCCCTGGTTTGACACATCTAAGTCCTGGGCAGTGACATTGGGGGTGATTAGGATCACTGGCTAATTTAGAAGATCCAGCTCCCTGCCCAAGGGAGTGAAGAAAGACTTCCTCTGATGAGACCAAGTTGGGTGTCACTCTGACCCATTGACCCAGCAGGGCTGAAGTCAGCAGTGGGCTGAAGTCTCCCCTCCCAATAAATGAGTAGACTCTAGGCATTGGTCCTTGGTACACTTTACAGATGTACTGGCAGTACAGCTCAGGGTTCCTTTTCACAGCAAACCATGGTATACGTGTATAGTTGCTTCAGTTGTGTCCGACTCTTTGCAAACCTAAGGACCTAGCCCGCCAGTCTCCTCTGTCCATGGTGATTCTCCAGGCAAGAATACTGCAGTTGGTTGCCACGCCCTCCTCTAGAGGATCTTCCCAACCCAGGGATTGAACCCGTGTCTCTTACGTCTCCTGCATTGGCCGGGAGGTTCTTTACCACTAGCATACCTGGGAAGCCCCAAACCTTAAAGTTCATTTCAAAGGCAAATCCTTTTGTTGTTGCTTGCTTTGCTGCTGTCATATTTGTTCTTCAACTACGTGGGATGTAAGAAATCTATCCTTGGAGACCTGTGGCTCAATGTTTGTTTTAAAAAAGGAGATATGAAGGAAAAGGGGCACTTTAATCCCACTCCCTATAAAACACGTGAGTAGGAGATGGTAAATGTCCAGGTCCATGTGCTTGGGCTGCTTATGGATATGCTGAATCTCCTCTTTAAAACAAAACCACCCCTCCAACTAATAAAAATAAATGGAAAAAAAATAAAAAACAAACAAAAAAACAAAACCACCACAAAACAAAACACTGAAACGATAAAGCCGAGGTCACCATTGCTCTCCTAGATGTCACCCCTTTGAGGTGGGGTACCCTAGAAAGAGAGGCCACTGCTCACAGCAGAGGCTACTGGGGATCACCAAGAGCTTACCAGGTAAATATCCAGAAGAGAAAAAAGAAGGGGAGAAGTTTAGCTGCCTATAAATTCTATAGACCATTCAAAAAAAAAAAAAAAAAAAGAGTCCAGTGGGGATAGGGGTGGTCCCAGGGAGAGGTTGCTTAGATACAAGAGGCCCCCTTTTTCTCCCCTCTTTCTCTCTTCTCAGTTGGAAGCAAAAACTAGACTGTAGCTTTGGTTGGGTGGCAACAAGCCTAAAACAGAAGACAGAAAAAAAGATAAAGAAAAAAGACTGCTGCTTTATGTGGCTACAAGCCCGAGGGAAAATAAAGGGGAACTTTAAACCTTATGTACTAAGCAAACGCCAGTTTTAACAAGCATAATGCTAGTACTAGATTACTTATTGATTTTGAAACAAATCCCTAGCTAGACACAGGAGGAGAAAATAGAAGGTAATTAAATTAGGTAAACATAATATTTTAATATCAATATATAATATATGAATTGTGGATATATAAAATATGTAGCTAAATTAAAACCAAATCCCACAATTTGACCCAATTGGAAATTTGAAATTTATGTATTAAAGAATTTATGTAGCAAAATGATAGAAACAATGCTGATTGGCTTTTGTGCCTCTATAGCCTTGGTTCTAAATTAAGTTTAACATTTGCTAAACTACATCAATTGACAAGAACTTTTATGAACTTAATCCAGATGGGGCTTAAATTACAGTTGTGCCTGGGGATCCCAGTAAATTTACACATTGTGTCCCCTAAAAATCTAAAGAAGGTAGTTAAATATAAAATGAAGAAAAAATGAGTACACCTCACTCTAATTGTAGCCTTGGCTAAATTTCCAGTCACAATACCTATTGCCCTAAAATATTCTATATTGGGCATAGATGCTCGATGCAACATAATAAATTCAAACTAAAGTAAGTCTTTGAGAACTTACAATTTGGCTTAATAAAATGGGACCCATGGACCCCCAGATAAAATAACTTGGTTCAATATAAGTTAAAACAAGGAACTCAAGGATTAAAACTTATTATTTAAACTTATTAGTGAGAAAAGCTAATTAATAAAGGAGTGGTTATCCCCATTTCTTCTCCCTTTGATAGCCCAATTTGCCCATTTTTAAATCTAAAAAAAATAAGAGGGGATGTACCTCAAGGTGGATTATCACTACCTTTATGCTGTGGGCCCCTCCACCAAGGACCCCATACAAGTTATCCAATATTATCAAAATCACTGATTCTATTCATTTGACAACTGGGAAATATTTTTTAAAAATATTTTTCTTTAGCTCTGGCTACCATTTTCTGTCCAGTGCCCATTCAACAGCCTCTGAGTGGTCATTTGCATTTACCCTAAAGGGACATTATACATCTTCTCCAGCCTACCCATGGGGCACCTCAGAAGCTTTGCCATGACACACAGTCCTTACAGACAAGATCTTACCTACATCCACCTTTCTCCAGGAGCACAGGTATGGCATCCCATTGATAACATGCTCCTCCAGAGTAATTCTTTAGACACACTCATTAAGGACATACAAATTCAAATATAAATTTAGCCCTTCTTGGGTTATAATGACAACATATATCTCATTTACAAATTTTACTCCCAAATGAAAATCAACAGGTACTCCTGTTAATGCCCCCCCTGCAAGTGCCTTCACTAAAGGGACTTTAGCAACCTCTTCTAATACCTCCCATCATCTCTGCACAACTTGTTTTTTGAGGGGATGTGGTGTCCTAGTTCCCTTACCAGGGATGGAACCCAAGCCCCCCTGCAGTGGAAGTGCGGAGTCTTAACCACTGGACTGCCAAGGAAGTCCTGTCTGTACCATTTCTGATGGCCATAGGTGGCCCAAGGGTTTCTGGTGCAATATATGTACATACGTGAAATTGTTTCAGTTGTGTCTGACTCTTTCCAACCCTATGGACAGTAGCAAGCCAGGCTCTTCTGGCCATTGGATTCTCCAGGCAAGAATACTGGAGTGGGTTGCCATGCCCACCTCAAGGGGATCTTCCCGACCCAGGGATCGGACTCACATCTCATGTCTCCTACATTGGCAGGCATTACCACTAGCGCCACCTGGGAAGCCCTCTGCTGCAATATACTGCCCCTGAAAAAAATGCCTGGCTACCTACTGGGATTTTCTAAAAATAGGTCCTCACAGATCTTGAGCCTGTGACTTTCCATACTCAGTTGCCCATTATGCTTTGAGTCATGGAAAGAGCACCCCACCAACTCAGCACAGCTATGGGGGCCTTCTTAATCAAGATGCCACCGTACCTGGGCCCTGTGACATGTTCTA
The DNA here is from genome assembly GCF_019320065.1 of Cervus canadensis. Taxonomy (NCBI): domain Eukaryota; kingdom Metazoa; phylum Chordata; class Mammalia; order Artiodactyla; family Cervidae; genus Cervus; species Cervus canadensis. The sequence goes on from NC_057419.1 coordinate 119,170,964, forward strand.
CTTGCAGGAGGGGATGGCTTCCTTTGTCCTTAGTCCCTTGCCAGATTCCAGGGTGCTAGAGGAAGTCACCCCTCCCCCAGGCCCTTGGCTACCTGGGAAACCCCTTGGGATCAACTGTACAAGCAACAGCAGACTATGCAAATAGCCTTGCTAACCATCCTACAAAATGGAGCTCAATGGAATGTTGCTGTTTTCTATCCCTTAATCAGGATGGCCCTAAAAAAGGACAGGACTCCCCAAACCATGCACTTGGCCAAACTTCAAGCAGCCATTTTAGCACTGGATGCCCTGGCTAGCAAATAGTTCCATCTTTAAATTTATTATAAACTGGTGGGCATTGTCTAAAAATCATCTCTGTCAGATTAAAGAACTCTGGAAAATCTTACCTCACAGATACCCAAAATATAAAATCACATTTCTCTATATATTCAGATCAGTTCAGTCCAGTCGCTCAGTCATGTCTGACTCTTTGCGACCCCATGGAGAAGGAAATGGCAACTCACTCCAGTGTTCTTGCCTGGAGAACCCCAGGGACGGGGGAGCCTGGTGGGCTGCCGTCTGTGGGGTCACACAGAGTCAGACACGGCTGAAGCGACTTAGCAGCAGCAGCAGCAGGACTGCAGCACGCCAGGCCTCCCTGTCCATCACCAACTCCCAGAGCTTACTCAAACTCATGTCCATTGAGTCAGTGATGCCATCCAACCATCTCATCCTCTGTTGTCCCCATCTCCTCCTGCCTTCAATCTTTCCCAGCATCAGGGTCTTTTCAAATGAGTCAGCCCTTGGCATCAGGTGGCCAAAGTATTGGAGTTTCAGCTTCAACATCAGTCCTTCCAATGAATATTCAGGACTTTAGGATTGATTGGTTTGATCTCCTTGCAGTCCAAGGGACTCTCAAGAGTCTTCTCCAACACCACAGTTCAAAAGCATCAATTCTTTGGTGCTCAGCTTTCTTTGTAGTCCAACTCTCAAATTCATACATGACTACTGGAAAAACCATAGCTTTGACTAGACGGACCTTTGTTGGCAAAGTAACGTTCCTGCTTTTTAATATGCTGTCTAGGTTGGTCATAACTTTCCTTCCAAGGTCACAATATAAGGCTTTGCCAAGAGCTCAGCACTCATTATCAACAGTATTAATAGTAGCCAAGGCACACATTTCACTACTCAAAATGCACAATGTTGGGCTCTTGGAAAAAACAATAGAACATGTCCCTCCTGCAAAGAGTCAGACATGACTGAGCGACTAAGCACACACACACACATATATCATGTACCCTATTTAAATTACACTGCTCACTCTTCTCTAAACATGATATACATTTCCATTCTTCTGTGTTATTGATCATGTCTCACACATATGTAAAAATATCAAATATGCACAGCTTTCTTAGGTGAAAGCATTAGTTGCTCAGTCATGTCCAACTCTTTGTGACCCCATGGACTGCACCCTGCCAGGTTCTTCTGTCCATGGGATTCTCCAGGCAAGAATACTGGAGTGGGTTGCCATGCCCTTCTCTAGGGGATCTTCCCAATCTAGGGATTGAACCCAGGTCTTCTGCATCTTCCTGCATTGGCAGGAGGATTCTTTACTACTGCGCCTCCTGGGAAGCCCACCCCTTAAGATATTTGAATGTTAAACCAACTGGACATTCCTGGGAAAAAAATCTCATTTAGTCATGGTGTAAAATGCTCCTGATATATTGTTGTGCTTAGTCGCTCAGTCATGTCCAACTCTTTGTGACCCCATGTACTGTAGCCCGCCAGGCTCCTCCGCCCATGGAATTCTCCAGGCAAGAAAACTGGAGTGGGTTGGCATGCCCTCCTCCAGGGGAATCTTTCCAACCCAGGGATCGAACCCAGGTCTCCCAAAAAAGCAGGTGGATTCTTTACCCTGAGCCACCAGGGAATTTGGTTTAATTTTCAAAAGCATTTTCGCCTGTATTCATGAGGGATATTGATGTATAGTTTTCTTTTCTTATGCTACCTTTGTCTGGCTTTAGTGTGACCTAATATTGGCCTTGTAGAGAGAGTTGGGAAGTGTTCTTTCCTTTAGTACTTTCTAGAATATGGTTATTATTTATCCTTTAAATGTTTGATAGAATTCACTAGTGGACTCATCTGGTTCTTGGGTTTTTTGTGTGGAAAGAATTTAAATTACAAATTTAATTCCTTTACCTATTACAATCTTTCAGATTTTCTACTTTTTCTTGAGTCAGTTTTGGTAAATTATGTCTTCCCAGGAATTTGTCCATTTCATCTAAGGTATCTAATTTGCTGGTATAAAGTAGTTAAATAATATTCTCTTATAAACTTAAAAAAATATTTATTTACATATTTATCTATTTTTGGTTGCACTGGGTCTTTGTTGCTGTGTGTGGGCTTTCTTTAATGATAGTGAGTAGGAGGCTACTCTTCATTGAGGGGCAGGGGCTTCAGCACTTACAGCATGTGAACTCAATAGTTGTGGTGCAGAGGCCCAGATGCTCTGTGGCGTGTGGAATCTTCCTGGACCAGGGATCGAACCTGTGTCCCCTGCATTGGCAGGCAGACTCCTATCCACTGTACCACCAGCGATGTCCATCTTATAAACTGTTTATTGCCGTAGAGTCAGTTGTGATGTCTGCTTCTTCCTTCTTGATTTTAAGAATTTAAATCTTTTTCTATTCGTTGTCTGTCTAGCTACAGGTGTATCAACACTGTTGGTCTCGAAGAACTAACTTTTGTTTTCATTAGTTTCTCTGTTTTTCCATTTCCTATTTTATTGATTTCTGCTGGAAGTTGATCCTTATCTTTTAAGAAGCATATTTATTTATTCTTATTATTTTTGGCTGTGCTGGGTGTTTGTTACGGTGTGCGAATCCTCTCCAGTTGTGGTGCATGGGCTTCTCACTGCAGTGGTCTCTCTTGTTGTGGAACACAGGCTCCAGGGTGCCTGACTTCATTTCTTGCCACACATGAATGAGCTCAGCAGTTGCAGTTTGTGGGCTCTAAAGCATGGGCTCAGCCCAACTGCCATGTGGCATGTGGGATCTCCCCAGATCAGGGATTGGACTGCTATCCCCTGCATTACAAGGCAGACTCAACCACTTGACCACCAGGGAAGCCCTTATTATTCCTATCTATGCTTGCCTTGTGTTTAGATTGCTCTACTTTTTCTAGATTCTTAAGATGAAAACTTAGATTATTTATTTGCAATGTTTCTTCTCTTACATAGTCATTTCAAGCAATAAGTTTCCCTTCAAGCATGGCTTTAGCTCAATCCCATACATTTTAATATGTGTTTTAGTTTTTATCCAGTTGAAATTTCTTTTCAACTCCCCTTGTGATTTCTTTTACCTATGGGTTATTGGTAATGTATTGTTTAATTTGCAAATCTTTCTGGATTTTCTAAATTTCTTTCTGTTGCTGATCTCTAATTTAATACCATTGTGGTCAGATATATACACTATATGATTTCAATCCTCTTAAATTTATTGTGGCTTGTTTTATGGCCTAGCAGAAACCATAAACATGAATGATATAAAATGTTCCATGGACACTGAAAAGATTGTGTATTCTGCTGCTGTTGGATGGAATGTCCTATAGAAATAATTTAGGTCAAGTTCAGGTCTTCTTTATCCTTGCTGATATTCTCCTCTAGTTCTTTTGTCTATTGTTGAGAGTAAGATATTGGAGACTACTTTCCCTTCACTTCTGTCAGTTTTTCTATCATTTATTTTGGGGCCACTTTGTTAGGTGTGTATTTACAATTGTTATGTCTTCCTGGTGAATTGACCCCTTTTCACTGCAAGATGTCTTTTTCCCTCTAGTAACACTTTTTGTGTGTGTTAAAGTCTGTTTTATCTGATATTAGTTGTGGTAGGCAGAATTCTAAAGATGGCTCCACAAGATTCTTGTTTCCTTCTTATTCAACCAAATACCATGTGATTAACGCAAAGTGATTAATTTTCCAGATATGATTAAAGTCCCACATCAGTTAAACTTACTATACAAATATTATCCAGTGGGCCTGACCCAATCAGGTCAGCCCTTTAAATGCAGAGTTTTCTCTGGCTGGTGCTAGAAGAGGTGATTAGAAATTCAAAGCACAAGAAGGATTTGATGTTCCATTGTTTGCTTGAAGGTACTTGGGTCCATGTATCAAGGAAATGGGGACCTCAGCTTCACAGCTACAAGGAATAGCTGTTGAATTGGTGCCAAGAACCTAAACTTGGAAGCAAATTCTTTGAACTGTGGCAGTTGATGCCCTTTTGTTGTTGGAAGCAGATTCTTTTGTAGAACTTCCATATAAGAAGACAGCCTGTCCACACCTTAATTTTGGCTTCTTGAGACTTAAGCAGAGGACTTGTCTGGTTTCATGACCTACTGAACTATGGGCTAATAAATGGGTATCATTTTAAGGTGCTAAAATTGTGATCCTTTGTTACATAGCAATAGAAAACTAATGCATTGATATGGCCACTCCAGCTCTCCTACGGTTGCTGATTGCATTGGAAATCATTTTTTATCCTTTTAGCTTATTTGTGTCATAAATCTAAAGTGTGTCTCTTCTAGACAGCATGCAGGTGGATGCTATTTTGTAATCTAGTCTGATAATCTATTCTTTTTTCTTGGCTGAGCCACATGTGGGATCTTAGATCCCTGGCCAGGGATGGAACCTATAAACCCTGCAGTGTAACTGTGGAGTCCTAACCAATGGACTGCCAAGGAAGTTCTGATAATCTATTTTTTGTAATGCTTATTTCACTTACATGTAATATAATTATTGATTATAATATAAATATAATTATTTATAGCTGCCATTTTGCTATTTTCTCTATGTCATGTATTTTTTCCCTCTATTTCTCCTTTACTGCCTTTGTTTCATTAAACAGATATTTTCCAGTGTGCCATTTTAGTTTCCATTGTTTACTCTTCTTGTTGAATTATTTTTTAGGGGTTGCTCTGGGCTTCTCTTATGGCTCAGCTGGTAAAGAATCTGCTTGCAATGTGGGAGACCTAAGTTCAATCCCTGGGTTGAGAAGATCCCCTGGAGAAGGGAAAGGCTACCCACTCCAGTATTCTGGCCTGGAGAATTCCATGGACTGTATAGTCCATGGGGTCTCAAAGAGTTGGACACAACTGAGGATTGGGTTTCACTGAGGATCCTCCTTTCACTGAGGATTGCAGTAGATGTCTTAAAACAATGTACTTCACATTGATGCTAATTTATTTCTCGTAGTGTATTGAAACTTTGCTCTAACATTGCTCCCTTTCCTCTGCCCTCCTTTGTGCTGTTATTGTCATATACACTACATCTTATATATTCTCAACACTATTTTTTAGGCCCTAACCTGACCACCTTCACCCCCCACAGCTAAACTCGGGCCCCTGGCTCTGCCACTAATTTCTGAACAATGTTTTAATAATATTGTTTCATGCAGATATCTTTTAATCCAGTTTTGAGAAGGAAAGAAAAATATATTTGTATTTTGTTTTCCTATGTAATTAACATTGAAGTGAAAGTCGATCAGTCATGTCCAACTCTTTGTGACCCCATGGACTCTACAGTCCATGGAATTCTCCAGGCCAGAATACTGGAGTGGGTAGCCTTTCCCTTCTCCAGGGGATCTTCCCAACCCAGGGATCGAACTCAGGTCTCCTGCTTTGCAGGTGGATTCTTTACCGGCTGAGCCATAAGGGAAACCCTAATTAACATTGCTTATGCTTAGTCACTTCAGTCATGTCCAACTCTCTACGACCCCTTGGACCGTGGCCCGCCAGGTTCCTCTGTCCATGGGATTCTCCAGGCAAGAATACTGGAGTGGGTTGCCATTTGGTGCTCTATTTCTTTGTGGGGACTTCAGTTATAATTCCTCTTCAGCCTGATCAAGCAAGTCTGATAGCAATTTGTTTTCTTAGGCTTTTTTTTTCCCCTGAGACTGTCTTTGTTTGTGGGGCTTTTTGATTTTTAAGGGTTATTTTTCTGCATATAGAATTACTTTTTAAATAACAGAATTATTGAGACATCAATCATATTATATATGATTAACCCATTTAAATTGTACAGTTCAATGGTTTTTAGCAGTATATTCACAGAGTTATGCAGTCATCACCACAATCAATTTTAGAAATTTTCATCATTCAAGAAAGAAACCCTGTACCCTTTGCAGTCACTCTTCATCCTCTCAATGATTCTACCAGCCCCAGGCAACAGCTCATCTCCTTTCTGCCTTTATGGATTTTCCTCTTCTGGACATTTTATATAAATGGAATTATGCAATGTGTGGTATTTTGTGACTGGCTTCTTTCACTTAAGATATTGCTTTCAAGGTTTGTCCATGTCATAGCATATACCAGTACTTCATTTCTTTCTACTGTTGAGTGATATTCCATTGTTTGACTATACTACATTTTGTTTATCTAATCATTAATTAGAAGACATTTGAGATGTTTCCACTTTTTGGCTATTATAAATAATACTGCTATAAACATTTGTGGACAAGTTTTTATGTGGTCATAGTTTTTTCTCTTGGCTGTATACATAGGAGTAGAATTGCCTGGTCATGTGTTAACTCTGTGTTTAACCTTGTGCAGAATTGCCAGACTGTTTTCCAAAGTGGCTTTACCATTTTCTATCTCTACCAGCAATGTATAAGAGCTCCCATTTCTCCATATCCTCGCCAAGACAGTTATTACCTATCTTTTTGATTATAGCAATATTTGTTTTATAAATGATATTTCTTGATATCCTGTGATACATTTAGATATTTTAGATTTTGAAATATATTAAATATTAACTGATTTTTTGCTTAATGAATTCTGAGCTTAAATACTGATATTAATACACATTTCAGTGTTAAGCCAAAAGGACCCCAAATTTTCATCTTTGCTCTGATTATTACTGTTATTTTTAATTGAAATATAGCTGACTTACCACATTATATTAGTTTCAGTTATAGAACATCGTGATACAATATTTTCATAGATTATACTCCCTTTTATATTTATTACAAAATAATGGCTTTAATTCCCAGTACTGTACAGTATATCCTTGTTGCCTATCTATTTTACACATAGTACTTTGTATCTCTTAATCCCATTCCCCTATATTGGCCCCTGCTCTGATTATTGCAGTAAATAACTGCATTTTCTTATAAAACCTCACATGGAAAATTATCTTCAGAAATTAGAACTAGATTAAACTTTTCATTTGTTTGTATATTCCTTCTACAGAAAAAAGAGAGAGTTGTGTAACTTGTTCCTTCTTTGTACTGACTGCTAGAAACCTTGAAACGAGAGTTTTTCTCAATCTTGAATTCTTGCAAAACTTTTAGTTTCATCTTTTGTCTTATGGGTGTTGTTTTTATACCTCAAAATTTAGTAAAAGCTAACTCACTTTTTTTAAAGTGGGAAAAAAGTTACAAAGAAATAGATAATTATTTACTAAATACCCTTGACCTGCACTGCAATTACAAGGCAGTAGTTAGAGTAAATATTCCCTCCCAATTCTATAAATGATAAAAGTGAGTCAATGAAAAACGATCTACTCAAAGTAAAAGCTTAAAAGTGGCAAAACTTCTAACTTCTGATACCAGAACACAGATCTGACAGAGTCTCCCATTTCAGTTCTTTATATTATCCCACCAGCATCTCATCACTCTGGTTAAGACAGAGACTTAAAAAAAAAAGATAATTTGTCACATTTGAAAGTATTTCAACATAGCTCTTGCAGAGCTAACACTTAAATGTGATAGAGTCCCCATGATAAGATGTTCAACTAATACAACCATCACAATGATTGAGATAATTTTAAATGTTCCTCAATCTAATCACTACAATGGCCTACCTCTGTCTGTGTGATATTAATAGAAACAAGCTTCTTAATTCTTCAGTGATGATCTGTGGTAGTTATACTTATTACTAATATTCAGAGTATTAATTTGCTGCTAATGATATGAAAGATAATATATAACATAAAAATCTAGTATTTGTTTAATAATATAGGTCATAGTGGGCTTCCCAGGTGGCTCAGATGGTAAATAATCTGTCTGCAATGCAGGAGACCCCGGTTCAATCCCCAGGTCGGGAAGATCCCCTGGAGAAGGAAATGGCAACCCACTCCAGTATTCTTGCCCGGGAAATCCCATGGACAGAGGAGCCTGGCGGGCTACAGTCCATGGGGTCACAAAGAGCTGGGTACGACAGTGACTAACCCATCAGTTCAGTTCCGTTTCAGTTCAGTTGCTCAGACGTGTCCCAATGGACTGCAGCACGCCAGGCCTCTCTGTCCATCACCAATTCCCAGAGTTTACTCAAACTCATGTCCATTGAGTCGATGATGCCATCCAACCATCTCATCCTCTGTCGTCCCCTTCTCTTCCAGCCTTCAATCTTTCCCAGCATCAGGGTCTTTTCCAATGAGTCAGATCTTCGCATCAGGTGGCCAAAGTATTGGAGTTTCAGCTTCAGCATCAGTCCTTCCAATGAATATTCAGGACTAATTTCCTCTAGGATGGACTGGTTGGATCTCCTTGCTGTCAATATATAATATCTGTAGTTAGCTTAAGAATGGAGAAATATTTCCAAAAACTCCAATGTGGAATAATTTATAGGAAGTTGCTTTATATTTCACTGCATTGCATTTTAAAGTCATATAAAAGAATTACTTGGCTGTATGAAATTTATGCATTCTTCCTTAAAGAAAGAAAGTGAACATCTATAGAGATAGTTATAGAAATGTATTTGGTAGTCAATACTGGCAATTCTGAATAGAAAGAATTTAGGTTTTAGGATATCAGGTGAGAACAACATAAGCTAGAAACTATAATTACCATTGGATGATTTCTGGAAATTTAAAGGCTAACAGTTTTGTTTATTATTAAGTTGGGAGAATAAATTATATTTATGTTGCAGACCTATGTGACAATTGCAAAAATAGTCTAAACATGAATAAGAGAATTCAATATATTTTCTAAATGCCTTAAAAGAAACTTTTTCCTATCTTTATTCAATCTCCACTTCTTGAATATTGTGGACACTTGCAAAGTTTGCTCCAAAAATCTAGGCCATCACTATGAATTAATAAGCATCCCAAAATGACATATATCACCCACCATATACTAAGTGGCAAGTCCTTGCAGTAGTTGAATAAGTATTGGTTTTCTAGAATGGTAAGAAGCCTTAGAAGTTGCATAGTTTGCCTCATTTATTTTACAGGTGTGGAAAATAAAGACGAGGTGAAGAGACATTCTCAAGTTCTCATAATTTCACAGCAGAAGGGGACTATGGCTTCCCTGGTGTCTCAGTTGGTAGAGTCTACCTGCAATGCAGGAGACCTGGGTTTGATCCCTGGGTTGGGAAGATCCCCTGGAGAAGGAAATGGAAACCCACTCTATTCTTGCCTGCAGAATTCCATGGACAGAAGAGTCTGGTGGGCTACAGTCCGTGGGGTCACAAAGAAAATAAAGATGAGGTGAAGAGACTTTCCCAAGTTCTCATAAATTCACAGTAGAAGGGGACTATAGCCAAGCTGACTCCTGATTGGAGACTATTTCCACAGTACCATGATGCTTCAAGTCAAAGTTTAAAATGCGTTTGGTTTGTAGCTTTGCTTAAACCTTGGGTTTAAAAAATGAGCATGTCAATGTATGGCAAAAACCACTACAATATTGTAAAGTAATTAGCCTCCAACTAATAAAAATAAATGGACAAAAAAATGAGCATGATATAGCCTAAAATAGCACACAGTTTTGATGAACTCACATTTTTAAGCTAATAGCCAACTAGAAACCAAATATAATAACAATATTAGTATCAGTAGATAAGGGATATATTATTAAAATCAAGTGTAAGATAACAGCATTCAGGTTTCCTAGGATATTTTATGAATCACAAACAGTGCTGCTACATATTTTAGGGTCACTAAAATTACTTTCTAAAATAATTTTTGTAACTAGACTAAATTACTAAGAAAATTTCTTTTAGGTAGACAAAAGAACACACTACTGGAAGAGGAACTTAAAGAGGTTTAATAGCTCTTTCTTATCTATCTTGTTCCCTGAAAAATGTGTTGAACAGTAACTTCACAGTTTGAATATTACAAATGAAAAAAGGGAAAAAATAGAGAAATCCATCCAGTTCTGGAATCATGGATTTAGTTTTGGAAGATGATTTGATCTTGTAATCTTTTTTGCTGGTTCTCTCTTGGCATTTACCATCTTCTGATTAGCAGGATTGTATCTTCCTGTTTTCACTGGATTCTCTTTCATTCTATTCCGATTCACTGGTTGTCTTTTAAGAGAGTGGTGTGAGTCAGAGAGCTGAGACATTTTAGCTAGGTTCATACGACATTCATCCTTCACCTTGTGGTAAGCCTTTGATTCTCGTTCCAGTCTAAGTGCATACTCTCTCACTTGACTTTCAAGGCTCCTTTTTTCTTTTTCTAGCTGTTTAAGTAATGTAGTTAATGATTCCACTGACATCCGCTCGTAGACACGAATAGAAGATAGTCTATCTGAAGGATTCCCACGGATTTTTTCCATTTTCTCTTGGAGACTAGCAATTTGCTTTTCTAGTTCATCATTCAGTTCAAGTTGTGCCTCATAACGGGTTTTCCATTCACTCTCTTCATGGTTAGAATTGAGTTTGTCTTCCAGTTCCTCTATCTTTTGTCTTATTTCAAGTACTGAGATCTGCACTAAGTCTTTCATATGGATTTCTTCCAATAACTCCAGTTTAAGGCAGTCAGTGCTAATACCTGCGAAGTTGTCACCTCCTTCGTCCCCCATAGTGTCCGCTCAAGAGCTCTGCCACGCCATTCCCCTCAGCACAGCTTACAGCGGAAGACTTGAAGGGACACTCGGAAGCTGGGGAGGACAAAGTGTTGTCATGAGCTGTTGCTATGGTGAACTGATTCTTAGAATCCTAGGTTGAATTTCTTTCCCTCAGCACTTTGACTACGTCATAAGACTGCCTTCTTGTCCCTACTGTTTCTGATTAGAAATCAGCTGTTAATTTTATTGTGATTTCTTTATATAAGGCATATAATTTTCTTCTTGCTGTTTTCAGGCTTCTCTCTTTGGCTTTGGCTTTCAGTAGTTTTTCTATGACCTCTTTAGCTGTGAATATCTGAGTTTGTGCTACTTGGAATTCATTGAGCTTCTTGGATGTGTAATCTTTGAAATCTGAGAAGTTTTCATCCAATGTTTCTTCAAATACCTTTTATGTTCCTTTTTTCTCCACTCCTCTTCTGGAACTTTCATTATGCATGAGTGGTGTGTTTGATGGTGTCTCAGTGGCCTTTGAGGTTCTTCAATTTTCTTCATTCTTTTTACTTTCTGTTCGTTAGATTGCTGTTGTTGTTATTTAGTCACTAAGTTGTGTCCGACTCTTTTGTGACTCTTTTGTGACCCCATGGAGACACAGGTTTGATCCCTGGATCAGGAAGATCCCCTGGAGGAGGACATGGCAACCCACTCCACTATTCTTGCCTGGGAAATCCCATGGACAGAGGAGCATGGCAGGGTACAGTCCATGGGGTCCCAAAGAGTTGGACATGACTGAACAACTAAACAACAACAATGACAACAATTTGAAGTCTTTATGTACTAAATCTATCACCTAGGCCCTCTTAGAGACAATTTATATAAGCTTCCTTTTTGTTTTTTTCCCCGTGTAAGGGCTGCTTCTTGTTTGATTGTTTTTTAATTTTAATTTTTTGTTTTTGTTTAGTGATGTGTTTGGACTAATTATGTAGTGTCTATTTCCCCTGTAGTGTGTGAGAACTGTAATCTGTGCTCAGTTGTTTTTTTTTTTAATTCTTGTTCTTATTTTTAATTTCTTTTTTCCCTTGTTCTCATTTTTAAGCCTAGATACCTAGAGTTAACCCTTGGGTCACCATAGTTTAGTGGGCAGCCAACTATTGGTCCAAGATGTTGTTTAAACACTTTGAGCCAGTAAGATTGTATATTTGTCAGGTCAAGTTGATTGATCATGTTGTTCAATTTTCTATATGTTTAACTGTTTTTTTATTTGCCTTTTATGCCAATTACTGGGGGAGATGTGTATGAATCTCCCAATCTGATTGTGAAATTTTAAAATTTCTTCTTTTAGTTCTGTCACTTTTTATATATTTTCTGACTCTGTTATTTAGGGTACATATAAATTTAAGATTGCTATCATTTCCTATTGAACCAAATCTTCTGTCATTATGGAAAGTCCCTGTTTATAATGCCAGTTCCCTTAAACTCTATTCTGTCTGATACTCACATAGTTATCCTGATTTGTTGTTCGGATGATATTGTTTTGTTATTTGTTTGTTCTTGACCATTTTGTACCATGTCATTTAAAATGTGTTTCTTGCAAATAAAATGAAATGTGTTTCTTGCAAGCAACATGTGGCTGACTTTTTCATAAACTGAACTATATTTTTAATAAGAATATTAATCCAATAACTATGATTATTGACACATTAAAGTTTATATCTGCCATCCTTCTGTTTGTTTCCTGTCCTTCATATCTATTGTTTCCTTTTTTTTCCTTTTCTTGTCTACTTTTGGATTTATGAAATTTCTTTTAAATAAACTTTTAATTTAAGAATAATTTTAAATTCACAGAAAAGTGGCAAAGGAATACAGAAAGTTTCCATACACCCTTCACTCAGTTTCAAATTCCTGTAATGCTATCATTTGTTGAAATTTTTAAAATAACATTGTTAACTAAACTTCAGATGTTGTTCTTATTTCACTAGTTTTTCCATTCATGTTCTTTATCTGCTTCAGGATCCGATCATCACTACCACATTGCATTTAGTTATCCTACCTTCTTAATCTCCTCTAATTGGTGACAGTTTCTCAGCCTTTGTTTTTCATGACCTTAACAATTTTGAGCAGAATTTGTCATTTATTAAGTAAAATATCCTTCACTTTGGGTTTATTTGATGTTTTTCTCATGATTAGATTGGGATATTGGGCTTTGGGAAAGAATACCTCAGAGATGAAATGCCTTTCTAATCACATCATATCAAAGGGTACATGTTATCAACATGACTTATCATTGGTAACATTAACCTTGACTAAGGTGGTGCCTGTCAGGTTATTCCACAGTAAAGTTACTATTTTTTCCCCTTCCCATGCTCTAGTATTTTAAAGTGAGTCACTAAGTATGATGTGTTTTTTATTATTCTAGTTTCCGTCTTTTAGTCTACTAGTAATATATTCTTTTTCTTAACCATTAAATGTTTTTCTTCAAGTTTTATTGAGATATAATGGATACATAGCACTGTATAAGTTTAAGGTGTACAGCATAATGATCTGACTTACATACATCATGAAATGATTATCACAATAAATTTATTGAACATCAATTATCTCATATAGATACAAAATTAAAGAATTAGAAAAACACTTTTTTGTATGTGATAAGAACTCTGAGGATTCACTGTTAACTAACTTTTTTTTTTAAACTAACTTTTGTATATACAGCAATGTTAATTATATTTACCATGCTGACATTACATCCCTAGTGCTTATTTATCTTACAGCTGACAGCTTGTACTTTTTGACTGCTTTTATCCAATTCCTTCTTTCCCCACCCCTTGCCTCTGGTAACCACAAATTTGACCTCTTTTTTCTATGAGTTTGTTTTTGAAGCATAATCGGCCTACTACACTATGTTACTGCCTGTTACACAACATAGTGATTCACTATTTTGGAACATTTCAAAATGATCACCAAGATAAGTCTAGTTATTGATATGATATGTCACCATACAAAGATATTAGAGTTATTGACTGTATTCCTCACACTGTACATGTCATACCATGACATTTACTTTGCAGATGGAAGTTTGTACCTTTTAATTTCCATCACCTATTTCTTTTCTCCTCCCATCCCTCTCCCCTCTGGTAACAACTTGTTTGTTCTCTGTATCTATTACTGTTTCTGTTTTGGTATGTTTGTTTATGTATTTTGTTTTTTAATATTTGACAGATAAGTGAAATTATACAATATTTGTCTGTCTTTGTCTGACATTTCACTTAGCATAATACTCTCTTGTTGTTGTTTAGTTGCTACATTGTGTACGACTCTTTTGTACCCCATGGATTGTAGCCCACCAGGATCCTCTGTCCATGGGATTTCACAGGCAAGAATACTGAAATGGGTTACCATTTCCATCTCCAGAGGATCTTGCTGACACAGGGATTGAACCTGCGACTCTTGCATTGGCAGGAAGGTTCTTTACCACTGAGCCAGCAAGGAAGCCCATAATACCCTCTAGGTCCATCCATATTGTTGTAAATGGCAAGATTTAATTCATTTCTAGGCTGAGTGACACTCCACTGTGTGTGTGTGTGTGTGTGTGTGTATATATATATATATATATATACACCCCACATCTTCTGTATCCATTCATCTATCAATGCACAATTAGGTTGCTTCTGTGTCTCAGCTATTTTAAATAATGCCACAATAAACATAAGGGTGTGTAGATCTTTCTTAATTAATGTTTTTGTTTTCATCAGAGAAATACCCAGAAGTGGAATTACTGGATTGTATGGTAGTTCTACTTTTAATTTTTTGAGGAATCTCCATACTATATTCTATAATGGCTTCACCAATTTATATTCCCATCAACAGTGCAAAAGGGTTCCCTTTTCTCCATGACCTTGGCAATACTTGTTATTTGTTGTCTTTTTTGATAAAAGCCATTCTGACAGGTGTGAGGTGTAATTTCTTTGTGATTTTGATTAGCATTTCCGCAATGATTAGTGAGGACTTCTCAGGTGGCTCAGTGGTAAAGAATCCGCCTGCCAATGCAGGAGACAGAGGTTCGATCCCTGGGTCGGGAAAATTCCCTGGAGAAGGAAATGGCAACCCATTTCAGTATTCTTGCTTCAGAAATCCCATGGACAGAGGAGCCTGGCAGGCTATAGTCCACGGGGTCACGAAGAGTTGGTCGTGACTGAAGTGACTGAGCACCCATGCACACATGGTGACTGGTGTCTTTTCATGTGCTTGCTGGCCATCTGTTTGTCTTCTTTGGAAAAATGTTTACTCAGATCCTCTACCTATTTTTTAATCGGGTTGTTTGCTTTTTTGGTGTTGAGTTACATTAATTCTTTGTATGTTTTGGATATTAACCCCTTTTCTGATATATCGTTTGAAAATATCTTCTCCCATTCAGTAGGTAGCCTTTGCTGCTTGATAGTTTCCTTCACTATGCAAAAACCTTTTAGTTTGATGTAGTCTCATTTGTTTATTTTTGCTTTTGTTTCCCTTGCCTAACGAAATATACACACACAAAAAAATTACTGAGACTGATGTCAAAGAGCTTACTGCTTTTTTTAAAGAAGTTTTATGGTTTCAGGTCTTACATTTAAGTCCTAAACTGTTTTGAATTTATTTTTTCATATGGTGTGAGAAAGTAGTCCAGTTTGATTCCTTAGCACGTAGCTGTCCAGTTTTCTCGATACCAGTTACTGAAGAGGTTGTTTTTTTCCCTATTGTATATTCTTGCCTCCTATATTGTAGATTAATTGCCCATATAAGTGTGGGTTCATTTCTGGGCACTGTATTCTATTCCATTGACTTGTGTGTCTGTTTTGTACTAGTATCATACTGTTTTGATGACTGTAACTGTTGTATAGTTTGAAATCAGAGACCATCATACCTCCAGTTTTGTTATTCTTTCTTAAAGTTGTTTTGTCTATCCAGGGTAAATTTTTTTTTTCCAGGGTAATTTTTGTTTCATAAAAGTTTTAGAATTATTTGTTCTGCTTCTGTGAAAAATGTCATTGGTATTTGATAGGGATTACATTGAATCTGTAGGTTGCCTAATATGATCATTTTGACAATATTAATTCTTCCAATCTATGAGCACAGTACATCTTTCCATTCATTTGAGTCCTCTTCAATTTCTTTCATCAGTACCTTATACTTTTCCAAGTACAGTTCTTTTACCTCTTTAGGTAGGTTTATCGCAGGTATCTTATTCTTTTTGACGCAATTGTAAATGAAATTGTTTTCTTAATTTCTCTCTCTGATTATTGGTTGTTAGTGTATAGAAATGTCTCAGATTTCTGTGCATTAATTTTGTATCTTGCAGCTTTACTAAGTTCATCATGAATTCTAGTAGTTTATTGGTGGCATCTTTAGGATTTCTATGTATAGTATCATGTCATCCGAAGACAGTGACAGTTTTAGTTCTTCTTTCCCAATTTAGACTCCTTTTATTTCTTTTTCTTGTTTGCTATGGCTAGGCCTTCCAATATTATGTTTAATAAAAGTGATGAGAATGGACATCCCTGTCTTGTTCCTGATCTTAGAGGAAATGCTTTCAGCTTTTCACTGTTGAGTATAATGTTAGCTGTGGGTTGGTCATATATGGCCTTTATTATGCTGAGGTATGTTCCCTCTATACCTTCTTTGTTGAGAGTTTTTTTTAACTGAATATATTTTATTTTTTTCTGGGCTGGGTCTTTGTTGCTGTACAGCTTTTCTCTAGTTCTGGACAGCAGGGCCTACTCTCTAGCTGAAGTGTGCAAATTTCTCAGTGCAGTAGTTTCTCTTCTTGTGGAGCAGGGCCTGTAGGGCACTCAGGCTTCGGTAGTTGCAGCACGTGGGCTCAGTAGTTGTGGTTCCCAAGCTCTGGAGCACAGACTCAATAGTTGTGGGATGCAGCCTTAGTTGCTCACGGCATGTGGGATTGTCCCAGATCAGGGATCGAACCTGTGTCTCCTGCATTGGCAGGTGGATTTTTTACCACTGAGCCACCAGGGAAGCCCAAGAGAGTTGTTTATTTTTGATTTTTATTTTTTAATCATAAATTGATGTTTAATTTTGTTGAAAGCTTTTTCTATATCAAGATGATCATATGATTTTTTTCCTTCAATTTGTTAATATGGTGTATCACATTAATTGATTTATGGGTGTTAAACCATCCTTGCACTCCTGGAATAAATTTCAGAATATTTGCATCTATGTTCATCAGTTATATTGGCTTGCAATTTTCTGTTTTTGTGACACCTTTGGTTTTGGTGTCACATATATATATGAAAATTTTAAATCACTGATTTCTTAAGTTCAAATGCATTTTACCTCCTGCATTTTTACTCCCTCCTCCTGCACCATTTAATATTTTTAATGTCATATTTTACATGTTTGTTGTTTTGTGTATTCCTTAATTACTTGCTGTGGATATAGATGATTTTATTACCTTTGTCTAATACCTTCCTAATACCTTTATACATGGTTGATTTTCTACCTTTAACTATATATTTGCCTTTACCAATGAAATTTTTCCGCTCATAATTGTCATGTTTCTAGCGTGATCTTTTCTTTTTCCTGTAGAGAAGTCCCTTTAACTTTTCTTATAAAGCTGGTTTGATGATGCTGAACTCTTAGCATTTGCTTCTCTGACAAATTTTTTATCTCTCCAGCAAGTCTGAATGAAAGCCTTGCCAAGTAGGGTATTCTTGGTTGTAGGCTTTTCCCCTCCATCACTTTAAATATATCATGCCACTCCCTTCTTGCCTGCAGAGTTTCTACTGAAAAGTCAGTCAATAGCCTTGTGAGAGTTCCCTTGTATATGATTTGTGCTTTTTCCTTGCTGCTTTTAATATTCCCTGTCTTTAATTTTTTGCCATTTTAATTATACTGTAATCATACTATAGTCCTCTTTGGTTTGATCCTGTTTGGGACTCTCTATGCTTCCTGTATTGGGATGTCTCTTTTCTTTCCCAAGTTAAGGAAATTTTTAGTTTATTATGCCTTCAAATATGTTTTCTGCTCCTTTATCTCTCTCTTCTCCTTCTGGGACCCTTATAATGCAAACATTAGTATGCTTGATGTTGTCCCAGAAGTCTCTTAAACTGCCCTTATTTCTTTTTATTCTTTATTCTCTTTTTCTGTTCAGCATCCATGATTTCCACTACCCTGTCTTCCAGCTTAGTGATCCGTACCTCTGTATCATCTAATATACCATGGATTCCTCCTCCTAGTGTATATTTTATTTCAGTTATTGTATTCTTAATCTCTGTTTTACTCTTCTTTATATTTTCTAACACTTTGTCAAAATTTCTAACTTCTCATTCTGTTCATCCAATATTTTCCTGAATTTTTGAACATCTCTACAATAATTGAACTCTTTATTGGGTAGATTCCACCACTTAGTTCTTCTTCTGGGGTTTTGTTCTTTCATTTGGAAAATATTCCCCTGTTGCCTCATTTTGCCTAAGTTGCTGTTTTTATTTCTGTGTATTTGGTAGGTTGGTTATGCTTCCAGACCTTGGATAAGTGACCTTTTGTAGAAGGCATCCTATGTGTTCTAACAGCACAATCCTCTCTGTTCACCAGAGAATGCCTCTTATATGGGCTGCATGGGTCCTTCTGCTGTGCTGAGCTATACTATTATGCATGGTCTGGTAGATGTGTCTGCCCCCACTCTGGTTAGTTACTGCTGTGCCTAGTGCAAAGGCTTGCTAGCCTTGGGTGGGTGGCCTCAGGTCATGAGGTGGCTTTCTGCAGGGCCCCAAGTGTCCTGGATCTAGTGTCAGCCCACTTGTGTGTGGGACCAGATTCCAGAGCAACTGTCTGAGGGGCCCAAGTTGTCCCAGAGCTGGTGCTCAGGCCTTCTGTGGTTGGGCTAGTTCCTGACATGGCAGGCTGCATGGTTGTGGTGGTCTTGAGGCTGATGCCTGCCCATTGGTGGGTGAGATCAGGTCTTAGGTTGAGTGTTGGCCTACTGGTGGGCAAAGCTGGTCCTGCGGTCTCTGGCTGCAAGGCCCAGGTGCCCTGGAGCTGGCATCAGTACACTGGTGGGCGAGACTGAAGCTGGTGTCCTAGGACTAGTGTTAGCTCACTGGAGGGTGGAGTTGGTCCCAGGGTTTCTGGCTTCAGGGTCCTAGTGGTCCCAGAGTTGTTTGACCTGCTGGTGGGTGGGGCTAGGCCCAGGAGGTCCTGGAGCTGGTGCCTGCCCACTAATGGGTGAGGCGGGTCCCAAGACTAGTGCTGGCTCAGTGGTAGGCTGAACTGGATCACAAGTTCTCTGGTTGCAGGGCCCTGGATGTCTCAGGGCTTAGGCCGGTGCACTGGTGTGTAGGGCTGTGTCTGGGTCCTCCAGTGGATGGGACCTGGTCCTGTGGCAGCTGTGGGCTCAGGAGGTCTTAAGCCAGCAGGCCTGCTGGTCGGTGTGGCTATGTCCCTGCCAAGCCAGTTGCTTGGCCTGAGTTGTCCTAGTACTGGGTGCTGACAGGCTGGTAACAAGCTGGAGGGAGGATCTACGAATGGGTCTTGCCTGCACTAGAGTCCTTATGATAGAATGAGCTCCCCTAAATAGCTGCCATCAGTGTCTATGTCCCCAGGGTGAGCTGCAGCTGTCCCCTGCCTTTTCAGGAGGTGCTCCGAGATCAGCAGGTAGGTCCCACGCAGGCTTCTTTCAAATTACTTCTTCTGCCCTGGGTCCCAGAACCGATGAAATTTTGTCTGTGTCCTTTATGAATGAATAGAATCTCTACTTCCCACAGCCCTCTGACTCTACTGAAATTAAACTCTGCTTTCCTTCAAAGCAAGACATTCTGGGGATTGCCTTCTCAGTGCAGGACCCTTGGACTGGGGAGCCTGATGTGGTGCTCAGATCCTTCACTCCTTTAGGAGAACCTCTGCAATTCTTATTATCCTCTATGCTGCATCTCTGCCCCTCCTACCCATCTCACTGTGGTTTCTTCTTTATAGCTTTAGTTTTAGAAGATCTTGTCTGTGAGTCTTCAGGTCTTTCTCATCAATAGTTGCTCTGTGAATAGTTGTAATTTTCGTGTGGGAGGAGGTGAACTTGGGGTTTTCCTACTCTGCCCTCTTGGCCGCTCTCCTAGCAACACTTTCTTTTATTACTCTTTTAGTTGTTACCCTAAAAAATTACAACATGCATTCTTGACTAAAGCCTACCTGCAATTAGTACTTTTACCACTGCTTAGTGTAAGCACCTTTCAACATTTTAAGTCACTTCATTCCCTTTATTGTCATGTGCAGTTAATGTCATAAATTTTAATTCACTGGGTTTTTTTTAAAACCCAGACATTTAAAAAAAATTTGAAACAATCTCAAACCTACAGAAAAGTTTCAAGTACACTACAAAAACTTTTTTCCCTGAACCTTTTATGTGTAAGTCATTGACATGATTTCAAAATATTTCCATGTGTATTTCAAAGAAAGCAAAGACCATTCTCTTACAAAACTAAATATACCAATCAAATCAGAAAATTAACATTGATACATCATTAATATCCAGTATTCAAATCTTGTTCAAGTTGCTGATTTTGCCAATAATGTCCTTTACAGCCAAAGAATACAAATCAGAAAAAAGCATTGTATTTTTTGGTTATGTCTATTTAGTGTTCTTCAACCTGCAACAGTTCCTCTCTTTCCTTGACTTTCATGACCTTGACATTTGAGGATTATTATTTTGTAAATGTCCCAGTTGTTTCATAAAATGTCCCACAATCTGGGTTTATCTCATATTTCTTCATGATCATATTAGTTTATAATTTTTTGGCAGGAATATCACTGAAGTGATGCTTTGATCTTTCATTACATTAAGGTGGTATCTTCTGGGCTATACACATCTATTTAGCCCCAGTTCCTAATCAAACTACTTATTCATTCATTCAGATCAGTATGGACTCACAATTTCTTACTTTATTCAGTCGGTTTTAATCTAATACTATCATTATTTACTGTAATTTTCAAATTTAGCCAGTGGGAGCCCTTTTAGGGAACTTCTGTGTCCTACTGATGTTTCCCCATCTTTCTTTGAGCAATTCTTCACTTTCAGGGACAAAAACACGTTTTGAGCTGCTTATTCTCAGTCCATAGTTTACACCAGGCTTCACTCTTGATGTTGTAAACAAGGGATTTATTTTTTCGCTCTGGCAAGTGCTCGAGGTAGAGATGGATCATCTTAATTAGATTAGAGATTGAGAGTGACCTTCCGTCTTTATGAGTGTTGATCGGTTTCCCATTCCCTTTTACCCCTAGGTAATGGCTATTTAGGGGAATCAGCTGAAATTCTGTGGTGTTTATCAGGGCTCCTCCTCCTTCATGGGCACTCAACTCCAGTCTTAGCCCTCCCCTCTCCACTCCCCTCTTTTACCCCTCTCTGGTCCATGATGTCTCTGAAGTCTCTGCTCAGCTTCTCAGACTCCCAACCACTATTTTCTGCACTGTTTTCTGCTTGGGTTGTTAGCTTCTCAGTTAACAGCTTTCAGACTGGCAAATGCCCTAAAAGCAAAAATGCAGCCAGATGTCTAGCTCATTTCTATCTAGATTCTCCAGAATCTTGCACTCTCAATTCCTTGCTGCCTTGCTGGCCCTTCGAAATGACCAAAAAAGGTTTTTTCATGTGTTGATCAGCTTTTGTAGTTGTTCTCAGTGAGATGGTTAGTCTGAAACAAGTTGTTTCACCACTGATGGAAGCAGAAATTGCATTAAACTCATAAGAGATCACTCTGGCTATTGTTAAGGGGGGCAAGAATGGAAATAAGGAGACTAGGTAGGAGGCTTGATAAGATGATGGCTTGGACACGTGTGAAAATAGAGGTGTAAGAGAATGGACATAGATTGAGAGATAAGAGTGAAAGAAGTAGAGGGAACTAAGGGAGACTAATGCCTTTATCTTGCAAAGTGCAGTGAGGGAGGGAGATACCTCTGGTTCAGTCAAATGAGAAATATATGTTTAAGTATATTATTTAAAGTAAAAAAGATAATCATTAGAGGAAATAATAATAATGTGAAAATTATATTGCAAAGATGGATGGGAAGTGGGAGTGGTGGAAGTGAACTTAATCTTCGTCTTTCATTGCATTATGTAATAGGTAATGTCAAAGAAGAATATAGAGGAGGGGACAAATGTGAAGAATTTTTAGGAGATAAGATTTGCAGGGCTTGGTGATTGATTTAATTTAGTGAATAAGGGAGGAGGGGAGGCAAAGGTGATTTGCAGATTTCTTGTCTTGAGTGATTGGATGCATGTGGCATTACAACTGAGATAAGGAAAATGGAGGAGTATCTAGTTCCAGAGAAAATGATAAACTCAGTTTTAATCATATGTGGTGCATTGTGGTTGAGAATGTATAGTTAGGTACACACACACACACACACACACACACACACACGTGGTCAAAGTTCCTTACCACAATAAAGTTAAAAAGAGAATTAACTGTAAAACTATAGCAAAAAAAAAAAATCTGACCACTTGGAAACTTAAAATGACTTGTCTAAGAACTCTTGGATTAAAGTGGAAATGAAACAAATTGCAAAATGTTTACAAATACATGATATTTAAAGCAAACAAAGAAAAGAACCCATGCTACTGTTAAATATCTTCGCTTTGTAGATCTCTGCTATAGACTGAATGTTTGTGTCCCCCACAAATGCATATGTTGGAACCTAACCCCCAAGGTGATGATATTAGGAGATGGGACCTTTGGGAGGTGCTTAAGTCATTGGGTGGGTGCCATCATGAATAAGATTAGTTCCCTAGAGAATTCCTTGGCGGTCCACTGGTTAGGACTGCTTTCACTGCTGTGGCTGGGGTTCGATCCCTGTTCCATCCCTGTTTGGGGAACTAAGATTCTGAAAGCCATGTGGCACAAACAAACAAACAAACAAAAGTATTAGTACCCTTATGAAAGACACTCCAGAGAGCTCCCTCACCCCTTCCACCATGTGAGAATGCAGTGAAAAGATGTTAACTGTCAAGGAAGCAGGTTCCCACCAGACACTGGATATACTGCCTCCCTGTCTTGGATTTCCCAACCTCCAGAACTGTCAGAAATAAGTGTTGGTTGTTTAAAAGTCCCTCAGTTTATGATATTTTGTTATAGCAACACCGATGGACCTAGACAACCTCATTGATAACTACAGTTGGATTTCTGTACACAGAGTGGGCCAAGGAGATGAGCCTTACCCCTTCTGTGATGCTAAGTGAGGACCGTGTTTATCTGATAGTGCCACACATTTCATTCTGTCTTGCATTCATTTATAACCCTCAGCAATAACTCCCTCTCCCAATAACCTTGATGTAAATTGGCTTCATACTTTAACAGAACTTGGGAATGTTGATATGCTCAACTATAGCATCCCAATGTTTCCATAGTAACTAATGCACAACCAGGGGAAAAGATGGAAAATAAATGAGAATAGCATTTTAACAAAATAAGTGAGGGGCGAAGAGCCTTTAGACATGTGATTACCTCTTATTTAGGAATATGAAGATATTCATCTCCTTAATAATGGGGTTATAAAAGTTGTTACAATGAAACATGTCAGTAGCCATTTATATTCCATTTTTCTCTATAATCATCACCATTGAAAGCATTTAAATGCCTTTTTTGCCCAATAATGCTGGAGAAAGTGAGTTAAAAGGACACAGTTGCTGTTCTTCCGTGAGCCTGCAATCAGGATGAGACAGGTTAGGCCAATGTTCATAGTCCAGCCTGCCAGCCAGAGCTTTGCCCCTGTGAATATTGGGAAGACTGTGTACTCAAAGCAGTTTATTCAGTCCTGTGGAATTTGTTTGCTTTGATGCAAGGCTTTGCTAGCAGCTCAACACTCCCCTGGTTAAAGATTGCCAGTATAGTTGCTGCCCCTCCTCCTTTCTTATTCTACCAGATGACTTTTTCCATTCTTCCCTAACATCCTTATTCTTCCTTTTCTAAATGTATTCTATGCACCATCTTGACCAATTCCAAAACAATTTGTTCACTTTGCCTCTTGGCCAGTTGTAATGGTCTCAATGTGTGTATATATGTAGGTAGATACATTGAATACACAACCCTGAATATTCATTGGAAGAACTGATGCTGAAGCTGAAGCTCTAATACTTTGGCCACCTGATGTGAAGGGCCAACTCACCGGAAAAGACCCTGGTGCTGGGAAAGATTGAAGGCAGGAGGAAAAGGGGACTAGAGAGGATAAGCTGGTTGGATGGTATCACCAACTCAATGGACATGAGTTTGAGCAAGCTCCAGGAGATGGTGAAGGACAGGGAAGCCTGGCGTGCTGCAGTTCACGGGGTCTCAAAGAGTTGGACACAACTGAGCAACTAAACAAGGTGGATACATATTCCCTATAATATCTCCAATAAACTGATAATTTCCTAAAATACGAAGCAGTCTGTTTTAGTGTTAAACTAGTTGTTAAGATCTGAATTGTGTCCCTCCAACTCAATTCACACATTTTAAAAAATTAATTATTTATTTATTTATGGCTGCACTGGGTCTTCATTCCTGCACAGACTTTCTCCAGTCATGGTGAGTGGGAGCTACTCTCTAGTTGCAGTGTTTGGGCTTCTCATTGCCATGGCCTCTCTTTTCAGCTCCCAGGCTTTACGGCACAGGCTCAGCAGTTGTAGCACGTGGGTTTAGTTGCCCCATGGCATGTGGAATCTTACCGGATCAGGGATTGAACCCATATGCCCTGCATTGGCAGACAAATTTTTACCACTGAACCACCAGAGAAGTCCCTCAGTTCACATGTTGAAGCCCTAACCTTCACTGTGACTATGTTTGGAGACAGGGTCTCTAAGGAGGTAATAAAGGTTAAGTGAGGTCATAAGGGTGGGGCTCTAGTCTAATGGGACTAGCATCCTTATAAGAAGAGGAAGAAAGACCAGATCTCTCCCTGCCCCTGCACCTCTCTTTCTTTCTCTTTCTGCAAGCCAGAGAGGAAAAGACCACGTAAGCACACAGCAAGGAGACAGCTGTCTGCAAGTCAGGAAGAGAGCTCTCACCAGGAACCTAATCAAGCTGGCACCTTGATCTGGGACTTCTAGCCTCTAGAATTGTAAGAAAATAAATTTCTGTGTTTAAACAACCTAGTCTCTGTATTTTGTTATGGCAGGCTGAGCAGACGAACATGCCAGAGTGACATGTACAACCAATTAAACTGTTATGTAGGAACAGACTTTGTAAGAGTGAAGAGATACCTTTTTAAATTTTAGAATAGCAGAGATCAAATTTCTAGAGATAAATATAGTAACTAATGGGATATTATTCAACCCAGAACAGAAACACAGAGAGTAGAAGGGCAGAGATAGACTGAATCACTCCAGGTAGTTAGATAGCCTGATTCAGCTGATTCAGCTTGGCCTGATTCCTTCCCCATTTAGAAGAGAAGTTAAGAAGCACACTCCAGTATTCTTTTTTTTCAAAAACACACTCATATCACCTTTTGAAAATTAATCTTCAGTTTACCTTGTATGCAAAAGATTTCAGGGGTTAGAAGCAAGATGTGATAGGAGTTGCCAGTGGGGAAGAGGTTCCTCAGTGGGAATGAAAGTCAATTTCCTGGAGTTTCCAGGGGAAGATACATCAGAATAGTAAAGACTATTTACCTTGGATGGCCAGAGATCTGGTAGACATTCTTAAATCCAGAAGGATCTTAGAAGTCAGATAAAAAAAGGAGTATATCTTCATACTAGAGGCTCAGTTTGGACAAGGGACGTTTCTATTTTGTTTCGTTTTTAACTTGAGACGTTTGGTTTTGCAGTCCCTGGGTAATGTGGAAATTTTCAGGAAATGAAGTTCTCAATAAAGCATTCTCTCATCCCAAGGGATTTGGTCTCTATCATTATTATATCCTAATTAAAACAAGGCAGAGACTATTTATTCCTGGATAGAATGGCCTTCTCTTGTCATCTATAACCAACACAGAGTGCTAAAAGCTCCTGGCCAATCAATTACATATTATTAAAATGTAATTAAAATTTTGTCACTGCGTTTTTTCAGACCTCTAAATATCCTTAAAATTAATGCTTTTTAGTGAGGTAGATGAACATTATAGTTTACTACAGACAATTTTCTTCTGCCTATTTCAGGGCAATTTAAAGAAAAATCATATCAACAGGGAACATATCTTTGCAGACATTAATTTCTTTTTAGTTTTTTTCTCGGTGTGGGATTCAGTCTAACAGGTTGTCTGAATATATACATAATACTTCAGTTCTGAATATAAAAGATGGGATAATTTTATATCCATTTGTGGCTGGGTAGAGTTTTGGCTTGAGATCCAAGTATTGTAGTTTTGTACAGTATATTGATGTAAAAATTAATTAAAATTTCTGTATAGGTAATATATGCACATGGAGCAAAATTCCAAAGCAGTAAGAGAGTGTATACTGAAAATTCCCACCCTTATACAAGTTCTCCGGTTTCTACCCCTGAAGGCAAGCACTGTTACCAGCCTCTTGTGTTTCCTTTTATAGATCTTTCACAGTGCATTGATGGTGAAACAGATCTTTCCCCTTCTCTAGCTGGCATTCAGTACCTGGCAGCATGAAAATGTTGTGCTTTGAGGTGGAAAGTGATGCTCTAAGTAGTAGCATGGAATGGTGACTGCCCGTGCTCCTTCTCATATCCCTCCTGGGAAACCATACACTCAAAGCAGATCACATTTGTCCAAACTACTTCTAACTGGACATAACACTAACACAGATGCATTTATCAGAAATACACAGCAACAGAAACAGCTAACAGATTCATATATTAAATATTTACTTAGTTATGTATGTGAACAAGTAGATGCTTTTGCTAGCTGTTGAGCAGCTTCTGTTTTTATGCAGTGTGGACTCAGTCAGAGATTGTTCACTCTTTTCCAAGGGATGGAGGAGGTGTCATCAGAGAGGTGCTGTGTAAATGACAGAAGGGAGAAACTTGCCTCGAAGGTGCAGAAAAGGCATTCCAGCAAGAGTTGTGGTCTGGGGGAAATCTTGAGATTGGAGTTTGGGATAAAAGAAAGAAGGAAATGTTGAATGGTGATTTGTGAAGAGCTGAGAAGATGGATTGAACTGGCTGGACAAGGCAGTGCAGTGAGAGTGAGGAAATATAGGATGAATGGCCATTTGTGTTTGTTTGTAGTGAAGTTTTATATGAGGATCTATGGGCAGAGGTCAGTCAGTCCCTCTATAGTTACTAAGCCCTCCATGTTCCTAGCACTGCCATCATTCAGTCCAGAATTTTTCTCTCACAGAGGTATCAAAGAATAGATTGTAGAATAGTATGGTAGTTTCCCCCCAGTACGTTCTTCTACTGGTTATTTCTATTAACATTGTTGAGGTTAATTCTATTTCCTTAGCAGCCATAACTTTCCTTAATAACTTGTTATGGATCTATCACCCACACATTTATGTAATCAGTTTCTCATTGTCAGCACTCTTGGCACTCTGGGGGGAATAATCCTGTTAGGAGGCACTGTCCCTTGTATCGTAAGATGTTTGGCAGTGTCCCAGGCCTCGGCCCAGTTGATGTCAGTAGCACCCCACCCCCACTTGTGACAACTAAAAATGTCTTGACATTGACAAATGTCCCCTGGGGCAAAATCATCACCAGTGGGGACCTGATAATATAAAGCCTCATGAACTTAACATCATTTTTTGTTGTTCTGTAAAAACCCCCTTTTAAAAATTACCATTTATAAATGTTTATCAAAGTAATACATTCACGTGGACAAAAATGAAGTAGTGCCAAAGGACTTCCTTATAATAAAATGCAACTATCTCCTGCCACACTCCTCCCTCCCTGTGGTCCTGTCCTCTGACGGTTACCACTCTAACTCTTTCTGGTTTGAGTTTTTCTAATGCTCCTGTTGTATCCATCAGCCTGTTTATCCATTCACTCAAACTGCATATTTATCGAACACTGCAATAGTGCTGGTATAACAACATACCACAGACTGGGAGGCTTAATCAGCCGAAATTTGTTCTCTCACAGTTCTGGAGCCTGGAGGTCCAAGATCAAGGTTCCAGAAAGCTTGGTTTCCTCTGAGGGCCACTTGGGAAAGATACGTTCCAGGCCTCTCTCCTTGGCTTAAAAATGGCCACCCTCTTGCTGCCTCTTCATGGGATTGTTCCTCTGTGCATGTGCACCTCTGGTGACTCTTCCTCTTCTTATAAGGATACCAGTCATCTTGGATTAGGACTCTTCCAACAGCCTTGTTTTAATGTGATCACATCTTTAAAGACCTTATTTTCAAATACTGTTGTTGTTCAGTCACTAAGTCATGTCTGACTCTTTGCGACCCCATGGACTGCAGCACACCAGGCCTCCCTGTCCATCACCGACTCCCGGAGCTTGCTCAAACTCATGTCCATTGAGTCGGTGATGTCATCCAACCATCTCATCCTCTGTCGCCCCCTCCTCCTGCCTTCAATCTTTCCCAGTACCAGGGTCTTTTCCAATGAGTCAGCTCTTCGCATCAGGTGGCCAAAGTACTGGAGCTTCAGAATTTCAGTCCTTAAATATGGTTACATTCTGAAACAGTGGAGTTTGGGAGTCCAACATGTAAATTTTGGGAGCATGCAACTGAGTCCATACCAAGCACCTTCTGTGTGCCAGTCACTGTTCTCAGTACCTGGGATAGAGCAGTGAACAAAACACAAAACTCCCTGCTCTTATTGACTTTACATTTTGGTGGCAGAGAGCAACAATAAACAAGATAATTAAGATATACAGTATGTTAAATGACAGTAATTGTTGTGGAGAAAAATAAAGCAGGAAAAGGAGCTAGGGAGCTCTTAGAGGCAGAGTCTGCAATTTCAAATAGTTTAGGCAGGGAAAATCTCTCTGAGAAGGGGACATTTGAATAAGGACCTGAAGAAAGTAAAAGATTAGGCCAGGCAAGTATCTGAAGAATACCCACTCCAGTATTCTTGCCTGGGAAATGCCATGGACAAGAGGAACCTGGCGAGCTACAGTCCATGGGGTCGCAAAGAGTCAGACACAGCTGAGTGACTGAACAAACAACAAATGCAAATATCTAGGGAAAGAGCAGACAGAAGAGCTGGTACAAAAGGGTCCTGCAGGAGGACATGTCCAGTTAGCTCAAGGAATGGCAGAGAGAGCTGACACAGCACCAGCAAGGGGTGTAGCAGGAGATGCAGGGCTTGGGGAGTGCTGAGACAGATGGCTGGGTGAGGTCTCGCAAGCCTGTGTAATGACTGGCTTTTGTTCCAAGTGAGATGGTGAGTTAGAAAAACCTTTTCCCTCCCTGTGTTTCTCCTTTATTTGTCACATGATTGCCACACTCACAACATTTCTGACACCAGTTGTGTGCATGTGGGTCTCCCTACAATGAGCAATGCTCTGTGCCATTGTCTGGGAGTCCTACCCATGAACTCAAGACCACACTTTCTACCTGGAGAGAGCATCAGATCCCGCAGGTTAAGGGCTCAGTCCCGCAAAACTGCCGCCCTCCCCCGCCAAATTCAGATGGCGAGTCCAGGTTGTCACCTCTCCTTCTGTCTGCCGCTGCTGCTGCTAAGTCACTTCAGTCGTGTCCGACCCTGTGCGACCCCTTAGACGGCAGCCCACCAGGCTCCCCATCCCCGGGATTCTCCAGGCAAGAACACTGGAGTGGGTTGCCATTTCCTTCTCCAATGCATGAAAGTGAAAAGTGAAAGTGAAGTTGCTCAGTTGTGTCCGACTCTTCACGACCCCATAGACTGCAGCCCACCAGGCTCCTCTGTCCATGGGATTTTCCAGGCAAGAGTACTGGAGTGGGTTGTCATAGCCTTCTCCGCTCCTTCTGTCTGATGGGTTGTAAATCTGAGGTTCCTATGACCCTCTCCTTGGGTTCAATTAATTTGCTAGAGCGGCTCACAGAACTGTTCTAGCAGTTACAACTCATGTTCCTTATGTTTACCAGTTTATTATACAAGTATGTGATAAAAGATACCGATCACATAGGCATGATTGATTACTAACTCCAATTTCAGCCCTTCTCCTTTCTCAAGAGAATGGGAGGTGATGCCGAAAACCCCAAGTTTCTAATCATGATGTGGTCTTTTTGGTGACCAGTCTTCCTCCAGGAGCCCCCCAGATTTGCCTCATTAGAGCAAAAGACATTCCTATCACCCAGGAAATGACAAGGGTTTCAGGAGCTCTGTGTCAGGAACTGAGGTCAAAAGCCAAATATTAAAATGAAAGATGTTCCTAGTGTTCTTACCACTTAGGAATTTACATGAGTTTTATGAAGTCTTTGCCAGGAACTGGGAGACAGATACCAATACAAATTTTTCTGTTATTTCACAGATGGGAAGCCATTGGACAAGCTGCAGCTGGCAAGGGCTGAGTTAACTTTTAAAAGAGCCTCTTTAGCTGCTGCATTAAATAGACTAAAAGGAGACAAGGGTGAAAGCAGAGAGATCAGTAAGGGGGGTGTAATCCATTTTCTCTTAGTGATATGCCTTTCTTTGATTTACCAGCTCTAGACATCATCTATCTAGTGACTTCCTGGTCTAACAAATGGGAATTTAGCTCACTTATGGGCTTCCCTGGTGGCTCAGATGGTAAAGAATCCGCCTGCAATGCAGGAGACCTGGGTTTGATCCCTGGGTTGGGAAGATGCCCTGGAGGAGGGCACGGTAACCCACTCCAGTACTCTTGCCTGGAGAATCCCCATGGACAGAGGAGCCTGGCGGGCTACAGTCCATGGGGTTGCGCAGAGTCTGACACAACTGAGTGACCAAGCACACACACAACTCACTTAAACTGCAGCAACCACTTCTCTCTTTTCTCCTAATGCATCACTCTTTTGAGTTCCTTTATTTAGTTCCCCTCTCAACTGACAACCATTTTAGTGTGTATCTTTGATGTTCACATATCTTTTTTGGTTATCTTTGTGCCTTTATATAAGACACATAAATATTTCTTGTTCCATCATCTATAGATAATATCTCTTGATTCTACACTTTCTAAAATTAGAATATTAGTGCCTCTATGCATCCTTCCACCTCCCCTAAATTTGTCTACTTTCCAATTTCTGTATACTATGCTTTTAAATTATTTGTTAACATTTATCTTACATTTTGTCATTATAATTGTTTCCTGTGATTGTCTCTAGATTGGATTCCAAAGGTTGAAAAGCAATAAAGATAGTGTTTGTATCATTACGATTGTATACTTTTCAGTGTAAAGCTAAGAAATGGGCCTTGATTATATTTTCATGTTACAACTTCCATCAATTATTCTATATCACTCCATGCTCTAGTTGGTCATCATTATTGGAAAATGACATTTATAAACAGTTTTGTATTTTTGTTGAATTTTTTATTGCCCCCATTTTTTTTTTTTTTTGCTGTGAGTTGACTAAACATGTGCTGTCTTTACCATATCTCTATTCTCCAGCTTTCTCATTTTGTCTAGTGCTCAGAATAAATTCTATTCATCTAGATTCCCACTTTCTGTGTTAATTCTATCTGATTCTTCACATTTGATCCATGACTTCTTGTACAGATTTTGTTTTTCTTGGATTTCTTCATTGCCTGTTTTTGGATTATTTCTTACCTTCTATGGTTTTATTGTATCCTAAATTTTCCTAGCTCTTAACCATATTATCTCTTTTTCCAACTTCCCTTTTCCCTGGATGCCTCTTTTTCTGTTATCTATGGTGTTTTTCTGGACTCCTTGGTTCCAAATCAGCGTGTATTCAGTCAATATCCTTTCCTCCAATTTCTGTCTTCCAAACATTTGTAAAATACAGTGTCATCTGAGTCCTTCTCTTCTTTGTTATGAGCTTATGCCTTTTCAATCCCTTTATTATAATTATAATAGTGTCTTAGGAGAGAGTGGATATAAATGCATGTGGTCTTTCTGCCATATTGAATGAGAGGTATACAGCCTTATAATATAAATCTTTCTTTTGTAACTAATTCAGACATGAAAGACATGTATAAAGTAAAACTTAAAAGTTTGTTCACCACTCCCACTTGCCAGGGACAACCACTGTTCAGTAAATATCCTTCCAGACTTTAAAAACTATACATATGATATATAAAGCCATACACATACAAAATGAGTTTTTTATTTTACAAAGTTTGTATTTTGGAAAAGTTTAGATACTTGGTTTTTAAACTTAATATATATTGGGCATTCTTGCTAGTCAGCAGATGCTTAATTTTTTAATGTAAAAATTGTTATTGAAATATATATATATATACCTACAGGAAGATGATAGTCTCCTCTTTCTTGTGTATACAGTTAATTAACTTTTGGTTGCTGCTAACTATTTCATTGACAAGCAATCTTTTTTTTTTTTTTTCATTGACAAGCAATCTTATAGTGAATGTCTTTGTACATATATCTTTGAACACATGTGCTAGTATTTCTTAATAGAAGTAGGATTGTTGGGTCAATGGTTATACAATATGAAAATATTAAGAGACACTATTGAACAGCCCTACTGAAAGATTTTTCCAATTTATGCTTCTATCAACAGTATTTGAGAGGGTACACCCTTCTGAGGCAAGCTCTCCTTAAAAGGTTGGAAACTGTGGTGCATGGTTGAGAATTGGACTCTGCCCTGTTTCATGTTTATCTTTAATGACTTCACATGAGCTACTCTGTTCTCCCTTAGAATACTCAAAGTTCTTCAGGGCCTGGGATCATGTCGTTTAGTTCTTTGGTATTTCCCGTTGTGCCTGGTACAGGCTGAGCAAACTGTGGGTGCTTGCCACAATTTAATGATTGACCATAAACCAGTTTATAGTTTTGGGCTAACACAATCCCTTGAGGTCAGCTCGTGGAATGAGAGGGCTGGGCAGAGCAGGAGGCTAGGGCTGTGCTGGGTTTGTATCAGATGCTCTCACTTAGACATCAAGTTTAGACCATAATCTAGGGACCTAAGCTGTGAACACCTAGCACAATCTTTGGCTCAGAGGAGGTCCTTAATAAATGGTCTCCATTGATGTGATTATGACTCCAGTTTAGTGAAAGGGGGCTCAGCAGTAAAGAATCAGCCTGCCAATGCAGGGGACATGGATTTGATCCCTGGGTTGGGAAGATCCCCTAGACAAGGGAATGGCTACCCACTCCAGTATTCTTGCCTGGGAAATCCTCCAGGCAGAGGAGCCTGGTGGGCTACAGTCCACGGGGTCACAAAGAGTGGGACACGAGTGAGCAACTAAACAACAACAAGAAGTCTTAGGATTAGTGTTGAGGGCTCTGGCCCAGCATCTAAAATCATTCTGGGTGGAGTCAAAGATCCAAAATCTAGAGATGAAATAAAATTCAAAACCAGCAAGAGCAGACAGGCATCAGAGGCAGGAGCAGAGACTGGGTTTGAGCAGTTTAGTTGCATTGTGATAGGATCTTCCTGGCACCCAGGCAGTTTTTACTGGACTTTTTGTATTGTATTTGTTATACAAATATTACCTATTTGTAAAATGTTTGGTTTTCACATGGTGGCATCTTAAAGGTGCTTCTCAGTCTCTGATAGGAGCCAACAATCCCAACACAGTGATGTGAAACACAGAAGGTGTGTAATGACAGAGATACCAGTGGTCTCTTACTTATTGAAACACAAAATATTCAGGCAATATTGAGGATTCACTGGAGATGATGGTGCTACAGAACAGCCACTCTACTAAACCAAGATTATAGCCCAAGCTTTTCCCAAGCAGTAGTAAGGTTCCCCGGGGATTGGGAAGCCAAGGGGCCAGTCAGAGATGGATTAATTTCAAGTGACAGATTTAGAGGGTCTGTAAACACACAGCACATGGATGACAAGGGTTCGACAAAGTGAAGAATGGGTCTGTTTCTTCTTACAGTTCTACCCCCAGTCATCAGTGCAGATAAAGGAGGGAGGTGGGAAATGGCAGTTACCTACAGATAAGATTAGAACATACATCATTGATTGTGTTTCTCCTATATGCCAGACATTTAGCACACATCATCTCCCACTCCCTTTATAACTCTGAAGTAGGCATTAGTTCTGTTTTATAGCTGAGGAAATCGACTCAGAAATGAGAAATTACTTGACATAATTTACACGAGCTCCTCAGTAGCAAAGTCAGGATTTGAACCTAAGTCCATCTGGCTATAAAGCAGAAGGGGACTTTTTAGTTATATGTGTAACACAGTCATTGAATTATCACTGTTTTTCCTAGGACAACATCAAGCCTAAGTACTGAACAAAATTAAGATGCTTGGCCTTTCTTTGTGTGGATTATGTCATATATAATAATGATTAGAATCACACCTACTTGGCTTTAAAACAGATGTTTTTCCAGTTAAAAAAAAAAAAAGCTTTGGAGCTTTCTACTATGCATACCATCTTGCCTCTTCTGCATCAGGGAGAGCAGCCCAGCCCCCAGGGAAATAGCTATTGCTTAAGAACACTAAGTTGGTCCCTGTGGACAGGATGCCTGTGGTTCTTTCCTTTGTTCATCAATTCATTCTACAAATACATGTTTATTTATAGCCAGAAAGTAAGGAGAAGAGAGCAGGCCAGGTGGGTGAGCTGGGAAGGGATACGGGTAGGAGGGCAAGGCGGCCTGAAAGGGTTGAAGCTAAAGTAAACAGACAAAAAAACAAAAATGGGGCCAACAAGAGCTTAAATGCAGGATGGGAACTAAGTTTGGGGATCTGTTTTGGATACAGTACTGAAGGGGTCTCTGGGTGTTCACAGGAGAGATGTCTGGAGCAACACTAAGAGGCAAGCTGCAACTCCATGGAAGCACTCAGGATCTGAGGCCGTTGACACCTCCACACCATGAACACACGCAGGAACTGTCAATATGGAGACAGGTATTTTTAAAAAAGCACACCAGAATGTGTGTGACCACACAATGGAGGCCTACACCTTTATTCCATGCCGTTTCGAGTGCTCACCATGTGACTGCAACTCAGCTTCAAAGAAGCCAACACCCCTCTGGATGCCTAAAGTCTAGACGTTTGTGGAAAAGAGAAAAAGAGAAAACAATCTTCATTTATAGTCACACTGTAGTTAGGGATATGTATTAACACCTTGGGGATAACATGAAACGATGTAATGATATAGAAGGAATTGGTATGGAGTGTTTGTTCATATCCATTTTCCTTATTTTTCTTTCAGAGGTGAGCACATATGATAACAGATTGTAATAAAGCAAGCCTGACCTATACAGTCACTTGATAATCCCAGAGGGAATGTGACCCAGAGCAGGGAGGGGCAGAGCTCAGGAATGTGTTGCTGTGACTCATTCCAGGACTCCCAGGACTTTACCTATACCTGAGACGTTTGGGTGCTGTGGAGGTTTATTTTTGTCCACTCCCCAATTGGGAGGATGACAACTGGGGTGACTGTGAGACTCCTAAAGGCCTCTGGTACACACAGGCTTGGGAACCCAGGGCCTGATGGGCTGTTCCTCTCCTTTCCATACCAAGTGAATGCAATACCAGCAGCCTCCAGGATTTAAAGGGGAGAACTGGAGGCAATGATACTGATCACACGGTTCATAAAAACTACACCGATGATTATAATCAGCATGAGTGCTGGGGAACAATAAAAGCTTTATAAAGATGTACTTTCTCCTACAAATGAATTATAACACATCTCTCATAAGAGAATTACCTAGTGATTTTTTAATCCCTTAAAATTTTTGATTGAAGGGTACCATGAATGTGTCAAATGTAACTATCATTAGGTAGAATTTTGCTTCATAGCACACAGGACCCAAATCCCATAAAAGGAGAAATAGTTCTTGACCAGGCACGTGGTCCTTCAACTAACACAAAAAAATACTGCCTTGGGAAGAGCTTTGACAGTCTCTTTTGTATTCATTGCAAATACCTTCACCCCAGAGAAACTTTATTCAAGATTAGGAAAATAGCTGGCAGTCTGGGCGCTCTCCCCGACGGTGTGACAGGTAAGGAAAGACCACCTTCCACCCTCTCTCATATTTCCCCTTATATTTGGAAGCCAAG
The DNA here is from genome assembly GCF_019320065.1 of Cervus canadensis. NCBI lineage: Eukaryota > Metazoa > Chordata > Mammalia > Artiodactyla > Cervidae > Cervus > Cervus canadensis. The sequence goes on from NC_057419.1 coordinate 119,206,680, forward strand.
AGCCACACTAGCGGAAACAGACCCAGTGTCTTTTAAAGTCTGTTGTAGAATATCGATGCCGTGGTTTTCAACTGTTTTCCCCACTCCAATCTTATGCTAAAGGATGCGACTCACTCAGAGCAGTAGCAGTGGCTCATTGTGGTAATTAACTGCCCTGTCAGAGAGGTGGCAGAAAGATAGAATCAATGTGGTTGGTGGGTCGAGTTTCTGCCGCTCCCCTCTGAGCCCCACTCAGCACCTCATTATCACAAGCTCTTCAAATCTAATAGTCATTTACAAGCTTTTGAAGCAATCTTTACTTCATCACCTCCCTGAAAGAATTTATGTCCTGTCAGCAGAGTTTCAGCGTCAATTTTTTGTTTACTGCAAAATGATTCTACCTTCTTGGGGACAGTTATCCCTTTCAAGTTCCTTTTTACATCTGTTTTGTTCCTAAAGCCAGAGATGCAGGCCAGGGCGACTGGAACAGAGGTGGGACCCCTACCTCGTGAATAGGACTTGGGAGGCAGAGGACTTATTTTTACGCGGGTACAGAGTAAAATCCCAAGTCGCAATTGATTTCATGTAAGTAAGGCTGGAGAGGCCCAAGGAGGACCCAGTTTGGGGTGAGCACCGGGATCTGTGAGCCAGGATTCCTTCAGCGTCTCATGGTATGTGTGGCGGGGAGGGTGGGGGGCGGCAGGTCCCCCGTTCCTCCTAGTCCCATTGACACCACGCTTCATCCCAGTCCCTGCGGAACTATATTAATAGAAAGCGACACTTCACACATCGGTGCTCAGACCCCAAAGGGAGGCTGGCAAAGGCTTGGCAGGTGGGCACGAAGCGGGGAGATGGGTGGGGGAATGGGGCGGGGGCATCGTCGAGTGGCGTTATGCGCAGCCAATGGTAGCTCGGGGCAGGGGTGGCAGGGGCGGAGGCGCCGAGGCGGATCAGCCAATAGAGGGCTAGCAACTACTGGAACGACCTGGTGACGTGAGGAGCGTTCCATTCGGCCAGCGGTGGGCGGTTGCCACAGCTGGTTTAGGGCCCCGACCATTGGGGCCCCTTGTCAGGAGGAGGCAGCCTCCGGGCTGGGGAAAAGCCGCTGCCACCTCTGGCGGCCGACGCGGTCCCCTGGGACAGTGCACTTCCTGGCTTCCGTTCCCGGCCGAGTTCGCTCTCCGGGGTTCAGGTAACAAGGGGGTGGGTGGGGGTGGGGGTCTCTGGGGCTCGGCCGCGTGGTGGGTTGCAGCCCCCTCGGCTGCACCGGGACGCGCGGAGCCTGCTCTGCCCTTCTCGGCTCGGCGATTGCCGAGCCCCTGGCCGGGGGTGACTACACGTGGCGGGGCGTGTGTGAGTGTGTACGAGCGTGCGGAGGTGGCGCGCGTCCCATCCTGCCCGGGGCGGTGGTCGGCGGCGTGGCTGAGGCTGGGCGGGCCTCTCGAGGCCGCGCCCGCCGCCCGTCCGGGACTCGGGACTCGGGCCTCGGGCCCCGGGCCGCTGGGCTGGTCGCTGGTTCTCGACGGATTTTGATCTTTGTTCTCCCAGGCCCGGCTCCCCTTCCTGGTCTCTCCTCCCGCTGGGGCGGTTTATCAGGAGAAGATTGTTATCCAGGTTAGTTTTACACAAAGGAAGTGTTCCCTGCACCTCCGATGCCCCCTCCCCTTTCCCAAGCCTTCCACCTTCTCCTTTCCCTGCTCAGCTCCTAGTCTCTCTTTGGACCGTTGCCCTCTCCAGCCCAGTTGGTTATTTCTCATCAGTCAGTCGGGCTGCAGGTTTCCGCCTCTTTCTTGCCAGCGTGAGGCATGTGGTATCGGTAAATAGAGGCCACAGCACCACACCTGAGAGGAGACGGGTGACAGCGGTGAGAAAGGCTGGGCCTGGGGATTCAGGATGCTAAGTGGAGATGGTACTTCTAAAATGTCCCAGAAAGCACCCTTATGACTTCTCTTAACTGCTGCCACCCCCCACCCCCTGTCGGGCCCCTCCTCCTCCCAGCCATATAACAATCTCTCTGGCTTAAGTCAGCCTTTCACCTACAGGTCTGTGATGTGGTTTCATTAAGATTCCCACAAATGTTAGGCTAGGCCGGAAAAGTTGGTTCATTTCCCAGACTCAGGAAGTTAGGAGGGTTTGATTAGGGGAAATCTGTTTTGAGTAAATACAACCTGGGTTTGTGTACAGTGTCCAAAACCTCCTAGCTCTCCCAAAGGATGACTTGTTCCCTCGTGTGATTCAGATTCCAGTGGCTGATTGAAGAAAGAAGGTGAAGAAGTGGAGGAGGGGAGGGAATGGCCCGTAAGGATAGAAATTCCACTATTATTTTTAGAGTCTTCTTCATGATGATTATACAACAGTATGGTATAGTGGAGAGCGCCCTGGACTGAAAGTCAGCAGACCTGTTTTTTTGGCTTAGCTTCATGGCTTTGTGACCCAGAGAAGTGATTTCCCCCCTTCAGTCTTCAGTTTACTTATTTCCAAAACAAAGTAATTGGGGCTGTCACCTATAAAATCTCTTCTAGTTCCTAGTTCTGTGCTAATCAAATCATCAGTATTATACTGGAAGTAAAGGGATATATTTAAGATATACTAGCCTCTTTCTCTTTTTGAGAATCTTTAACCTTTTCTTCTTTTAGGGGACAAAGACAGATTGGAAATAAACTCTTCCATTTCTTCACTCTCAACCCTTGAGGCAGTGCTCATCTGCCTCTGGGAAAGGAAGATTGAACTGCATTCTCTTGTTCCTGCCTCATTTTTTTTCTTTTTGTGTTTTTCCTTAGGGCTAGAAATTGGACTTCTGATGATGTTTGACCCAGTGGCAGCAATAGCACACAACGTGATTTCGAAGCTGGGCTCAGCTTCTGTTTCTTCCCTCTTATAATCACAAACCCATTTTGGACCAGGAATTCCAATCATGTCTGTGATGGTGGTGAGAAAGAAGGTGACACGGAAATGGGAGAAACTCCCAGGCAGGAACACCTTCTGCTGTGATGGCCGCGTCATGATGGCCCGGCAAAAGGGCATCTTCTATTTGACCCTCTTCCTCATCCTGGGGACATGTACACTCTTCTTCGCCTTCGAGTGAGTTTCCATTGAGTATTGTTGCCTGATTATGGTTATTTTGGGTCCAGGGGAAGAACCTTCTTTCTGGGGAGTTTGTGGCTAGTCCTTGGATGGTTGTCACTGTCCTCTTGAGCAGTGTCTGTAGATCATGTCAACTGAATTCATTGCTTTGTATGTGCCTCCTTAAAAGACCAAGATGTAACTGTTGTTTGGGTGGTGGTGGTGGAGGTAAAAAAAGAAAAAAAAAAAGAAAAAAAAAAAAAGACCAAGATGTTTGATAACCAATTTTATAGCACTGATTTGGGGCCACCCCTGGAACACTTAGAAAATAAAAGAATTCATCTTCATCACTCCCCTCCCCTTTTCAGTGGTCTACTTAGGTGGTTAGTGACAGATTGCCTCTTCTCCACCCCTCCTGAGCCTAGGAGCACTCCCTGTAGTCGTAACTCCACCCCATGATACTCACCTATTCTGTTATTCTGGGTCCTATTTCCTTAGGGCTCAGCTCTCAGCTAGCTGTTAAATTGAAAAGCCAAAGGAATTGGGAACCTGCAGATTGGTTCCAGCCTCAGCTGTGCCACAGTCTAGCTGCGTGTGTGGCACATATGTGCTTATTAAATGTGAGTTGCTCTTTCTTTCAGTCAAAATCACTCAACATAAACAACTCTCTATTCTGTGTGTGCCTGAAACCAGCCTTGGAGTTATTTTTTCTGTGATGTAACAGCTAGTACTAGAGGCAGTTTGAAATCTGTGTTGATCACTGCTCTAGGGAGGTGACCAGTTGGCTACTGTGGCAGGACTCCTGGGTATGCTGAGAATGTGGTACACTCCAGGGATGAGAGCAATGCTAATTGGTTTGGGATTATTATGAGGAAGGCCTTGAAGGAACCAAGAGATGTGTTTGTAGACTGTGAGCCACACCTAATATGAACCTGCCACAGTTCATGCACTCCAGTGACCTGGAAATGGAACTCCCCTCAGGGGGCGTGGCCATGGGATGGAGGAGGGGGCTTCTTGGCTTGCCTTTGTGGATAATTAAAATCAGCTCTGATCTTTGGGGGCTCATTTTTGTCTTTCTTCTGTAAGGGCTTCAGGCTTTCCCAGTGCATCAAGAGTGATTTTTGGGGGGCTGGTTTGCCAGACTTTGGGATAAGTGCAAATGGCTTGAGTAACAGCAGGGGAAGGAGGGGGATGTAGTTTATAACAGGGCCAGGAAAGTAAGGTCAGAGGACCTTTTTGTCAAAGGCACTTTTTTTGCTGCTGCTGCTACCAAGTTATAAAATATTTGGCAAAATCAGACAAGTTGATCATGGCTTCTTAGCTGCTTTCCAGTCAGAGTTTCATAGCTGAAACTCTGTGTGTGTGTGTGTGTGTGTATACTTTATGTGGTATAAGTGAGCGTGTGCAAGCGGGCAGGCATAAGCATAACATTTAAAAAAATATTTCCCCACTCCTCACTCTTGTCTCCAAGTTAGCTTTGTTCCTTCCTTGCTTGTTTATGGAAATGCAGAGCTGAACTCTGCTTTCTGTCATCCTCACTCCATCCTCTGCTAAATCACTAGCTTTTTTTGCCTCTCTCCCCTCCCCAACTCGGGGCTAAATTTTTGTGGTTGAAACCATTCAAAACAGAGATGAGATTTGTTTCCAGGCCCTGAGTGAGCTGGTAATTCTGGGCCCAGGAACTCTCTGGTTTGACTGGCCAAGGCAAGTTGAAATTTGGAGCTACTGGCATTTGGCCCTTTTTGTATCTGGGAGCCAGACAGAGTATGATTTGGATGTGTTCCCTTCGACCCTGAAGGCCTCTGAAGAAAACTGCCTATGGGATGAAGCTTATAATTAACCAAGTTACTGTTTGACAGAGGCAGGTTGGGTTTTCTGGTGAGATGACTTTTTTCCCCCAAGTTATTTCTTGCGCTTTGCCCTCAAATATGAAGGGTGAGGTTGTTTGTAAACTGCCTTGGGTTCCAGCTGTGTGTGTGTTAGAGTAAATAGTTTTGAGGGTAGGGCTGGGGGAGGGAGTAGGAAAGGGGGAAGGGAGAAGGAAGTAAAAGTGTTAGCTGAGAAGTGGAATGGGGAAGTTTACATCTGACCAAAGGGGAGAGGGCCCCGACAATGAATCCTTACTAAGAATGGTGGAATCTGTGTTTGTGAGCGTGTATGTGTGTGTGCATATATGTGTGCACATGTATGCATCTGTCTGTCAAATGTAGACACATGGGCACTCTAGGTGGCGGCTGCCTTGAGCCTAGCCACTGACAGGCTGTACAGAGGACACCAGCCTGCCTCTGAGGAATGAAGTCTCTTTCTGGTCGACCTTTTTCTTTGGGGTCTATAATTTACTGTCCACCACACGGTGGAGGATAGGGTTTGGGGGCAGAATATGGGCTCCTTTGCTAGTATGAGAACTTACGGAGACCTCAGGAATTCACCTGGTTAGTCCCCTGCTTTCAGGCAGTTGAGGGTGTCTGAACCAGCAGTGACAAAGGACTGTCTCTTTTCATGTTTAAATTGTCTAGGAGCATAGACTGTACATTCTCTGGCTGCTGCATTTTGGCCTTGAGGAAGAAAGTTCAGATCTTGAGGCACATCTGGACCTGCATTTTAGTAACAGGGTCCTGCTTGCAGCAGGTGTGGAGGAATGAGTGAGAGGTGATTTATAACCCCCTGTGGCACAGCCCTGGGTCGGCCAGATGGCTTGAGAAATCTGGTCAGGCGTGTGGGCGCCCCTTGATGAAAAACATGCAGTGTTAGTAGTGTCAGTGGACATCTTTTTATTTTTATTTTTGGATTTCGCTTTTACATGTTTAGATTTCTCAAAGGAGGGACCTGTGATTTTTCAGTGGACAGACAGTAGGTTAACTACATAAAATGAGAAAAGGTGGTCCATACAGGTGCTCATTAGCTCTGTATTTTTAGAAGTGTTTCCAAAGAAGCTGGGTAGCCATCTCTCAGAGCTGCTGTCACAGAGTGAATTCCTGCCCCGGATGGGAAATAGGGCTAGATTATCACTAAGCCTCTAGCAGCTCTGAGAGTCTGAAATTCTATATAACTCTTGTGTCTGTCTGGGAGATTCTAATACACACATAGAAAAGGAGAGGATAGAAGATTACCAGTAGATAGCTGTATTTTAAATGTAATTGTATCTATTGTATCTATAGTAAATGTATTTGAATTTAGAAGCAGAGTATACATTGTACAGTGCTTAAAAAAAGAATTTCCTTGCAAGTAGAGATTATCATACTAAGTGAAGTAAGTCAGAAAGAGAAAGACAAATACCATATGATATCACTTATATATATATACTCTAAAATGTGACACAAATGAACCTATCTACAAAACAGAAACAGGCTCAGGGACATAGAGAAAAGACTTGTGGTTGTCATGGGGGATGGGGTTGGGGAAAGAATGGAGTAGGAGGTTGGGGTTAGCAGATGTAAGCTATTACATATAGAATGGATAAACAACAAGGTCCTACTATATAGTACAGGGAACTGTATTCAATACCCTGGAATTAATCGTAATGGAAAAGAATGTATATATAATGGAATCACTTTGCTGTACAGCAGAAATTAACACAACATTGTAAATCAGCTATACTTTAATCAAGAGTATTCTAGTTAGAAAAAAAAAGAGGAATTTCCTAATGTATTCTTAGGATGAGGTATTTAGGAAATGTGAGCTTTAAGCACATGAAGCATTCTCCGTCCTTTCTGCCCAAACTCTGTCCAGCTTGTGTGATGAACACATAACCAACAGCTTGGCCAGGAATGTCAGGACACTATAGCGGACTGACACCGACAACCTGTGAACTGTCCAACTACCGAAAGGCTATTGTGGTATTTAGTCAAATTCAACTTTCTGATAAAGCTTGGGGAAAAGACCAAGTGCACTGTGTTCTGAAAGTGGCTTCCTAGCTTTCTCTTTTAACTGTGTGACCAGATCACTACTGGGGTCAAGGTCTCTTGTGGCATGAATGATTGTGTGACTCTTGACCCCTGAAGTAGGAAGGCGTTTACTGCTGTGATCAGTGCTTATGCCTCACTGTGCCATATCTAGCGGAAATCGTATCAAGGCATTATCAAACCCTGTTGGACTGACCCTCCTGGGTGCTTCTGATGTACAGAGGAGTCATTGAATTGGATGAACTGAAAAAAGCTTTGTAGCACTGCTTAGTAATTGTCCCACTTCTAGCCTATTCAGACTCTACCTCTTTTTCAAGTCCCTTCTTGAGTCTTCCTTCCTGAAATTTTTCTAGTAATTTCTGCATTCATAGGACTAATTGTACATACCAGTCATTTAACACATAATTACATGACATTTTTATATTTTTTTAATTCTGTGGATATTACAGTTTGTGTTCTTTCAGGGTCAGGGACTATCCTGTGTGTGTGTGGCCCCCACAGTGTCTTCTACTAGGCCTTACTAGAGTGTGTGATCAATAAATGTAGCTGAATCGATACATTCTGGATGCACTTAAAATGTAGCAGTCTTGACTCACAGAATCATAGAATGATAGGTCTGAAAGGGGCCTTGGAGACCATCCCCATCCTTTTGCGAGTGATCAAACCAGGTCTACAGAAATAGATTTCATCAAGGTCAATCGGTCAGCCAGTGCCTTTATACGACACTACCTTTCATCTCATTGTTACCTTTTGAGTACGGAATCCTGAAGACATGCAGATTACTAAAGCTGTGCATAGTGCCAAATGCTGGGCTGGCATACTCTGGGGTCTTGCTAGCTGGTGTTTGTGTTGCCTTAGTGGATTCTAGGTTACCTTGGCATCCTTAACTCATGCTTCTACTGGCTCAGATGGTAAAGCATCTGCCCACAATGCTGGAGACCCAGGTTCAATCCCTGGGTTGGGAAGGTCCCCTGGAGAAGGAAATGGCAACCCACTCCAGTATTCTTGCCTGGAAAATCCCCATGGACAGAGGACCCTGGTAGCCTACAGTCCATGGGGTTGCAAAGAGGCAAACACGACTGAGTGATTTCACTCACTAGAAAATGAAGGCATGTTTGTGGAAAACTGACTGTATTCTAGTATGGCATTCTGGTAGCCTTGCAGGAACAAGGAACTCCTTCCTTTAAGTGTGAACTTAAGAGAGTAAGCTTTTGCGTTACAAGGGATCATCACCCCTGTTGCTGCTCCTAGTCCCTGCTTCCAAGATGAGGACAGCTCCGAGAAATATTAGGCAATGTGTGCTCCTTACCATGTTACTCTGTGGGTGATGGTGATGAAAGGGGCACCGTGTCCCCATGGTCAGACAGAAGGGAAGAGGCAGTCTGATAACAAAGTTACCAGGTTTGAGGAGACACAGGGCTAGGTAGACCAAGGCCAAACTCTGACATGGAGGAATATCCCTGTCTATAGTGACAAAGTCCAGGTTCCTGAATTCCTTAGGTGAGATTAGAAAGAGCAAAAGTGACTTTATCATGATCTCTAATCAAGAGAGTATTCTCTGAAGAATTGCCCTGTGGAGGTTCAGTCTTGTGCTTATCTAGCCCTATTCTGTGACTCTGCCAACCAAAGACAGTTTTAGAAAGGCAGTTGCCTCTTTGATATCAATCTGTTTCAGTACTTAGCCAAACTCAACTTCCTGATAAAGCATGTCTCCTGGAGAAGGATTGGGCTATGTCTCCTGAACAATGTGTTTCCCTTTAACAATTCTTTATGCTTCTGTCATTCAGAATTCATCTGTGTGTTTTTGGCCTTTACTACGTTTTGTGGTGATGAGGTTCACACCGTCAGTCTCCACTGAACGTAACTCCCATCTTTTGAGAATGTCTTAGTTGAGTATAATGATCGTTTACTTTGGGAAAAGTGAGCACAAAGGACAGGGGTGTCCCTAGCATGCGGACAACAGTTGAGATGTTTATTGAGGGAAAGGAGTCTTAAATCTTCCTCCTCAGAGATGCCAGAGCTGGTATTGTGTTTAACAACAAAAAAGACCCTTTATGCCTCCTCCTGCGGTAGCAAGAGGCTAATGCATTCAGGTTAATGAGGAAGATGTGTCTGGAATGGAGCAAGGAAGAGGCAAGAAAGAACCTATGATGATGACTAGATAAGGCCAGTTAAAGGAGGGCCTCAGAATACTGGCCTGAGGAGGTGGGGGCTTCATATAGTAGGTAGCAGGGAACTGTTCTAAGTTCTTTATCAGAAAGATATTACAGTTGAAATTTGTTACTTGTTATTTTTGAAATTGGTTATATTTGTTATAATTGAAATGTGAAATTTATTATTACAACTGAAATTTGGCAACTACTTAGGTTTGCCTCTATAGATATTTTGGCCTTCCTCAGTGAGAGGATGGCTCATTGCCTCAGAATTGAAAATGTCCTTGTTTGCTTAATTTTCCCATTGCTGCTGGAGCAAAACAGGGTTATACATTTTCAAAACTCTGACCTTCACATAGCAGTAAATCTTGAAGCTGTTATTAAATTATGTTTTTAGTGTCCAAGGAAACTTTGTCCCTCTTAGCAAACTCTGAATGTCATCAGCAAGAATGTTGAACTGGTCCTATGGGTGGCTCTACATGTTTACTGTGCTCTAGAGATAGAACATATGTATAAGGACAGATGGCTGCCCCTGTCAGGGAGGACTTACAGCAAAGGCTTATTTCTGTTATGTGGGCTCAAGGGCCATTGTGAAGCTCTAATCCTTGGAACTTCCTGCTGTGCCAAGCTTCCTTAAAGCCACCCTTAATGACTGCTATGGGAGCAGTTTCAAGCAGCCCCCAGATTCCCAAGAGAGCTCTTCTCTGACCACTTACAGTCCTTAGAGTCTGACTCACCATCCATACACTTGATTATTGGTCTTATCTTATTTAGCTGTTTCATATGTTAGTTATGTTTCCCCAACAAAATTAAGTTCCATTTCTCTTGTTCTTCATTTGTTAGACCCATAAATACTTGTTGGCTGATTGTGCTGATAAAAGAACAGCAGCAAAAAACATAGCAAGTAAACCATTAGGGAGACAGAATCAGAGTACAGACCACTAGTGCACACTGCTGGTCTGTGAGGCAGCCCTGTCGTGGAATCTGTCTGGTTTCTTACAACTTCCACTCATGAATCTCTTTTGAAGTTTTTTGTGTGAATTGAAGTCTATGTTGTTATGATTGTCCTTCCAATGAACTCTGGTGTGCTAGAGATGGGGGATGGGATATGGCACACCAGCCCAGCCTGGCACTGCTGGTTACTGCTGGTCAGTACCATCATGTGGCCCATGAGACATATGGGAGTCCTGTCATGTAGTCCAGCTGTGGAAGCCTGAAGCCGATCAAGAGGTTGAAAGAAGATGGCTTAAAGTGATGATGTCTCTGCAGGTGGCAGAAATGGAGATTTGGTGGGGACATAGTTGCATTTATAAAATTCACAAGGGAGAAAAGTCACTTCTAACTGCCTGGTATTCTGAAGACAAAGGAGAGTTCTGTTTCAAGAAGTGTATGGATATCATTATCCATATCAATATAGATAGAAAGTACCACAGGGTTTCAAAGACAGTTTATATTTGTGGATGATAGATCCAGTCTTTCTCTAGGACAAATTAGTGATGTTTGAGGATACTCCTGACTTTTGAGGTTGATACTGGGAATTACCACCAAATCTTTGCATAGCTTATTCCTATTTAAGAGAGATCGCTAGCTTACTGCAATTATGGGACTAACCCAGGTGGGTATTAAAGGCAGACAGATGGGTTGTAGTTTGTGGTGGTCTTAGCCTCTGGCTTTCTTATTTCCTCTTATTCTGGGTAGAAAGGCCTGCTGGTCCCACATCTGCCTTCCCAGTCACACCCACTCACTAGTGACAACTGGCTCACTACTGGCTGCCAGTAGCCTTGTCTCCGAAGAACAATACAATGGGCCTGTTGTGTACTTGTTGACACACAGAGTGGATTGTTTTAGCAGGTGCAGAAGATATTCTGTGTGGAGATTACAGAGACCTTTATCCTGGATGGTGAAGCATAATTCAAATCTAAGTTGTCCTTTGTCCGATCAACAAGCAGGTGTTGAAATGAGACTTTAGTTAAGCTCGGTCCTTCAGGGTGTGGGGGCATCATTAATGTGTGTGTTTGTGTTCTATTCTCTCTGTATCTTTTCCCTCGAATAAAACAGTTTAAACTCCCTTTGGTGGCCAATCAGATGGCTCTGATTTTTCTAAGGCTTTTCATTGGCAATGATACACCCAGGGCAGTCTGAATTCTGGAGATGTCACTTCTTTGTTTTCAAGAGTGATTTTAGAGATGGGCAGTGATGAGGAAGATGGCTATTTTCTGCCAGTGTGGTAATTTCACTTGGCTTGTCTCAGAGATGGAGCCTTGTGTTTCTCCTGTGTCCTTTTGGGTCCCTGATGAGTGCTGATGACTTTTCTGAATTCACTTCTTGATTATCTGTACTAGTGAAGGGGAGCAGTGGAAAAGAGGGTAAATCCACAAGCTCGTGCTATGCAAGGACCCTCATTACCCTGAACTCAGTTAGCCAGACCCTACCCTTGGATTTTAGGAGAAGAAAGAAAATCATACAAAAGCAAGCTGAGAGCAAGGATTTTGTTAAAAAACAAACGAGCAGGCAAGCAAACAAAAAGCCACAGAAATCGTTTGCAAATTCACTCCGTATGTTCACCTTCATGGCAAATTGCTCAGCCAAGCAGTACGGTTGGTTCCCACCCGCTATGCAGTTGAGTGTGTGGCAGGGAGGCAGGAGAAGGATCTCATGGGGATTGTTCCAAACGTGCAGTGAAGGTACAGCCTGGGGTTAAAGGTCTACTCCGAGTGGACAGCGGCGTGCTTAATTAATCCCCATGATGATGAGGTAAGCCTTTTTCCTTAGCTTACTTTCTTCACTCTCCCTCTGGTCCTTGTTCATCTACTTATAGTTAGCTTCCAAGACAAGATTTCTGTGTTGAAGGAGGAAATATGCATCAGGAGAAGGAGAATAAAAATAGGTCAGTGATAACTCTCATCACACATTCCCATTTATTTGGTTTGATATTCAGTTCAACTGGACAAGTATTTGTTGATAGCTTCTTTGTTCCCATACTTGTATTAGGCTCAGGGAGATAGAGATCCATGATGATAATGCTAATAGCTGACATTTACTTAGCATTTACTATGTGTCAAGAGCAGTTCGAAGCATTTTATTTATATTCATGCTTTTGAGTCACACAACCACCCTATGAAATACTACTATTATCATCTTCATTTCATAGGTAAGGAGACAGAAGTTAACTCAGTTACCCCAACTAGGAGCTGGTAGAGCCGGAATTTAAACCCAGGCGTTCCCACTCCTAAAAGGCAAGGTTCTTGCTCTTTGGAAGTTTAATTGGGGGAGATGAAGTCAACGTAGTGAAAAACAGTGCAGTTTAGGATAGGCCTTTGGAAGAGGCAAGACCTCACTAAATCTCAGATGCTTCAGCTATCACAGATGTAGTGTGAGAAATGGATGCTACAGTGCATCTGAAGAGCCAAGTGCATATGGTGTGTGCTCAATAAGTTGTGGTTGTAATGGTGACAATGATGGCATTGCTGGCTTTGGATCTGAAAGGCCAGTAGAGCTGGGATATCCAGAGAGGGAGAGGAATGGCCTTCCAGGTGAGTTAAGGGGAAAGAGGGGAAGAAATATGATATTGAGAAGGGGTGCTAAAGAGATACAGTTTTCTTATTCACTTGCTTATGGTCACTGGTCACCTACTGGCTGAGCTAATTGAGGAAGGAAGAGGAGTGAGTGGATGTTGCAGAGTCAGGCAGCATCTCTGAAGCTTTTCAGTGGCCTTTGAACACGCTGGACATACCATCTGTTTGACACTGGGACTCTGCTTCATGGCCGGTCCTTATCTTTTCTTCCCCCTCCTTGAGCTCAGGCCCAATGTCAGATGAGTAAGTACAAAAAGCTCTAGACACTCCCAGAGTGAGAGCAACCTGTGGTGCTTACAATCCAGGTTCAGTTACATGCCGGACCTTAACAGGTATGAGCCTTTGCTGAAGTGCATAGGAAATGTGGCTCCCAGCAGGCTGATGGGAGGGACTGGGCTTGGGGGTATCAGAGATCCCTTAAACTATCTCCTGTATATTATAGGTAGCATCAATCAATGATGTATTTGTTGAGCTCCTAGTATGTGCAGAACCATATGTTAGGAGGTTTTGGTAATTTGAGAAAAGTAAACAATATGTCCCTGCCCTTGAAGTACTGTGATTTTGTTGTGGAGACCAGAGTGACATACTGGTAATAATTCGAGGTCAGTATTGGGTAGGAATAACCAAGTGTTCAATTGTCTGCTTTCTGCAGATGCCGCTACCTGGCTGTTCAGCTGTCTCCTGCCATCCCTGTGTTCGCTGCCATGCTATTCCTGTTCTCCATGGCGACCCTGCTGAGGACCAGCTTCAGTGATCCTGGAGTGATCCCTCGGGCCCTACCAGATGAAGCAGCTTTCATTGAAATGGAGATAGGTGGGTTTTCTGACCAGCTGGCAAGATGCTGTACAATGAGTGGCTTTGATTGGTAAGGGAGTGGAATCATAATTATAGTTGCAGATTAACACTCACTTCCAGTCTTTTCCCCCAGAGATCCTGAATCTGAGATCATTACCACTCAGTAAAGAATGTGAACTTCATTCTTCCCTCTTTTGGGTTGCATTTCAGGAAGGATTTCTTACCAAGGTCCTGCTACACTTTTTCCCAGAGGATTTTATTTTCAATTAAAAAGATAAAAACTTTTTGGGGGTCATCAATTCATTTGATATTTTTGAATGAAAACTATAAACCTTCTCGTCATAAAAATATTCTTATATGCATCATACACATACAATTTTTTAATATTTATTTTTATTTATTTATTTGGCTGTGCTGGGTCTTAGTTGTGGCACGGAAGATCTTTTTAGTTTTCGGCATGTGGGATCTAGTTCCCTGACCAGGAATTGAACCTGGGCCCCCTGCATTGGGAGCTCAGAGTCTTAACCACTGGACCACCAGGGAAGTCCCTGGATATAATTTCAGGACTTCATAGATCTTTTGAAGCACTCGCACAGGTTTCTAACTAAGAATTCCTGCTTTAGGGAAACACAGGATGAAAGGGGACATTTATGGTGCCAGGAACCATTGAGAATTCTAGAAATGGTAAAGGAAGTAGTTACAAGCTCATCACAGTGCAGTCTGCAGCTCAGGGTAGGGCTCTTTGGGACAGAGATGAAGTGCTGTACTAACCAGGAGCTAGCCAGGGTGCCTTCATGAATTGAAACAGAACATTCCAGAACTCGAGGAGGGGATATCCTAGGAGCTCACACTGCAAAAGAAGGCTCTGATGCCAGTACTCAGAGAGACTGGGAGCCCACCAGATCCAATAGCAGTTGGTGCCTGCCTAAGTTGTTCTCAAGTCTGATACTCAAGTAGCTAGAGTCAGCATCCAAGTCACGTAGAGTAGAAGAAAGGGACCCAGGACTTCTAAGACTAAAAGCTGTGGCAATGGAGCACCAATCCATGGTTAGCCTTTAGTTCCTTCAGGTGCTTTGTTGTTATTGTTGCTTATTTGTTGGGATTTTATTAATAATAATATTATTTTATTTAATTAAAAAGATGCAAACATGTTAGAGTTCTAATAGGTATTATATTGCATTTATATCTTATTTTTGAGAGAACTTATATTTGTATAAATATTATATGCCTCTCCAAGAGGATAGTATATTTTTCTGTATTTTCAGACTGAATTTTGTACCCTTTGATACAATTTTTATTGTTTTTAATTTAGTTTCTGTACTTCTCATCCTGAGTTTATTCCTAATGTTTATATGCGTGCTGTTGTCAAGGAAATGTTTTCTCCCAGTTCTAGTTGGCTTCTTCCCCCCCGCAGTTTTATTGAGATATAATTGACATGTGACATTGTGTAAGTTTAAGATGTGCAATGTTTTGATTAGATATTCTTGCTTGGAAAGCTTCCAGCTTTTGTATTTCTTTTGTTTATTTAACTGTGTTTATCTTGCTTCTTAGTGGATTTCTTTTCAAAAAATTTCAGCCTGTTTTAGTTGTGCTAAGGGGACATAGGTTTGCGCACATCTGCGCTCAGACTACTTAGGGATGCAGTGAGGGTGGGAGCTGTGGGAAGGAAACAGGTGGGGTTTGTTGGCACAACTGGAGTTGGGGAAGACCTGGGCTAGTTAGCAGCAAGATAGGAAGGGACAGTTGTGAGTGTAGGGTTTGCTCTCTCTGGGTTATTCTTTTATCATCCTCTTTTCATTCACATGTGGAGAAACTGAAGGTCAAGGCAGTACTTTGACGTGATCTTGCCTCTCACAGCAGACGGTTAGCAAGGTTAGCTCTGTTTTGCCAGATTGCTGGGCCCAGGGCCCAGTCTTGAGCTGTCAGGTTGTTACCTCTGCATTTAGCATGTTTCTCTCAATAGTAGAGTGTATTCTTGAGTTCATACATAGGTTTATGTTAACAAGTTTTTGTCAACTTATATTTGGCCCTGTACTAGGTATGCGGTGGGTGGGGGCTGGGTAGGGGAGAGAAGAAGACATGTGGTCCCCTTGCATAGTAGCCCGCCTCACGGGGAGGGTGAGCCATGAACTCTGTCTCCCAGGTGCCTTCATGCAAAGCACCTGCAGAGGAATGTTAAGGTGACATGCTGGTACTTATATCATCCTCTAATGAATAGCTCTCCCCATTCTTTTAAGACTTATGTCACACTGTTATTGTTTGATTTCACAGCATCCACCCCACTCTGCAAAAAAAGGAAAAAAGTTCCATATGGCAGATATTTTTAAAATCAAAGTGAATTGAAAAAAATCTGTTTTTAGAATTACCCTGCACAGCAAGGGTGCAATGAGATAGGCACTCTCACATGCTACAGATGGGTGGGCATGCATTAAATTGATACAATCTGTCTGGGAGGCAGTTTGGCAATAAGTGACATGAGCTTTAAGGGTTCTTACCCTTTGACTCAGTAATTTCACTTCTCTCAGGATTAGCTAAAGGAAATAATCTGGGATGTACACAAATAATCGTAGAAGGATTTTTATTAGCACCACGCTCTAACCAACTGAGCTAACCGGCCAGCTCGTAGAAGGATTTTTAATGCATCATTTTTTTTTTCTTTTTCCTAGCTATTTTAATGACAGCAACTTAATGTATTACTGCGCAGACTTCAACAGGTTTTCCTTTTTTTCTTTATGCTTTAGCAATAAATTTTAACTCGTAAGCATATTCTTGAGGAAAAGGAGGAGATTGTGATTAGGGTGGAGATCAAAGGGAACAAGCTTTGTCTTTAATGTTTTAAGTTTTTGCATACAACATCATTTAAATAGCAAAATTCCAGAGACAGCTTAAACGCCCAATAACATGGATTGGTTAAAATAATTGCAGTACATGCATATGATACAATATAGATAATGATGTTTTCAGAAAAAGACAACTGTGGAAAAATGCCCATTGTATAATGTTAAGTGAAAAATACAAGGTATAAAATTGTATCTATAATATAATCTCAAATTTAAAAAATTATGAATGTTTATCTGTTGAATAGAGGGAAATACACCAAAATGCATAAAGATCCCTGAGTTGAGAGATTTTCAGTGATTTTTCTTATCTATTTGTATTTTCTGTTTTTTCAAATTTTTTTGCAATAAGCATGTATTTTTAAATAATTGTTTTTATGATTCTAAATATTGCCAGTTTTTTCATGCATATATTTACTTTTGCAAGATAAAATCCTTTATACCTGTTTCTTTTTAGCATACATTTTCATTTTTCAGTATGTTGTGAACATTTTCCTGTGTCATTTAAAATGCATACATCATTTAAAATGGCTACATAATATTTCATCCCATGTGTGTATCATAATTTACTTAACCAATCTACTACTATGATATTGATGTTATTTTCAGTCTTTCACTATTAAAAGGGAGTTCTGTGACAAATACTCTGCATTAACATCATTTGTATATCTCTTTGTAATTTGGTAAGTTCCTAGAGGTTGAATTGCTGGGTCAAAAGTATACACATTTAAAATTTTGGTAGTCATTGCCATATTGCTTACTGGTACCTCCTCCCCATCCTTGCCAACACTGAGTATTTTTCTTTCTAATATTTGTTAATATAGAAAGTGAAAATGGTAACTTTGTGTTAATTATTTATTTCTTTGGTTATAGGTAAAGTTGGATGTTTTCATTTCATATATTTTTTAGCCATTTTTATTTCTTCTTATATGAATGTTTTTCTTTGTTATCAGCCAAAAAGCTTGAAGAAACACTTTTTAACATGTAAACAAAATAATTGCATGGCACTCAGTGGAGTTTTGGGAAGATACTCTTGTGATGTTGAGAGTCTAGTCTGGAGATGACAGTGGGCCTAGGGAACCTTTGATTATTCTCATTGCTCTTGGAGAGATGATATTACCTGTCTTTACTGATCTACAGAAGCTACCAATGGTGCAGTGCCCCAAGGCCAGCGACCACCCCCTCGTATCAAGAATTTCCAGATAAACAACCAGATTGTGAAACTGAAATACTGTTATACATGCAAGATCTTCCGGCCTCCCCGGGCCTCTCATTGCAGCATCTGTGACAACTGTGTGGGTGAGTAAAACCAAAGGGGCTTTGCCTGGGGAAAAGGCTGAGTTGAAGAGGATCAGAGTGGTTTTTCTCAGGAAAAATCAGTGGGGATGGGAAGATAGATTTAGATAGAAAATGAGCTAGATTTAGTTAAGAAACTTGAGATAGGAAACAAGCTTCTGAACAGTTGTAAATCAACTGTACTTCTGTAGATCAGATCATAATTTAAATATCCTCTAGTCTAAAAATTTTAAAAAAAGACCTCTTGTAAATGAAGAGATAAACTTTACCTGTTTGTCAAATCTGAGTTTTCCTCTGCTGAATCTGTTTCAAGTGGAACCCACCTTACAGAGGGGGAGGAGAATCCTAGTCCACTGGAGGGCAGCATCGAGGAAGGAAGGGCTAAATAAGAAGTGGTGTTCCCAAGAAGAAAGAAGTTGCTAGCACTGATCGAATTTCTCGTATATATTAGGCACTGTGCTAAGTGCTTTCCCTTTCTCTCATTTAAGACTTATAAAAACACCATAAGATAGATATTATCCCCATTTTACAGATGAGGAAATAGGTGAAGCACCTTTGTGTATGTTTGTATGAAGCTGGAAAGGGTCTAATTCCAAAATCCTCATTTGTTCTTTCTCTGCTTCTGCTTCAAGTGTGGCAGGTGTATGTGTGCATAATATAGGGGTCTGTGCTTCTGTCTGCATATATATGTGACTTAATTGTAATCACTGCCTAGTGTATGCTGAGCCCTGGGAAAGATCGAAAACAGACAGTAAATAGTCTGTTGAAAGGCAGGTGTGTGCAGTTCCTTATATTATTAATATCTAATATTATCAATTATCAATATTATCAATTCTTCCAGCATTCTCTGCATGCGCCACGGAGTATGCCTGAGTACATTGCTTTCCTCTTATCAGCCAGTTCTTTTTAGATTAAGGGTGGGAAGATGTATCTTACTTTAAATGGTAAAAGGATTTTTATAAATTGAAACATTTTAAGTGAACCAGGAAACTTGATACTTCAAGAAAGTCTGATGTGACGGTTTTCGGAAAGAATTTCCTCTCCTTATTAATATTCTTAAACATAAAGAGCTCATGCAAGTTGATTTTTTTAAGAAAAACCCCCAATATTTCAGTAGAAATATGGACAGCAGATAAAACCGGAAATGCAATTACTTAGTTAACCTGAAAAAAGTGTTCATCTCTACTCAACATCAAAGAAAAAAATTAAAACAAGATCTTTTTAAATCTAGAAATTCATCAAGGATAACTTGATAATGCTTCGTCCTACACTGGTGAGAGTATAAATTGGAACAAACTTTTTGGAAGGCAACCTAGTAAGATTCACGCCTTAGAACATGTATACTCTTTGATGCCACTAACTTGCTTTCTAGGGATCTATCCTAAGAAAAGTAATTAGGAATGTGGTAAAAGATTTAGGTATGGACATATTTACCTCCAGATTATTATAATAATGAAAAATTGGAAAGAGCCTTATTGTTCACCAGTAGATAGATGGTCAAATAAATTGTGGGACTTTCATACTGTAGACTTCTGTCTATGGGAAAAGCTCATCCTAGAGAGAGGAATGAAATAAAATAGAAGATAGGCTACATTTATAGTGTGATCTCAGTTACCCATTGAAAAAATATAAGTATATATAAAGAATTATGCATGGAAGTACTCCAGAATGCTTACTGTCTATTATAGGTTGTGGGGTTATAAGGGATTTTGTTTCCTTCATTAGAAAAAAATTATTTTCAAGTTTTCTACAATGAGCATGTACTAGTTGTATTATTAAAAAAAAGTGTGATTTTAATATAGTAAAAATATATCTGTATAAATATGTATTTTCCAATGTTTTTTATTGGCAGGTTTGTTTAAAGTAAGGCTATCTTTATTCCTTTTTCTGAAAAGATACTGCAGCCCTTTAATTAGGAGATGCACCATTCTTAACACTTATTTTTTTGACGGGTACACAGCTCATTGTGCTTTAAAAATGATGTATTTTATTCTTTGTGGGGTTTTTTGATTCATTAAAATAATACACATTCATTATAGAAAAGATGGAAAGTACAGGTGTAAATAAAACTTAATCCCAAACTCACTCTCCATTTTCTTGTATTTCCTTCTAGTCTTTCTCTCATTTGTAAAATTGGATCATACATGATAGAGTTTTTAGTCCTGCCTTTGTCACTTAATGTTATATCCTGAGCATTTTTCTACATCTTTAATAAATATTTTTTGAATATATTATTGTTATTATTTTGGCTTCACTGCATGGCCTGTGGGATCTTAGTTCCCCAACTAGGGACTGAACCCACATCACATCCCTGCACTGGAAGGCAGTGTCTTAACCACTGGACCACCAGGGAAGTCCTGGAATATGTTATTTTAATGACTGCATAATCCATCATATGGCTATATTCTAGTCTATTTAGGCAATCTGCTATCAGTATATATTATTCACAATCCTATTTCATTTATTATTATAACACATTAATCAAAATTATTAAGTTTAGGGATGTGGTGAAATTGGAACCTTCATACTTTTCTGGTGGGAATGTAAAATGGTGCTGCCACTGTGAAGAATACTTTGGCAGTTCTTCAAAAAGTTACAATTATATGGCTCAACAATTCCACTCCTGGATATATACCTGTATTAGTGTGCTTGGGCTGCCATAATAGAATACCACAGACTGAGTAACTTAAATAACAGAAATTAATTCTGTCATAGTGCTGGGTGTTAGTGGTCCAAAATCACAGAGCCAACTGGTGGATTTCTGGTGAGGATTGCAGGCGGCCACCTTCTGGCTGTGTCCTCACCTGGCCTTTTCTCTGTGCTCACATACTTCTGGTATCGCTTCCTTTTCTTATAAGGCTACCAGTTTTATTGGATTAGGGCCCCACCCTTATGATCTCATTTAACTTTAGTTATCTCCTTAGAGGCCATATCTCCAAATACAGTCACACTGGAGCTTAGGGCTTCAACATCTGAATTTTAGGGAGGGGGGGATGACACAATTCTGTCCGTAGCAATACCAAAAAGAATTGAAAAACAGAAACTCAAACATATTTGTACATCAGTGTTCACAATAGCCAAAAGATGGAGGCAATCCAAGTGTCCCTCAACAAATGAACAGATAAGCAAAAATGTGGTATAGCCATATGGAATATTTTCAGTCATAAGGAGGAATGAAGTGTTGATACATGCTACAACATGGATGAGTCTTGAAAACATGCTGAGTGAGAGAAGTCAGACGCAAAAGGCCATATATTATATGATTCCACTTAAGTGAAATATCTAGAATAAGCAAATTCATAGAGATCGAAAGAAGATTAGAGGTTACCAGGGGCTGGGAGAAGGGGAAAATGGAAAGTTACTACTTAATGAGTACAGAGTTTCTGTTTAGGGGTGATGAAAATTTTTGGAAATAAGTAGTTGTGATGGTTGCACAACACTGTGAATGTAATTAATGCCAGTAAATTTTACACTTAAAATAGGTTAAAATGGCAAATTGTATGTTTTATATATTTTACCACAATAAAAAATTTAATGAAAAAGTATTGACCCTAAATTCCTGTGCTCTTCTCTAGTTCCTTATGAGAAATTACTGAAAATAGATTTATTCTGCCAAAGGGAGGTGAACATTATTAAGGCTCTTGATACATATGCCCAAATTGCTTTCCAGAAAGGTTCTATCAATTTGTAGTTCCACAAACAGTATATTATACATTTTACCCTGTTTTCACTAGCATTGAATATTATTTTATATATCCTTATTTTGATAGGCAAAAACTTTCTTATTGTTGTATTAGTATTGCACTGGCTTATGACTAAATATATGTTAATGTGGTATTATTAACTGTTTTGCTTTTTGACTATTTTCTTGAAGGAGTATTTGTATTTAATTATTGATTTATAAGGACTTTTAATACACTAAGTTACAAAATTCAAATATATTCCTGTTGGGTTTTCTTCCTCTTTAATTTTCCTGATAGCATTTTTAACATATAGGAAATATTTTTTAAAGTGTATGAAGTTAAACCATTTCTTTGTCATCTGTGTTTTTTCCTATTACTTTTATGCTTAGAAAGCCCTTCTCCATTCAGGAGACAAATGTTCACCTAGTATTTTTGTTTTTTTTAAGGTTTCACTTTGTTTTTACATTTAACTCTTTAATTCATCTAGAATTATTTTTGATAAATAGCGTGATGGAAAAAGATTGAACCTTATTTTCAGTCAAGTAACCAATTGTTTATGGAATGGTACTGTCTTTCATCGCTTTCACTTTCACCACTGGTTTTGTAGCACTGCCTTTCCCAGACAGAAGATTTTTATATATTCTATTTCTGGGCGATTTCCATTCCATTAAGCTATGCCACACCGTTTAAGGTGTATAATTTTTTACTAACTGGAGTTTTAAGAAAAACCACACTACTCATTTTTCAAAATTCCCTTGGCTATTTATACTGATTTATTCTTCCTGCACTTAGTAGACTCATATACTAAGACTTTTCTTTGGAAAAACGAGCTCTGTGCTGTTAACTGACAGTGAGACAGATCACTTAACCCCTCAGTATCCCAGTTTCCTTATCTGTAAAATGGAGAAAAGATTATCTTCTTTTGCCCATCTTCCAGGGTGGTTGTGGGGATCGAAGGAGATGGCTGTGAAAACATTGCAAAAAATAAAAACCAGTATTTTACAGTTGCAGTACGCAAGGATCCTAGGGGTCTGGGAATTAGGTATGAAGTGGATGGTGGATGTTGTGCTTCGTTTTGGAGGCTTTGGCACTGGACTGTCTCTTTCTCCCACAGAGCGCTTCGACCATCACTGCCCCTGGGTGGGGAATTGTGTTGGAAAGAGGAACTACCGCTACTTCTACCTCTTCATCCTATCTCTCTCCCTCCTCACGATCTATGTCTTCGCCTTCAACATCGTCTATGTGGCCCTCAGTGAGTATACAGGGTAGTGTCTGTTGGAAGGGTGGGTGGGGGGAGAAGACTTGAGGACAGCTTAGGGGAGTGGTTCCATATCCTGGGGGGACTTTCCCATTGCAAAGGCACCTTAGGACCAGTTATAAGTGAGCACTACTGTCTGCTCCTGAGCAGAGCTCCAAACCTCAGGATTTACTGAGCATGTTGGCCTTCTCAGTGGCCCTCTGCTGGGTATTGGGACCATAATTACTGGTTTGTCCCTAGAGTACCTGGCATGTCCCAGGTGATCCCAAAGGCTGGGGATGTATTTTTGGTGTATGTGTCCTCTCTTCTGCCTCATAAGACCTGCTTGGTGTCACGTGGTAGAAGGGGTTATACCAGAGAAATGTCTTAGTGGCTCATGGTCTGCTTTGGAAGATAGAAAACACACACTTGTGCACGTCTGCACATGCACACATCCCCACACATCCAATAACCCAAGGACAGACAGGATGTGGAGTTAAAGGAGTGGTCTTTCTCAGGGTAGCTCCCTGGGAAGAGATGAGTGCTAAGCTGGGTTTTGGACAGTGGAGGGATATAGATTGGTGAAGAGAGGATTTTTCTTGGATATTCCTGGTTTCTTTCACCTATGAATGCATTTCCCCCTCCATGCCCATAGCTGGAGGTTAGGGAGAAGGGAGGGGAGCCAGATGCTGGGCTTGTGGCTGACTCTCTAGTCCAGTATTGGGTCCTGCGTTGGAAAGGTGAACCCTTTAGTCAAGAGAGCACCAACTTGTAGGTGAGTCCCTTACCTGAATGAGGGCTTATCTCTTGCCAGCTTGTAACAAGGATGGGGGGAGGGGGGGAAGAAAGTGAGTAGGCACTAGAGTATGTGGGTATTTTTTACTGAAGTTACTAATCTTTCTACTCCTCCTCCCAATTTCACAGAATCCTTGAAAATTGGCTTCCTGGAGACATTGAAAGAAACTCCTGGAACATATCCTCCCCTGGCAGTAGGTCCCTGTGCAGCCCTCTTAAACTACTTTTCAGCGTGCTTTCTGTCTGCAGTTCTCCACCATCTCATTTTTCAGACGTCAGAGACTGCCAATGTCTAAAATTGAAAAATGTAGTCTTAGTGGTAGCAACCAGAATGGAAAATGGCTGGGGCTGAAAGGGAGGTCTTTTTTTCACCCTTGCCTCCACTGCTTCCCTCCCAAGTCCTTCTGATCCCAGGCTCAGCCCTGCCTTCTCTAGTGGGCTGTACTTTGCTCTCAATAGACCTCTTGTGTCACTAGAAGTCCCACCTTCCTGTTACAGCTAAGGCTTATTTTGTACAGCAGTTACATTTTTGAGAAGGAGATTCAACTGGGATTTCTAGAAATCACATTCTGGTTTTTTTTCCCACCAATTTTTTGTTTATAGAGTTTGTTTTCTGGTGGCAGAGATGACCATCGTTGTTTTGCTTTGGACCCCTCCTAAATGTCCCTTTCAAAGAGCCAGTGATGAATAAACAGACAAACATCTAAATACACTAAATCTGTTAGAGAGCTCCTTGTAATGTGTACAGGAGTCTGTTACTTTTCATGAGGGATAGAGCCAGTGAGTTTAGAATTCATCCATTGTTATAAGTGGATATATATTTGTGATGTATGTTCCAAGGGGTAAAGATGGTGTGATTGGTGCCATGAGCATGGGCCGAGGCATTAAATCCCCTGGTGTGGCTTCTTCAACATTCCTTAACAACACCTCACTGTTCTAGAAGTACTCATTTGCTTCTTCACGCTCTGGTCCGTCGTGGGACTGACTGGATTCCACACTTTCCTTGTGGCTCTCAACCAGACAACCAATGAAGATGTGAGTCAGCTTTTCCTCTCCTCATCACATATTCTTCTACCAAAAGCCTATTCTCTAATTACCTGCTAGAGAACTGTCTCCAGGGTCTGGGAGGTTGAGGCAGGCAGAAGCCAGGTGTGGGAGATGGTTAAACCAGGTGTGTAGAAGAACAAGCAGACTGCTTTTTTGGGAGCTGAATGCCCATAGGGAATGAGGAAGAAGAGACTGAATGGTTGGGTAGGCACAGGTCTTCAGATGTTCATACATCCTTAAAAGTTAACTAACTGGGTTTGGAATGGAGAGGGACAGTTGCATTGAATTGCATCCTTGCTTTTATTTTATTTTTTTTTAAATATTTATTTTTATTTATTTAACTTATTTAGCTGCACAGGGTCTTAGTTGCGGCACATGAAATCTTTTAGTTGTGGCATGTGGGATCTAGTTCCCTGACCAGGGAATGAACCTGGGCCCCCTGCATTGAGAGCTCATAGTCTTAGCCACTGGACCAGCAGGGAAATCCCTACATCCTTGCTTTTAAAAAGTTACTGATTAATCCATATTTATTGTAGAAAATCAGAAACTAAAGATAAACAAATAATAGCAAATAAGTCCCTGTAATTTTACCTCCTAGGCCTCACCATTGTTATGGTATGATCTGTAGTCTTCTAGACTTGTCTAGACTTGTTCCCATGTTTGTTTATGTGAGTATATTATGTTTTTTTTTCAGTCTGGATTTCTTTTTTTTCTTTTTTTAAAAATTTTATTTATTTTTATTGGAGGCTAATTACTTTACAATATTGTGGTTTTGCCATACATTGACATGAATATTATGTATTTTTAAATGGAAATAATATATAACGCTCAGGTATCTGCATTTTCAACTCTATTGTGAATACTTTTCCAT
This sequence comes from Cervus canadensis, assembly GCF_019320065.1. Classification (NCBI taxonomy): domain Eukaryota; kingdom Metazoa; phylum Chordata; class Mammalia; order Artiodactyla; family Cervidae; genus Cervus; species Cervus canadensis. The sequence goes on from NC_057419.1 coordinate 119,231,913, forward strand.
GGCTATGCATATATTTCTTTTTTTTTCTATTGTGGTAAAAGACATGTAGCATAAAATGCACCACCTTAAGCCATTTTTAAGTGTACAATTCAGTGGCATTAGTGCATTGACAGTGTTGTGCAACCACTGCTAACATCCATCTCTAGAACTTTTCCATCTTCCCATGCTCTATGTATTTCTTCAACATAATGTTTAATGTAAGCCTTGGCTTTTATCTTTCAGATCAAAGGCTCATGGACAGGGAAGAATCGTGTCCAGAATCCCTATAGCCATGGCAACATTGTGAAGAACTGCTGTGAAGTGCTGTGTGGCCCCTTGCCCCCCAGGTACTCAAAGGGCTGGAAGGTTCTGGAACTCTTGGGACAAGCAGTTAGACCCAATCCTGTCACCTGGTCTGATGCGTTCTTCTGAACATGGCCTCTTGGTGTCAAAAGAGGGCTTCCCAGGGATTGTCCCTGGGTGCCATATCTACATGGACCATAGACCACAGGCTGGTTGTTTTGAAGGAATGACCTTTCATTCTTATTTCATCTGTTTATTCCTTTGTTAATGTGGTATTCTATGATTTGTGGAAGAAAGAAGTGAATGGAAGGCAGGAGGTGTGTGCTTGGATCAGGCTAGACTGCCAAAGGGCACACAGAAAGCAGATGTGGGTGGATGGACAGGTGGATGCAAAGTGTTTTGTTAACTCTGCTATCTCCTTCAGTGTGCTGGATCGAAGGGGTATTTTGCCACTGGAGGAAAGCGGAAGTCGACCCCCCAGTACTCAAGAGGCGAGTACCAGCCTTTTGCCTCAGGGCCCAGTAAGTGTTCCTGACTTTTTTTTTTAAAGCTTTTAGACTTTAAGACTGATTCTGTGGTAGAGGGTATAGGCTAAATTTATACCTTAGCGATATAATTAGGCAATTTTGTGTCCAATCACTCCAGCTTCCCTGTGTCTGCTTCTGTGCTGACATTTTCTTAAGATATTCTTGCCCTTGACATAGATTAAGATCTAGTCGTTTCTCCAACATTTTGTGCCAGCCAGTGTGCTAAGGATACACCAATGAACAAGGCACGCGATGTCCCTGCTCTTACAGACCTCATTGTGTAGTGGGGATGAGAGACAATAAAACAGGCTATTGGTACAATGACAAGTGTCTTGATGAGGGAAGAATAAAATGCTATAGGAGCAATGATAGTGGTCAGGGGAGTGGGTTGGAGTTAGTGGTGTGGTTACCTTGATAGAAGGGGGCTTCTTCTCTGGAATATGCAGGTGTTATGGAAACTCTCCCAGCTATGCTGCTCAGATATGCTTTAATAACATATGTTCCTAAAAAGTTATTAGTTGAACTTTCTTTTTAAATAGTAGCTCTATTGAGATATGATTCAGATACCATAAAATCTCAGTTAAAAATGTAGGATTCACTGGTTTGTAATATATTCACAGAATTGTGCTATCATCACAGCTATCAATTTTAAAACATTTTCATTGCCTTTCCCTCCCCCCCCAAAACCCTGTACCCATTAGCAGTCACTGTTCCTTTCCCCCTAGTTCCCTCAGCCCCATCCCTAGGCAACTGTTAATCTGTTTTCTTTTCCTGTAGACTTGTTTGTTCAGTATATTTCATGTAAATGCAGTCGTATTATATGTGGTCTTTTGTGACTGGCCTCTTTCATTTAGGATTGTATTTTCAAGGTTCATCCATGTTGTAGCTTGTGGCATTACTTTTTTCCTTTATATGGCTGGATAATATTCCATTATATGGATAGACCACATATTACTTATACGTTCATCAATTGATAGACATTTAGATTGTTTCCACCTTTTGGTTATTATGAATAATGCTGAAATTAACATGTGTATGCAAGTTTTTACATGGACATATGTTTTCATTTCTCTTGGCTATATGCATGAAATTGAAATTACTGGGTCATATAATAATTTTATGTTTAACCTTTTGAGGAACGGCTGTACTGTTTTCCAGAGTGGCTGTACCATTTTCTCACCCCCACCAGTTGCATATGAGGGTTCCAGTTTCTCCATATTTTGGGCAACACTTGTTATTATCATCCACCATTTTGATTCTAGCCATCCTTGTGTGTGTGCAGCCATATATCATGGTAGTTTTGATTTGCATTTTCCTGATGCATAATGATATTGAGCATCTTTTCATGAGTTTATTGGCCAGTTGTGTATCTTCTTCTTTGAAGAAGTGTCTATTCAGATCCTTTGTCCATTTTTAAATTGGATTGTTTGGGTTTTTTTAATTGTTGAGTTGTAAGTGTTCTTTATTCTGTATGTAAATCCCTTAGAGATTTGATTTGCAAAGATTCTCCCATTTTATATATTGTCTTTTCACTTGAGGGTATCCTTTCAAGCACAAAAGATTTCAGTTTTGTGTAGTCTAATTTATCTATTTTGGTTGTTGTTTTTGCTTGCGCTTGCATTGTCAGATCTAAGAAACCATTGCCTAATCCAAGGTCATGAAGATTTATACTCTGTTTTCTTCTAAGAGTTTTATAGTTTTAGCTCTTATATTTAGGTCTTTGATCCATTTTGAGTTATTTTGTATATTGTATGAGGTAGAGGGTTCAAGTTCTTTATTTTGCATATGGATATCCAGTTGTCTTGGCACAGTTTGTTGAAGATTATCCTTACTCTGTTGAATTGTTGTGGTACCCTTGTCAAAAATCAGTTGATCATAAATGTGAGAATCTGTTTCTGGACTTTCAGTCCTATTCCACTGATCAATAAGTTTATTCCTATGCCAATATCGCACTATCTGGGTTACAGTAGCATTGTAGTAAGTTTTGAATTTATGAAGTGTGAGTCCTCCAAATTTATTCTTTATTTAATTGTTTTGGTTGTGGTTCCATATGACTCCTAGAATCAACTTTTCAATTTCTGCAGATGTACCAGCTGAAATTTTGATGGGGATTGTATTGAATCACTCAGTCATGTCCGACTCTTTGCAACCCCATGGACAGTAGTCTGCACCAGGTTCCTCCATCCATGGGATTTTCTAGGCAAGAGTACTGGAGTGGGTTGCCATTTCCTTCTCCAGGGAATCTTCCTGACCCAGGGATCGAACCCAGGTCTCCCGTGTTGTAGACAGCCGCTTTACCGTCTGAGCCACCAGGGAAGTAATTTGGAGAATATTATCATCCTAACATGATTAAGTCTTCTGAGCCAATAATATGGGCTTTAATCTCATTTATGTAGGTCTTTTAAAATTTCTTTCAACAATGTTTTGTAGTTTCCAGAGTATAAGTTTTATATTTCTTTTGTTACCCTTATTCATAAGTATTTTATTCTTTTTGATGTTATTATAATATAAATGGGCTTCCCTGGTGGCTCAGGTCATAAAGAATCCGCGTGCCCTGCGGGAGACCTGGGTTTGATCCCTGGGTTCAGAAGATCCCCTGGAGAAGGGAATGGCTACCCACTCCAGTATTCTTTCCTGGAGAATTCCATGGACAGAGGAGCCTGGCGGGCTACAGTCCATGAAGTCACGAAGAGTTGGACACGACTGAGAGACTTTCACTTTCACATAATATAAATGAAATTATTTTGGAGACTTCCCTAACTGTATCATTCAGGAGATATTTTTAAAGCAGATATACCATCTGAAGATTTAGCCACCCTACCCTCTTTGGTTTAGAATCACTGTTCTAGTGAGCCACCTATTAGGGCCCAAAGAAGATTGAGAGCCACTGTGTCAGACCTTGTGAGACATGTATGTTATAATATTCTGTTGTGAAAGAGGGAAGGTGATCTGTGTAATTATTTGTGGTCCTGTTTATTATTATCATGAATAATAATGGAAACATCTGTCCACAACAGGCAGTTAAGAGTAGAACTCAGACTTCAATTGCCTTCTGTTGAGAAGGCAATAGTCTAGTTTTGGTTCAGAGTTTCGGGCTGGTGGGAGCATATCTCTAGCCATCAGTGTGGTTAATGGGTTCAGAGGATGAGTTCAGTGTCAATGGATTATCTCCACTTGGATTCTGTGGGAGACCTTTGTATTGACTTTGATATCTTTTCCTTCTCAGGCTCCAATAGACCATCTAAGCAATGAGATGCCAGAGGACACCAGCACTCCTGAAGAGATGCCACCCCCAGAGCCCCCAGAGCCCCCACAGGAGGTGATGGAAGCTGAGAAGTAGCCTATTATGGAAGAGACTTTTGTGTTTGATTAGGGCTGTGAGAGATTTAAGGGGAGAAGGTAAACCTGAGACAGAGAGAGAGTAAGCTGTTCCTCTCACTGTTTTTCTTTGGTCTTTATTCACCCTGTTGTAAACTGGCATTTTCTTGCTGCAAGCTTTTTTAATTTCTGGACTCTAAGCAGTCGCAGAAGATGTCAGTCACCTCTGGTAACTGGACAAATGGGTCCCTTGGGCCCTGGCACTGGTTTTCCATGGCCTCAGCCACGGAGTCTCTTTGGACTCCCCTCTCTTCCCTCCAGATCCCAGCTCTCTTGCTTGGGGTCACTGGCCCAATCCTGGGGTAAAGTTCCTTGAGACTGGCTCAAATCCCCTCAAGTTGCTGCATGTCACGAGTCCAGAGGCAGTCACAGAGACTGCTGGCCAGGGCATTCTACCTGGATTCTCGAGGCCTTCAGAATGGAGGAGGATGGAGAGTAGGGTTGGAGGATTCTCACGGCTCCAAAGTGCCAACATTGCCAGCAAATCCTTTCAGGAACGGGGCAGGTAGCTTCCAGTTGTTGTATTTATTCGTGTAGCTTCTCCTTTGTCCCCTGTCCACTCTCTTAACACCTAAGCCCCACTCTTTTCCCGTGAGATATATGTAAGTAGTTGCAGTATAGATAACAATTTACATTTCTTGTAGACTACCCAGAAACTTTTTACTACCTGTGCCATTCTCAATAAGAACTTATGAGATGCCAACGGCATGGTCCCTCGCACTCTCTGTCTCATCTCTCCTCCTCTCTCACTAGCCCCTTTTAATTTGCTTTCCTTTTGACTCTTGTTCCCGTTGGGAGCAGGAACGGCAGTAATAAAAGTCTGCACTTTGGTGGTTCCTTTTCCTCAGAGGAAGCCTGAGTGCTCACTTAAACACTACCCCCTCAGACTCCCTGTGTGAGGCCTGTAGAGGCCCTGTATGCACAAATGGGGAAACCAAGGCACAGAGAGGCTCTCCTCTCCTCTCCTCTCCCCCTGTATCCCCTCAAAACAGAAAAAAAAAATAATACAAAAAAGAGGATAACAAGTACTTCCATTAGGCCTCGGCTGAGCGAGGAGGGAAAGCCCCGCACTGCTGCCCTCCCGGGTAACCCACTCCAAGGCCTTGGCCCATCTCGGGCTTGGTAACCACACCAGGGGCTTCCTCCAGGCCCCACTCTTCCAGCACTTCCACCGGCAGAGTCCCAGAGTCGCTTCACCCTGGGGGTGGGTTGTGGCCCCCAGTCAGCTCTGCTCAGGACCTGCTCTATTTCAGGGAAGAAAATTTATGTATTATATGTGGCTATATTTCCTAGAGCACCTGTGTTTTTCTCTTTCTAAGCCAGGGTCCTGTCTGGATGACTTCTGGGGAGGGGGGGAGTGTAAACCAGAACTTTTAATCTATTTGAAGGTGATTAAACTGTGTCTAATGCAAACTGCCTGCCTCCTCCTTCCCCTTCCACTTCAGGAACCACTGTGGGGTGTAAGTATCTTTGTGTGGCGGTGTTGAGGGGTGGGGGTTGAAGGGGTTGCTTGTTACTACTACCCATACTTCCCTTTTCCAGGGGACCCTTGGGTTGGAGAGATTGCTCCCAAACTCTCCACTGATCTCTTTTACACTCTGGGTTGAAGTTTACCTTATTCTGAACTATGAAGAAAAGCCTTTCAAGGCCATGGACAGTGTTAGAAAGATTGGGAGGGTCAAGGGTTATATTAAAGTAACAGAACAAGTTCTTTATTAGGATATTGTTTTTATGCAGATGGATGGTTTTAATTGCAGATGAATCTTGGTTATTAAAGCAGGCTCATCAGCCCCCTGCCCCCGGAAATATTTTGTTAGTGATCTTTTACGAGTGATGGTATATATTTCTTTTTAAATGGTCTCTAATCAAAATTCCTTACCAATTCCTGTTTCATTCTCCCCAGTTAATCAAAAGTAATGAAACTTGACTGCTCCCAGATTTTTCTCTGTCTTCCTATTTTCCTTGTAGCAGGGTTTGAGGTTAGCAGTCCTTGGAGAGACAGAGAGACTGGGACTGTGACCGACTCTGATTCCTGTCCTATCTGCCTCTGCTTTCCCATTCTTTTTCTGGCTCTCTCGGTTTTGTCCTTGTAGTTAGATTTTAGTCAGTTCAAAATAAAGCCAAGCCTGGAAAGTTGGGAAGATACTAGATTTTTTTCAGTTAGCTTGCCACTCAGATGAAACTGTTTTTAGTCAGTTCTCAGCCCATCTTGTCTCAGCCCATGTCTTCTCTCCTCCTCCAATTTACCTCAGCCACTCTTCTGTTGACCCTTGGGTCCATTAGAGAAGCTGTCTTTTCCTGTGGTGAAGGGTCAAAATGGAAACCCCTTATCACTAGTATGAAATGATTTTTTTAAAGCTTCTGGTTTTCCCTACTCCCTGCCCTTGTTCTTTTCCTTTATAAATCTTCTATATTTAAGACCTTGGCCTGAAGATCTGTCCATTCATACCATGCACCAGCTGGGACTGTTCCTAGTCTGAGTTCTGATCAGAGTGGAGATTGATGAATTGGTCCTTCCCAGGGGAATAGGCTTTAAATTGTTTACTCTTTTCAATGGCTGACATTCTTTCCACCTCTCCCCTTCCTCCCCATTCCTTAAGTTCCTATGTTCCTCACTTCCCCAGGCCGGGATGGTTGGAATGAATCCAAAACCTCTGGGGGCTGGTGGAATTTGACTCTTTCGGGCCTTTTTATTTTTCATGTCCCTTTGGCCCTGGGGCCCCCTTCGCCCTAGATGAGAACACCATCTCCCACTTTGCTTTTTTCACCAGTGGCAGCAGTAGGTTCTAAATCTATAGCAGCTAAACTCCATTCTTCCTGTCCTGACCTTCCTGCCTTTACCCATAAGTCCCTTTTTCTTGCTGAATGAATCTCGTTACCTTGTTGAGGGAAAAATAATTTTGTTTTTAAATCTGTTTTCTAACTTAAATGCAATTTAATATGTAAATCTCAGCACTTTTGTGTGAGCCTACAAATGTGTGTGTGTGTGTGCGTGTGTGTGTGTTGTGTGTGTATGGTGGGATTTTCACTCTCTGGTTTTTCTTAATAAAGAAATCCTTCTTTCGGGGGGAAGCCAATTAATGAAGGAGACCTGAATAGTTGTAGAAATAGAGGGATGTCTGTTTCTTTGTGCTTCTGCCTCATTTCTTTACTTGTGCCTAGTGTGAATGACCAGACCCCTCCACCACCTTTTGACCCCCTCCCTTTTAGAGGGCCCTCAGCCTAGTGGGGCAGAGAGAGGGACCTGTACTGTGTCTGGTGCCCCTCTGGGACCACTTGGATTGGCTCAAGCGGTAACCTAGCAACCTAGCTCCCCTCCCTCTCCCCAAGGCCTGGCCCTGTTAGTCCTTTTCTTCCAGCTCAGTTCACTTTATACCTCTGAAGCTTGGGGCTGGGCTAGGGAAAATCACCAAGGGATCACAGTAAATGTTGTTTTTTTTTTTAAATAATTTTCTCTTGTGCCTTGGTGCTACTAAAGAAGACCAGTGCTTCCAATGATTCAAAAAGCATTTGTGTCACTTTTGAGAACACATTCTAGGAATTGCTTGCTGTTCTTTGGCAATATGCTTTAGAAATAGTTTCAAAGGCTACAACTGCAAATATCATTAGCTTTAAAGGATGTAAGGCCTACTCCCTAAAAAGGGAGTCATTGTGGATTTCATATTTTGGATAAATATGAAAGGGAAATGGGAACTAGAAATCTTCTGTAAACCGTCAGATGCCCTATAGGACATCAGTATAGGTAGAAAAACCTAGTACAACTATCTGGGCCTAATCATTACACAAATAAACACAAAACATATTTTTACAGCTTTAATATTATACACTGAATTTCCAGTAATGCAGCAATTGTGTAAATTGAGTAAAGATGGTCCTTTATTTTATTCAGAAATTTACCAAGAGTTGTGTCTTTTGAAAATCAGGTCACCAACAGGAGTGCCATTCATGGTTTTTTAAATCTCCAATATTTAGTCTTCCTTTGTAGCACTTGCATTTGCAGTGAATCTGAATGTATAGTGGAAGCATTGGACTATTAGATCTTTTAGTATAGTCTTATGCAGGCATTTGCATCTGAAGTGTAGTTATCTGATTCTAAATGACTTTCCTTTTGTTTCTTCTTTATACTATAGTTAGTGTATTATATTGCTATTCTGGAAATTATGTGTATAAGCAGTTTATATTAACTATGAAATGCATTTCAGGCTAAGGGTATATTACAAAATATTATATATACCAAGGGAGGGTTGAAAACCCCTGAACTAGATTGTCTCAAAGGTCCCTTTCTACCTCTACATATTTGGAAAATTTAGAAAATCAACAATGCCCCTCATCCCCTTATACCTTTAATGTGCTTTTTAAATTTTAAAAGTAACACATGTTGAAATTTTGAAAGCACAGGAATGTAAGAGGATTGAAAAAAATCACTCATAAAGTTATCACCAAGTATATTAATCACTGTTAATGTTTTGGTTTATTTCTTTCTGGTCTTTTTTCTTGTGCATATTTATATATATATATACATACATATTTTTGAACATAACTGGAATTCAACTATCAATATAGTTTTGTAATCCAGCTTTTTTTACTTAGTATTTTTCATACCATTATAAATTATTTGAAAATGTTTCTTAATGACTCCATAATATAATATATATATAATCTTTCCCCTATTATCAGACATTTTTTAGGCATCTCCAATTTTTCCTTATTATAAATATTGCTATGATGAACTTCCTTATATATGGGCATATCTGTGATTATTTCTTTAGGATAAATTCCTAAAGGTGGAATTAACTGAGTTTGATGGCTCCTGATGTGTGCTATGCTCAGTCACTTTAGTTGTGTCCAACTCTTTGTGACCCCATGAACTGTAGCCTGCCAGAGTTCTCTGTCCATGGGATTTTTCCGGCAAGAATACTGGAGTGAGTTGCCATTTCCTCCTCCAATGGCTGTTGATAAATATGGCCAAATTACTTTACAGAAAGGCTGACCCAGTTTGTCCTACCACCTCTGTATCAGAGAGCCTCCTTCAACACACCTTATTTAAACATTTGATCATCTGATAGCTAGTTATTAACTGGTATCTCCATGCCTTCATTTCCTAATTCTTATTTCTTCCGTTAATAATGAGGTAAAACATTTTCTGCACCTCCCCTCTGCCTTATGTTTCTTGCCATTTTTATTCTGTGAATTGGCTAAGTCCTTTGTTTATCTTTCTTCTGCCATTAGGGGTTTTTCTTGTTGTTTAGTCACTAAGTCGTGTCCGACTCTTTTGTGACTCTTTGAACTGTAGCCCACCAGGTTTCTCTGCCCATGGGGTTCTCCAGGCAAGAGTACTGGACTGGGTTGTCATTAATAAATGGAAGCTTGGAGCTCATCCTCCACCATAGGCCAGGAAGTAACGGAGCCTTGAGTTAAAAGTGTCTTTACAACTCTGGAATACAGCATAGATTTACCACCCTAACATTCTATGTCTCTTCACTTTCTTCAAGCCCCCCCACAACTACCTTTTCTGCCAGCCACTGCCTGTCTTCAGCTATCTGACCATTCCAACTTGCCTGCGTGGGTGGTAGTTTTGTGCCCCAACTAGAGACATGGTTGTCATAAAACCTGGCCTCTGTCCATGACATTCCTGAAAGGAAAACACAAATCAATCATTGTAGTTCATATTGCTTGTGCTCACTTTTGTGTGCCCTCTCTCTCTCAGCCGAAAGTACCATGACTTATCTAAGGTCACACGGACAGTTACTGGTAAACCAGAATCCAGATGTCCTCAGTCCCAGTCCAGAGAGTTTTCCAACATAACCCCCTACCCCTCAGTCGAGCAGGTGTAGACAGAGAAAGCGGTTTGAATAATTCCAAGTGTCACTGAAATGAAATGAGCCTTTCCTTTATTTAACATTCAATAAATACTTATTGAAAACTGACCACATTCTAGGGCTAACTTTGAGTGAGATTGCATTGTTGACCCCATTCTCTTGAGAGTTGAGAAGCAGCAATGATTTTAGGATTTTTTTTTGCCATTTTGGATGAATTTTACCAATGATCTCTCCATTTTAGGCAGACAGAGGGCTGACTATATATAGTCGAGCTGGTCTGGGGGTAGTTGTTGGGTTTTTTTTTTAAAACTTAAATCTCTTAAATCTCTCTTCAGACACCTGCACTTAGGTTGAACTGATGGTGGGGTTTCTTTAGCACAGAAAGTCAGGAAGTTGCCTAGTCGGGTTCCCACAGTCAAATCGCCTGTCCCTTTGTGAGGGCCATTGCCCCGGGCCCTTTCTGACGCTATCCCTGGCAGGTCCCAGAGGCAGTGGTATACAAATGCTATATTGGTAACTGTGAAGTTATAGGAAAAGGTGAAGTCTCCATATCAAGTGCTATAGAATTGCGTTTATTTAGGGCCTTCCTGGAGGAGGAGTGTCGGCTGGGTCTACAGGGGAGGCAGTTCCTTCCCACTTGATTGTGTTGTTTGTTGGCCAAGCAACATAGAATGTGGCTGACGTTGTGTGAGAAGTGAAGGTAGCCTTTATTGTGAAGGCGGGGTGGGAGAGCCACTTCTTTTCCCCAGCTGGGAAACCTCATACCTCATCCTGAATTTCCTGCCTGGGAGGCTGGTGGGAAGGCGGTGAACCTCACTGAGACTACCGTGATCAGGACCCGTTTTTCCCTTAACAGACCTCTGTTAGCTTGGTTTTATTGCCCGTGGTCTCCCATGGCTCCACTGAGGCCTCCACTTCTGTGAAAAGCCTTGGCAGGGTTCCTGTGAGTGAGAGTCAGAAACAGCAGCTGGGGCCAGTGTCAGACTACCTTGCTCTAGGGTCTGGGCAGGGACAAAAGAGGGAATTTGTGGAGGCAAGAGCTGTTGTGGGGGTGGGGGGTAGCTGATCAGGACCTACCTTGGGAAAGAGAGGTGGCGAGTGACAGGGGAGATGGTTTAGGAGGAACGTGCTGATACCCCCGCCTGCTTCCCCTAGCTGTTCAGCCTCTAATCCTCAACTAAGGAGGAGCTGGCTGGACTTGATGGTCTTTCTTTTTGAATCTGGCTTTTATCCACTTCTTTCTGGCAGCACATGGACGTCCAAGGGAGTTGCCTAAAGTAAGGCTGGTACCCAGGGCTAATCATCTTCCTATGGGCTGGGCACCGCAAGGGTTGCCCCGGGCTTCCCAGGTGGACTTTCTCCCGTCACCAGCCTCTCCACACACCAGAGCTGGAACCCCCTACCCTGAATGCTAGCACCCTCTGGAAGCTTCGAGATAGCTTGTCTCTGAGCTACAGCAGTTAGCCTGCAGACAAGCACATGTCAGCATGGCCTTTGTGCCCATTCTTGAGCTCAGTACCTTGATGGTTACAAAAAAACTAAAACTCCACGATTTATTGTCACTATGTGCCAGGAACTTTATACACTATCTCATTTCTTTCTCTGCCAACCCCAAGAGGTAGGTATTATTAGCTCACTTTTTTTGTTAAATTTAATTTTTATTTATTTTAAATTATTTTAAATTTGAGTTTTAATTAACACGTAGCATTGTGTGAGTTTAAGGTGTATAAAATGTTCACTTGATATATTTATCACAATATAGATCATTATTCTTATTTTATAGAAAAGAAATGTATGTGTATGTAATTACCTCAAATTGTGTAACTAACTAGTAAGTGGTGGAGCCAGGATTTGAAGACACTTAAGTAACTCCAAAGCCTTTGCTCTGGGTCACTGCACTAACTAGGGGTCCAAGGAGAGATGGGCCTTAAAGGGAGTGAAATGGAGGTCACAGGATGGTGACATGATATCATTCATTGTGCATTAATTTTGTGTGCAACACTATGCCAAGTATTTTGCATACACTACTTCATTCAATCTATATAACAGCCCCATCATGGGGGCTAGTACTATTATCCCCACTGTACTGATGTGGAAAGTAAGGTTCAAGGAGGTTTAACAATTTGTCCAGGATGATCCAGCTAATGAGTAAGAGACCCAAGACTTGAAGTCAGGTTGGCCAGAGCTGCTAACTACTAGTACTCTCCGTTCTGCCCTAGAAGAGCCTCCTCTGGCTGGAAGAACCCCATTGCCCTCTTGGCCTAGGCCTCCCCCACCTTCCAAGGGGAGCTAGAGGCTATGGTTCCCTTGGCCTTTGACATCCTGGGCTGGGGTATCTGCTCTCCAGCTGTGAAGACTCCGCCTCCTAGACACCAGCCCTTGGTTTGCTGGGCCCGGGGCTCCACTTGACATCTTCTAGATGTCCCTGGGGCTGGACAGGAGCTTCCAGCAGCCCTGCCTGGACAAGGGGCTGCAGGTTGTGGGCTGCAGACCTACAGAGGTGCACTGCCTTTCTCCCCCACAGGCCCTGGCCTGTAGTCTACATTTCCTCATTGCCCTTCTTCACGGCCCGCTCCCTAAATCTGATGATCATTGGAGCCCTTGCACAACTACCTACTTTCAGCCTATATTCGGCTTACAGACCAAACTGAAGCCCAGTAGCTGTGAGACATCTTCCCATCCCCCACTCCAGGGCGGGGCAAGATTTCAAAACATCATGTTCTCAGTCATTCCTCTTTTTCTGAAGTTTTCCTTTCCCCAGATGGGAGTTAATAGGGGGTTTGAAAACTGTAAGACTCTCCTCTGATAGGCTCCCCTTGGTGTATGTGGATTTTAAGTACTTTGGGTCTTATTCACCCCCACTCCCCATCTTTCCAAAAGCCTGCAAAGAAAGGCAGCAGGGCAACGACTTGCTGCTACCCTAAATTGGAGGCTTAGGCCTGTTAGTTCCATTGTTTTCAAAAATTAAAATATTGGTCCTTTTTTATAGATACAAAAATCATTGTTTTGAAATTCAAATAAGACAAGAATGTATTAGGTGAATACTCTCTTGCTCACTCCCCTAATCCCACCCACCCTCCTCACAAGATCACCACTGGTTAACCATTTGGTGCAGATTTTTCTGGTCTTTATTCTTGTGTGTATTTCCTTTTCATAAATAAAAATGGAATCACTCTATAAATAAGGTTTATTACTCACTTTCCCCCCATGATATTGCACAGACTTCTTTTACAAGAACGTTTGTACGTTATTTGTATAATTTTAGCATTTCAAGTTAAACAATAAAAAATCACAAAGATTTTTCCTGTGTCATTAAATATTTTTCTACAACACTGTGTTTAATGATGTAATGAATGAACCATAATATATCTAACTAATTCCCCATTTGCATTGTTTCCAATTTTTTACATGAAGCTGTCATGAATATCTTTGTCCATATATCTGTGGCACTCATGTGGCTCTTTGGAATCCTAGGAAGGGAATGGCTGGGTCAAAGGATGTCAGAGGCACATCACAGAGGATAGACTGCCCTCTGGAGGGCTGGTGAGGCTTTGAAAGCTTGTTGGGTTTCCCACTCAACCTGTTTCCTCTGTAAATTGGGAAGATGATGGAAGATATCCCCTCAGAGGGAGGGGATAGCATGAGGATGCATGCAAAGCCCGTGTTGCTTTCGAAATGACAGCAACTATTCAGTACCCCTCGGGCGGTGAGGCCATTTGGGCTGCCCAGCCACTCACAGTAGTTGGATGAATGTGGCTGGGAACAAAGCATGGAAGCAGAGTGGCCTCATCCTCACTCTGGTGGGAGCTCACATTCCAGTTTGCCATCCCTAAAGCAGTTAAATTTGGAGAAGCAAAGCCAAGGGTCCTATTCTCCAGTCCACCTCCCAGGGGACAGTGGAGCTTCAGTGGGTACATGGTAGGACCCGAGAAGAGGTGACCTTGGAGAAAAGGCCATGCTGACTGCCAGTCTCCCCCTCTTGGACCCTGGACAGCCCCCAGGACAGACTCCTCAGTCACTGGGGGTGGGGAATGAATAGTTCTAGGAAGGAGAGCTATTGCCCCCCACCCTCAGACCTGAGCAAGGCTGGTGGCCACAGGAGCCTGGGCTCTGAGGAGGGTTGGTTAGCCATCAGCAGGATCAAGGGCATGAGCATCTTTGGGGCAGGGACAGATGGCCCTGACAGTGAAGGAAATTCTGCTGAGTCCAGCTTTGAAAGAGACTGATCTGTTCCATCCCCCGACACCCTGCCCCTTACCTTCCCACCTCCTCCATAGGAAAGACAGCAGGAGACAGTAATTTAGTTCTACCACTTTATTGCTACCAACCCATTTCCCTCCACCCTTGTGCACACATGCTCAGTCATGTAATCCCATGGACTTCAGCCCGCCAGACTCCTCTGTCCATGGACTTTTCCAGGCAAGAATACTGGAGTGGGTTGCCATTTCCTTCTCCAGGGGATCTTCCCAACCCAGGGACCAAAACCCGTGTCTCCTGCATTGGTAGGCAGATTCTTTACCACTGAGGCACCTTGGAAGCACCCCCCTCCCACCTCCCTCATATTTACACTGAAACCATCCCCCCAAGATGGCTTCTACCAGAGTTTCTGGTTCTGGGTCCAAGTGTGTCTGCTTTGCATACAGTTCAAGACATGGTGTTTGCTCTCAGGCCAGCTGGGCCCTGGGAAAGTTACTCTGGGAATTCTGGGCACAAACTTGGTACTGGGGTCAAGGGAGGCCCCCTACCAACAGACACTCTCTCCCTTCTGGAGCTCAAGGTCCATCAAAACCTTTAGCAGAGTAAAGGTGGAGTAGCAGACTCCACAATATTAAGCTTTGTGCTTTCTTTGCTTGTAAGGACCCAAGTGAGAGGCCAAATCTGGGCCCGGACCTCTGAGGGGCCAGTCTGTCCTTGGAAGCCAGGTCTGGCTCAGCCTTGGGGAAGTGTCATTTGAGGGCCTGGGAGGGTGCTTATTGGGGTGTGGGCATTGACTTAAGCTGGGGCAGTTGCAGCTTGGCTTGAGTTATATGGGAAGGTATGGAACGGATGAGCTGGAGCCATTTCATTTGGGAGCCCAAAGCCCCTCCAGCCCTCTTAGTAAACCCCACTGGTGTCCTGGGCCATAGTAACAGGACAGCAGACATTTAACCATCACAGAATGTCAGATTAGCAAGGCCCTCAGAAACTATACATTCTCATCCTGACCCATCCTAGACCGAGACTGAAGAAAGCACTCGGTTCAAGTGGCACAATGATTTAGTGGCTAAACCTGTAAGAAAATTAAGGTGAAGGAAAGTAGGAAAGATACATGTGGCTTTCTTCAAACCTTTGAGAATCTGGATTCATCTGTGATCAGTTAAGAGTCCTTTGCAATGGTCACCTTTCCCAGGGTGTTGAGATTGGACCTGAACCACTGGCTTGGCCCCCTTTTCAGGATCATCACAACAAAGGAAAATGATGTGGAGGCAAGGAGAGTTTGGAGGCCTTTGTGGCCTCTTGGTCCCCCTCTCCTTGCCTTGGCCACAGCTGGAAGAGCTGTGCTGTCAGTAGCTGGTGGAGGGAGGCGGCCAGGCTCGTGTGGCCTGTCATGCACTCCAGTTGCATCTGTAAGGCCCGACCAGCCTCTGCTGCCCTAGGGGCCCCTGGGGGAGCAGGGCAGGGATCAGTGCCAGTCCTCCGGCCTAGGGCCACCACGGGAGGCCAGGTCCATCCCCGCTCCGGCCTCAAGGGGCCCCAGACAGGGAGAGGCCATGCAGTTGCTCCTCGGTGCCCGCCAGCTCTGCCTCATCACGCCCACTCTCGGAGCCCTCGAAGCAGCCAGAGTCGCGTGGGATGTCCACCTTGGGCTCTGCCACTGTGCTCACCGCTGGCTCCTGGCCACTCTCCATGCCCTCTTCTGCCTCCTCGCTGCCAGCTGCCAGAGGCCAGGGAGGAAGAGGAATTTGGGGGGGTTGCTCAGGCTTTAGTGGCGAGGGGGCTTCAGAAATCCCAGGGGTCCCTTGTGGGTAGAGACCCTGGGAAGCCCACTGGAGGCTGTCTCTCCCTTTGGGGGCCAACCACCACCCTCCCCCTGCCCCGAGTACTGTCCAGGCCAGCTCTCCTGTCCAGGAGTGCAAACGTTTTAAGCACTGAGCTAGTAGCCAGGAAGCCTGCTCTTGCATCCTGGCCCCATCATTACCCGACGCTGAGGCCTGGAGTCTGTGCCTCACCTCTTCTGGCCCCAAGTCTCTCCCTTTGATCTCACAGGATGTTGTAGAGGTCGAGAAAACTCAACTGGCCTAAAACCCCTTCTCCTCATAAGCTCTGCCCAGAGATGGGAATTCAAGTGTAGAAAGTGCCTGCCCACTGCAGAGGGGCACCAGGGCAGGACTGGGACAGGCCTCCCCGCCCCCCACCCCCCACCCCCCACTCCTAAGCCCACTCACTGTCGTAGTCCAGCAGCAGCTCGGCAGCCGTGAGCAGCTTGGCCCGATGCTGCGGGTCCATGATGTTCAGCTCATTGAGGTGTGTTTCCCGTAGCTCTTTGAAATCCTCCAGCGTCTGGTAGCCGTTGAGCAGCAGGGTGGATGTGTGCTCCTGTGGGCAGAGGCAGGTCACTTACCAGCCACCCCCACCGAGAACCCATCTCTCCAACTGGAACTGACTTGCCCTGGCCCCCATCCCTTGCTCCTAGACATGCGCACAGGCCCCCATTCAAACCTCAAGGCCGATGCGCTCCAGCAGCTCATGCAGAGTCTTGGGCTTGGGCCTCTTGCCCTTGCTCTGTCGGCGGCTGGGGCGGGCAGGTCCCACAGCCTCCTCGGGCAGCACATCCACGTAGATGAACTTGAAAGAGCCCAGCCTGCCGTTGAGCAGACCCAGCCATGTGCCCACGGGCGGCTTTTCAATGATCTGGATCACGTCTCCTTTCTGTGGGAGGAAAGGAGAGTAGAACGGATGGAGGATGAGGAGGCCCCTTGACCTCTTGCTGACACCACCTTACCCTGGCTCATTGCAGCCTCCTGTATGGGTACAGCCTGTCAGGCTCAGCAGAGGCCTGAATGCTAACCTACCTGCAGTTTCAAAGAGTCACGGTCATAGGGGCTGGGAGTGAAGTCGGTGTGCACTCGTGCCCGGCCACAGAAGGGGCCCGTGTACTGCGGTGCAGTCGATTCCTCCCCAAGGTTTCCAGGACCTGAGCTGGGGCTGCAGAGTTCACTGCCTGCAGGAAATGGGGTGGGGAGGAAGGTCATCTTTGTCCCTAGGACAGCTGGGGCAGTGCCCAGCTGGTACCTTCCAGGGGGTCTGGCTAGAAATCCCAAGGGAAGAAAACTGAGCTCCAAGAAGTCTCACACTGCAGAAGTGATTCTGAGCCAACCTCTCCGCCACCCTAACGAGCATAGCTTCAGGGGCCCCAGGCAGGAAAATAGTTGACCATAAGAGGATCAAAGACTGGGCAAATTGGGACGGTCTCTAGAAACCAACTCTTCCAACAGCCCAATGAGCAGATGAGGAAAACTGAGACCAGACAGGCTAAGTGAACTGCCCAAGGTGTCTCACCTTATAATTGGCAGCCCTGGGTCTATTAGACTCTAGGCTTCCCGACTCCCACTCCAGGGTTCCTGGAAGTCACCTCCCACCAAGAAGCCACGGCGTGCACCAACATTTTTTCTTTGTCTACTTAGTAAGACTCGGTGTCTAGCTACATCATCACATGGAAACTCAGATTCTTTCTGAGAAGGGCAGGATGAATGGCAGAAGTGACTTTTAGTGGGGGTAAGGAGGTGTCTTTGGAGCAAGAGAAACATCAGAGAACTTGGAACTAATCATAAGGGTGAGAAAGGCAGTGCCTCTGTAGGTCTGCAGCCCACAGCCTGCAGAACCTTGTCCAGGCAGGGCTGCTGAAAGCTCCTGTCCAGCTCCAGGGACATCTAGAAGATGCCAAGTGGAGCCCCTGGCCCAGCAAACCAAGGGCTCGTGTCCAGAAGGTGGAGTCTTCACAGCAGGAGAGCCAATACCCTGACCCCCGGCCTGGGATGTCAGAGGCCCAGGGAGCCCATAGCCTCTAGCTCCCCTTGGAAGGTGGGGGAGGCCTAGACCAAGAGGGCAATAAGGTTCTTCCAGTTAGTGGAGGCTCCTGGAGGTCAGAACTAAATTCAAGACTGGGTCACCTTGGGCAAGTCACTTAACTTGCCTGAGCCTCAGTTTTCACATCAACGAAGTGGGGATAATAATAGTACTGCCCCATGAGATCATTGCTGCTGCTGCTAAGTCGCTTCAGTCGTGTCCGACTCTGTGCGACCCCATAGACAGCAGCCTACCAGGCTCCCCTGTCCCTAGGATTCTCCAGGCAAGAACACTGGAATGGGTTGCCATTGCCTTCTCCAATGCATGAAAGTGAAAAGTGAAAATGAAGTCGCTCAGTTGTGTCCGACTCTTAGCGACCCCATGGACTGCAGCCTACTGGGCTCCTTCGTCCATGGGATTTTCCAGGCAAGAGTATTGGAGTGGGGTGCCATTGCCTTCTCCACATGAGATTGTTAGGAAGATTTAATTTTAAGAGACTGGGAAAGGTCCCAGCAGATTAACAGGAAAGATTCATTTCTCTAACTACTCCCTCCCAGACAGTCACCTGTATGGTGTTCACCCTGTCCTTTACTCCAGGGTCAGCAAGTGTGCCCCCACCTCCCACACTCACCTGTGGATGCCTGGCGGCTGAGAGCTGGGAGCTCCCGCTCCTCCTGCTCAGAAAAAGCCAGCGCCATCTTCTCAGGGCCGGGGCTGTCCAGGCTGCAGTCTGGAGACGTCGGGGATGCTGAGCCCTCCTCCAGAGTATCTCCCTGGAGGGGAGGAGAGGCAGGAAGCCCTGAGTAGCCTCAGTTGTGGTGCCCATGGGGCCACCCCCAGTGCAGAGGAAGTGAGCTGGGGCTCCCGGGAGAGCTGGGGTCTGGCTGCCACCCCAACCATGCCTCTTGCAAGGCTGCAGGGCACCCTCTGGGCCCTAGTTTCCTCTTCTGTGAAGTGGGATTGAGAGTGCTTGCTCTGCCCATGGAATGAGGCTCCCTTGGTGCCATGTGAATGTGCCGTGTCAGCCTGAAGTGCCCATGTACACACAGAAAAAGTCTCGGTGCTGGAGTCTGAACTCAGAGGTATTACTAGCGCATAGCCAGGCAGGTCACAGTGCTGAAGAGACTCACTACTTTTAACTATGTTCCTGTGTGCGACACAGAGGATTTCAGGTCATCCTCACTCGAGGACAGGTGCTTGGTCCTCCCAAGCTGACAGGTGAGAAGTCATGGAGGAACGTTCCCAAGGCCATGCAGGAACTCACAGCCCAGTCAGCCTGACTCCACAGCTCTTGGACCTCCCCAGTCCTCAGTGCAGTTATAACTCTTTCACTAGTGACTGAGTGGGAATAAAAGCCCTGAGTTGTAGGGGTTGCCAGCTTCTGTGTTGCAAATACTTCCCACAGTGGCCAACAGATCTACCGCCGTGGTGGGCCCTAAATGAGCCGCGTGCATGCATTCTCAGTCATGTGAAACTCTTTGTGACCCCATGGACTGTAACCTACCAGGCTCCTCTGTCCACGGGATAGCCAAGGCAAGAATACTGGAGTGGGTTGCCATGCCCTTCTCCAGGGGTTCTTCCTGACCCAGGGATCGAACCCGCATCTCCTATGACTCCTGCATTGGCAGACAGAATCTTTACCACTGCGCCACCAGGGAAGCCAGCATGAGCAGCAGCATTGGCTATTTGCACCCACCAGCCACTGGGATAAGGGCACAGAGCACAGTGAAAGGTAGGACAAGAGTTAGGAAGTGAATTTTGAAAACTGACTTTACTCTATTTCTTCTTAAAATAATTGATTTAATTCTAAGTTGGTATAAATTAATTTTCAATAATGCTTGTATCTCACACCTGGCTCACTTGTATCTCACACCTGGCTCATGAAATTACTGAAACTTTGAGCAACTGCTGTCTTGAGCTGGCAGGAGTCCGCGAGCGGGAGCTAACTCCAGCACACTGCTGCCGGGGTGTCTCCTCCGAGAGCCAGGAGCAAAGCAGACGCCTGGTGTGACCTCAGCTACTTGGATGTGCCTGCCCCACAGCTGTCTGTCTTGCCTTCCCTCCCTGGGCCAAGGCCAGCCTTTTTTTTTTTTTTTTTTTAAGTCTTTTTATTTTGTGTTGGAATATAGCCAATTAACAATGTTGTGATCGTTTGAGGTGGACAGCAAAGTGACTCAGCTATACATAAATGTATTCTACCCCAAACCCCCTCCCCAAGGCCAGCCTTCTCAATTTTCTTTCTTCGAGCTTCTTTGAATCAAGCCTTCCCAATCCCAGTGGCTCGTTTCAAGTAAAACTTCGTGGTGGATGAATATGCCCCACACTAACTCATCTCCTCAGGCCTGTCTCCCGAGGAAGCTTTGTTTCCCAGACCTTCATCCCTCCTCAGACCCCACTCCTGCTCCCTCAGGACCATGCCTTCCTGCTTGACTGGGGGAGCTCCCTTCCCATGGTGACCTTCCTGCTTGTATAGGGCCAGGCAGTGTGCCCAGGGAGCGGCTCTCCTGACAGCCATGCTCACCCCCTACTAGACCGCTGCTTGTCCTTGTGGCCCCCCCTACCCGCGGTGTCCCTGGGTCCCAGGCCTCACCATCTCCTCTGACAGGGCCTTCACCATCTTCTTGCCCGTCTTCCTGTTCATGGTTCGGGAAATCACTGCCCTCCACTTTTTCCCCAGCTTCTTGCCGCTCTTCTCGGCATCCTCTGGGGTTGGCACACCTGACTCATCTTCTGGAATCTGTGACAAGAAATGTGGAGATTTGGGAACCCAGGTGGCCATGTCTGGGTCCATGACTTGGGAGCAGAAGGAGGCCCTGGGGTCCAGGTAGACCCTGGAGGGGTGGGAAGGAGAGGTCCCCATCCTTATTTTAGCCCCAGACCTATCCTTGGCCCTATTTATTCATATTTAAATTGTCAATTTGCAAATGAAAAGAATGCAGGTGAAGCTTTAGGGCCCAGAATTTTGGTGGGTGCGGAGGTAGGCCCATTGTATTTAAAAAGACTTTGCCTCCACAATCCTAAAATCCTCTTTCCCTTTCCTCCCTTCCTCCCTTCCTCCCCTCCACTCCCCAACCCAGGGCCCGCAGCCAGATCCCCCAAGGAGGCTCTGAAACTCACATTATCATCCAGATTAAATTCCTTCTCGCTCACCACAGGGGAGCTGGGTTTGGATTTGGCAAAATCTTTGAAGCTGCTGGAGCGCTGAAGGGAGAGCTGGGAGAAGCAGAGGTGTTGCCAGGAGTTAAATTGTGTTGCATTACAATTGTGATCTGTAAGGAGCACAGAGCTGTTCTTGCTCCCAACACAGCGCGTGTAACCCAGGGCTGGGCCCAGCGCTGAGGAGGTGACGCTGCAAGTCCTCATCCTGCTCGTCAGCAGTGAGTGGGCCCCTGAAGCAGGCTCCTCACCTCAGGAGCCTCAACCCGGTCCACAGGCTGAGCCCACTGTTCTACCAGTACCTTCATTCTGGTCCCCACAACCCTGTAGTAAAAGACTAAATGTGTCTGAGGAAATGCGTGTCTACTACTGGAGACCTACCTCCTCATGTACAACAGCATCACCTCTATTCATATAGTAGAGCAAACCCTCCAAAACCCCGCAGCCCGGCCTCCAGGCTCTCTCTTCCCCAGGCGTGGTTTCCTGTGACTGATCGTGGGAAACACACTGGGGCCTCCAGCCTGACACATCAGTGTCCCAAGAAGAAAGAGGGCCGTGACACATCGGTGTCCCATCCAAGGGCCAGTAAGACTTGGCATTACGAGTTCTAGAAAGCCATGGTACAGACTGAATGAGAGAAGGTTTGGGACACCAATGATTGTTTCTAACATAGTAAAAGAACGCTGCCATTTTCTGTCTTCATCTCTGCTTTTAATCTCAGCTGCTAATGAGCTGGCTAATCTACGCACTTGCCAGTGTTCAGATTTGTTGTTTAGTCACTAAGTCCTGTCCGATTCATTGTGACCCCCATGGGACCCCTATGGACTGTAGCCCACCAGGCTCCTCTGTCCAAGGCTCAACCTATTGTTTGTGCTGTGAATGTAAACTGTCGCCCATCTCCCCTGCATCAGCAAACAAAGGATGCAGTGGTCATCCAACCATCAGTCACCCCATGGTGAGCCTGAAGGCACCAGGATGGAGATTGGCTGCCGGCTGCCAGGCCCTTAGCCCCTTCGGCCACCACTGATGATGCTCCCTGAGGGGACACAGGATGGGAAAGAACACAATACTGGCCCTTATCTTTGCATAGCAAGGGAATGATTTCAATAAGCACAGACTCTTGCATCTTCCCATAACACAGAGAAGTGCTAAATTTATTTACTTGGGTTGTCTAGTTTCCTTTAACTAACAGTAGTCTTTTGATATTCTGACTACCTGATCTTTGTTACAAAACTCCTTTGTATTCTGGCTCCTCCCTTACCTCTTGGGAGCAGTCCTTCGGAACTGAGAGGCTCCCCCCATTCCCCAACATCCCCCCAAGTCCTCAGAAAGTCCACTCAATAAACCATAATTCTCAACTTTTAGGTTATGCTTTTTTTTTTCAGTCAACAGCGCTGATAAGCCTGTTTTCAGGAAATGAGCTTTCTTAACTGCACATGCATGCACATGGTGAGATAGCAGGAGAAAGTGGGGCCAGGTAAGGAGAGCCGACTTGAGACACAAGAAGGGGAGGCTGAACCCGAATCAAGATCAACAGTCAAGACCAGAGGTGCACACAGGAACCAGGGTTCACAGATGGCCAGACAGATAGAGTGGGGTCGGCTGCAGACACCAGAGATAAGGGCTTGAGGAACCGAAGCCCCAAACCTGCACAAAGTTGAAAGTTTCACATCCTCTTTCCTACGAAAGGGGGGTCCAGTGACAATCCCCCAGGGCAGGGGCAGTATCACACCCCCCCATACACACAATCTGTCCCCCGCTTCCAGGGACTACAGTGGAACACTTCAGTTCCCTTGGCCTTGACCAAGAGCAAGTCGGTAATCAGAAGCTGCGGTCACATCTTCCAAGAGGTCACAGCAAGCTAGCAGACCAGAAACCAAGTCAGCGGTCAGGTCAAGCAGATACCACCACCATGAAGGCCTCCTGGGTGAGGTGCCTGCACCCTTAGGGAGAAAGCCCCTTGCATGTGATGCTGGGGAGCTGGGAAAGGGGACTGAGTGGTACAGGGCATGGCGGTGGGGTGACCGCTCCTATTCCCATGCATCTCCTCCATCTTCCTTCCCTGGTTTTCCCTACCCACTATTCTTTCCTCTTTTTCTCCCTCATTCTCCCTTTCTCTCCTCCACCTTCCATTCATTTCCCCCCTCTTGTATAGCTAGGATGCAGCTGCCTGGATAACTTCCTCCTCTTATTGCCTGGAAAAGAGGGAACAGAGAGAGGGTGGGCACCAGGCTGGCCTGGGCCCAAGGAGGGTAGGCTGGGCGCCTATATTTAGGCCGATCAGGCCTATTGTGGCTTTCCCTTCACCAAGCCCGAGTCTGGTCTGCAGACCAGGAGGCTGAGAGTCGCCCCTGAAGCCCCAGGGACCAGTGAGCCTGGAAAGCCCGCAGCAGGGAAGGCGTGGGGCCGGAAGTGGGCTTTGTTGAAGAAGAGTAAGCTGACCGCCAGGCTGCCCTCTAATTGCAGTTCTTTCCTTTTCCTGTCATTAATCTGCCGTCGTCGGGGTTTGGGGGTGGCTGGGAGGGCGGCTTTTGGCTCCTGGGACCTCTGTCCCAGCTTTAGCTCGAAATGGGAAAAAACAATCTAAAAGGCCCATGGGGACCGCGCTGGAACGTGTGCCTGGCCGGCTGCTCCTCAACCCTGGCCTGGGTACACAGAAAGGACTAGAAAAATTCTTCAGGGGACTACCTCTAAACTCAGGAGCGCCCCAAATATCCTGAATGCCTTTCAGTGAGTTTGAAGTGATCTCCTACCCAGGTATGAGTGGAAATCCTTGAGCCCTTTTGGATCTTCTGCCTGGCCTCCCTTTAGAATGAGGCCTTCCTGGGGGTCCTGGGCAGGAGGTGGTACCGTACACTGTAAGCCCCATTTTCTTTCTTTCTTTTTTTTTTTGTAAGCCCCATTTTCATGTCTAAGGGGAGTATGTGGGCCTCTCGGAAAGAACTACTGTTTGGGCGTCACACGTTGCTGAGTGTGACCTTCGGTAAGTTTCTTTATCTTCCCCAAACCTCAGTCTCTTTATTTGGCGTCAGCTGGCAAGAGTTCACATCTTGCTTCTGCCATGGAGCAGCTGTGTAAAGCTGGGTGAATTTCTCAACTTCTCTGGGCTTCTGTTTCCTCCTGGGTGAAATGAAGATCACAGCACCCATCTCACTGGGTTGTTGTGAGGCGGAGAGGGGTGAGCATGGGACACGGCAGCTCCTCACGGCTCCTACCCCTCACCTTCCCTACAATCAACCGTAGCTTTTCCCATCCTTCAAAACCCAGTTTAACTGGAAACAGCTCAAACGCTCATCAGCTGTAGGGAGGACCTGTGAACTGTAGCAGGGGATAGCACACGGCAATGAACTTCGTGCAACTCTCCCCAGCAATATGGTGACGCTCAGAGCTACACTGTTGGGCAGAAGGGACCTGCCACCAGGGTACACTATATGGTTCCCTGTACAGAAAGTTCAAAACTAATCCATGCAGTTGGAAGTCAGGAGAGTGGTTGGTTACCTTTGGGGGAAAGGGGGCATGCAGTGACTGGCAGGGGCATGAGGGAAACTTCTGGAGTGCTGGAAGTGTTCCGTGTGATCCAGGGGCTGCCTACATGGTGATGTTCACTTTACAGAAATCCGTCGAGTGTTACGTTTGTGATGTACACACTTCTTTGTATGGATATTATACTTCAATAAAAAGGATTTTCAAATCTAGTTTTAAAGGTGCCGCCCCCCTGCAGGAAGCTTCCCCCATCGCCCCCTCAGAGCCTCACCCTGCTGGGCCTGGCATCTTCTTCCCAGCTTTCTAAGCAAGCGCAGCTTTCCAGTATCCCCCCAACCCCATCCCAGGTGTCTCTGCTGCTATGCTCTCTGCTCCTTCAGCGTACCGGTCACATACTGAGCACCCTCTGGGCTCTGGACACTGGCCTGTGCATGTGTGGGATCCAGTAACGAGAGGTCGAGCACCTCCCCTATGCCTGGTGCCTTGCCAAGCACTGTGTGTGTGTCCACTCACTTCAGCCTCCCTGCAGCCCCGTCTTACACCCACTCTTTCCAGCTGGGGACACTGAGACTGGGAGAAATGAAGCATCCTAGATGGAGTGACACAGTAGGTGGAGGCCAGTGTAAAACCCATGTCTGCGAGTCTGGAAGCTTCTGCTTGTTTCTGTGCTCAGAGCTCATGAAGTTGCCCCCTCATACAGAAGTGGATTAAGGGTAATGACGATTGCAGGTGGGATTTGGAAGAAGCTACGAGGAGAGTAGGTGGGAGCATGGAGGGAGAAGGGCTCCAGGAGGCATGTTTAAGATGGGCTGTCCTGGGGATCCAGGATTGCTCCAGGTGCAGCTGGGAAGGGTTTGGTCAAGAGTGATGATGGAATGTTGGGTACGCCAGTGCATGGGGTGAATGGTGGAGCAGAAAAGGCCACGGAAGGCCCTTGCCAGCCATGGTGTTAGCCTGTGGGCAATGAGGAGCCATGGGACATATGAAGTGCATGCTAGTGGCAGGGGTGGGAGGTGGCACACCAAGGTGTGCTGTAGGAAGGAAGCCAGCAAAAGTAATGTGCCAGGATTGCGGAAGAGAGAGGCAGGGAGAGACTGGAAGGAGTGGACAAGTGACCCCTCAGTTGGGAGCCTTGATTCCTCTCCATTTTCCCTGGTGGCAGGTCTGGGATGTAGTGAAGAGTAGGTGTGCGATGGGGTAGGACTATCCTTAGGGGAGGCAGGTCCTAGGTCAAACTCCTTTCCACTGCCTACATTCCAACAGATCAGAGAGAGTGCAAAGAGATGCTTTGATGGAGGCAAGAGTCTCCAAAAGACAGCCAGTGGGTATTGCCTCCCCCAACCTCCCTCCTCCCTCAACCTGGGCATCTCCTCAGTCCTTCATGACACATACATCCTGACCCCACTACCCTGGAAGATTTGTTCCTGACTCTGCTCGGGGCTCCTTGGAAGGTCACTCAGTCCATAGCCATCTGGGCCCGCCCTGCAGAGCCCTTCTGCTGATAGGTTGAGTCTTTTATGCTCATCAGACTTCTCCAGTGCTTTTGAGATCAGTAGGGAGACAAGAGTAGAGGGAGAAGGGGTTAAGACTCTGGACACTGACAGATCTTGGCTTCACTCCCTGCTTCACTCCCTGCTTCACTCCCAGCTTCCTAGCTGTATGTCCTTGAGTAAGTCACTTCACCTCTCTGCGCCTTGGCCGCAAAGTAAAAACAACACTGGCCCCCACCTCACAAGGCTGTTGTGAAGAGCCAACGAGCTAAGAGATGAGTGTACAGCATAGCGCCCAGCATCTGGTGAGCTACGAGGTCTTGTTTTCTCCACTTCAGGGCTGGGGCAGAGGCTTGTTTTTGGCAGTGGGCTCTCTGCCCCCACCCACGGCTTCAGCGTGCACCCCTTCGTGTGCACAGGCACACATGTGATAGCACACTCGCATGTACTGTTGTACTCGCATGTACTGTATGTACAGGTGATCCATTCAACCTCCTGAGGTGGGGAGGTCAGGACCTATCCCTCTTTATCAAGGTCCCCAGCACATCCTTCACTTTCTCCACACTAGCCTTTGCGCTATTCCCTCCACCACGTCGCCTTGGCTTCTGAGCGGCAGGGACGTGCCCAAGTCACAGAGCTGGAGCTATGCCGCTGCCTCCTGGCCTGGGGAAGCTGCTGTGCCCACCTTCTGGAAAGCTGGCTTGTCTAAGAGTGCTTCCAGGGGATGCGGCTGGGAGAGTGGCTCTTGGGGCTGGCCCAGGCTCTGCTGGGCTGAGGCGGTGTTTGCCAGGCCGATGTTGCCCTAGGGGACATGGCCCTCAGAGGGCTGTGACAGCCTGGACTCTCCTGGGAGAGGCCTGTGGGAAATCCCAGAAACCCACCAAACCCAGAATCTGGATGATGGAAGTGGGGAGGAAAAACGGGACTTCTGGCTCCTGTGAGCCTCCAGGCACCTCCACCTGAGGCGGCACAGGCTGCCTGTGTGGAAGTGTCAGCTCTTTCTCAGACTCTTTTCTCCACTCAGCTCCCCTGTGGTTTGAGGCCCAGCAGTGTCTCGGGCGGTCTCTGTTTCCCACCCCCATCAGCCCAAAAGCAAGGGGAAGTGGACCCACTCGCTGAGGAGGGTCAGCCAATGGCAAGTCTGCCAGGTTAGTCTGCCAGGGCTGGCGGCGTGTAGGGCTTGGACAGGGGTGACAGAGCCTGTGTGAAGAGTGGTGACTCTCTTTCCCACCCACCCACCTCCACTGCAACCTCAGCGAAGCGGCTGGGGTGGGGGAGAATACAGCCGGAAGTGGCAGCCACCCCAGGACTTGAGGGGGAGCAGGATATACACCCCAGTGCCCTGAGGCTCGGCTTCTCAGCTGGTTCGGTCTCTGCCTGGGAGCCGCTCCTCTGACAAAGGGGCTCCCCCACGGAGCACCTGGGCTAGGCTCCAGGGGAAAGCAGCAGGGCACCATGGAGGCCTGGAGGCCCTAGACCTTGGCCTGTGGCTATGCCGAGCCTCTCCGACCTGCTTCAGGCCTAGTTGGGATGGTCTTAGGATCCTGCTGGGTGTGTGGGATGTACCTGCTGATAGTTGGGGAGAATCTGACAATTGAGTCCAAGATTGAAGTCTAGAAATCCTCAAATTCAACTAAAGAAACCTAAATGTGGCAGAGCCTTCAAGGAATCTTCTAGGCTGGCCTCAAAACTCCAGGAAGATGAGCAGCTGCTTTTCTTCCTGGCCTTTAAAATATGCCCACTCCCCGCCCACAGAATTTTTCCCCCTCAGTCCTCACTCCCACGCCTCATCTCAGCAGCTTCATTTCTCATTCTTCACAAATAATTTCTCCCCGGCTTGGAAGAACCTGCATGCCCCCTGCAACCCACTGCAGGTTTGGAGGCCCTTTCCCTGAATCTGGAAATCTGGGCTGCATCTTCAGGTGGCCCCCTCTCCTATGGGCCCCCAGGAGCTACAACAAAGCTGAATGAAGATGGCCAAGCTCAGGCTAGGCCCAAAGGGCGAGGGCTCTGGGAGCATCATGGCTCCTGGCTGGGCAGCCCAGCGGAGCCCTGTGAGTGAGATGGCTCCTGAGAGGCAGACTCGCGAGGGACTGCTGTAGGGGAGAGACTATGCTAAATACAGTCTTAGGCTTCAACTTGAGAATTGTATTCTGTAATTCTTAAATTCTAGTCTAGGATTCTAGTCCCCAATTTTAAGTCTCTTACCATGGTAGGGTTGAATCCTGCAACTCAAGGCTTCCGAGAGTGTATTCTATAAATCTGTTTCTCTACAATTTGGGAAGTCTCTCCTGGATTTCTGTTACTAGTCCCATGCCCTTGGGAAAATGGTCCTCACCTACAGACTCAACAGAAGGTCTTTGGCTCTTCCCACTTCTGTGGGTTCTGGAGAGGATGGGCTGAGAGAGCAGAGGGAAGGAAGCAACAATTCCCAAAGATGCTCCTCACCTTTTTCTTCTGAGTAGGCTCCTTCTCGCTGGCGTTGGAGGGCTTACGGCGCAACATGGTCCTCTATCCTGGTGATACTCCGTGCCTGCTCTCCTAGGTGTCGAGACGCGGAGGCCTCTTGCTCAGCCTCGCCAGTACCGTCCAGGGGGCACGGCATGGACTGAGCCTGTGGCTGCCACTCTGACTGCCGCACTGGCAGCTTGGGGGTGCGGGCCATGGACACCCGGCGGCAGCGGCATACAGGAAGCCCCGTCACGTGACCTACTCTTACAGCAATCGCAGCCCCTGCCGGCCCCTGGGGAGGAAGGAAGTCCCAGCTTCAGTCTCCAGAGATTCTGATGCAGACGGCTTTTGGGTTGAACAAGCAGAGAAAAGTCCCTACCCTGCCATCTCATGGCAATCCTTGCCAGTCCTTCGGCCAATCAACCTGATGTTATACAGCCTACTCAAGCCTTTTATCTCACTGACCAGAATCCAGATACTGGAAGTGGGACCATCTCTCTGCTGGTGTTGGGCCAATGCTCCCAGTCACCTTGTATCACCAAGATCATCACTGCGATCACAACCTCTACCATCACCCTAGAGTCATCACTCCTATCTACAGCCATCACCTTACAGATCAGCCCTGAAGTCATCCCCACTGCCGTCAGTACATCTACAGCCATTATTGCTAGAACAACCACAGCCATTACCCCTACAGTTATCATCACTGCCTCTGTGACTATCACAACCGTTATCCTTTCAGCTATTACCCTTACAGACATTACAACCAGTCATCCCCATGACACTCTTCCCCATACGACCATCACCTCTACTACCATGACCACTTTCCTGCAGCCAACACCTCTGGGCTCTCATCCCTGCCGTCAACATACCTGGGTCATCTGTCTGTATCTGCCTCCCGACTGCCACTGTCACCCATGCAGCTATCATCCTCTTAGCTACCACCCTTCCAGACACTATCACTAGAGCCAGTCGTGCCCAGTGATGCCCTCACCCCTACAACCGTAACTCCTAGAGCTACATACCCTCCCTCATCATCACCCTGCAGCTGTCATCCCCACCACCACCGGCACACCTCCAGCCATCCTCATCAGAGCAGTCACACCCAGAGTCAACATCCCTTGGCCATCACCACTTATATTTATCACCACCAAGTCATCATCACGAAAAAAAAAAAGCAATTGCAAGTCAGTCCACACCACCAACAAACGTCCCTTTTGGCAGGCATTTCTCGAACGTCTATGTGCTAAGTTTAGAATGTTCACTTTGTGGGTCTTTGGTGGCAGACATTTTAATAACGTTAATGAAAATCTTATCACAAAAGCGATTCATATGCATCATATACAATTTAGAAAAGAAGGATAAACAAAAAGAACAAAGTTCAAATATCCTTTTCTGTTTTCTCTCTCTCTCTCTGCAGTACAATTTGCATAGAAAGCAGATTAGTGGTTTGGGAGGTTGGGGAAGAAGGGAGAGATCAGGAAGGACCCAAGGATGCTTTGGGGGGTGATGGATAGTTCACATTCTTGGTCGTGGAGATGGTTCATCCTTGTATACAAATGTAAAAACTCAACAAACTGTATACTTTTCAAAAGTGCAACTTGTTGTAGTTCAATTATACCTAAATAAAGTTGTTTTTAAATTTTCAAAAGTTCAAGTCCCACTTCACACAATGCATTGGTATCTGCTTGTCAAGCTGACCACAGTATCAAGATTTTTCTGGTGCTATGCACGTTCTGCTAGAGGTGATTTGTAATGGCCGCCGGGAAACCCAGGCATAATGCACCACGAATATTTCACCAGGCCTCTACAGATGAATTTATGTTGGCTTGATATTTTGACTCTTCATCGTACATCCTTAAAGGAAATATTTATTTATTTTTTCCTTAGGATACATTTTCAGAAGGGGAATCCTTGGGGGGAAAGATGTGCCCCTTTTAAAGCTTTCCATTACGGGGCACTTGTGAAATCCGAGGTTGTTCCCAAGATGTTCTGTTGACTTCCTCCCCCTACTCTCCAGCCTGCCCTATGCCCTCCCACCATCCATCGGTGGGGGTGAGCTCAGGAAAGCCTAGGTCCTTCCCCCCCCAAGCTGAAAGCATACTTCTTTGGCTCCCTCCTACTCAGCCTTCCCGGTAGACTCGCAAAAAGACCAGCACCCCCAGCTCGCACTCCTTCGCCTACCCTCCCCGGGGCCTGCGCTTTCCAGCCCTAAAGTCCCTCCCAGGTCGACCCCGGGCCGCGGGAACTGCCGAGCCGCGGTGCGCAGTGTGGGGGACTCGGCGGGCCTTGGGGGACGGCGATCGGGGGCGCCGGACGCGGGACCCGCGGCTGCGGGGCTTGGGGCACCT
This sequence comes from Cervus canadensis, assembly GCF_019320065.1. Lineage (NCBI taxonomy): Eukaryota > Metazoa > Chordata > Mammalia > Artiodactyla > Cervidae > Cervus > Cervus canadensis. Next base: position 119,262,896 of record NC_057419.1, read on the forward strand.
GGGGCTCGGGCGGCCGGAGCGGAGCAGCCGGGGAGGAGCCGCTGGCCCAACCTTCCCGGCCCGCGCCGCGAGCGCGCGTCCCGGGCCCGCGCAGGATGTGCAGGCTTCCTGTTTGCTCAGCCCGGGCCGCGAGCCGAGCTCACACACTAACCGCAGAGTCTTCAAAGGCAGCCACCTCAGCCCGGCGCTGGGCGCCGCGACCGCCTCATCGAGGCCCGGAGAAGGCAGAGGAGTGGGGGAGGGGGTGAAAGGACCTCGAGAGAAGTACAGCGGGGCGACCCGCCCCCGGCACAGAAGGGAGAGGGGTTTTCAGCCCTTTCCCTCTGGCTTCTTTTCAGATCTCTCTCTTCTGGTCCGCTGTGTCCACTCAGGGGGTCCTGGGCTCCCTCCTCCGCACTTGCCTTCTCGGAACGTTAGTCCCAGCAGACTGCCCTGGCCCCGGTCCCATTAGGTCAGGCCCCAGCTGGCTAATGGGCCCTAAACACGTTTTTAATAGGTGTTGCCTTCCGGGCAACACATTTGTATTTTATAGTTTCTGTTCCAGGTACACAAAGCCGTCAGTTGAAAAAGCGATCCAGGTCAGTAGTTCAGGGAACAAGGCCACCTCCAACTTGATAATGGGCTGGCAAACAGGACCCAGGATGGAGCTCTCTGCCCAGAGCTTTGTGCCAGGCATTCTGAGCAGATGTGCGATAGTAGCTCTCAGGGTCCCTTGCACCTGGGAGCTTCCATCCCAGGTAGGGGCGGCCCGCTTACATCTGCCCAGCACTGTTCTTTGCCAAGCACAACAGGAGGCACTTCCAAAACATTTAATGCCACCACAGGCCCCGCCATCCCCAACCAGGGTAAGCAGTTTAAATTGGGGTTATTATAGCAAAGATATGTATAGTATAATAGGTGGGGCAGGAGTATTGTGTGTGTGTGTGTGTGTGTGTGTTGTGGGGTAGGGGGAGTATTCTACAAATAGTGAGATCTTCATAGGGCAGATCCAGGGCTCCCATAGACACTAAGGTCATTGTAGACTGCATTCACAAAGAACAGCCCCCCACTTGCACCTCATCCCAAGAGATTCTAATTTGCTAGATGATCATGGTTGGAATATTTGTGGCTGGTGCGACCCAGACATGTATGAACGCATCCGTCACTCTGCAAATGGGTACAATCCTGCTGTGAGAGAGTAAGAGTTTAGATAAGCGATACCTAAATTTGGAAAACTTCCCAAATGATTCTGATTCTCACCTCTCCCTGACACCCACATGCATCCAGTTGAAAATAAGAACACTATGTGGCAGGCAGTGGGCTCTACAACAACCCTATAAAGCAGCCACTGCTGTTATCCTCATTTCCAGGGAAGAAGCCAAGACTCAGAGGGGTTCAGCAAACTGTGTACGCCAACACAGCTAGGAAGTAATGGAGCTGACTTAAACACAGGCTTGGTCTGGGTTCAAGGTCCGTGCTACTAACCACTAGGTTCAAGTGCCTCTGATATAGAGTTTCTGAACAAGAAGGTGAGAGAATTGTCACCCTATCCTGGTTGGGGTACCACAGGGCCACCTTGAAACAAAGGGGGGTGAAGAGGATGCAGAGGGCATCTGGGAGGGGCATCATATACACAACAGCTGGAGAGTTAGGGTTGATTAAATGCAGGCGATCTACAGGGGCATCCTTGTCAACCTAGGGAGTATTCACATCTGCAATACCTGGCTTAGAGGGTTGGGATGGGGAAGCAATCAACTTCAAACAGCTGTTGTATAGATGAAAGGGCAGTATTCTAGGTGGCCAGGAATGATGGGGAAGAGATAAATGGAAGATTTGGGTTCATTTCATGGAAGACATTTTTTGATATTCAGATGGTACTAGCTCAGCCCTGGTAAATAGTGATCTTCCTGTCTCTAGAAACATTCAAGCAGAGACCACGCAGTTCTTTGGAAATACCTGGGCATTTCCAAGGTAAAGTCCATCTTGGAAGTCAGAGATGTTGTCACACTTCATGGTGGTCATTTTAGGTGGGGTCAGGGGCAAGGAGAGCAGAAGTGCAAGTGAGAGGAGGGCAGAAGAGAGCCAGGAGCCTGGGCAGGAAGCCACCATCCCCGCACACATAGACAGCACATGGGGAGCTTGCAGCTCTGGGAAGGCCGGGGAGCCCCTGGCAGCAGGGGCTGATGGGAGGGAAAGACAGTCATCTCTGAATCTCTGAACTCGTGATAAGGTCTGGGTTTAAAAACAAAAAAACACCTGCAGGCAGCTGTGGCAATTACCATCAGAGGAAGAGGCTGGGCTCTATGACCTTGGGCAAGTGACTTTGGGCCATGAGCTCTAATGAAGAGAATGACAATGATAATGTGGGCCTTGCATGGGGGTTGGAGGGGAGGAGTGTGGGGTGTGTGTGTGTGTTTATGCCTGTATGTGTGTGTATAAGTATAACCAGCATTACTCAGACGACACTTATAGAGAAAGTGCTCTTGGCCCAGTGTCCACTGCTTGGAAACCTTGGTCCCTGCTGGGTGACTCCACCTCAGTTCCCTCCAGGCTCCACCCAGAGTTTCTCCTCCAGCCTTGGCACCTACTCCTACATCTTATCTGGACCCCAGCTAAAATCTCTGCTTCGTGACCTGGTAGCCCATATCCTGCGTGTCTCCACCTTGTCAAGGGCAGGGTCCTTCAGCCCAAGCATTCTAGAACACAGGAGGTGTGACAAGCAAGAAGTCCTAGGACTACTCAGGACCACTGGGAGGGAAATCAGCCTTTCAGCTTCAGGGTCTTGCCATGGACCACTGGGGCTTTCTCAACCACCAGCCTACCTCACTTGAACTGCTTGCTCAGTTCCTGTTTCACAAAGAAACTAGGAAGTGAAGAGATGGGCCGGCGTCGGGGCAAGGGTTGGCTGGGCGGGGCGGGGCTGGGGAGTGCCTCCCACTCCCCGCTGAGAGAACCTTGAGGGACAAGATGGACAGAGAGGAAACGGTTGTTATTGAATCTTTCATATTTCTATTTTTTGGCACCAAGAGGGTCCAATCACTGAATGAGGAAGTACCCAGCGAGTTGGTAACGTTCACTGCTGACGTGGTTTAGCGGGGTGAAGGGTGGCTAGCCCCGCCTCTTCTGTGGTTCTAGCCCATGAACAGCTGGAGCAGCTGGCGGGCAAGTGAGAGAGGACTAAGTCATAATTTTGAAAATGAACCGTTTAGAGTCTCTGTTTACATATGCAGGTATGTCATCTAACCTACGTTCTTTTGTATTCCAGAAAGGATATAAAGGGTCAAAAATGGAGGTCAATCCCATCATCACCACAGCCGTTACAGCTGTGTGACCTCAAAGAGGTCTCCGTGCACCTCAGTTTGCTCATTAGCACCAGGAGGGGAGTAACTGAGGCCCACCTTGGGAGTCGGAGGGGAGCTAGCTCAGAGCTGGAGTACTGGGGGCTTCATCTGAGCTCCTACCCCAAAGAACAGTGTCACCTTGGGCAAGTCCCTTCTTTTTTCTGGGCTGCTGTTGCAGTTTCCCCATCTGGATACTGAAAGGGTCAAACCTGCTTTTTGTTTATTTGGTCCTGGAGCTATTAGTCAGGACTGGCTATGGCATTTGTGGGGCCTCGTGCAAAGTGAAAGGCTGGGTTATTCAGTTGCTAAGTTGAGTCTGACGCTTTGTGACCTGACCTCGTGGACTGCAGCATGCCAGGCTTCCCTGTCCTTCACTCTCTTCCCAGAGTTAGCTCGGAGTCATGTCCATTGAGTCTATGATGCCATCCAACCATCCCCTTGTTAAAAAAAAAATCTTAAAAGATTTCAAGATGATGACATCAGAATATCACATCAGGTGTGGGGCCTTTCTAAGCACAAGGCCTCAGGCAACTGCACAGATCAGTCAGTCAGAATGTGGCCCTGCAGTTGCTTCCAATACAACTCTATGGGAAGCCCCTTCGGCTGCTTTTTTCTTTTTAATTGAAGTATAGTTGATTGACAACATAGCATCCGTTTCAGGTGAATTGGCACTCTGCTTTGCCCTGTGGCATTTCTGAGGAGCCCTGGGCTCCAGGGAGCATAGCTGGGAAAACAGAGACTTGTTCAAAAGCCTGTCTAGTTTTGACAATTTATATGTAAAAGTTGAGCCCAAACCTTTTCCTTACCTCCCTCCAAAGGTGAGCAGATGATGGTGTTTTCATCTGTGAGGCTTCCTGGCTTACAGGGCACTGTCACATCCGGATCTCATGGGCCTCTCATCATAACCTCATGAGTAAGGCGGGCCAGGGAGTTTACAGCAGGGATAACTGAAGACCAGAGTGGTGCGGTGACTTGAGCAAGGCCACACAACTGGTACAAGAACTCTAGAATCCTAACTCCTAGGAAAAGGGAGTTTTCCACATGGCCCGCTCCACAGTGGCGATTGGCAGGTGAGGAGGGGTTTGGTAAGCTCTATCCTCCAGTATAAAAACCAAGGACCAGAGCCCAAGGGGGCATTTATTTATCTTTGGTTCCTAATGATATCTCAAGCGCCCTGTGTTAGCCCTGCTGTGAGCCCTGAACGTCTCCCTGCCTGATCCAGAGGGAAGCCCTTGAAGCAGGATGCTCTGTGGGCTGGGCATCCGAGGCCCAGGAAGGGAGGTGGTGAGGGGCTGTAGCCCCCTCTGCAGCCAGGATCCTGGGGCCAGGGTTCTCAACCCCAAAATGGTGGATTGGAACAGGCAGTTAAGTTGTGGGGAGATGAGGCAAAGCCCTGGGTCTTGCACGAAAGGGAGGAAAGGGGTGTGAGCTGCCTAGGGTGAAAGCCTTGTACAAGAGGGGGTCTTGGCCAGGGACTCGGGCCCCTCTGCTGCCCAGGAACCCCAGGAGCAAGTGTCAGGGGTCAAAGGTAAAGGCCAGGGCGGGCAGGCCCTGGGGAAGCAGGATGGTGTGAAGAATGTGAGCTAAGTCCCAACTCACCAGCCATGTGATCGTGGTTGAACCTGTTTTCTCATCTGTCAAACAGTGAGAACCAGAACTTTTTCCCCTTTTTAAGGGAATGGGTCCTGGAGAACTTTGCTTGGTTTAAATCCTGCTCTTTTCATTTCCTTGACAAGTGACCTTGACAACTTGGTTAATCTCTATGAACCTAGCTTCCGGTCTCTCACTTGTAAAATGGAAACAATAGAAGTACCTTCTCAGAGGTTGTGGGGATGAAATGGGAAAATGTGATAATGTATGGTACACTTAAAAATTTAAGAGTAGATCTCACTTTTAATGTTCTTAGCACAATAAAATTGAAAAAAATGTAAAAAACATGGTGAGCACTCAGTGGATGGTAGGTTTGATGACCATGATGGCGACTCATTTTATTATGACTACCTGTCTTTGTGGGGTGAGCTTGTGAGGGAGCAAATGACTCAGAAAACAGGGGCCCACCATGGGGTGCTACAGGCTCTCAGTGAGGATGGCTCAGAGCTGGGGCCTTTGGGTGCAAGCACTGGTGGTGATAACTGTCACAGGTCACCCTCACACTTGGCAAGCTAGGCTTGGTGGTCCCACCCAGGGGACTCCTCAGCCGGGTGCCCTTGCTCAGCACTCTGCCCCAGAGTTCTCCTTTTCTCCTCCCCTGACTGTGCTCCCTTGGCACTGGCCCCAAATTTCCAGGACCACCTTTGACAAGTCCCCCAGCATGGGGCTCCCCTGGTTCTGTCAACAAAGCTACAACCTTTACCACAGGAGGTGGTTGGCTGGGCGTGGCATGCATGCGAATCCACGTACACGCACGCATGCTCACTTGCACCTTCTCAAGCACATGTGGTCCCCAACTGAGCTTCTGGGAGCCTCACGTCCCCGCCCCCACCTCACCTCCTCCCCTTCCTCCCCCACCACAAAAGCCACAGGTAACAGCAGTCCCTGGCTGCACAGCAGACAATGCAAAACCCAGAGGCAGGCTTCATTGCCAGGCTGTTTCAAGCCTTTAGCAGGATGTGAGCCCAGGTGGCTAACGGTTCATTTGGCCAGGGACAGCCCTTCCCTATCGTCCCCCCTGCCCCAGCCGCTGGTTCGGCGAACCTGGAAAGGGCTGGCAGGTAGGCTATGGCATTCTGCATGGTACCAAGGGGCAAAAGATCGGACTGCTGACCCATTCTGGTCCCACCATATTCCCACCAAACACAGTGTGTCCTTGGGCAGGTCTTACCCCATCTGGAACTCAGTTCTCCTATCTGTAAAATGGGGAGACCAGATTTCACTTACACAGGCTAATGACCATCCAAGGATGCTGGAAGATTTTTCAGCATGGTCCCAGTGGCTGTGCTGGAAAGCTCACTGGGTGATCCACATGCTGGGAAGTCCAGGGTAGTGATTGGGTAGAGTTGCTCAGGTTGTTACCAACTTCGAGTAGGGCCACATTCCAGAGTCCCCTCCTATCCCCTGGTAGATTCCTATGGCTTAACTCCCTATGCTGTCAGTAGGCATGGAGCCCACCCAGGGTTTAGGAGTGATGTGCTTACACATGGGTGGGTAGGGGGGCTGGTCTGTCTGACCCCGGAGTGGCAGTAACACAGCCAAAGGATTCGGCTGCCATCCCTTCCTCTCCCTCCAGGGGCACAGCAGCCTGGAGGCAGCAATTGTTCCTTCAGCCTGTGGACTGCAGCCAGGAGGCCACTGTAGGGTCAGGGCCAGGGCGGGAGGCCAGTGGCGGCCTCAAGGGTGCGGGAATACCGACAAGTCAGGAGCCAGTGTAGGTCAGGCTGTATCCAGCAGGTGTGACAGAGTGGGGCTCTCACAGGGCCTTGGAGCTCCTGGGAGGTAGGGTGCTGTCTTGTATTGATCTTTTGAAGCTGGGAAAAAGGTGGGTAACAGGCTCTGCCAAGTCAGTGGCTGGTCTGCTGGACTCACAGGAGGAAAGGGGACCACCTGGCTCTTGTATCCAGGGGCTAGGGGTTGGGAGCTGAGGGTGAAATGTCCCAGCCTGAGGGTGGGAGTGTAGGGCAGAGAGGGGCTGGGGGGAGGTGCTGACAGTGACCAAGAAGCCGCACACCCCTAGGGCTTGGTTCTGGAGAAGGAGGCTGAGGGCAGTGGTTTCCAGGCAATGGGCCAGCGGGGGCTCTTGGGGCATGGGTGTTGTGGGGTGAGGGGAGTTGAGTGAGAGGGTCAGGCGGGGAGTCTCAGACACTAGACACTCCAGCCTAGGATAGTGAGAACAGAGACAGTCACCAGAGGGGCCAAGGAGGTGGTGGGCACCGCCCTGGCGGTCAGGGGCTCTGTGTGCCGCTGTAGCCAGGAGAACTCCTCCTGAAGCTGGCGCCGCTGCAGCTCCGGGCCCACCTTCTCACGGATGATTTGGTAGTAGCGGTTCAGGTACTGGAGCTGCAAGACATAGGAGGGGTGAGGGCCTCCCAGGCCAAGGTGTGGGAGCTCGGTGACACCGAGTCCCACTTCGGCCCAGGTCCCCAGCCATCCTAAGGTGAGCAGGGGAGGGATGCCCCAGTGTGAGTCTACAGGTGCCACTGGTGTGGACCCTCCCAAAGTGAGGGAAGGGGCAGAGGGTCTTAGGGTAAGGGATCAGAGGTGAGAGAGGGCCAGGGCCAGGGAGAAGGCAGTCAGTGGCTCGAGGGCTGGAGATAGACAGCGCAGAGGGGTGCCCGCTCACCTGCTCAGGGGACAGCAGGCTGACATCAATGAGGTTCCGGTCGTAGGGTACCAAGGATACCACTTCAAAGGTCAGGTAGGTCCCTGGGTACTGGGGGACCCACCAATAAAGGAGGAAAGCAGGAAGTGAGCAAGGCTAGATGGAGAGAGAGAACACTCCACCCAGAAGCCCAGGGCACGGGGAACTGGCCTTGTCAAGACTGAGCCCCCACAGTGCCCCCTTGGCCACCCCTGTGTCCACCACTTCGCCACCTGCCTTTGGTGCTTCCCTCATGATTCCTGAAGTTTAGACTTCGGCCTATGTTTCTCAGATGTAGAGATCGAATTTCCATCTCTACGTCTCTCTATCTGTCTATCCGTATCTGTTTCTATCAATTGATGTATCTATGGAGACAAACATAAAGAAGAAGAAATAGCCCATAATTCCCATCTCCCAGAGAGCTCTTGCTTGTATGTGCTTAGAAAATTCAAACTACAAAAAGATACTCAATAAAAATGGAAAGAGTCCTCCTTGCCCGGTTTCTTTCCTGAAAACATTTTTGGCATATATAATATATATACACGTGTATTCTAAAAAACTTCAAGCATAATGGATGCTACTATACACTTTCCTGCACCTTCCCCCACTCTGTCCTCCCCACAGTAAACTTAGGAGAGTGCTCCGTATTAGCATAGGAACATCTACCTCCTTCTTTTCAAGGGCCCATAGCATGTGGATGATAATTTATTTAGCCAATGATGGATATTTGGGCTGTTTCCATTTTTTAAACTATTACTGTGAATGCTACAATCAACATCATCATATAAATATCTTTATACAAAAGTGACATTTTGGGACTATACCCAGAAGGTACATATCTGGCAGTGGGAAGGCTGAGACAAAAAGTACAGGCATTTTTAGTATAAATTTTGATAGATATTATCAAACTGCCTTCCTGAAAGGTTGTAGCTATTTGTAACTACCCAAGACACATATGAGAGTGTCCTTTTCACCACAAACTCACAAGCACTGGGTATCATCAAAGTCTTTTGCTTTTGTCAATCAGGTGGTATTCCATTGTCACTTTGATTTGTATCTTTTTAACAATAAAGGTGAGCATCCTTTCGAATTTATGGACCATTTGTGTTGATTTTAGTTAATTGCCTCTTTATGTCTTTTAACCATTTTTTCTGTCTTCCTTATTTTGGTCTTACTAATTTTTTTTAAGTCACTCAGTCGTGTCCAACTCTTTGTGACCCCATGGACTATACAGGGGGTATAGTCCCTGTATATGGACTATATAGTCCATGGAATTCTCCAGGACAGAATACTGGAGTGGGTAGCATTTCCCTTTTCCAGGGGATTTTCCCAATCCAGGGATTGAACCCAATCCTCCTGCATTGCAGGTGGATTCTTTACCAGCTGAGCCACAAGGGAAGCCTGGTCTTATTTTTAAAAGCTTGTAAAAGAAGGACATCCCCCTTTTTTCAGATATACGTGCTAAACTTGTCATACATCTTTTGACTTCATTTTGGCATTGTTCCCATATAGACGTTCTTTGTTTAACTGAGTCGGGGTTATAAAGGCCCCTTTCTGCCCTGGGATTATAAATGAATTCATATAGGTTTTCTTCTAGATCTTTTATGGTTTCACCTTTAAACCCTGATCCATTTGCAATTTTTTTTTTAGTGTAACAAGGAGGTTCTTCAGTTTAATTCCCCCAACCAAATGATTAGCCATTTGTCTCCCTTGCCCAGTGATCAAACGATCTCTCTTCTTGACTGTTTTGAGGCAACAGCTTTATAGTAAACTAAATTCCCATCTTGTTTGTGGAAATTAGAGGGTCTATTTCTGGACTAACTATTCAGTCCCACTGTTCCATCTGTCTTTCCCATCTCTAGTGTCTTACTGTTTTAGTGACGGCAGCTTTGTAGTGTGGGCTAGTATCTGCAAGAGCTAGTTTCCCTTATTGTTCTTTTCCAGAATTATCCTAGCTACTGAGCTATCTTTGTATGTTTATCTTTACAAATAAACTTTACTATCATTTTGTGAAGTTACAAAAGCATCCAGTTAACGTTGAAATTGCGGTTGTCTTGAATTTATAGATTAATTTAGGGGGAAATGACATCTTCATAATATTGAGGCTTATTTCCAGAGAGCACCATTTACTTAAATCTTTTTTTATGTCCCTCAGTAGAGATTTTCTGCACGTAAGTCTTTTAAAGTTTATATCTAGGTATTTTATCTTCTTGGTTGTTATTATACAGAATCTTTATACCTAACAAGCTCCCCTGGTACTTATTATGTGCATGAAGAACCAATGATTTAGGGCAGGGCTACTGATTCATTTGGCTCAGAATGAGACCTGGGCATTGGCTTGAAAAAAAACTCCAGATGATTCAAATATTCTAATGTGCTAACAGGTTTGAAAAATTGATTTATGGAATTATTCTGGTGCTAAGGAAGACTCTAAAGAAATTCATGCCCATACATTGAGTTCTCCTTTGACCTTCCTCACCCCCGATGCAGCCCAAAGTCCCTGCCACGCTGTCCACCCCTCCAGCCTGTCTTTACCTTGGTCTTTGCTTCTACCACAAGGGCCACATCTTCCAGACGGATCCCAAATTCTCCATCCAGATAGTAGCCAGGTTCTGGGAGACAGAAGAGATGCTGGTGACTTTAAGTAGGGGGAAGACCCAAGCCCAGGTTTCCTGAACTGAATGAAGAGTGGCAGTCCCACCACTTGTTAGATGTTAGAAGGGGCTTGGTGTTATGGTGGGACAGCTTATTTGGGACTGGGGAGGTGGGTGAGGGAGTACAGCAGTGGAGTCTGGGCAGGCCTGTGCGGGGTTGTGCTCCCTGAAGGCTGGCATTTGCTAGAATGAAGTCGTGGAGGAGCCCAAGAACCATACCAATGGAAGTGAACATGCCCTTGGCCATGGCAATGTTGTTGGACTGGAATCCGACTGGCCCTGGGAAGGGAGAGAGGGAGAGGCAAGGCCAGTGTCAGCTCTCCTGCACTCACCAGCATGGCATCTAGCAGGTTCCATGGCATCTAGCAGGTTCTGGGGAAGAGCAGGTAACTGGGTACCCCCAGCAGCATGCATCCACCACATCCTCGTCTACCAGTGACTGGTATGGACCAGGTTGGCTCTGGATTTTATTTCTCTGGGGTCTAGGCCAGTCAGCCACTGTGTCTTGACCTGCCTCTCTTCTTTCTGGTGCTGTCCTAGATGCCAGTTGGAGTGGCCAACTGCCAGCATTTCTTATTTACCCTGTGGAGCACCAACTTCCCACCAGCTGGGTCCCCCGGCCTGGGTCACTGCCCCTCCATGGGTCCTAGTCCTTTCCATACCTGTGAAATACTCCACCTCTCTCATAAGAGGCGGGACTGCAGGGGAGTGCCAAAGAGATACGTACACTCGTGCACACATAGGAAGTTGCCAATGCCGTGGCCTGTCCCGTGACCATAATTGAGCCCAACATCCCACAAGGCTTTTCGGGCAAAGGCCTCCACCATTCGCCCTGGAAGAGAGACGACCTCCAGTCAATTGGCTTGACGCCATAGTATTGGCTTTGCCCCTTCTGGCTAACTTTTCCCAGACTAACCACCAGGATGGTGCATTAGGAGAGGGGCCCGAGAGGCAGGTAGGCATGCCCTGTATCCAGTCTATTCTACATTGTACCCATTACCTGGACCTCCCCATGTGTCAAGACACCCGCTTCCTCCCGGATCCTCCCATGACTGCTGTAGCACAGTGACCGCCCCTTCCTCTGAGCTCAAGGCCTGACTCTCCCACGAACCCTCTGTGTGATCTCGGGCAAGTGGCTTTCTCTCTCTGGGCTGGATTGGATCTATACAGTGAAGGGGGGTATGACATAACCCCTGCCCCAGTGGCCTCCCAGGGTCTGGCTGCAGTGGAATCAGGGCCTGAGGCTCTGGGTCAAGCCTGGTTTCCAAAACCCACCTGAGGTAGCAGCTGGGAAGACGAGTCTGGACAGGTCGATATTTCCTATCAACACACGGGTGTATGCCTCCTGATGGAGAGAAGGCGACAAAATGTGCACGAAGCCCAAGTGGCTAGAAACTCATATGTGGGCCCAGGTGAGGGTGGGGGGATATGGGGGGGCCCATGTGTGCTTGTGTGTGGGAACACGGGTTCTGGAAGATGGCCAGAGGAGGCTGAGGGGTGCCTGCCCAAAGCTGGGTCTTGGTCCACGTGGTTCCCTTTGGCTGGTCTAGGTGGGGGGTGAGCTGAGGCTGCGACAGTAAGGGTTTGGAAGGCAAACTCCCTGGGCTAGAATCCTAACATGGCCACTCACAAACTTGACCTTGATCAAGTGTTTTGAGCTTCTCCGTGCCTCAGTTTCGTGGTCTGTAACGGGATGATCATAGTACCAGCTCAGAAGGTCATTGGGAGGAGCGGGTAGACTCGTGCATGTAGGGTGCTCTCAACAAAGTAAATGGGTCAAATAGAGGTCAGCGGCCCTCACTGCCCTTATCATGATCACCCTTGAGTTTTCTTACAGCCTTATGGTTAAGTTGAGGCCTGATAATGGGCAGGTCAGTCTTGCTCTGTTGGGGCTGTTACCTTGTGGAAAGAGGGAGGGAGGCGTCTTCTCCCAGTCACTCCCGGTGGTGATGTGGTGAGTCCCCTTCACCACACACATACACACACACTCCCACACACACAGGGCTTGTCATCTTGAGCATGACAGCCTGGGGCAGTGGATCTACCCACTAAACTGAGCTCCTGGAGGCCTGACCAATGTTTGTTTTCTCTGTCTCTCTGTTTCAGGTACAATGTCTGAGCCACAGTCTACCTGCTGAATGCACGAATGTGGTCCCAGAGGTGCACAGACCGTGTCCCCACACCTACCCCCAGGGGACCAGCCCTCATCACTTCCTGAACAGTGAAGTCCCTTTCCACCTCTGAGACTGTGCTGGTGCCAGATTTTTCACCCTGGAATGGAATGCCTGTCTTCCTCCTTTCTGCTCAGCACAGGGCTCGGCTCATAGACTGCACTAAATAAATATTCATTGAGTTTCTGAAATGGGATGATGATAAGCTTGGACTGAGGCCCTGCTGGGGACCTGAAGTATCTCTGGGGAAGTAGTCCGGGGCACTGGGTTTCCTGGTACTAATTTGCTGTGTGACCTGTGGTGAACTACTTAACCTCCCTGGGCTTCGGTTTCAGCCTCTGTATGATCAAACAGCTCTTGCAGGAGTAGTTGCTTGGGTGTCCCTTAGGTGAGTGTGGGCAGGGAAATCTGGTCTGATGCCTACCTTTTGGAAAGCTGAGGGGGTACCCCAGTGGACTGTCCTGGTGATGTCTGTTGTCCCGTCCCTGTGGAGAAGGGCAATCATCAGGTCCAGCTCGGGTGAACACTTTGGGGTAGGGATGGTGGCCATGTTCTTCTGGAGTGTTCACCACTGGTGTCTGAGTGGCAGGACTGGGATGGGGGTGGGGAAGAAGGCCAAGGGAAGAAGATGGCAGCCATGATGCAGTTCCCATCCTCAGCATGTGCGCCTGAAGGAGCTCTGCAAAGTTGTCAGGAATCCTGAGTCCCCACATACATCCTCCACTCCAATCCCACCCAGTTTGACCAAAAGTTTCCTTGGGCCAGTCTGGCTCTAAAAGAAAGGCTCCCTCCAGGCTTCCTGTGAGGCAGGAAGGGGTTGTCCCACTCTTACAGATGAGGAAACTGAGAGATCATAACACTCTTACACATTCATACACTTATTTACTATTTACAGAATGAGGGATGCAGAACAAACCTCATTATCCCCATTTCACAGGAGAGGCAACTAAGGCCATGAGGCCCTCTCCCGCACTGGCCTCGGGGAGGCCAGGCTTGGCTCAAGCAGTGGCTTTATACAGTTCTCTCCATTGTAAACATTAATCTGCCCCAGGGATTTGCTCAGTGAACCAAAGCTGCCAGAAGGCAAACAGTCTGACTGCCAACCACCACCTGCAGTCGTTACCCCAGAATGGCCCCTGTGGCCACCCCCCACCCCCGGGGAAGTGGGGAATGGTCCCAGGGCCTTTGGGACTCCAGCTCGGGAGCAGGTCACAGGATGTGGCTGACTTCTTCAGAAGGAGAGAAGAGGAAGTGAGGTGACCGTTTCCCTGGCCTCACCCAGCTCGAGAACGCCCAGATCCAGCAACACGCCGAGAATTCACTTCCCCTTTGCACATCAGCCATCTCAAGTCTGCACTGCGCCATACTGGTGACTGCAAAGGCTGCTAGGCTGAGCGCCTGCCAGGCTGGCTCCCAGTGAAGGGCCTTTGTCATTAGCACCTTCACCACAGGATAGAGGATGGGAAACGATTCCTGGCTCCTGCATCAGTTCAGCACATCCCTTCCTTTCCCCCAAGTTTCCCAGAGTCCAACTGCTTCCTAGATGAGAAGGGAAAATCTTCCAGCCTATTTCAACTCAGCTCCCATGTGAATGATTGGTCATACATTTGGAAGGAATGGGCTTAGCCTATTCTCATGGCTATCGTGGGCTTCCCTGGTAGCTCAGCTGGAAAAGAATCTGCCTGCCATGCAGGAGACCTGGGTTCGATTCCTGAGTTGGGAAGATCCCCTGGAGGAGGGCATGGCAACCCACTCCAGTATTCCGTAAAGGGGCTTCCCAGGTGGTGTTAGTGTTAGAGAACCCATCTGTCAATGCAGGAGACATAAGAGACGCGAGTTCGACCCCTGGGTCAGGAAGATCCTCTGGAGGAGAATATGGCAGCCCATGCCAGTATTCTTGCCTGCAGAATCCCATGGACAGAGGAGCCTGGTGGGCTACAGTCCATGTGGTCGCAAAGAGTCAGACATGACTGCATCGACTTAGTACGCATGGCTATCATGTCTAGGTGTTCAGGTTGTGCACTGTACAAAAGTAACACATCTTAAAAAAATGCCACTCACCAAATGGGTATATACTAATTTCAGTGAGAGCACATAGATGGACACGCAGATTGTGGAGTCCTGGAGCAGGCGACAGTGCGCTCCCACATAACCCTATCTGTGGTCATGCACATACTCAGAACACACACACGTCTACTCACAAACATATCCCATGCTGATGGGAGTGCCTTGTCCCAACTGTGCTGCTGGTTGTCCTCTGATGCTGCGTCACTCACCTGCCTACTTCTCCTGAAGGTCCGATCCTGCTCCCACTCCACATGATGCAGTCACCTCACCAAGCATGCAGTGAGGGGCAGGGTGGGGGTAGGCACTGTGCTGTCACGGCATGCAGGTTGTGTCCAGGGTATTCGGGTGAGAATACGGGCATACTGTTTGCACAGTCAAGCAGGGCAGTTCGGACTGTGTAATAATGTTCAGGCTTAAAAATACCTTTTACTTGCACAAGGGGAGTCTTTTCCTGATTCTTACAGGGTGGCATCTGTGGGCAGCCCCACCTCTGGCCTCTGTTGGTTGCCCACTGGGCAGGGATTTCCACGTGTGAAAATGGGCAGGCTACTTAGGCAATTCAATCCAGGCCTCTCCTTTCTCAGATGCAGGATCCACGCCCAAGAAGGGAAACCTTTGGCTGGTTCTTGTCTGAGCTGACACAGCCGGGCCAGGGCGGGGATGAGGTGGAATACATACCAGTATTGTCCCCCAGAATCCAGCAGGTACATCTCGTCAGAGGACAGCTTGCGGTGCAGCTCTTTGGTGGGGCTGGGAAGGGAAGAGATGCTGAGGAAGGAACAGCCTAACAACTGAGCCAGGTAGGGAGGGGTCCTGAGTGAAAGCAGAGGAACCCCTTCCTCCCTGTGGGTCGGCTTTTTAACTAACTCCTTTGGGGACGTCATCATCTCCCAAAGGGCCCTGGAAGACTAATGAGCTTCTGCTGCTAATGTCTTCAGTGCACATCTGTGTATCCTACATCTCCCCAGGCCAGGTCCTGGTCCCCAGGGAGGGAGAAAGGAAAGAGCCCTGAATGTGGGAGATGAGAGGGCCTTAGCAAGCACCCAGTCCAGCCATCTTTTACATCAGGAGGCCCCTCGGGAAAGCCATGAGGGAACTGGGCCTGGACCCAGATGCTCAGTCTAGAGCTTTCTCTAACTTCCTGCTGCCTCTGGGAGCAGAGGGCCCCAAGAAGCCAGGGCACAGGAAGGGAGGGAACTCAAGGGTGCGGCTGGAGAGCAGCAGTTGGTAGAGCTGAGGAGTTCCTACCCTGCTCCTCTTAGTAGGGAGAGGGGGCTGGACCAAGGCAGCTGAAGGCTTGGGGCCACCAGGAGAAGGAAGTCTGGGATACGCTAGGCCAACCACTGGAGGGTCTTTGCCCTCTCCCAGTTTTGCCCTTGCCAGCCTGAGGCATCTGGTGAGCTTGACCACTCCCCTTGCCCAATCTCACCAGGCTGGCTGCAGGTGTTTGTCTTCAATGGAGCCAAACATCTGCCCAGCCTATATCTGGGGCCCACCTTGGTTGGTTCAGGGAGAGTGAATGGCCCTTCTTCCCCACGTGTTTGTGAGCTTTAAGAATTAAATAACTCACAGGAAGCAAAGGAAAAACATCCAGCAGCAGTCCCACCATCTGCCTTCCAGATCCTTCTGCCCTAAGTGCTCATAAAGTCCTAGCCTCCTGGGCAGTGAAATTACTCAAGTCTTTTAATTCAAAGGAGACTCCCCACACCTGACTGGGCTCTATTCCCCACCCCCAGCTCCCACAGTGCTAAAGACCTCAAAGCTTAAATGTGGACTCAAGTCCTCCACAGGGCCCCAGAAAATTCTTCCTCCTGAAGTACCTGTAGTGGGCCAGGGCGGCATTCAGGCCACTTGCAGAGATGGTTTCAAAACTGGATCCGGAGAAGAAATCTTCCTCTCTAGAAAGGACAAGGCAGGAATGGTCAATGAATGGGCTCAGGGACTAGGCTGGGCCCAGGAGAGCTAGCAAAGGCAAGTGAAAAGTCATGTTTGCCTCTACCTTGGCAAGGCTCCATTTGGCTTTCCCAGTCCCACCTCCTGTCCTTTTCTAAGCCCTGACCTGTCACTTATAGACCACTCAAGGTCAGAGAAGGAGAGACTGCAGACACCAATTATTTCTCCTCCACCTTCATTTTACAGATGGGGAAAGCAAGGCTTTGTGTCCCAAAGTGAGTTCCTAGTAAAGCAAGAGTGAAGAAACCTAACTCCCTGTATCTGAAAACTCCCCCAGCCCAGGAGCAGCATTTTGGGCTAAGTATGCCCTCAGGAAACCTCCCTCCTCAGTCTGATATTCTCAAGTGATCCAAGGTCCTACAGGCCTGAGCTGGCCTCCCCTCAGAAAGGCCCGTGCCTGAAGCAGACACTAGGGGGCGCTGTTGTGTTGTGGCCCTTCTAGGTGTCCAGCTCTCAGCAGAGTTGGGGAATGTCATCCAATACCCCTGCCCAGCTTCCTGACCACTCAAGAACCTGTCACTTCTTATTCCAGAGAGCCCTCAAATACAAGGAGGGTCTTCCTTCCCCAGTAAGTAAGGAGACCAGGCTCCCCTCCCTGCCCCCACTCCCACACTTAGACAGTCAGCTGAAAAGGATGGCTGTGGTCATTCACCCTCGGAACTTCTCCAGTTGTTCTGCCCCTGAGAACTCATCCACGGTGCCTTGGGGCACATTCTTCTCCAGCCAGACCAAGTAGCGGATCACAGCCACAGCATCCCGCACCTGGAGCAGGGCAAGCAGAAAGGCAGACCGAGGAACGGTCTCAGCTGGGGCTCCAGGATGCAGGAGATGATGGGGTGACTGCTCTGGGAGCTGAGCTTTAAAAACGTGAGGGTTTAACTGGCTATGTGATACTATTATGGGATTCTTATTCACGTCTATATACATGATCAGAGTATGGTCATGTTTTGAAAAGAGTTCTTGTCTTGTCAGAGATACTGAAATGTTGCTAGAAGAAACACTGTGATAGATGGCACTTGCTTTAAAATCATCCAGCAGCAGAGGATGGGGAGTGGAGGTAATGACTGTGGGGTTGTAGAGGAAATGAGATTGGCCTTGAGTTGATGATTATTGAAGCTGGATGATAGTGACGGGATCACTAAGCTATTTCCTCTACTTTTGTACATGCTTAACATTTTCCACAAGAAAAGTTTTAAAAAATGAGGCAGCATATCCCAATTTTAACAGGAATATCCAAAGGGGCAAGCCATCCTCTCCCCAGGGTGAAGAAATTATAATAGCTAACACATTTAAGACTTGGGGTGTGCCACGTGGCGGTACTAAAAGCTATCTACATATTTAATATATATAAGTACATAGCTGTATTTATACACATAGAACTCTGTAATTATAAGTATCATATATTTACATAATTATTATATATTTATAGGTATATTTTGCACATATACATAACTGTATATAAATGCATATATGTATACTGTATATATTTAGGGTTTCTGAGGTGGTGCAGTGGTAAAGAACCTGCCTGCCAATGCAGGAGATGCAAGAGATGCAGGTTCAATCTCTGGGTTGGGAAGATCCCCTGGAGGAGGAAATGACAACCTATTCCAGTATTCTTGCCTAGTGGGCTACAGTTCAAGGGGTCACAAACAGTCAGGCACAACTGAGTGATTAAGCATGTACATATTGTATATATTTATATTATGTATTACAATTAATATATTTAAACATATTATTTATTATTTATACTATATAATGTAGATATATATATATCTTTAATTATCATAACAATCCTCTGCTGTAGGTTACAGCTATGATCCTCATCTTACAGAGGAGGTAACTGAGGCCCAGAGAGGTGAAGTGACTTACCTAAGGTCACACAGCTAGGAGGTGGCTAGAGGAACTAGGATTTGAACTCAGACACTGTAGTCCGGGGCTCAGGTTCTAAACCACTGAATCAAGCTGTGAGTGAGGGGGTGGAGCATAAATGGGTGTCCAGGAGTTTGGTGTCCACTTCTGTGTTTCACCAAGGGCCTTCTTGAGGCTTCTCCCGCATGGTCTCCTTTCTAACCCATCAGACTGGGAGCTCCCCAGAGGCCTGTGTGTCTGCCTGCCCACGGACTTACATGACTGGCCCTGAGGAGGGTTTGCTCCTTGCTGTTTTTCACCGCCTTGGTCACCATCACTGGAGAGTAGGTGTCTGCTAGAAGCTTCTCCTGTGAGGAGCAGAGAGGAGATGGTCTGGGAGCCCAGTCTAGGGCACGGTGGGGTTTGAAAAGGATTGGCAGGAAATCCTGGCTGAGATGAGAGTTGCTGTTTCCTGGAGTGGCAGTGCCCTTCCTGTGTGTGCTTTCTGACCATGCAGGGCTTTCCTAGTCTTCTCTGTCCAGCCTAACCTTCCCTCTCTCCCTCCCTCCCTTGCTTCCTCCTCCCTCCCTGGTCTTGGATCCCCACAGTGCTCTGAGATGGATGCGAGCCTGGCCCTTGCCAGTTGTGGGCTGTTCGGACAGTCTATTTCCTGCACATCTCATATCCTGACAGCTGCCACTTACTGAGAGCCTGCGCTGCTGCAGGCACTGGGCTTTATATGCACAGTCTCCTTTTAAGCTCCTCAGAGCAACTCTTTTGAGGTTGTGACTCTTAGTGCCACTTTACAGATGAGGAAGCAGAGGCCTAGACTGACAAAGTCACTCATCCAAGGTCCTGGCACAGTTGGTTCTCCGCCTCTCGTTTGGTGACCTCAGAGCCTCTGCTCCCCCAGCCTCTGTGACAATGTCTGGGCTCTCTGTGGACAATGTCCTGCTGCTGCCTCTCCTGTCTCTTTCCAGGGTGACCTACAAGGGGACTCACTGCACCACTCCTGACTGACCAACTGCCAGAATGGCCAAGGGGCTGTCCCCCCTTCCCTGTTAGATTGAGACTTATCGGGGCTCTTGGTGGGGGTGGGGGGATGGTGCCTGGCATGAGCCGGGGCCTGGCAAACCCACCTTGGGTATCACTTCATAGAGCCCATATGAGGTATAGCTGGTCCCGATCCAGACCTTCACGTCTCCTGAGGTGTAAGCCTGGACACTGTCACGGACTTGGCCGTAGTCTTCGACTTGCACACACAGGGGACCCGTGCAGCCAGAGTTCAGGTACTGCAAGGTCTCAGAGCTAAAGCGACTCTTGTTTGCAAATAACCTGGGTGGATAGGGAAGACCAGGAGGGTCCAGAATTCTCTAAGGACAATGCAAAAGACCAGAGGCCCTGTGTTCCTGGAGGTCACAGGTGGCCCGCACCAGGCAACTGTGCAGAGTGGATTTGGAGTATGTGGGAACAGAGATCAAGGGGGTCAGGAAAAGGTGATCAGAGGCTTCCTAGAGGGTCCTGCGGGGGCAGGCACCCCACTTCTGGGAAGGCTGCAGGTCGGGGCTGTGAGGAGTTGGAGGAAGTCAATGACCACAAGCCAAAGACAAGTCCTACCTGATGGAGGAGTCGGTGAGCAGTGTGTAGGAATAGAAGAAGGGATTATAAGGGATGTCACTGCCACGCAGGTTGAAGAGCCCTGGGGAAGAGAATGGATGGGGCCTACTTGAAGCTGACCTGCCTGTGGCAATTACAAATGGCGCCTTTTGCCCTCTTGCTTGCTTTGGCCCCCAAAGATCCCCAGCAGCATGCCTACCCGCATCCCCTACCCCTGAATGTTTCTCAGTCTTTCTGGAGAGGGGCAGGTCTTTGAAGCACTAATGAGCTCTAGGGACTCTTTCTCCCAGGAAAAGCAGATACCCAGCCAGTAGTCTGCGCCGGGTGTCAGTGGGCTTCCAGCCCAGAGCTGGGGTCGGGTGAGCCATGCTGGGACAGAGTAGGGCTGCACGGGGTGCTAAAGCTGGGCGTGTGAGCGCCCTGGACTCATGGCCAGGTGGTAAGAGGTGTTTGCTGGGCCTCCTCCCCTTCATGAGACAGAAACCTCTATTGCTTTGGTCGCCTGGTCCTCCAATGGCCCGCAGGCTGGCCCCAGATCACATGGGGCTTCCTGGTTTCCTTACTGGGTAGGCATGAGCTACTGCCCTCACCTCAGTTCCTGTGGGCCAAGGCCAAGGAGCTCTCAGAACCCACAGGTACATGGTCATTGCTGCAGGGCCCAGAAAGCTTGGGGGTTCCAGGGGAAGCCAGGCCCTCCCTGCACCCACAGATCTATACTCACAGGCTGTCTCATCCAGTGCGGACAGAAGGACGGCAGTTGGGGCCTCAGGATGCTTCTGCATCTGGCTACGGATGCCAGCTACTTTCTCTTGCCAGGTGCTCCCTGGAAATGAAAGAGCCCAAAGAAAGCATGAGTGACCTACCTTCTCTTTGCCATTCTGTTCCTGAGAGGGCTCCCTTAGGGCAATAGTTTTCCATTCCTTTAAAAAGCAATAGAACCCTTTCTTTAACCAGACTCTTACTTGTGTAGTCAGTAAGGACATGGGGCTCTTGATCCAGACTGTTTGGGTTCAAATTCCAGCTCTGTGATTACTTGCTGGGTGACCTTGGGGAAATTACTTAACTGCTCTGTGCCCTATTTTGCACATCTGTAAAGTGGAGGTGGATTATAATAATAGTGTCTACCTCAATAGAGTTGTTGTGAGAGTCGAATTAACTAAGATCTGTAATGTATGTAGAATGGTGTCTTGCTGTATAGAAAGTCTGGTATAACTTTCTGAGTAATAAATAGGCATGCAGAAGAGAGATCAGCAGAGCAGCCTGAGGTGAAGGGCAAATGGATAGGGCTCGGCTATGTTTAGTCCTCTTCTCTGCAGTAACCCCAGCACTTACTAGAGCCACTTGGGTCTGAGCTAAACATTCTGTGTACATTGTTTTAATCCTTACTTGGCCCATTTTACAGATAAGGAAATTGAGGCTTTAGAGAGGTAAAGTGATTTATCTATGGTTTTCATAGCTGGCAAGGGGTGGAACTGAGACTTGACCCCAGGTCTGTCTGACTACATGGCCTGCACTCTTACTGGTACAGACATTGGATGACCTTGTCCTTAAACTTTGTGTCACAGAGCTGTCCTTTTGGAGATGCTTGTATACTGGTTCTAGGACTTCGATTTTCATCTTCTTTTCTTACTCCCTGCAATCCCTCTAAAGAGTCTGCCCCTCTGTAGGGCCAGGAATTTGCTGGCGGAAGATCATAAGCATGAAGGGTTCTAGCTGGGCTTGGAGATTAGCATAAATAACATAATTCAATTTAAAAAATCTTTATGCAAACAGGTAAAACTATTCAACAAGAACCAAAGCTTTGGGTTTAATACTTTTTTTTTAAGGTTGATTCTATTTTACTGTGGTGAAATACACATACCATAAAATGTATCATTTTAACCATTTTAAAGTGCACAACTCAGTGCCTTTAAGAACATTCACGAGATTGTGCAACCACCACCACTAATTCCAGAACATTCTTATCATCCCAAAAGGAAACCCTGCCCTCCAGCTGTCCCCCTCATTCATTTCTCCCCCCAGCTCCAGCAACCACTGATCTGCTTTCTGTCTCCATGGACTTGCCTATGCTGGATATTTTACACAGATGCAATCATACAACATGGGGCCTTCGCTGGCTTCTTTCACTTAGAATGATGTTTTCAAGGTTCATGGATGTGATACATTTTTGAGAGGACAAATGAAAGCCAACTTCAATGGCTCAATACACAGAGGTATCTTTGAGTAACTACTTTTCATGTTCTTTACTTCATCCCCTTTAAAACCTGTGAGTGACTGGAGAGAAAGTCTCTCTTATAAGCTTAGAACGACTCTGTTCTTGGGCTTCCAGGCCCAATTCTGGCTCCACATGGCCTTTCCTTGAAGACTAGCAGCCTGCAATGGCTCGGTTTCCTTTCACTTGTGGGAAGTGATAAAACCCATGTGAATTCTTTCCCAGCCCCTGGAAGGTTTTCCCTCTTTATCCCCTCCTCTTTCTGATGGAACTGCAGCCTTCTTTATTTGAATAGGATGAGTTTTATTTATGATGGAACCGTCTTGGATAGCAAGTTTCTTTAAAAACTGTGTCAAGCAGCAGAAAGATTCTGCAAGTTACATCAGAATGGATAAAGAAAATTGGACCCAATTGTGACTTGTTTCATCAGACCCACTATTTTGAAATTTCTCTCCTGTTTTCCAGATTCCTTTCCAAACAAGAAGTGTACGTAGACCTGTGTATGGAAATGGGCCTCTCAGATTGCCCAATGTTCCCAGGAATCCAAGTCAAGGGCTTGTATCAGAATTCCTAAGAAGGTAGGGAGTGGTGGCGGTCAAGATACTGATTCATAATCAGTAGCCTGGGTCCGGTCAGGAGCTTAGTTACTACTTACAAGAATCATACAGCATACTGTTCTCTTATGACATATTTAGATAGTGTCAGTGGGGTCAAGATTTTTGATGTTAGAACTTTAGGGGATCAGTTAACTTTCCTTTGTGGTTTGGCCAAAACTTGAATCTTAATCTGTGCCACAGACTGACCTTGAGTTTAGTTTATGCTTCCTTTGTCCATACCAGCCCATCTGACCCCAGCCATCTTACATCTGAAATCCTCATCACAGGAGGGCCAGAAGTCAAGCTCTGAATGATTCAATACAAAGCAGTCTTCAGTACCAGAGAAGCAACTCATGTTTTTTCTCTCTATAAAGGGGTAGGGATTTTTTCATCATTCTCTGACTCCCTTGTTTCCTCCCTTCCTGTTCCCTCTTGCTTTATTCCAGCATTTTCTAAGTATGGTCTGAGGACCCTCTGATTCAGATTCTCTGAGGAGAGGGGGCCTAGAAACCTGCATTAAAGGTGCACATGAAACCACTGCTTTGGAACCTCTTAGGATGAATTTTTCAGCCAAACGAGCAGCACTGCGGGTTGGGGCTGCTTCAAGCTGGGAAAGAGGACCAGCGTAGGAAATTACCTGTGAATGCCTCCTGCAGGGCATAAATGGGCTCATTTGGCACTGGAGGCCTCTCTGACCCCCACACCAGGTCCACAAGGTTGACAGTGATGGACACCAGCTCTCTGTCATAGTCTTGTAGGGCCACGTCATAACTCTCCCAGGAGTCTACAGAGACAGGAAGGAGTTCAGACTTGAGGAAAAATTGTGACTAGGGCAAAGTTAGCTCTTGTCCCCTCTGTCTCTCATTCCACTCCTGCAGCCTGGCTGCCAGAGCCTGTCCAAGAAGTCTGAACCTTCTGAGCTCTGCCCTCTCACCTTCTTCCTTCACTTTTCAAAGCTCAGTTGCCCTGAGCCCACCACAATGCTGCCCACAGTCAGCTGGCTAAGCTCATCTTTTTTTTTTAAAATTTATTTATTAAGCTCATCTTTTTAAGTGTCAATGGCTGTGGGGCCCTCTTTTCGGTCCTGTCTGCATGCCACAGCCCAAAGGAATGGTGAGGTTCAGGCCACTGGAAAGGCTGGCAGAGAAGCCAGGTCTGAAGTGGGAGCCTTCCAGTACATATACATGAGGATGCCACCGCTGGGGGCAGGCTGGCCAGTGGTGGGGGCACCAGGGCTCAAGGAGCCATGTTCCTAGAGGGGAGAAGAGGGGACTGTGTTGCTGCTTCTTTTTATTTATTTTTTGGCCATGCCACACAGCACGCGGGATCTTAGTTCCCAGACCAGGGATTGAACCCATGCCCCTTGCAGTGGAAGTGCAGAGTCTTAACCACTGAATTACCAGAGAAGTCCCAAGGACTGTGCTTCTTTACTCAGAAACCCTTCCATCTCCTCCAACTCTTCCAAGCTGCCTTCCAGAAGAGGGCTCTCAAGTGATTCTAATGCTCTGATCAGTAGAGTTCCAGGGTACAGAGGATGGTTCTAGGTTGAAGACCATCTTAGCCTACTTGTTGATTAGGTCTTAACAATTCCCTGAGTCTTCTAGTTTGGGTCTCTGCCCTCCTGACTTTTAAAAAACTGTATTTATTCTTTTAAATGTATTTTCATTACACAATCCTGGAATACAGCCTTGTTGCAAAATACTCTGCAACCACAAGTTCAAACACTCTATTTTTAGAGTCCCCCTGCACCTCCTTCTGCCAGGATGTGTTTCTTTACATCCCGAGGGCCTGAGACTCCCTCACTGGTGTGGACACACACGGGAACTGAGGGAAGAACCTACCGATGGAGAAGAGGAAGGGGTCAACGCCCACACGTGCTCCGACAGGAATCTCGGTGAGGAGCCAGGTAACAACGGGAGTGGTGCCAACTGAAAGACAAGAAGGGACATTGAGGTTACCACAGCCCTGCAGCCGGGCTTCTGTCTGTGACAGTCCTGTCAGGCCTGTCCTCCATGATATCCATCTCAAAGGTTAGGGATGGCTCCAAATTTCCTGAGCTCCTCACAGCAGCCCAGAATGGCCTTGCAGGCACGCCCTCACCTGTACCTTCCCCAGCGGAGTCTCTTACCTTCCTTATGAAGCTCCCAGTTGCAGTCCATTTGCCGCTCAGCCTGCGTCCAATAGCGGCTGTCGGTCCAGAGAGAGGCTTTCCCCATGGTCACCACTGCGACTCCTGGGGCAGAACAGAGACTCTTGAAGGGGAGGGTGACAGTGCAGAGCATGGCTTTAGTTAGCTCATGCGTGATGTGGTGCAGTGTCACAAGGGGCCTCTGGAAAGAGTCTCTCTCCTCCCCTGGAAGGAAGTGAGCCAGGATATGTTAAACAGAGTGTTGGGGGGGAAGGCTGATGTGGACACTAACCCACGGGCTTTGCTGAGGACAGGCAGAGAAGCCAAACCTGGTGACTTTGGCAAACAGAAGAAGGGCCAGTGATAGGCAAGCCAGGCAGTTAGAAGCCCAGGGGAGGGATGTTTAAGCATCAGCAAGGGAAGCTTAGGTTTCACTCAAGGAGTCAGGATCAGGGTTAGAGGCCCATTCCAAAACCGGTACCCCAGAAAGGGTCTCTATGTTTGTATCTCATTGGACCACGTGAGGTGATGCTGTCCATAAAGGGCCCAGCAAAGTAAAACCTTGTCCCCAAATGAGCCATCGGGTGAAAGAAGTCAGTGGCTAGATATAGAGGTAGCAACTGACCCAGAAATGGAGCCCAGGGAGTGTGAGGCTGGGCCTGGCTGTGGCCGAGGCTGTGAGCACAGGAAAGAAGTCAAGAGGACCATTTGCCTCATGCAGAAGTGTGGCTGGTCGGCTTTAAGATGTGCTCTGGTGACCCTTTTAGGAGTAATCGAGGGGAGACAGAGAGAGTAGCAGGGGCCTCTGGACACTAAGTCCTGGGGTCCTGGCTGCTAAGAATTAGTCACTTTAGGGCCTCTCTGACCACTCTTGGTCTCCCAACAGAAGCAATGAGGGGCAGGTAATAACTGTTACCTGCAGACCCTGTAAAGCCTGTAATCCACACACGCCTCTGGTCATATTCACCAATGTACTCGCTCTAGGAAATCAACAACACTGTCATTAGTCTCCTTCATGGAGTCACACCCCACCTGGAAGGCCCCCAACCACATCCCAGTTGTTTCTGTCTAGTCAGAATCAATCAGTCCTACAAGCCTGAGCACACTGGACACCTCTTCCAGGAAGCCCTCTGGAACTCCCCCAGCTCTCAGGATCTTTCCTTCCTTTGAACAACTATATTTCTTGGCATTGAAACCCCACAGTCCTGCACTGGATTGTTTTGCCAAGAAGTTTTGTCTCCCCAGCCAGGATGCAAATTCTCTACAGCTGGGATCATGCCTTTTTGTTTTACTGGGTTCTCCCCTCCAGTCGTCCCCCTCCCCAGTCTAGCACAGTAGAATGGGTATATCATAAATAACTTCTGCAGAGAGCTTTACACATT
This sequence comes from Cervus canadensis, assembly GCF_019320065.1. Taxonomy (NCBI): domain Eukaryota; kingdom Metazoa; phylum Chordata; class Mammalia; order Artiodactyla; family Cervidae; genus Cervus; species Cervus canadensis. The sequence continues at coordinate 119,289,138 of NC_057419.1, forward strand.
ATTGTATTTTGGTCCCCATAATTCTTGGAGACAGATCTCATTATTCCCGTTTTGCAGTAGAGAAAACTGAGGCTCTGAGAAGTTCAGATCCTTACCCAAGCTTCTTAGCCCTTTTCAGCAGGTGGGGAAACTAATTCAAGTAATGGTATTGACACTAAAAATGCCTTCTCTTCCAACTGGGTAGGTGCTGGCAGGGTGAATGAGGTGGAGGCTGAGCCAGGGTGGGCAAGAGTGGGATGGGTGGGCAGCTCTGGTTCAGACCAGCATCTTCCCTGACTACTCCCCCTCTTCCAGCCTGTACCACATAGTCTTGGACGTGAGATCATTTCAGCACTCCATCCACCAGCTGATGGGAAGGGCTGAGCCAGAAGGCAGCTCAGGGTTCCTCTAATTCAATTTCCAGGCTATATTCTAACCTCCTAAGGCAGGGGTATCCTAAACATTCATTCTGGATCCACCATCTAGGAACTGATCAAAATTGTTCTGAAGTTGTTTATAGTTTCATGGCCTGAGGTCAAGGAAATTGGGCAATGTCTTCTGTTCTATGTAAAGGAATACATTCTTTCAGTTGCCCTAAAACACCCGTGTCCAGGTTCCCCACTTCCTTTCCTTTGCCTGTCAAACCCTTTCTCTGTCTTCCATCTTCTGAGTCTCAACAGTCCTGTTTGTGGCCTGGGTAGCAGAGAGGGTGGGGGTTGGGGGGAAGAGCCATCCCTCACCATGTGGGCATCCGTGTCGGGGACGATGTAGGCAGAGAGATTCTGGGTGTACATCTGCTGGCGGAGGGCTGTGAGCCGCGCTGTGGTATTGACCGCAGTAACTGGAAGGTACTGACAGGTGACAGGAAGACACCAAGACACACACACACAGACACACAGACACACAGACACACACACATTGCTTTGAGAAAATGCAGGGGCCTCCAGCCTCCCTTTAGGTAGGGGTTGGGGGTGCATAGGCTGGGCCAGCCTGGACAGAGAAGGGGCAGCAGCGGATGTTATGGATTATTCTAGATTAAAGTGCCTGGGTCAAGTGTAGATGGAGGTGTTTACGAGTTTGGAGAGGGACTTTCTGTGACAGTAATGAGACCTGAGGTGGGGAGGGGCGGGTAAGAACTGTAGGGGTCTGAGCCCTGGCATTGGGCCAGGCCAGGGAATGGCCCCTCTTTGGATACCAGTTTAGCAAATAAACATACAGGATGTTCACCAAGTCACATTTGAATTTCAGGTCAACAATGAATCATGTTTTAGTATAAGGAAGTCCCATGTACTATTTGGGCATATTTATATTAAAAACATGATTCACTATCAGCAAATCAGATGTAATTGGGCTGTCCTGTATTTCAGCTGGCAGCCCTACCTTGTTAAAGGTTATTTGATCTTAAAAATAAAAAGTGTGGGTTTTTTGTTTGGTTTTGCCTTCTACTCAAGGACACATCCGTGTTGGTTGTAATATAAAAGTGCCCACCGACCTGCCTGCCCCAGGGGTCACATACAGTGGGCACGGCACGCACATGTGTCTCATGTGTCTTGAGACTGTAGTGACCTGCTGGCAGGCCCGCAAGCCCTCGCCGACTGGGCTGCTCCTGCCTGGGCCGCTCTTTCACAATCTCAACTAGCTGTGGAAAGAATCGCTCTGGTCTCCAGGTAGGAGCTGACGACCCTTCAGCTCCAATGTGCTGGGCCAGTCTTCACACCCGAGGCCTCCCTTTCTTGACCTTCCGCTGGCTCTTCTAGCCCTCAGTCTTCCGCCCTCCTCCCGGTTCCTCCAGAACTGTTGTTTTCTTTCCTCCCATCCTCCTCCTGGCCTCTGCCTAGCCTCAGCTAATGGCTAGCTAGGGGCCTCCCGCCTCCTTACCGCCCCTCCTCCCACCGCCCTCCCGCTCCCAGGGGCTGCCCAGGCCCGGGCCTGGAGGGAAGGAGATAACCTGCCGTGGGAATGGCTGAGAGGGCGGGATGGGGGCGGATGTCAGACACCTGAGAATGTGCAGCCCGCCCCGCGGGAGGTTAATCAGAAACTGTGGCCCCCGGGTCCGGAAATCGCCAGGAAGGCTGGCAGAGGGCGAGGCTAGCAGCTGGGCCCGTGGGGGATGGGCAGGAAGGTGGGAGCGGTGGGGCGGGGCGAAGGGAGGGCCTCACCGGAGGGCTGATGGAACAGTTTCTCACATCGTCTCTCTGGTCCAGTGACTTTGGGTGGCCCCAGGCATAAGCTAGAAACCGGAGAAAAATCCAGGGTCACTCGGAGACCAGATAGGTCCTAAACAGCACGGGGACATGTTCCCCCAACCCCCTCCGAACCCCGGCAGAGCCGCCATCCTTGGTAGCACTGAGATGCTGTCCAACTCTACTTGAGGATAAAAATAATCACATTTCATAGGAAATCAGGCTGAATTGCATGGCACCCTGGGTCACAATCAAAGAAACCTGTTTCATCGACAAGTGATTGCCACTTTTGGATGGGTTTTAGTGCTCATTAAGTCAATTTTTCCCTTCTAATCTAATTGGGTCTTTTCAGGGTCTACCGAACTGGAAAAGTTGTGTGTAAATTAAATTTTTGTAATCAGATTTTCCCTTAAATGCTCTAGAGGATCTCGCTAAATAATCACCCCACCTTCGTTTTACCCTTCTATAAATCTAATTATATATATATTGGGTTTACTTAAATTCAAGGCCCACTTATACCATTTCTTACACTCCAAATCACTGTGGCTCATTCCAGGCCACAGAAGACAAGCAATCCCAGGCTGACATCGTCCCCTGGTGGGGTAAGGTGGGTTAGCATTTAAAGAGCTCCTACTGTGTGCTAGACCCTGAACTCTGCTACTTACCTATATAGTATTAGATTATGGCCTCATCTGCAGTAACAGAGAAATCTGAACGAACTTTTTGGCCAGTTCTATATATCATCTGATACTTGCAACAACCCTGTGAGTTGGGTATTATTGTCTGCTTTCTACAGAGGAGGAAGTCAAAGCCCAGATACATTTAGTTACTCACCCAAGTTTTGCCAGAGTGAGTCTGTGGCAGAGCAGGGAGTTGAACCTGGGCCATCTGAGTACAAAAGAGCCAACCATGGAAGGCTGGTGTCCCACAAGGGACAGAACGTATGGAGACTTAGTTTCCATTTGAGGCTCTGCCACGGGCTTCCCTTGTAGCTTAGCTGGTAAAGAATCTGCCGGCAGTGCAGGAGACCCAGTTTCGATCCCTGGGTTGGGAAGATTCCCCTGGAGAAGGAAATAGCAACCCACTCCAGTATCCTTGCGTGGAAAAGTTCATGGCCAGAGGAGCCTGGTGGGCTGTAGTCCGCGGGGTTGCAAAGAGTCGGGCATGACTGAGCGACTGACACTTCCTTACTTACTTACTTGAGACTCTGCCACAAATTTGGTGTGGTCTCTGATAGGCCTTCCCTCCAGCCCATGTTTTGGGGGAATCCTTTCTGAGGGGGTTGAGCCACAGATGGAAGGAGCACAGCTGGGTTCTAACACTGTCAATGCCACGCCTGGCTGTCTCTCTCAGTCACATAAACTCAAGGGGGAGATGAGACCCACCCTGTTGATTTCGAAAGTGAATACTTGTTTCCACAGGAACAGATCTGGCAAAATGGTGGGGCTAAAACACCTACATAAGAAGCAAGACACAGCCAACCCGTGTCCCTCCAGATACCCCAATTACTGTTCTCTGAGGCCTGGGCTGTGGCTCACAAGGGCCAGCTCTGCCGCCTGTGGTCCCTGGCACAGGGCCTGGCACTGGGGAGGTGTCAGGAGCTGGGTACTGAATGAATGAGCAGGGACCTGCTGCCACAGAGCAAAGGGAAGGGGGCCTCCCTAAGGTCAGTGTGGAGTGGGTGTGGAGGATGTTGAGGTGGGCACTTGGCTATGAACAAAGAGAACAAACAGGACACCATAATGGTGACAAAGAACAAACTGTAGTCAGGCTCCTCCAAGCCCTCTTCTCCATTAGGCCTGGAGTTCCACCTCCATCCTGTCCTTACTGAGCCTGCATGCCCAGCCTTAGCAAGAGTCCTGGTAAGTCACTTTAGAGAGAATCACTCACCTTTTGTATCTTATCAGCTTTGAAATCTGATCAAATTCCTCATCTCCCACCCCTGATATCTGATCACCCCGCCTTCAGCAAGAATCCTATGAAGTCAATTTAGTAAAAATCGCTTCACCCTTGATGTCTCCTCTTGGTAGTTTTACATCATCCACTGACCCCCCTCACTCTACTCAAGAAGTTCTCATCCATCTGAACCCCTCACTCTGCTCAAGAAGTTCTCATCCATCTTTACTGTTTTCAGAGTTGAGCCCTTTCTCCCCTATTGCAGTGCCCCTATTGCAGTAGAGGGTTTCCTTGCTAGCTCGGTGGGTAAAGAATCTGCCTGCGATTCAGGAGACTTGGGTTTGATCCCTGGGTCAGGGAGATCCCCTGGAGAAGAAAATGGCAACCCACTGCAGTATTCTTGCTGGGAGAATTCCACGGACAGAGGAGCCTGGCGGGCTACAGTCCATGGGGTCGCAAAGAGTCAGATAGGACTGAGTGATTAACAATTTAGGGCTTCCCTGGTAGCTCAGACAGTAAAGAATCCGCCTGCAATGCAGGAGACCCAGGTTCCACCCCTTGGTTGGGAAGACGCCCTGGAGAAGGAAACGGCTACCCACTTGAGTATTCTTGCTAGGGTCGCAAAGAGCTGGACATGGCTAAGTGACTAAATCTTAGCTTATTGCAATAAAGTGAAAGTGAAGTTGCTCAGTCGTGTCCTACTCTTTGCGACCCCATGGACTGTAACCTACCAGGTTCCTCTGTCCATGGGATTTTCCAGGCAAGAATACTGGAGTTGGTTACCATTTCTTTCTCCAGGAGATCTTCCCGATCCAGGGATTGAACCCAGGTCTCCCACATTGTAGGCAGACGCTTTACTGTCTGAGCCACCAGGGAAGCCCAGTAGTTGGACTATAAGTCCGATAGTCTTATTGCAATAGTTTTGAATAAAATCTTCCTTACTCTTTTAACAAGTGCCAGAATCATTTTTTCTTTAACAGGTGGGAATGGAAAAGGGGCCAAACCAGACTTGAGATGGGTCTTGAGGGTCCCCAGGACTGTCCTGGGGTTCCTCTTGCTCGACAGAGAGAGGAATCAAGAAAAGAGAGACAACCTGGGCCCAGCCTTCATGCCAACCCTTTCTGAGCCCAGAGTGGGGAGGCCAGGATGCACATACCACAGAGGAGGACAAGCCAGGGGTGGCCACCCCAGCGAGCCCGGGCCATGGGGTCTTCAGATGCTGGTGCTGGGTGAATGCAGGGTCAAGGGAGAGTGGACAAGGCTGTTTCCTTGGCCTCTTCCTCTAGGCCTTTCCGGGGCAGCAGCAGCCAGAGGGTGGGGGCTGGCAATGGGGAGGAGGTGTGCAGCTGGTAGATGGAGAGTCTTCCTCTGGTCTTTCGTTTCTGAGGATTCCAGGAGTCGGGCTGGATCAAGAAGACTCAACTGCCCCAGGCAGCCTCTGCTGGCTCCCAGTCATCCAGAATAGGGTATGAGCCCGCCCCGGGCAGAGTCCAAAGATCTGAGACAGAGGAGCAGCAGCTGGTCTCAATCAGCCTGCTTCTCCCAACCCCCTCTTCAGCAGCCAGCCCCGGCCATTCCCGAATTCTGTCCCCCTCCCTCCTGCAAGCTGTTTCCCATTAGCTCCCCCACCCGGGCTCTGGCTACGGCCCCACTTTTGCTTCGAGATGGAGATGCATGTTTATCCTTCCGCCTCTTCTGAGCTGGCCTGACTCAGAAAAAGCCAGTGTCCTCTCTCCCTAGTGCCTGCAAAGCACCACAGCACCCTCAGGAAAGTTAGTTATGGCCGGAGATTGACTTTCCTGAACTGAGGGCTGAATCACCTCAGGAAAGCCCCTTCTGCAGAAGTGGCAGCAGCCACTGGCCAAGGGGAAGATTCCCTTCTCTTGGGATGACCGGGATGGTGGCATCCATTCAGCTGCTAGTGCCATCTGCACCTGAGGGAACGAAGTCCTGTTTGGAGGGATCAGGGGATGACATTGAAGAGGGAACACCCAGAAAGAGGAGTTTGGGACTCGTTGAAGGAAGGGAGTCTAAATGAGTGAGGGAGTTCAGGAAAGTCCATCTCCAGGAATAAAAGTAGAGGCAGAGCCCAGGGCCTCAGAGGACAGACCAGGACTGGCGCTGAGGTTATGCCGAAGACCAAAGGACTGGGGAAATGCCCCCTCAGAGGCCTTTCCCTCTCCTGTGCACTGTGTTTGCCATCCTCACTGCAAGCAGGTAGACTTCATGGGTCACGCAGGGGAGGGGCCCTAAAGACAGTCTTCTAGGACAAACAGCCCTGCCTGGATCAATGGCCTAGGAGCCAGACTGCCAGGGCTTCCACCCCAGCTCTGTCACCTACTAGCCTCATAGAGGTTTAGTCACTAAGTCGTGCCTGACTCTTGTGACCCCGAGGACTGTAGCCCACCTGGCTCCTCTGTCCTTGGGATTTCCAAGTCAAGAAAACTAGAGTGGTTTGCCATTTCCTTCTCTAGGTGATCTTCCCAACCCAGGGATCAAACCTGTGTCTCTTGCATCACAAGTGAATTCTTCCCCACCAGGGAAGGCTTTACCACTAGCCTCATGGTCTTGGGCAAATGATGCCACTTCTCTGAGCCCACAGTTTCATCACCTGTGAAATGGGTAATAACTGTAGTATCTTCCTAGGGATATGATGTGGACAACATGCATTCATGACTGTGAAGCTCTCAGAATGTGCATTGCCACAAGGAGTAAATGCTGTCTAAGTGTTTGTTAAACCAAATGCATAACTAGAACTCAAACCATTCTCATCTGTACCTGGTGCTCTCTGCCCCTGGCGTCTAGTACTGCTGAAATGGCAGTTAATGTTTTAGCAAAGATCAGCTGGAAAAAAATAACCTGACCAGACATCCTTCCCCCATCTTCTGGACTCTGCCCTGGGATGGTCCCAGGGCTGCACACAGGACTCAGCCCTCTGATTTTGTCCCCACGGTCCCTGTCTTGGCCCTGGTGGTAAAGATGACCTCATCTACCTTCACCCTCAGCTCCTCCCTTATCTCAAAAGCAATATCTTTACTCATCAGTTTGGGGACTTGAACCCACATTGGCAATAGACCTGATGTGGAAAAGAGTGATTCAGGGTGGAGAGGGTGAATGGCCAAGACTGTATCAGTGCTGTTCAGATGATCCGTTCTTCAGATGATCCGTTGTCTGGCCGTGACAGCGCAGGCAGCCAAGTCGTCCGAGTCCAGCTGAAAGGCCAAATTCTGAAATGGGAGAAGGTGTTCTTCAGGGTCCTTCCTGTCCATATCTCTTTTTTGGCACCCTGATCCCACCTTAGGCTTGCCACTCTGCCTTTTGACCTGGATCCGCCTGATCTGGGCACCCAGGATGGCCTGACATCATCAGAATGTACCTTCATAAATTGCATCTTCTCCCACGGGGTGAAAATAGATGCCCTGAGTCACTGTCCTGATCACTACCACAGCCCATCTCATGTGTGAGACAGAAAAATGCATGTAAAGTGACTAGCGTGCCAGGAGTTCTAGCACCAGGGTGGCAAGCAGTCCTGCTGTGGGACTCTCTGGAAGAGTGGAATCCAAGGATGGCCCGAGAGCAAAGGAGAGCCAGAGTTGCAGAGAGCATCCTGGCAGCCTCTCACAGTACCAGTGGGGTGAGCTTTGGCAGGAGAGGTGTGGAAACAGCCCCGCAGGCAGTGGTCATGGGGGTCAGGGGCAGATTGGTGGTGCTGACATAAACAACAGCCCAAGAGATTACAGACAGGTGGCACCATGGCCTGGAGCAGCCTGTGGCAGCCAGAAAGTCAGAGACCCAAGGGTGCGTACTTGGAGCATTGTGAAACAGCAGGCTGGGGATGTCCCAAGATATTGAGGATGAAGCCTGAAAGGGGACCTGTGTTCCTGCGGTTCTGCAGGTGGGAGGGGACTTCGGATCTAACTGCTGATGTGACCTCTGAGGTGAGAGACCAGCCCCCCTTGCCATGTGAGTGGAGCCCATGTCTGCTGCTTCCCAGCCCTTTTCCACTCTTCCATCATGTGAGTCCACCATCTTGTGAGACAGGGTGGTCCTTACCTGCAGAAGAGGAGGCAGGCTGGAGAAAAATAGTGGTGTGGCCCAGGTCCAAGCAGATCAGTGGCAGAACTGGGACTCAAATCTGGATTTGGGGGCTTCAAAGCCCCTGCTTCCTCCATTAGACCTTACTGTCACCCCCATCTGAAATTCCTCTATGGCTCCCACTGTCCTCAGGATAGAAGTCAGTCTCTCCAGCTGAGCAGTCAAGGCCTTCCTCCCTGATATGTCCCATCACCCATCTCTTTTTGCCCACATTCTCTCCAACCATCAGAGTCTAGTTCAAAGGTCACCTTGCCCATCAGTCCTGACCCCTATCTCAAATTGATCCCTCCATTCTGGAGGCTCCCAAAGCATTTCATTTGAGCTTCTATATTAAAAGCTTGCATTGACCCTTTGCTTTCTCGACTCTCTCTTCCTAGGTCACCATCCCTGAGGGCAAAATCTTGCTTTTATAAACCACTGTATGCACCAAGTCATCCAAGACAGAGCCCAGCAAAGAGTGGGCTCAAAACCATGGCAACCAGCTCCTGGCTGCCTTTCCCCCACATGTCTGCCTTTACTATGGGTGACATCAAGGTTCCTGTCCATGATCCACTTCATGTCCTAGTTTTTAAAGTTCAGAGCTCTTTCTCCTCCATTCCTCTTCAACCCCCACCCCCCATCCAAGGCAGCATTCTCTGGCGTCATCATTTCTTGGGATCGCCATCCTCTGATATGAACTCTGACCTCCCATTTTGTGACCACATCCTCTTACCCTTCTGGCAATAGTCCTCCCTCCCTCACTTCTATTACACCTGCTTTTCAACTTCACCAAAACTTCCTGTCACTTACCCTATGCTCTTCCTCTCCATTTACCAGCATCCCCTGGTCTCTCTTCCCTCCTTAGGTTCAAATGATGTAATCCATCACTCCAACCTTTTTACCAGCACATTTAACTCTCCTGTCCCTTCCTCTTTCCACCACATCCATCCTGCCAATCTCCATGCTCAAGCAAAGTGTGCTTCTATTGCAGGGCCTTTGCATACACTGTTCCACTAATAGGCATGCTCTTTTTTCAAATATCAACATGGCTCACTCTACTTCATTCAAACTTCCGTTCACATGTCATCTCTGCAGAGAGGCTTTCCCTAATCTCATTATCTAAACAGTACCTCTGTCATTCTGTATTCCCTTATTCTGCTTTATCTTCAGAGCGTTTACCTGACATTGTACTTTGTATCTGTTTATTTTTGTTCATCTCTCTCACTAGTATGCAAGCTCCAGGAGAGCAGGGACCCTGCTTATTTTGTTCACTGCTGTATCCCAGAGCCCAGAACACTGCCTAGCACTTAGTGGGCACTCAAATATTTAATGACTGAGTGAACCCCAGGGCTTTTGAACCATGTGTCTTCTCCACAGGAAAAAATATCACAACTCTATTGGTTGGAGCCACTCCAAACGCATGGTGTCCAACCTCAGCAGGTCTCTCGATGCTTCCTGGCAATCCTTTTACTTGTCCTGCCTTAGCTCCCTTTCTTGTTCCCATATCTAGAAGTAGAAAAGTGTACATTTTTCACTTTAATAGATTCTGCCAAATTGCCTTCCAAGAACAGCTGTACCAGTTCACACTCCTACCAACAGGGTATGAAAATAACTGTTTCTACAATCTCATGAACACTGGATCTCACCAATGTTTTATTTTTTATTTTGATGTGAACCATTTTTAAAGACTTTTTTGAATTTGTTGCAATATTGCTTCTGTTTTATATTTTGGTTTTTTTGGCACCAAGTCATGCAGAATCTTAGCTTCCCAACCAGGGATCAAACCCACACCCCCTGCATTGGAAAGTGAAGTCTTAACCATTGGGCTGCCGTTACCAGAGTCCACACTCTCTGCTCACTGCAGGATAGGCCAATAAATCTGAGAGACCAGGGCTTGAGGCAAGGAATACAACTTTATTTGGAAAGCCACCGTCTCAAAAGAACCATCTTGTTGGGGCCTGGATGCCAAGTTCTTTTATGAATCAGAGATGGGGGGAGGTGAGGAAACAAAGTAAAAAGACCATTTAATCCTCTAGGAGATATCCTTCAAATAAAATCTAGAATGGCAAGCCTCAGGCAGGAGGATGTGTTACTTTCACTTCCTTACAGCCATTTCACGGGTGGTGTGAATGGAGTATCTTCTATCATATCAACAAACAAAGATGCCACATCTATCTGCGATTCAGGCCTCCCCAAATGTGAATTTCTGGGCCATGCCAGTAAACAGCAGAAGAGGGGCGCAGTGCCATTTGTCACACAAAGAATTCAAGAATGTCACAGCCCTTCACAGGTGGGTGGGTTTAGCTTATCTCCCTGAGGCAGGTCATTATGTATGCCTATAATAACAAAAGTGGCAAAATAAGGGTTACTTACAGTTACAGAAGCAGATCCAGGGTGAATTCAAAATTAACCCTTACAGTTATGCTGCCAGGGAAGTCCCTCATCAATGTTTTAAAATTTTGTCAGTTTGATGGGTGAAAATTGGCCTCACATTCTTTTGTTTATGCTTACCTGATTGCTAGTAAAGGTTAATTATATTTTTATATGCTTTATATGCTTTTATTTGCCCTTTACTTTTTTCATTCTGAGTACCAAGGAAAGCCTTGGCTCATTTTCCTATTGGGTGGTTTGTCTTTTTCTTATTGATTAAAAAAAAAAATCTTTGAGACTTACCTGGTGGTTCAGGTTAAGACTCCAAGCTTCCACTGCAGGGGGCATAGGTTCAGTGTCTGGTGAGGGAACTAAGATCTCACATGCTGCATGACATGGCTAAAAAAGAGATCTTTATATACTTTGCATATTTTTCCATTATCGGTTTGACATATGACAAATATTTATAAACCACAAATATTTTCTTCCTTTTAGCTTTGTCTGTTTTTTATTTAAAAGACTTAGATTTTTTATGTAATCAAAAAAATCTATCAAGAGATTATTTTATAATTTCTAGAATTTGTGACTTACTTGAAAAGGAAATGTTATCTCATATTTTCTTCAGAGTTTTAGATTATTTTTTATGAGTGCATGTGTGCTTATAGCTCATTATTTCATCTGGAATTTATGTTTGGATATGGTAATGTTAGGGGAAGCACACTGATTGAAACCACCCACCCTGGCCAGGCGCCATAGTAACCATTTGCATGAGTTGTTTTACGACAGGAGGTCCTGGTAAGGAACAGGGAACTAATAAGCCTCCACCAACCAGAAGAGTTCGGGAAAGGTCAAAAGGAGACACCACCTGTCTGACCACCTCCCAAAATCCTTCTCTCTGGCATCCATCTTGGCTGAACAAGGGTGCACCACCAAGAAGGACTCTGAGTCAGAATGATTGACTAAGGACAACCTGGAAACGAATCCCATCACCGTAAAACCTGAGACTGCCAGCCATGTGACAGAACTGTTCTCCTGGGTTCCCTTACCCTACTGTTCTCCACCCGGGTGCCCTTTCCCAATAAAATCTCTTGCTTTGTCAGCATATGTCTCCTCGGACAGTTCATTTCCAAGTGTTACACAAGAGCCCGGTTTCGGGCCCTGGAAGGGGTCCCCCTTCCTGCAACAAATGGCGACTCTGGTGAGAGGAGGATTGGAGACTGACCTCCTCCTCTTGGTAGAGAACTCGAATTCTGGTCTGATTTCTGGTAGGACTGAGTTCCAGTCCTCCCTTCTCTGGAGGCCCAGGGTAAAGTTCCGTAATGCCTGGGTATCTAAAGGTGGCAGGAGAAGTCTGTAAGGCCACCCCTTTGCCCCTCTCTCCCGCCTCCTCCCCCTTCTTTCACCCTGGCTTCCTTTCCTCCCTTTGAAATCTTTGAAGACCTGAGATATTTTCCTTTGCTCTGTTAGTTCTTGAATCTGAAGTTCTGTGTCTCTATACGAGGTTTTCTGAGAGACTGTATTCTTGTATTTAAGGGAGTGTCTGATGAGGACTGCCAGGTTTATATGTGTGTGTTTTAACTTTGTGTTCTGTGTTGTGATTTTTCATGGCCATTTTGCTTTGTTTGGCCACCATTTGGTTTAGACCTGCCGCCGTTTTGTTAAAACTTGATTTTCTTTCCCTGTGCCTTGAGACCAGGGCTCTCAGGAACACTTATCTAGACCATCTCTAACTCCTGAGACTGAGGGAAAAGGGGGAAAAGCCTTTAAATTTTGTATTTATTTCAACTTTTTAAATAAACTAGTAAATTTTATATTGTAATATCTAATTCATGACTAAACTTAGAAAATGAAGCTAGATCTTGCACTGTGTCTGTCTAAATATGTCTTGGTATGTTTTTGTCTCTGGGTAATATTTTTGAGGTTAATTTGTAAATGAGCTATGTTTAATTGGCTTTAAGAAAGGTAAGTGCTTACAAATCAAATAATTCTAAATTAAACAATAAATTCCAGGTTCATGTGAACTGGGAAATATTCAGTATTAAATATCTGATATTAATGTTTGTTTGCTGACCTATCTAATATAGACATGTCTTAGAATAATTAACATTAAGTAAAATATTTTCATTGTACCTAGGTTTAATATAAGTTAAATATTATATCTGTTACAAGTTTGTCAACAAGGAAATTACCTCGAGTGAAGAAACTTCTAAAAAATTGTAAATCAGATATGGGCTTTTATATAAACTCTATTAAGAATAATTATTCTTTAGGAATATCTGTCTAAAATAGTCTCTCCAGATTGGTGTAACTTGAATTTCTAAGGGTTGTGCTAAGTGTGCTAAGTGTTGGAAGTCTATTGAATAGTTAGGTCATTTCCAAATAAAACAAGATTTTGAAACATTTACTACTAAACACCAATTTTCTTCTACAGAGAAACTGAAGACATTTGGGACTATAAATGAATAATGTTTGGTGCCATCCTAAAATGTTCTAAGAAAGCAAGGGTTTTAGAAATTATCACTGGTATTTATGCTCACCAATCTATAAAATGCTAATATAAAAGTTAGTTCTTGGTTGCTAAAGGAAAGTAGGAAGTGTGTTTTCAGTAAAAAAAAAAAGGGGGGGGGTATGAAAAAGTACTAAAAAGAGTTATGCTGATCAGGATTTTCTAAAATTGGATTACAATTAGTTAGATAAATGGATTTTGTTAGGAATGACAGCCATAAGAAAACTGGTTAGAGCCAACTAGGTCCAAGATGGTGGAGCTGACTTTCACTAGACCTTGAACCTTGGTATTTACACCCATTGTGACATATCAACAAGCTAAATGATACACCCATCAGTTTAGTTCAGTTCAGTTCAGTTCAGTCGCTCAATACACCCATCAACATTGACTAAATCTGACCAAATGTTCTAAATGCTTTTAATTGATCTTTTTGATAAAACTTCCTAAATCAAATTCTTTTGAAGTTCCTTTGACCTCTAGCTAACTTTGGGGTGCTTCAGAGGGCCCCTGATACATCCCAAAGAGAGATATTCAACTATGTTTATTTGGTTGGTTAAATTACATGAAAAAGATTATCAAATGAGTAATAAATCCGCTCATGTTATAAAGTATGGTAAAATTACTAATACAGATATCCTAGAAATTATATGGAGTTCTTAACATTTTGATATGTCTTGGTATTCTAATGAAAAACCTGATGACTTCACAAAAGTTAACAAAGGACTGAATGAACCAGTGAATATGCTTATTTGCATTTCACCTGTTTTACAAAATTGCTGTTTCTTACACTGCCAAATGTGTGTCTGAGCCAAATGTGTGTCTGAGGCCTCTAATAGAATAATATATAGTCCCATATGAGATCGATGATGGTAACAGTGTAACTCTAGATATGGGAAGAATCAACAAAAGGAAATATTTTCCTGGACCAAGAGGCTAGTAAGACAAGTTCCAATTCTTGCATCTTCTCATACCTAGAAAAACACTGACATCATTAATGGTGACATCTGCTTTGGCTATTAAGGAAAATTTTACAATTAAAAGTCAAAATAGAGTAGCTATGGTTCAGATATCCTGGGAAATAACTAGGTGATACTATGGCTGTAATTTCAGATTAGATGTTGTATTGCCAAACACTTGAGTTTTCTGAGTCGTGTCAGGCTTAGATGCCACCATTCTCAAAACAATGTCTGCTGGAAGTTAGTAACTGCAACCTTACTTTTTATAAAACTAGGCAACTGGCTACCTGGCTACAAGTCTCCCCGAAGTGCCAGGTCCAGACTGGGTTTCAGGCCTATTCTTCTAAAAAGAAATGAGATTTATTTTGTCTATTAAAATTCCAGTTATCCCTCATCCAGCTACTTCTAATTGGGCCTGTTACAACAAAATGGCAGACCAAGGGATTGATATTTTAATCATACAAGGCTCAGATCTAGGACTTGGAACTCAGGAATACTTCCAATTCAGTGTCTATTCTCCAAGCTGAGGCAGTCCTATGCCCCATTTTGGCAGGAAGTTATCACAGTCATAGCTGCCCTGTTCCCTAAATTAAAACTGACCAGGACTCTGTGGGGCTCTGGAGTACAGATCTGTTGTGTGTTCTCCATTTCTTATCTGTAGGATATAGGCTTCATTCAGCCTCCTTGACCTTCCGTGAGTTTCAAAGCGTGGATTCAAACAATTGCTAATCAGGGAAGGGAGGGGATACAGAAACAGGAGAATCAAATGGTGGTACAGCCCTGAGACAGGGTCCTGGTTCCTACTCAAAGAAATATGCATAACAATGTCTTTGAGTTCTACAGAACTGGAGCCCCCTCACAGGTGGAGGATGGTAACTTCAGACTAAACACAAGATTCCTGGAGCATAGCTCTGTTGCTTCACCACCAACCAATCAAAAAAAAAAAAGTCACAAACCCTGTAGCCCTCACCCCAAATGTTGCTTCCTGTTTCTGGGGACCAGTGATGACCATCCTGTTAGGTCTCCTGTTTGGCCCCTTTCTATTTCATCTCTGAGAGAAGCCAACAGTTTCAAACTAAATTGCTATTATTACAAGGGTGAATTCTGGTTTCAGGCAAAAAAAAAAAAAATACCTTGACTTAGATCAGGTAGAGAGAGACTTCTGCTCGGCTAGGCAGACCTACACCCATGCACAGCAGGAAGAAGTTACAGAAGAAAGAGACCTCCGTCCCAATTCCCAAGAAGTATCTTGAGTATGAAGTCTCTCAGGGGGGAGTTGTTAGGGGAAGCACACTGATTGAAACCACCCACCCTGGTCAGGCACCGTAGTAACTATTTGCATGAGTTGTTTTACGACAGGAGGTCCTGGTAAGGAACAGAGAATTAATAAGCCTCCACCAACCAGAAGAGTTCGGGAAAGGTCAAAAGGAGACACCACCTGTCTGACCACCTCCCAAAATCCTTCTCTGGCATCCATCTTGGCTGAACAAGGGTGCACCACCAAGAAGGACTCTGAGTCAGAATGATTGGCTAAGGACAACCTGGAAACGAATCCCATCACCGTAAAACCTGAGACTGCCAGCCATGTGACAGAACTGTTCTCCTGGGTTCCCATGCCCTCCTGCTCTCCACCTGGGCGCCCTTTCCCAATAAAATCTCTTGCTTTGTCAGCATATGTCTCCTCGGACAGTTCATTTCCGAGTGTTAGACAAGAGCCCAGTTTCGGGCCCTGGAAGGGGTCCCCCTTCCTGCAACAGTAAGAGGTACAAATCCAATAGTACTGTGGCTTTCCCCTCCCCCCAGTTTGAGAACTAATTGTCACAACACCATTTATTGACTAGTATATGTGTGTGCGTGCTCAGTCACTTCGGTCATGTCTGACTCTTTGCGACCCCACAGACTGTAGCCTGACAGGTTCCTCTGTCCATGGGATTCTCCAGGCAAGAATACTGGAGTGGGTTGCCATGCCCTCCTCTAGGATCTTCCTGACCCAGGGATCGAACCTGGGTCTCCCAAATGGCAGGCAGATTCTTTACCGTCTGAGCCACCAGGGAAGCCCATTGACTAGTATACCTTTCCTCACTGATGTGCAACGCCTTTTTAGTGTGTATTGTATTCTCATACATACTTGGGACTGTACTAGACTCTCTGCTTTGTTCCATTGATCTGTTTGTTACTGTGTCATCACACTCTTTAAAAAATTTTTTTTAAATTTATTTTTGGCTGCTTTGGGTCTTTGTTGCTGCCTGTGAGATTTCTCTAGTTGTGGCTAGCAGGGGCTACTCATCACTGCGGTGCATGAGCTTCCCATTGGGGTGACTTCTCTTGTAGTGGAGCACAGGCTCTAGAGTTTGAGGACTCAGTAGTTGTGGCACATGCGCTTAGTTGCCCATTGACACGTGGCATTTTCCCAGACCAGAGATGGAACCCATGTCTCCTGCCTTGGCAGGCGGATTCTTAACCACTGGACCACCAGGGAAGTCCCACACTCTTTTAATTAGTAGAATCTGTGTTGCGTTTTGAGAGTCGGTAGTGCAAGCCTTCCCCCTCCCAGACCTTTTCAAATACTTTTGTCATAATTACCCATTTTCTGCTCTACATGATCTCAAGATCAGCTCCTCAAGTCCCTTAAAAATCTATGTCATGATTCAAGTTGAGATTGCCTTAAATGTATGGGTTAATCCGGGGGAAGTGTCTGTCTTTCTTTTTTTTTTTTCCCCCTAGTGTCTGTCTTTCTAAGGTGACTTCTTTTTATTCTGGAACATTTCATGTCTTTTCATTGATTCAGGTATTTTATGCCTTTTGGTTATGTTTTCCATCCTGATCCTCCTCCACTGGGGCCCAATTTTAGCCCCTACCACTCCACTCCAGCTGCTCTTGTTAGAGTCAGCCATAAGCTTTGGAGATTTGGGTGTTCCCCCACGGAGACTGGGGGACTGTGTCTACTCCCTTTGAAGCTGAACAGGTTTTTGTGACAATTTTGGCCAATAGCATGTGATGAAAGTGACACCATGTGGCTTCTGAGGTGAGGTCAGAAAAGGCTATAAGGCTCCTGCCCTGTTTGTTGGAACATTTTTTTAATGGAGGTGAAATTCACATAATATATAATTAATCATTTTAAAGTGAGCAATTCAGTGACATTTAGTACATTTACAGCATTATGCAACCACCATCTTTATCTAGTTCAAAACATTTCCACCACTCCAAGATGAAACCCCACACCCTTTAAACAGTTACACCCCATTCCTCCCTCTCATCTTCCCATGCTTGGCAACCACTAATCTACTTTCTCTCTTTGTAGATTTACATATTCTGGAAATTTCAAATAAATGGAATCATACATTATGTGATCTTTTGTGTCTGACTTCGTTCACTTAGCATAATGTTTTCCAGGTTCGTGCAAGTTGGATCAATAGCTTGTATCAGTACTTCATTCTTTTTATGGTTGAGTAATATTTCACTGTATAGATATCACAATTTGCTCATCCATTCATCCATAGATCCAATCCAAATTTGGGTTATTTCCACCTTTTGGCCATTGTGAAGAGTTCTGCCAGGAACATTCATGTACAAGTTTTTGTTTAACATCTGTTTTTAATTCTTCTGTGCCTATGCCTAGGAGTGATTAGAATTGCTGTATCATATGGTAATTATGTTTAACTTTTCAAGGAATCACCAAAGTATTTTTCACACCATTTTACCTTTCTATTAGCAATGTTTGAGAGTTTCAGTTTCTCCACAGCCTTGTCAGCACTTGTTATTTTCCATTTTTAAAATTAGAGACATGCTAATGGGAGTGTGAAGTGGTAGCTCATGGCTCTGATTCACATTTTCCTAATGACTGATAATGCTGAGCATCTCTTCAAGTGCCTTTTGGCTATTTGTATATCTTCTTGTAAAAATGCCTATTCAAGTCTCTTACTTATTTCAAAATTTGTTTGTTGAATTATAAGAGTTTTTATATATTCTGGACACTAAACTCTTATCAGATTCATGGTTTGCAAAAATCTTCTCCCATTCTGTAGGTTACCTTTTCACCTTCTTGATATGCCCTTTGATGAACAAAAGTTTTACATTGTGATGAAATTCAATTAATCTATTTTTTTCTTTTGTTGCTTGTGCTTTTGGTGTCACAGCTAAAAATCCATTGTCAAATCTGGGAGGTCATGAAGATTTACCTCTATATTTTGTTCTAAGGGTTTTGTAATTATTTCTTTTATATTTACGTCATTGATTCATTTTGAGTTAATTTTTATGTAATAGCCTTGGTGTCCTTATTGAAAATGTATTGGTCATAGATATGTGTTTATTTCTGGATTCTCAGTTTTATTTTATTGGCTTATATGTGTGTATTTATGCCAGTATCACACTGCTTTAGTTACTCTAGCTTTCTAGTAAGTTTAGAAAATGGGAAATGTGAGTACTTCAACTTTATTCTTTCTCAAGTTTGTTTTAATTCTCAAGGCTCCTTATGATTCTACATGAATTCGATGCTCAGCTTTCCCGGTTCTGCAAAATAGGCCATTAGAATTTTTTAAAATTAATTTTTATTGGAGTATAGTTGCTTTACAATGTTGTGTTCGTTTCTTCTGTACAGCAAAGTGAATCAGCTATACATACACATATACCCCCTTTTTTTGTGATTTCCTTCCTGTTTAGGTCACCACAGAGCTTTGAGTAGAGTTCCTGCGCTGGACAGTAGGTTTTATACATAGTAGGTCACAAAGAGTCAGACACAACTGGGCGACTGAGCAACAACAACAAGAAGTGTATATATATGTCAATCCCAACCTCCCAGTTCATCCCACCCCTCTCTTTCCCTCTTGGTGTTCAAATGTTCGTTCTCCATGTGTCTCTATTTATGAAAAGGCCACTGGAATTTTGACAGGAATCGTGTTGATCACCTTGGACAGTATTGCCATCTTAATAGTATTAAATCTTCTGATCAGGGAACACAGAATATCTTTCCATTTATTTAGGTGTTCTTTAATTCTTGTAAGCAATGTTTTGTACTTTTCAGTATACATGTCTTTTACTTCATTGGCTATATTTACTGATATATACTGTATCTTTTTGCATGCTATTATAATTGAAATTATTTTCTTAAGTTCTTCTAGGATTGTTTGTTTCTGGCATATACAAATACAGGAGCCTCACTTTGGAAGGCTTCAGCTGCCATGTCAGCAGCCCACCTATAGCCTGAGACCTCCACACCATGAGAAAGCTTAAGGTAGCCCATGCAGACACGTGGTTTGGAGGGGCCCTGAGACCACATGGAGAAAGAGAGCTGCCCGGCTAGGCCTCAGCTGCTCCACCGCCTCTGTTACCCAGTGTTCTAGCTCCAGTCACTCTTTAGCTCAATTGTGTGAGAGACCCTGAGCCTGACTGCTCAGTACCCCAAATTCCCAATGCATGCAAACTACAAAAGCGAATAGGATAGATAATACAGTGATTTTTGTTGTTTTAAGCCGTTAAGTTTTAGAGTGACTTTCTTTAAAAAAAAAAAAAAAAAAAAAAAACACAACATAGCAATAGATAACCAGAATGCCTTCTAATGACAAAATTTGAAAGACCATTTTAAGGGCGCTGACCTCTCTGTGGTAGTTGATCTAGTAGAAATGTCCCCTCCTTTAAACGTTCCCTTTCTTTGATGTCCTTGACAATTTTTCCTGGTTTTCCATGATTGCTTCTTAGTCCTCTGCCTACACTCCTTTATATTCCCCACCTTAAATTTTGATGCCTTGCCCTCAGCCATCTTCTTTTCTCTTGTATGTCGCTCTCCCTGGACAATCTCACTAATCTACCAAGGGGATGCCAGTCCACACCTCTTTTCTGAGCTCAAGACTCATAAAACCAATTACCCCCAGACCGTTTCCACTTGGATCTCTCACCCTCACCATTTCCAAAATGGATCTCTTCATTTCTCCTGTACCCCAACAGGTTTCTCATCCAGCATCTCCAAGTTCCCAACTCTGTGACTGGCATCCCTAGGCATCCAGTTGCCACAGCCAGAACATTGACAACCACTTCAGACCCTTCCCTCCCCCCTGCCCTCACAGTCAGTCAGGTACCATATTTTGTCAATTCCACCTCCTAATACTTTAGAAGATCTTCGTGGTTGTCTTCTGAAGCATCTGCAGTCTCCGCTGATCAGCACAGACAAATCAGAACTGACATACCCAAGCCCCAGCTGCTGTGGTCCATGAGCTTGGAGCTGTTTCCTTCAGCCAAGACGGTGAGCTGCTAGAGCAGCTCCAAAGTCTGTGTTCTCAGCCACTGACCATGATGTGGAGGCCAGTTTGAGGGAAAGAGAGTAGAGGCAGGCAAAACAGTTACGATTGGTGGCAATTGCTCCATCTCTGCCATTCCCTGGCTCTGTGACCTCAGGCAAGACATTCACTTCTCTGAGCCTCAATTTCTTCTGTAAAATGGAGATAACAATAAGTTTTAAAAATTATTTATTTATTTGGTTGCGCCAGGTCTTAGTTGTCACACGTAGGAGCTTTGATCTTGGTTGCAGCATGTGGGATCTTTAGTTATGGCATGTGAGGAGATAATGATTTTACCTATTTACGAGGTTGTGGCCAGGATTCATGAAGATAATGCATATGCAACATTTAGCACAGTGCCCCATATACAGCAAGGGCTCAGGATCAATAAATGACTGTGGAACCTTCAAGAAGGAGGCATAGGTGGGAACATGGCTGGCTCGAGCAGCTCGCTTTCTTTGCTGAAAACAGCAGCTCCAAACTCATAGACCATGGCAGCTGTGGCTTGGGAACGTTGTCGGGTCTGAGTAGGAAAGACTAAGTGCGTGTTCCTGTTGATTAGGGTTGAGGGCAAATGTTGCAGAAGACATTAGCATTGTGCTCCTGAGCACAGCTAGGGGCTGGAGAGACTGAACCTGCCCAAGTGGAGCCTGCATGCCTGGGGCTAGACAGCAGAGGGCAGCAGAGGTTGATTCTATTACAGTTCCCTGGGTTGGAGTTGGGGTGGTGAAGAGAAACCTAAAAGAGTACTCGAGATCCTAATTCCAAACTGGGCTGGGGAAGCGGTTCAGAGAAGAGACATGCTCTCGGGATCACTCTCCCTTAGGCTCTGGAATGAATATGATTCATGAAGTAGGGCAGCTTTCAAGGGGCCGAAAAAGCTTGAATTTAGGGGTGGAACTTAAGTGATTAAGTTGGGATGTTCTCAAAGTATATTAAAGAAATGCATCTATCCTAGTCTTGTGTCCATTTATTTGCCTTCTCCCTTTTCTTGGAGTCCCACTGCTCCTTCTAAGGGCAGAATTATCAACTAGGGACCCTAGAGGGTGAAGACACCCTTATCTGTGTTCGGTGATGAATTTGTAGTATAGGTAGGGACCACATTCCTAAAGTAGGGATGAAAGAAACCTCAGGTTCATGAGAAGAGAAACCAAAACCTAGAGAGAGGAAATGACTTGCCCAACGTTACATAGCTAAGATTCAATGTCAAAGCCAATCCTACAGGTACTGCCGCACACCTTACACACATGACCTCACTTAAGCCTCACAGTAACCTTATGAGGCCGAATCGGATGTTTTCTTATCACAGGAAACTGAAGCTCAGAAAGGCTAAGCCATTTGCCCGAGGTGCAGCTAGGACATAAACCCAGGCAGCCTGATCCTCGGGCTGTTCAATTAACCACCTTGTTCTGCTACTCGTCTAGACCAAGGGTTAGGTCTCCAGACTCCCAAATCAGGGCTTTTCATCACTATTCTACATTGTCTTGGTTGGAAATCTGATTTTATAAGTAAAATCCTGGTCTTAAGTATAATAACAAGGCAGTTTGCTTCTTTAAGTGGATTTTCAGTTAATTCTTTTGTAAGGTAAATACTCCCATTGAAAAAAAATCTCCTCTCAACCATATTTACCTTCTCTGTGATATTCCTATATTGTGTGAACTGTCTGGGGAATGTGTGTTTGGTATGCTTCCTACAGAGCATTAATGTCAATACGTGTTCTGCTTTAAGTGGCGTCTTTCTCAGCCTGCTCTGGCTTTCCTGGGATACCTTCTTAGATCAGACTGTCCAGCGTAGGTCCAGGAACAGTGAAAGAAAGTTAGTGAAAGCAATGAGATTTTGGGAGGATGATCATCTCATTTTGTTTTCCTTGTACTATTGCTTGTTGTCGGCCGAGCAGCCATTCTTATGCTTATTCAGTATCTGTCTGCATGGAGGCATGCAGAAACACATTCATTCATTCATTCAATACTTGCTGATCACCTATTCTGTGCCAAGCACTATGCTAGATTCTGGGGATACCATGATGAGCAAAGTGAACACTGTCCCTGCCTTCATGGAATTTTAAGTCTAGATGCACAATACGTGCCCCTCTCACTGGGACTGGTCATCGCCCACCTTCTCCATCCCCACCGCCTCAGCTTGAGCTCTTGCCATCTGTCTCTTCCTTGGGTCCCTGCAGCTGGCCTGCCATCTCTGCCTCCTTCCAACCCCCACCCCAGCCTGCACAGAACAGACAGCAGCAGACGGACTCCACCTTTGAAAACATCCCTTTCAACATGTCACATCCTTCCCTGCTCAACCTGCTCAAAATCTTTCAATGACTCCCCGTTTCCTGTCAAATGGGATCCAAATTCCTTCACCATCTGGCCAGAGTCAAGCAATTCCGCGAGCCCATCCTGCCCTATCCCCCTCCCCTCTCTTATTTCCTACCTGTTCCTCTGCTCTAGGGAGGGTCTTCTTACTGTCCCTATACACTGCTGCCTCATTCCGCGGCCACACTGCACTTCCATCTCTGACAATCCCATCCATCCTTCAGAGGTACCACGGCCTGCAGGATGCTTGCCCTAAAACATCCCACCCTTTTCTGCTGCCCTTCTCTGTGATCCTGGGTTCAAGGCCTGGCTGGTATGAGAATCAGACAAGAGCCATCATGGGCAAATGCTTTGCATTGCCTAATGTGAGGCTGTCTTCATGTGGGTTCTCACAGCTACCATTTATTGAGCATGTGTTCTCTGCCAGACAGTGGGGCTCAGTGGTTTGCAGGCATCATCTCACTGAATTCTCTATGAAACAGATAAAATTTATTAGACCCATCATTCAGATAAAGAAACTGAGGCTCAGAGAGGTTAGCGATCTAGCCCGAGATTACACTTCAATATTGGTCCATCTGGGGAGCCTGTGCTTTTTCAGGAGATGGTCCATTGGACTGAGCCAGATTGAATCTCAACTCTGTTCTTTTTAGCTCCCTGTGGTTCAACATGAGATGGCCTTGAGGGTATTTTACACTTGGCTTTTAAAAAGTTCTATTGATATTTCCACTGCTCCTGACTCTATTTTATTGTTATTTTATTGCAGTAAACCACCTGAAATCTTTAGGAAACAAGGTGTAAGTAATTCAATTTGAAGCAAATAGGATGTATTTCTTCTGTCTCCACTCCCAGCATCCAGGGGAGAGGTGGGTACCAGTACTGCGGGTGAGCATCATCTCACTCTGGGCTCTCGGCGGCCTTGAGGAAAAGGCAATACAAGTCAAAAGCCAAAGGTCAGTTCCTTCTGTGAGATAAAGGGCGCAGAGTCGGTGCCAGGTCCTCTAGCAAAATGCTAAGCTGTGGCACGGACTCTACTTCCTTCCCTGGTTTTATTTTTAAGGAACCATCAGGTGGTGGTGGATGATTCATGCTTTACTTACTCTTCTTGTTTATTTCCCTTCTTCGACCTTCAGATTTTTTTCCTCTTAATGTTTGTTCCGGGTTTTGACAAAGCGCTGAGGTACTTGACTTGCGTTGGTAACTTTTTTCCCCTTAATGTCTTCTCAGGAATAAAAATGAAAGGAAGTGACAGTATTCCAAAACTATCTTTTATTCCATCAGTGGATAGATTGCACCTGCTACTCCTAAGGTCACTCTATGATTGTTTCCTTTTACAGTAAAACCTCATTAGAAGACACTCCATGAGTACCAAATGCAGGTGGCTTGGGCCTTACCTGGTCTTACTTTGCTCACTCTCAGCAGCAAGAGTTATCTGAATAAATGGGCTCCATGCACTGAGTTTCCATACTTCAAGGCAACAAACTTTGTTATTCCTTTGGCAGCATCATTTGTGTACAAATGATTGATGCTGGGGAGTCTTTTCATTCAGGCAAGTCTCCTAAGAGCTTGATTAGGTTACAATTTGTTAGCCTACTTGGAGTGATTGTGAATTATTCAAAGCAATAAAGCTTCATTTCTTTATAAGTAACCTACAATACAAATGGTTCACTAATTTGAAGGCTACCTCCAATTAGTTTGAGTAAGTGAAGTTGGACTGCATTCAATAGCAATTTATTGATTTCTTTCATCATAGAAATCGCTCTCACTAGGCAAGAACACTTTTTAACAACCCCAGCACTGTGGGAAGACAGGGTCCCCCTCAGAGACAAAGATGTGCTGGCCACTAACCTGTCCTTGAGTTGCAATGTTAGTAACAGGGATCCCTTTCAACTGATACATCCATATACTTGTTTTTTTTTTTTTAATGATTTTATTTATTTATGGTTGTGCAGGGTCTTCATGCCGCATGGGCTTTTCTCTAGTTGTGGCGAGCAGGGGCTACTCTCTAGTGCTGGTGCATTGGCTTCTCACCACAGTGGCTCCTCTTGTTCCAGATCACGGGCTCTGGTGCCCACAGACCTCACTAAGGTTGCGGTTCCCGGGCTCTAGAGCACCGGCCCAGTGGCTGTAATGCATGGGCTTAGCTGCTCTGCTGCATGGGGTCTTCCCAGACCGGGGATGGAACTTGCATCCCCTGCTTTGGCAGGGGGGCGATTGTTTACCACTGAGCCTCCAGGAAAGCCCTTGGGCATATTTTAGATTCTAGTTTTCCACGCTCCTATCTGGTGAGAGAGGCCTGGGAGCTGGGAGTCCTCAGCCACAGTCCTGGCTCCGTCATCAAAAGCTCTGGGGCCTCCGGCGAGCGTCTGCTTCTCCCTTAGTCGTGTCCGACTCTTTGCGACCCTGAGGACTGTAGCCCGCCAGACTCCTCTGTCCATGGGATTTCCCAGGCAAGAATACTGGAGTGGGTTGCCATTTCCTTCTCCCATATACTTGTTTTTAAAACAATATTTATGTATTTGACTGTGCCGGGTCTTAGTTGTAGTACACTGGATCTTATTTTTATTATTTTAATCTCTTAATTAATTTTTTTACAGTCGTGCTGGGTATTTGTTGCTGTGCGGGCTTTTCTCTAGTTGTGGAGAGTGGGGGCTACTCTCTAGTTGCGGTGCAGTTTTCTCACTGCGGTGGCTTCTCTTGTTGTGGAGCACAGGCTTTAGGGCTTTCAGGTTTAGCTGCCCCACAGCCTGTGGGGTCTTCCCAGATCAGGGCTCGAACCTGTGTCCCCTGCAGTGGAAACATGGAATCTTAACCACTGAACCACCAGCAAAGTTCCACGATGGATCTTTAATTGTGGCATGCAAGCTCATAGTTGTGGCATGTGTGGAATCTAGTTCCTGGACCAGGGACTGAACCCAGGCCCCCTGCATTGGGAGCTCACAGTCTTAGCCCCTGGACTACCAGGGAAGTCCCCATATCCGTATAAAATGTGTCTGAAATTCATGGTCAGTATGTGGCTGGGATGGAGGATTGGTTCTCTGTGATACTGACCAAGTTGCTTTATGTCTCTAGGTTTGAGTTTCCTCATTCTGTGACAGTATACTTAGCCTGTGAATGTGACTAGGGACAGTCCGTGGCCAGGGTTAGGACTCGACCCTGTGGATGAAGAACTAAGCAAAGGGGTCTTCCTTTTCCAATTCTGACTGCTTGCTCATATGCAGCTTGATGCTCTACCCCGCTGAGCTTAAGATAAAAGACACTAGACAGCTAGAGGAGACTAGAATTAGAGGCCAAAGACATTCAGGAAGGTGGGAAAAGATGCTGGATAACTCTTCTTCCCTGCCCAGTACTTAAGCACTTTTTGTGAAGAAGGCAAGAAGGAGAGGGTCACTTCCACAATCACTGGTGTTGGCAAGGCCTTCTCAGATTCCAAATACATATTTGAAATGAGTGCCTTTGCTGTGAATTCCTCCCTGGGAGGCTCTGGCCATGGGGAGCTGCTGGAACTTGTTTCAGCAAAGCTGTCTTTTCTCTGCCTATAGTCAGGGTGGGGAGGAAGGGAGGTGGGTTGGGCCACCTTGGCCATGTTTGACTTACTGAATGACAATAGAATTCCTGCCCAGAATGCTAGGGAAATGGGTTTCTCTGATCTCCTGGGAGGAATTGTAATCACCAAGTTTTGAAAAGCCTAGGGAATCTGTAACTGAAGGCTGCCTTTCTTTGGGGACAGGAAGAGACAGACACGGAGGGTGAGACTGATAAGTTCAAGGGCGTGAAGCACTATTTCCCTGGCAGGATGCTGGGGCTGGCCTGGAGAAGAGGAGGTGGTGGTAGTGGGGGAATCTATCCTCCTTGATTTAAATGCTCAGAGCCGCCTTAGGAGGTGGCCTTTATTATCTCCACTTTACAGATCAGGAAACCGAGGCAAAGAGAGAAACAGAGATCACACAACTGGTGAGTTACAGAGCTGACATTTGAACCGAGGACTGACTCCAGAGCCTCCAGTTGTGGTTACTGGGAAGATCAAGTCCACCCGGAATAGCAGGGAAACATGGAGAAGAAAGGATGGGCTGGGTTTATGGTAGCATGGCACCTCAAGGGCCCTGAGATGGCCTCCACACCAAGAGGCAGTACAGTGTCGTGGGGAAGAGCATACATCGGTGAGCCAACAGTCCCAGTCACTCATCTGGGTTCAAATCCCAGATCTGCTGCTCCCTGGCTTGTGACCTTGAGCAAGTTTCTTGACCTCTCCATAACTCAGCTGCTTCATCTGTGAGATAGGGATGTAGGGGTAATCATAGAACCCACTTGCTGGGGTTGTTGTGAGGACTGAACGAATCAATACAGGATTGAATGAATCAATGCCTGACTCCCAGTGAGGACCACCTAGCTAGTTCGCATCTTGTGTGGCAATGAATGTGCGCATAAGGGTTAGGGCTGTGGTTGGCTGGGGGCTCTTTGAGCCCTAGTACCTCCCTGCAACCCACTTTGGGGTTCCTGTGAGATGTAAACCAGGCAGTGCAGAAAGAGAAGGGCGCACACTGAGTCCTGGATTCCCCACAGCTGTTTTTGCGTAATTACATCAGCCTCTTGCAACTCACCCTAGAATCCACATTCTCCTGTTGACCTCAATCTGGGAGTTCAAACATTAAATGGGTGGATCATTGGCAAGGGATGCGGAACACCCTTTGCTATGCAAAGAATGTTTAAGTTAATTTTTGTCGAGTAGAGTGGAATTACAATGTTGTGTTCTCTTCAGGTATACAGCAAAGTGAATCTGTTACACAAATACTTATATCCGCTTGATTTAGATTCTTTTCCCATATAGGCCATTACACAGTATTGAGTAGAGTTTCCTGTGGCTCAGTGGTAAAGAATCCATCTGCAATGCAGGAGACCCAGGTTTTATCCCTGGAAAAGGGAATGGCAACCCACTCCAGTATTCTTGTCTGGGAAATCTCCATGGACAGAGGAGCCTGGTGGGCTATAGTCCATGGGGTCCCTAAGAATTGGATACGACTTAGCAACTAAACAACAATAACAACAACCCTGTGCTATACAGTAGATCCTTATTAGTTAGTTATTTTACACACTGTTGTTGTTTAGTCACTAGGATGTTTCTGACTCCTGTAGCCCACCAGGCTCCTCTGTCCATGGGGTTTCCCAGGCAAGAATACTGGAGTGGGTTGCCATTTCCTTCTCCAGGGGATCTTCCTGACCCAGGGATTGACCTCAAGTCTCCCGCATTGGCAGGCAGATTTTTTTTTTTACCACTAAGCCACCAGGGAATCACTATTTAACATGGCAAATAGATGGGGAAACAGTGCAAACAGTGGCAGACTTTTTTTGGGGGGGGCTCCAAAATCACTGCAGAAGGTGACTGCAGCCATGAAATTAAAAGATGCTTGCTCCTTGGAAGGAAAGTTATGACCAACCTAGACAGCATATTAAAAAGCAGAGACATTACTTTGCCAACAAAGGTCCATCTAGTCAAGGCTATGGTTTTTCCAGTAGTCATGTATGGATGTGAGAGGTGGACTATAAAGAAAGCTCAGAGCCAAGGAATTGATGCTTTCAAACTGTGGTGTTGGAAAAGACTCTTGAGAGTCCCTTGGCCTGCAAGGAGATCTAACCAGTCATCCTAAAGAAAATCAGTCCTGAGTATTCATTGGAAGGACTGACGTTGAAGCTGAAACTCCAATACTTTGGCCACCTGATGCAAAGAGCTGACTCATTTGAAAAGACCCTGATGCTGGGAATGACTAAGGCGGGAGGAGAAGGGGACAGCAGAGGATGAGATGGTTGGATAGCATCACCGACTCAGTGGACATGACTTTGAGTACGCTCCGGGAGTTGGTGATGGATAGGGAGGCCTGGTGTGCTGCAGTCCATGGGGTCGCAAAGAGTTGGACACGACTGAGTGACTGAACTGAACTGAACTGAGTGTGAAAATGTCAATCCCAACCTTCCAATTTATCTCTCCCATCCCTCTTACCTCCAGGTAACCATAAGTTTGTTAAGAATTTCATTTTTAATGCAATTGACCTTAGGCTTTGCTGATAGTGATGATGGAGAGAGGCCATGGCCTCAGGTACCAGTGGGCCCAGATCCAGAGCTTCAAGAATCCAAGGCTTGAAAGGCGGTAGAGCCCATAGGGACCAATAGCTCAGCTTCCAGAGCCAGACCCGCCTGGGGCCAGTCCTCCATCTTGCACAGACTGTGTGGCCTGGGGCAAGTGACTTCACCTCTCTGGGCATCGGTTTTCCCATCTGGGCTGCTGTAGGATTAACTACATGCACACATGTAGAGAGCTTAGAGCGGTGCCTGGCACGTAGCATGAGTATTGTTGACTTATTTCCCGAGAAACCAAGGAGACAAGAAAGAGAAGAAGGAAGGCAAGCACTCCTCCCCACCCTTTCCCCTTCCCCACTGGCTGGAAGATGCTCTGGTCCAAATGGGACATTGAAGCCAAAATAGCACAATAAAGGAGAGGAAGCGCTCGGGGGAGCAGATGGGCTCCCCATTGCCTCCCATGGAATGTGCTGAGTCTTCAGGAACGTCTTTGGCAGTCACTTCACACAATCACGGAGCAAAGGGAAATGATCAAGTCTGTCACCAGGGTCAGTGCCAATTTATTTAAGAAAGTGGTGAGGCTGAAAAGGAGGATGTAGGGAATGGGAGGCCCCCGGCATTCTTGGAAGCAGTTTGCAAAACGGCAGCAATCCCAGGTGAATGGGGAAACCACCCCTCCACACACGCCCTTCCACAGTCCCCAAGGGAGCAACCTTGAGGCTGGGGTTGGAGGCTGTGAGCCAGGCCTGGGAGAGGGGCTGGCGGCCTGCGTGGGCTGAGCCCAGTTGGGGCTCTCATGCTTTCTTTCTTCTATTCAGCAAACTTGTAACAAATGCCCACTGTGTGCCAGGCACTGGGCCAGGAGCCATGGGAGATGCTGGGAAGAATAATACAGGTGAGGTCCTTGCCCTGGGAAAACTCACAGAGGACAGAGGTGATGCTCATTATACCTGGGGAAAGTATCTGAGAAATACTGAAGGGTCAGGGACCAAACGGCCACCCCTTCTCCAGGGAGTTTACCTGGAAAAAAGGGGATGTCTGGAAAGGATAATGCTTAACATGGAATAACCTCCTTTGCTGGAATTAGCGGGGGAGTTATTTCCTGGGGAGTGGAGGGGCCATATCAGACTGTAAACTCATTAAAGAAGAGGCTTATGCTTTTGTCAACCCCTGGACCAGTCATTAGCCTTGCTTTAAACCTAAAGAGACCCATAGGCAGAGCATTTAGACATGCCATGCTCACAAGGCCAGGTGCTCCCCCATTCTTGAATATCTTAAAACATCTGAGTTGGATCAGTGTAAACAGTGATTGAGCATGAATCATAGAAAGGTGCATGGATGTCATATAACCCAGTGGTTCTCAAAGTGTGGTCCTTGGACCAGTAACATCAGCATCATCTGAAAAATTGTTAGAAAGGCAAATTATTGGCCCCATTCCATATGTACTGAATCAGAAACTCAGGCAGGGGTCCCAAAAAGTTGTATTTTGCAACCCCCCTAGGGGATGCTGATGCATATTCAAGTCTAGAGACCAGTACTCTAACCCAGGGGTCTTTAAAAGGGAATCTCCGCTGCCATGGAGGTTCTGGGGGCAACTCTGGGGAGGAGAGGAGTAGCTCAATTTTCATCTGCTTTATATGTTGAGCTGTTCTGTTGGGCTTTGTTTAAAGAAAGTACTTCAGACTGAAAAAGTTTGAAAGCCATGACTCCACTTCAACTATCCTGCCTCATCACCTGTACAGATGGGAACCCAGAGGCCCGGAAAGGGAAGGCTCCAGGAAGCAGGACGGAC
Organism: Cervus canadensis; assembly: GCF_019320065.1. Lineage (NCBI taxonomy): Eukaryota > Metazoa > Chordata > Mammalia > Artiodactyla > Cervidae > Cervus > Cervus canadensis. The sequence continues at coordinate 119,319,544 of NC_057419.1, forward strand.
TAGCAGCCAGGCCTCCTGACCCTTAGCCTAGGGTGCTTTGCGGCATATCAGGCAACCCCCTCATGAGAGAGGAAAGAGGAAGCCTAGCCTTTGAGCCATCTGTTAGTGAGATCCTGGGGTCTGTCTGCTTCTTTTTCTAGTTATGCCAGGATAGGCCAGGGGCTTCAGGAGTTCTTGCAGGAAGCCCTTCCGGTTCATCTTTCATCCTGTGGCCCAGGCTCTGGAGCCCCAGACTCCCTCGTGGCCAGCCTGACTCTCCCGCCCCCAATGCCAACACTCATCTCAAGATGGAACATCACGGGAAGGGGGGTCTGCCTGAGCTTCCAACCTCTCCCTCTATCCCCCAGCCCACCCTCTCAGGCCCACCTGATGTCTGAGACCCTGTCCAAGTCTGCATTTCCCTGCCTCCATTCCTTGCCCACTCCAGTCCCAGCCCTGCTCCATCATTGCCATCATGCTATGAACTGGGGTCACTGGGAGCTCCTCCTGGGAGGTCACTGTATTCTACACCATGGCTCTCCCTTCCCAGCCCCCAACAGCGTCAGGCCTGTGGTGCCAACAGGCAGCTCCTGGGGCAGGGGAGATGCTGCTGACGTTGGGGTCTCTGCTACTTGCTGCTGGCTCCTCCCCAGACCCAAAGACCCAGCTGGCACAACTCACCCACTTCTGCCTATGCCCTTTCAGATGCCAGGCATCACCTCTGACTTGGGATTTGAGCTCCTGCCAACTTCTATGGCTTTCTCCAGGGCCATCAGTGCAGCCATCTCCACAGTGCAAGGGAGAACGCAGCGGCTCCTCAAGGTGCCAACTGAGGACAACACTGAGGTGGGGCAAGAGTCTCAAACCGCTGAGTGTACGTGAACAAAGTCAAGGCCGAGGCAGTGTGGTGTGTGAGTCAGCTGCTTGGCTCTTCCCTTCTGGATGTGTGCGTATGTGTGGGGGGTGGATTCTGGAGGAGGGAGAGAATGAAGAGAAATTGGCAACATGACCACTGAAAGGCTAACATTCATAGACCCAGCCAGCTCACCCCTCCTGCAAGAGTGCGAAACCCTAGCCAGGCCCGCCCCTGGCTGACCTCTTGGCCTCTGTGGACTGGCTTATAGCAGGAATTTCACAGCTGATGAAGCTGGGCAGAGTGAGGGCAATAGCCCAGGCTCTGGAGTCAGAGGCATGGACATTCACATCTGCGCTCTGTCCCTCACTAGGTGATCAACTTCCGTGAGGGACTCCACCTCTTTGAACTCTAGTTTCCTTAGCTCCCTCAAAGGGATGGTAATATTAGGTTGAACCATATGAAAATGCTATTTTGTAGGTTAAGAAAGGTTGAAAAGTGCCAATGTCATATTGGTTCAACCCAAGAGCCCCTTTCTTCCAGTGTTATTGTGCAGATGAAATAAAGGCAAGATACAAAATTGTTTATCCCAGTGCCCACTGGGATAAGTGGGCACTAAAGTGTCCACTGACTAATAAGTGCTCACTAAAGGGTAGTGGTGATGATGATGAAGACAGTGGGTATCTGACACCTAATATTGGCCACAGACTGAGGCCCAGGTCTGACCATCTCACAAATGCAGGTCTTGGATAAACCGAAATATATCAGTGACATAATCTGAGGGGTTAAAATGGAACCTTGGCCAAATACTCCTCCTCTCTGGTCTGGGTCAGCTCTTAAAATTTCTTGATTATTATAGGTCACTCTTGTGGTGAAGCCACTCTCCAATGATGGCTCCCAATTAAGAGTCACAAAAGAGGAATAGAGTCAATCAGTGACTCATTCATTCAACAACAGGATCAAGAGCCTATTATGTGTCAGACACTGTGCTGTGTGGAAGAAGCTATGGTATCGGCCCTGGAAGAATTTGCAATTTGGTAGAGGAGAAAACCCCAGCACAGTCCACTGCTGACAAGTGTCATTGTCATGAAAAGTGTGTCCCATGACTCATAGGAGTACTGAGAAGGGATCAACCAACTCTGGGGATCCAAGAAGGCTACATAAAAACAAGTGTCATGCCAGATGGACCTTAAAAGATAGGAATTTCTTGGATGGAGAAGGTGAGGCACTAGAAGGACATTTCAAGCAGGGGAAACCTGACATGTAGAGAAACAGGTTTACAAGGCGGAGTGATTGAAGTTCAGTGCGTCTGGAGCATGGGGTGGGGAAGGGAGTCTCAGGAGCTGAGGCTGAAGGGGTAGGTTAGGGCTGAGTTAGGAAGTGTGTGGTAGGCCCACCTAAAGGGCTTGAATGTGATCCTGTGGGCAGTTGAGAACCAACAGATAAGGGTTTCCCAGAGTGTGCAAACAGATAGCGATCTGATTCTGTCTAGAGTAGGTCCTGGGAATCTGACATAGAAGGGGTTTTTTAATTGTTAGTAATAATTCTCAAGTTTATTGAGGCATGATTTATATATAATGGAAGGCACCTATTGTAAGTGTACAGTTCAGTGAGTTTTGAGAAATAGATATTATACCCACGTAACCAGTATTATCTTAGACTTGGGCAAATGGGGTCCCTGCTCCACACCCTGCATCTCAAGGGTGGGGGACTATGCTTTGCAACACCTTCATTACAATTTTTCAAGGTCCTCTTTCGTGCCTGGTCAGGGGTCAGCAATATCATCTGGATGGGGCTGGCCAGAGTACAGAATGGGTTGCAGGGTGGTGGGAGACCAGTTTCTCCCCTTCAAGACACACTTTGAACCTCTGGACCCTTACCCCTCCTGCGTGGGCCCCCCAAGGATACCCCAAGGATACCCCCCAATACCCCAAGGAACTTCAGGATTCTCACCTGTGGGATCATCTATGGCACTCACATTCTTGGGACCTGGTTTCCGGAGGGCAGCATGGCAAGGAGATTGATCCACCAGCCACTGCAGTGTTTCTTTGACACAATGCATGAAACGGGGCAACCAGCTGACACAGTGGTTTTGGATGATTCAGATAGTCCCTATAGACAGGGGCCATGCAAAGTGTATTTTCCCAGGTTCTGAGCACCCAGGGAGTGGCCATGGTAAAATCACCACTGCAATCAGGATTGACAACATTTTCCTCGTGGTAAAAAGTTTTCTTGAACACCTTTGCAATCAGTCTCACTCCCACTCTCTATCCCCGACTACCACTGTCCTACTCTCTGTCACTTTAGGTTAGTTTTTCCTATTTTAGAATTTCAAATAAATGGAATCATACAATATCTAGTCTTTGTGTCAGGTTTCTTTCAGTTTGCATAGTGCTTTTGAGGTTTTCCATGGTATAGCATATATCAGTAGTTTGTTCCTTTTATTGCTGACTATCCATTGTATTAATATACCATTATATAGGTTGCATACCAATACAATTTGTAATGTATATTGATATGCCATTGCATCGATATACCATCAGTCCACTGTATAGATATACCACAATTCATTTATCTATTCACCCATTACTGGTCATCTAGCCTGTTTCCATTTTTTTTTTATAAAGCTACTTTGAAGAAGGCTTTCTGTGGGCATATGTTTTATCTTGGACAAATACCTAAGAATGGAATTACTGGGCCAAAGCATTGGCTTATCTTTAATCTTATGAGAAACTATTGAACTGACTTCCACAATGGTTGCACCATTTTATACTTCAGTCAGCTATGTAAGAGAGTTCCCATTGCTTCCACTTGGTATCGTAATTTTTTTTTTAAATTTTCAGCCACTCTAATGGATGTGTACTGGTATCTTATGGTGGCTTTGATTTGCATTTCACTGACTAACTAATGAAGTTGAGCATCTTTACATGTGTTTATTGGTCATTTGCATGTCATCCGGCATGAAGTATCTGTTCTTTAGGTATAATTTGCAGACAATACAATTTTCCCATTAAAAGTGTGCAATTCAATGAGTTTTGACAAATGAATGTATGTGTATGTGTGTGTGTGCATGTGTGTGTGTTAGTTGCTCAGTCATGTCCAACTCTTTGTAATCCCATGGACTGTAGGCCACCAGGCTCCTCTGTCCATGGAATTCTCCAGGCAAGAATATGGGAGTGGGTAGCCATTTCCTTCTCCAGGGGATCTTCCTAACCCAGAGATCAAATCTGAGTCTCCTGCATTGCAGGTGGATTCTTCACTGTCTGAGCCACCAGGAAAGCCCTGACATACAACCACATAACTAGTACTACCAATCTAGAAATTTATCAGTAGTACTGATCTTTTCAAAGCACCAGCTTTTGGTTTCATTGAATTTCTTTCTTTTTTTTTTTGGAGGGGGTGTGCTGTTTCATTGATTTTTGCACTTACTTTTATTATTTCCTTCCTTCTACTTACTTTGGGCTTAATTTTCTCTTCTTTTTTCTAGCTTCTTAAATTTGAAGCTGAGGTCATTGAAACATCCTCCTAACTACTGTTTTAGGGGTGTCTCACAAATTTTATATGTTGTTTTCATTTTCTTCTGTTTAAAATTACTTTCCAGTTCCCTTTTGATTTACACTTTAACCCATGGATTATTTACAAGTGCGTCATCTAATTTCCAAACAGTTAAGGATTTTCTGACATCTTTTTGTTATTGATTTCTAATTTAATTATGTTGAGGTCAGAGAACATATTTTTTTTTATTTCAATCCTTTAAAATTTATTGAGACTCATTTCATGGCCCAGCATGTGGTCTATCCTAGAGAATGTTCCACTGTGTTCAGAGAAGACTGTGTATTCTGCAGATGTTGGGTGCAGTGTTTTATTCATGTCATTAGGTCAAGTTGACTGATAGTGTTGTTCAAGTCTTTTACATCATCATGGATTTCCTGTTTACTTTTATCAGTTACTGAGAGAGAACTGTTGAATTCTCCAACTATAATTATGACTTTAAATACCTCTTGTTTCAGATCTGCAGTTTTAGCTTCATGTATTTTGAAGTTTGTTATTAGGTACTTAAATGTTTAAGAATGTTATATTATTCTGATGAGGCTACCCTTTTATCATTATAAATGTCTTTACTGTTGGTAATATTCTGTATCTTGAAGCTTACTTTGAAGTTAATATAGCCACCATTGGTATATCTTTATCCATCATTTTAGTTTTAACCTGCATCTTCATACTTGAAATATATTTCATATAGACAGCAAAAAAATTGAGGTTAATTTTATTTTTAATACATTAGGATGATGTCCAATACTTTGGCTACCTGATGCGAAGAACTGACTCATTGGAAAAGACCCTGAGGCTGGGAAAGATTGAAGGCAGGAGGAGAAGGGGACGACAGAGGATGAGATGGTTGGATGGTATCACGGACTCAACGGACAGGAGTCTGAGCAAGCTCCAGGAGTTGGTGATGGGCAGGGAAGCCTGGCATGCTGCAGTCCATGGGGTCACAAAGAGTCAAACATGACTGAGTGATTGAACAACAGGATGATCTCCTTTAATAGTACTGCTTAGAGTATATTTACATTTAAGGTAGCTGGTGTTATGGCTGGCTTTAGGTCACCCATTTCTCTATTTGTTTCCTATTCTTCTCATCTATACTTCATTGGTTTTTGCCTTTTTCTCTGCCTTGTTTTATAGTATCTTTTGAAAAAAATTTGTTTTGAAATAATTACAGATTTATGGAAGAGTTGCAAAGATAGTACAAAGTGTTCTCAAATACTTTTTATCTAACCTTCTTTACTGTTCACATCTTACATAAACATGCTAGTGTATTTATCAAAAACTAAGAAATTCACATTGGTACAGTATGATTAACTAAACTACAGATTTCATTTGGATTTTCCCTTTTCTATTCCAGGACCCCATCCAGGATCCTACAGTTCAGCTATTCATCATGTCTCCTTAGGTTCCCCCTGGTTGTGGCAGTTTCTCAGATATTTCTGGTTTTTGATGACCTGAACAGTTTTTAGGAGTACTGGTCAGGTATTCTATAGTGTTAAGTTGCTTCAACCGAGACTGAGTCTTTGAGACCCTATGGATTGTAACCTGCCAGCCTTCTCTGTCCACAGGATTCTCCAGGAAAGAATACTGGAATGGGTTGCCATGCCCTTATCCAGGGGACCTGCCGAACCTGGGAATCGAACCCTTGTCTCTTCTGTCTTCTGCATTGGCAGGTGGTTTCTTTATCACTAGTGCCACCTGGGAAGCCTGTTCCTCAGTTTGGGTTTGTCTGGTGTTTTCTCTTGATTAGTCTGTGGTTATGAATTTGGGGCAAGAATACCACTGAGGGGATGTGCCCTGTCATCCTGTTATATCAGGGGATACATGAAATTAATGTGACTTACTGGTGATGTTAACCTTCATTACTTGGTTAAGATGGCTATTTGTCAGATTTCTAAACTATAAAGCTACTGTTTTTCCCTTTTCAAAAAATTTAAATTATGCGCAAGTCACTAAATTCAGCCTACACCCAAGGGGAGGGGAATTCAGCTTCACCTCCTGGAGGGACAAGCATCTAGGAATAATCGAAATCTTTTATCTTCTATTTTATCTCCACAATTGGCTGCTTAGCTGTAATTAGTGGTTTTTGGAGTTTCTCCAGGGCTTAAAGCAAACATTTTTATCTGAAAAAAACAAAAGCATTAATTCAAAAAGACACCTGAACCCCAATATTCATAGCAGCATTATTTACAATTGCCAAAATATGGAAGTAACCTACGTGTCCATTAGATGAGTGGATAAGATATAGTGTGTGTATATGTATGTGTATATATATATATATATATATATATATATATATACACACACACAATGGAATATTACTCAGCCATTAAGAAACCAAAATTTTGCCATTTGCAGCTATATGAATGGACTTGAAGGGCCTTGTGGTAAGTGAAATACATCGGAGAAAGACAAATACCATATAAGTATGCTGTCACTTATATGTGGTATCTAAAAAATACAACAAACTAGTGAATTTAATAAAAAAGAAGCAAACTCACAGATAGAACAAACTAGTAGTTACCAGTAGGGAGAGGGAAGGGGGAGAGGCAAGATAGAGGTAGGGGAGTAAGAGGTATGAACTATTAGGTATAGAATAAGCTACAAGCATATGTTGTACAACACAGAGAATACAGCCAATATTTTATAATAACTATAAATGGAGTATAACTTTTAAAATTTGTGACTCACTAAACTGTAACCTGTAACTTACATAATATCATACAACTGTATTTCAACTAAAAAATCAAATCAAATCAAATAAGCACTTTTAACTTATCATAATCCATCTTCAAATTCTGTTATATGACTTCATGTACAAGTAAGAACCTTAACACAGCATGCTTTGATTTCTCCTATCCTTTGTGGTATTGTTTTAATACATTTTGCTTGTACATATATTATAAACCTCCAAATACATTGTTATTGCTTTAAACAGTCATTTAGATCTTTGGAATAATTAATCCAGGTGAAATTCGCAGAACATAAAATTAACTATTTTAAAGTGAACAATTCAGTGGCATTTAGTAGTCAATGATCTTTTTTTTTTATTTTTTATTAGTTGCAGGCTAATTACTTCACAACATTTCAGTGGGTTTTGTCATACATTGATATGAATCAGCCATAGAGTTACACGTATTCCCCATCCCGATCCCCCCTTCCACCTCCCTCTCCACCCGATTCCTCTGGGTCTTCCCAGTGCACCAGGCCCGAGCACTTGTCTCATGCATCCCTCCTGGGCTGGTGATCTGTTTCACCATAGATAATATACACGCTGTTCTTTCGAAACATCCCACCCTCACCTTCTCCCACAGAGTTCAAAAGTCTGTTCTGTACTTCTGTGTCTCTTTTTCTGTTTTGCATATAGGGTTATCGTTACCATCTTTCTAAATTCCACATATATGTGTTAGTATGCTGTAATGTTCTTTATCTTTCTGGCTTACTTCACTCTGTATAATGGGCTCCAGTTAAAGAAAAACAATTTAAAGGTTGAAAACAAGTCTTTTCATATTTATCCACGTTTACCATATATGGTGCTCATCATTGCTTTTCGTAAGTCTGACTTTCCATCCGGTATCATTATCCTTTAATCTGAATAATTTCCTTTAACATTTCTTGTAATATATAGACCTTTGAATATTTTAAAGATGTCACCTGATGTCTTCTGGCTTGGAACATTTTGGTTGAGAAATCGTGGTAATCTTTAGGTTGGTGTCCCTGTATGTAAACGTGTCTTTTTCTAGGGATGTTAGCATTTTCTCTTTAGCTGTGGTTTTCAGCAATTTTCTATGATGTGCCTTGGTATGATTTTCTTCATTTTTACCTTTCCTGAGGTTTGTTGAGCTTCTTGAATTTTTAGTTTATTGTTTTCATAAGATTTGCCAAAATTTCAGCCATTATGTATTCCAATATTTCTTTTTGCCTGTAGCTCCTCCTGGAACAATAAATACACATATGTTAATATCTGTGGTATTGAAACACAGGTCACTGAGGCTCTGCTAACATTAAAAAAGTTTTATAGACATATAATTCATATACTATACAATTCACACATTTAAAGTATAGAATGCAAAGGCTTTTAGTTATAAATAGATATGTGTAGCCATTACCATGGTCAATTTTAGAATATTTTCATCATTTCCAATGAAATTCCATATGCTGGCTATCCCCCACCCCTAAGCAATCACTAATCTACTTTCTATCTGTACAGTGTTGCCTATTCTGGAAATTTCAAATAAATGCAATAATATAAATTGTGGCCTTTTGTGGCTGGTTTCTATCACTCTGCATAATGTTTTCAATGTTTTTCCATATGGTAGTATATATCAATACTTCATGACTTTTTATAGACAGACAGGGAGGCCTGGCAATGCTGCGGTTCATGGGGTCACAAAGAGTTGGACACAACTGAGTGACTGAACTGAACTGAATATGCCTTTGTATGAATATACCACACTTTGTTACCCATTCATTCTGTTAACTTTCAATCAGCCTTTTTTTCCTCTCTGTGATTCATTTTGGATAGTTTCTATTGCTATTTCTTCTACTTCACTGATATTTTCTCCTGTACTGTCTAATCTGCTATTAGGCCCATTTAGTGAATTTTTTATTTCAAATATTGTATTTTTCACCTATGCATTTAAAATATATTTTAAAATATTTTAAAATATATAATTTACTCTTCCCTTCTGTAGCCATCGCTGAAGCACCAGTGGCCAAAATGAAGTTCAATTCCTTTGTGACTTCTGACCGAAGCAAGAGTAGAAAAATGCATTTCAATGCACCTTCCCATATTCGCAGGAAAATTATGTCTTCTCCTCTTTCTAAAGAGCTAAGACAGAAGTACGACGTTCGATCCATGCCCATCCGAAAGGATGATGAAGTTCGGGTTGTACGAGGGCACTACAAAGGGCAGCAAATTGGCAAAGTAGTCCAGATTTACAGGAAGAAATATGTCATCTACATTGAACGAGTGCAGCGGGAGAAGGCTAACGGCACAACTGTCCATGTGGGCATTCACCCCAGCAAGGTGGTTATCACCAGACTAAAACTGGACAAAGACAGCAAAAAGATCCTCGAACGTAAAGCCAAATCTCGCCAAGTAGGAAAGGAAAAGGGCAAATATAAGGAAGAAACAATAGAGAAGATGCAAGGAGAAAGTCATCTTGTCTGCAGCTTTCATTAAAAACTGTTAAAATGAAAAAATATATATATATATAATTTAAAAGTTTAAATATATAATTTAAAAGTTAACAATTTAAAGTTAAAAATAGAACTACCATATGATCTAGTAATCCTACTTCTGAGTATATATCCAAAAGAAGTGAAATCAGAATCTCAAGAAAATATCTGCAGCCCATGTTCATTGTGGCATCATTCACAATAGCCAAGATACGGAAATGACCTAATTATCTGTTGATGGATGAGTGACATAAATGGATAAGGAAAATGTGATAGATATAGGTATATCACATTGCTATCTCTTTTTTCTTTATTTCTATAGTATTTATTTATTTTAATTGGATGCTAATTACTTTACAATGTTGTGGTGGTTTTTGCCATACATTCACATGAATCAGTCATGGGTGTACATGTGTTCCCCATCCTGAACCTCCCTCCCCATCCCATCCCTCAGGTTCATCCCAGTGCACCAGCCCTGAGCACCCTGTCTCATGCATTGAACATGGACTGGCAATCTATTTCACATATGATAATATGCATGTTTCAGTGGTATTTTTTTAATGAATCTCTTTAAGCATGTCTTTTCGTGCTTACCTACTTCAGTACGTGTCTCTATATCAAGTCATGAGGCTATATATTTTAATATGTACTATTCATCAATTTAAAAAATGAATAAGTAATAAGCACATTAAGTATATAAATTAACATTTCTTTCCTCACCATTTTCATGTTTTCCTTTAAATCCTTGGATATATTTATATTAGGCGTTTAATTAATGAAAGTACTCTGTCATTCCTGGCTCTGTTTCTACTGACTGACTTTTGCCCTGGCTGTGAAAGCAGCACATTTTCCTGCTTCCTTACATGTCTAGTAATTTTTTTATTGGATCTTAAATACTGTGAATGTTTGAGCATCTGGATTTCATGTATTCCTTTAACTCTGTTCTGGAAGTCAGTTAAGTTTCTTGCACATCAGCCTGAGCTTTTCCAGACTTGTTTTTTGGTTTCATCACAGCAGATCTAGAGTAGCATTTATTGCTGGGCTGTGTGTGCTGTGCTTAGTCACTGAATTGTGTCTGACTCTTTTGCAACCCCATTGATTGTAGCCCACCAGACTCCTATGTTCATGGAGATCCTCTAGGCAACAATACTGGAGTGGGTTGCCATGCCCTCCTCCAGGGGATCTTCCCGACCCAGGGATCGAACCCAGGTCTCCCGCATTGCAGGCGGATTCTTTATTGACTGAGCCACCAGGGAAGCCCAAGAATACTGGAGTGGGTAGCCTATCCTTTCTCCAGGGGATCTTCCTGACCCAGGAATCGAACCTGGGCTAGCTTATCCTTATTGCTGAGGTATGATATTTCTTGGGGTTTCTCCTGAATGCCCTGGATTTTCAAAAGGTTTCTTTATGCTGGCTGGTGGGAAACTGAATGTCTTTCAAACCTGTGAGAGCTCTGGGAATGTCAGCTTACAGCTTTGTGGTAGTTCTTTGCCTGACTTTGTGGCATTCCATCCTATGTGTGAATAGCTTAGTGTCAAGCAATCCAATCAAGTCCCCATGCAGATATCTAGAACTCTTTCTCTGTGTTGCTCCCTCCTTTCCAGTCCTCTGCCCTGCAAATTCCAGATTCCTCAGTCTCCCAGACTCTAATGTCTTTCTTTTAACTCACAGAGACCACTGTGCTCTTCAAGGGTTTTTCCTTCTCACTGCACGGTCCAGAAAGTGCCTCCAGACAGAAACCAAGGGCTGTCACAGACTTCACCTTATTTATTTTCCTTCTCTCAGAGATCACTGCCTGTTGTCCAATATCTAAAAACAGCTGTTTCATATAGTTCAGTTTTCTAGGTTTTTTTTTTGTTGTTGTTTAACAGCAAGAGAAAAAGTTTGATACAATTTGCTCCAACATGGTTGGCATCAGAAGTCACAGTAGAGATTTTTAAGCAGGGATATCATCATATTTGTTTTGAAGGAAAACCTGGTGGCCATCTGATAGTCTCTTGAATGGACAAGAGGTAATACCTAGACAGAAAGACAGAATAGATTATTTAAGCAGTCTGTGAAGGAGCCGATGGCGGTCTGAATGGGAAGAGCAGCAGGGGAACTGGAGAGGTGTGAAGACATGTGAAGTGGGACTGGCAAGATTTGCTGATAGACTGGATGTACATGACAGGTGAAATAAGGGGTTCAAGATGAACCCCACTTATGGTAGTGCCATTTACTGAGACTGCAGAAGAAGAAGCTTTGTTTTTCTTTTTTAAAAGAAGTATATTGTCTGTAGTGAGTTCAGTTGTGGACATGTGGAATTTGAGTCGCTGGTGAGCTGCCCTACCAGAGGAGGCAGTTAGATATGTAAAATTCAGAGGAGAGCTGGTGGCTGAAAAAATCAATGTGGGGTTTATGGCATATACATGACATGGTAAATGAGGCCACGGGAATGGGTGAAATTGTCCAGGGAGGGGGTGTCCAGTGACCAGAGAAGGCAGCCCTAGACAGAGTGAATGTCTTAATTTCTACCAGAGACCTGGATGCTGAGAGAATGGGCCACAGCTCAGGGAAGTTTTGATGGGGAGGAAATGGGATCAAGTGGGAGCCCTGCCCGTCCTGCCCCTGGAGAAGCAGCCCTGGGGGGGGGGGGTACTGCCTGGGGGCTCAGGGCCCAGGGATGGGAGTAGGAGTGCTAGGAGAGAAATCACCAGGCCCCAAGGCACATTCTGCTCACTTCAGTGTTCCTTTGGTTTCTGTCTGGCCCTGCCTGTCTCACCTCCAGGCACTACCATTAACAGCAGGACAAAGAAATGGAAAACTAGGGCAAAGAAATGCATAATAGAAATAGAAATAGTTTCTAAACCCCAAAGTAGGAGAAAACCTCAACTGGTATTTTGGAGGCGACAGGCAGCAGTTGCCACTCCGTCTCCACAGGCCAGCATTGTCAACTTGGCCCTGCGCCCTGCAGCTGGGCCCTGTGGCCTGGCCCCACTCCAACCCGCCCACATATCTTCTCCCCCACTTCTGGCACTGGGAACCATGCCAGCGCCTCCCCAGGCAGCCCGCCATGTGGCCAAGCCTGGGGAGCAGAGTAGGAGGACCTCGGAGTGACTGGGACAGGGAGAAGCAGAAATGCCACCGCTCTGGGTGGCGCTGGCATGGATAGTGAGCCCAGGCCTGTGTGCCCACCCTCAGTGGTCTCCCTGACTCTTCTCACCTAACCTCACTCACGCCTCCTGGAACTAAGGAACTAGCCATGGTGTCACCACACAGTTCTGACTCGAATTCATTCTCTGTTGGCCTATTGTTCTCCCATTGGCTCTTGTCTGTCTCCTCAGTGGGCTGGGGGGCCCTCCCAGGCCCGGGACCCGCCAGCAGTTGCTGTTTGCTTGACTTCTCCACAGTCCACCTTGCTTGGAAACATGCCAGGGCCACGCTGAAGGGACCCTTCTTCATCAGCTTTGCCGTCAACTTTGCAGTCAACTCAGATACATGACCTGCTGACTGACTTGTGATGAACTGCAGCATTCCTTTGAACTGGGGAGCCTCTTGGGGCATGTACAATAGGACCTGGTTCCCCCTGGTTTCATCTGCATTCAACTTCTCAAGGGCATGGCTTTTGGATAGAGCAAGGTATAGCTGGATTTCTTTTCTTTTTTTTTTTTAGGCCCTGCTGTGGGTCATGTGGGATCTTAGTTCTCCAACCAGGGATTGAACCTGTGCCCCTTGCATTGGGAGCACAGAGTCTTAACCACTGGACTGCCAGGGAAGTCCCTGGATTTCTTTTTTTGAATTAAAATAAATAGTTGGCATTGAAACATGTATATTACTATATGTGAAATAGATTGCCAGTCCAGGTTCAATGCATGAGACAGGGTGCTCAGGTTACCCTGGGATGACCCTGAGGGATGGGGGGGGATGTGGGAGGGGGGTTCAGGATGGGAAACACGTGTACACCCATGGCTGATTCACGTCAATGTATGGCAAAAACCACTACAATATTGTAAAGTAATTAGCCTCCAATTAAAATAAATAAATAAATTTAAATAAATAAATAGTTGGGGGCCCTTCCAGACCATCAGCAGTGAGCCCATACTCATCCTCTCCCCCAGACTTGGGAAAACAATGCTCTCTCTCCAGTGGGTACTGGACCTTCTGGGCTGTAGGGGGCATGTGTATCTACGAGGCTACACATCTTGATCCACTGCATCTTTGACTTCTGTCAATGGAGGTCCTCGGAGAAGCAGACATCAAGATAAGATTAAATGTGCAAGTGCGGTCTTGGGGGAGACCCCTGTGAAGGATGCAGGGGAAGAAGTAGAAGCAGGCAGGGAGCATCTTCCCATCCAGTGCAGGACTGATCCCTGAGAAAGGAGAGGAGGAAGGAAGGAGGCACGATGTGAGGCTGCTCACATTGCAGCCTGGTTCTGAGAAAGTTTAGATCACCGGGAATTACTTGAGCAAGGCTTGCTTATTGGAGGAATCTCGTCCCAGGGATGGACTGGGATTGGCATCCTTGCTGGACTTAGTCATTGGCTGGGAGCAGCCTGGGGGGAATTTGGCCTTGATATAAACACCACCGTGGATCCCAAAGTGGAGCCCCTGGGGCTGTTGGTGACCTCTGCGTCCCACAGGAGCAGGTTTTCTTGAGGTGAACTCTGAGCAGCACATCTCCATGCCCACCTCACCCTCCCTGCAGCCTCCTGGGCTTCTCCTCTCTGCCACCTTGCCTGGGACCAGTCTTCACTGGTTTGTTCCCAAGGCAATCGTTTCTTCCCTTCCAGCCAGACTCAGGGCCAGACAATCTGCCTGGGCCTCCTCAAGCTCCACAGCAGGGTCCAGGCCCCCAATCCCTGCCTGGGCAGAGAGCCGCTTGGAGCAGGCTGGGAGCAGGGGCCAGTGGGGAGGGGCTGGGTGCTTTGGTTCACCCACCGGCCAGGTGGTCAGTGCAGAGACATTAACAACAGCTCCCAAAGGAAGGCTGCTGCTACTTCTGTCCTTGTTCTGCACCCTCTGTTCTCAGGTAGATCTGGAAACCCAATCCTTCTTCCCTAGGCCTTCAAGGAAGCCATGACCCATTCCTCGGGGAATTACAGATGAACAGCTCTCTGCATGCTCTTGGCCCACCTATGTTGCTTGTGGTGGGAAAAGGGTAAAGGAGTGGGCCAGTGGGCAGTGGGCAGCTGACCAGAGCTAATGGAAGATCCAACCAGGATCCTGAGAGAAAATATTTCCTCTGGAAGAATGGCCCAGCCGGTGGTTTCTCCTGGCCCAAGCACCAGTCTGCTTTGGTGGTAGGCCCCCAGGATCTGGTCTAATGCCTGGGACAGACACAGTGGGTGCCAAGAACCTGTGGGTGGAACAAGTGTCTTCTCCTGGTTTGCCCTCCAGTGATCCCCTTTACCCTTCATTAGAATGTCAAGTTTGTGAGAGCAGGAACTTCGTGTTTTCCCTGCAATATCTTAGTTCAGAGCTGGCACTCAACAAAGAATGTCCATTGGGTTCCAGAGCCCTTCTCCCAGGGGCACAAGAAGGAGGAAAGTGTAGGCCCAGCCCATGAGAACTCGCAGTCTTCTGGGGAAACACAGCCTTGCAGGCAGCAGATGGTAAGCCTGGATTTACTCTGAAGCAGCTAGACATAAGGACCAATTTAAAAGAAAGCTCTGAGCAAGAACATAGCTGACCACAGCTGGTTGGCGGAGACTTTGGTGTGGAGGGGGACATTGGAATGACTGAGGTGACAAGAGCTGGCTGAAGCCAGCTGCCGCACATTTCCTTTCTAGGCTTCTTATTTAAGGGGAACACATATTCTGACCCAGAACTCTGGACACATGGCTTGGATGTGGGAAAGTGGGACTGGCCTGGAAAATCCGATAGGATGCTTCCTAGTCTCGTGCTGGAACTGCTCTTGGTAAAGAAGAGCCCAGATGGAGGCCTGTCTCTCTGCTGGTGGCTGGGCCAAATTCCCAGGCAATGGGTCTCACCCGTAGGCCTGTCTTTGGCTCTTTTGCTGGAGGTTGGCAGAAGTCAAGTATATCGAGGAAAGAGAAAGGCTTCTTGGACCCACGAGAGGGCAGCAGTACAGTCTCTGCCCCTGCCACCCACCAGAGGTGCATCCTTAACGTGACAGCACATCCTTTCAAGTTCTTCAGCCTTGATCCGTCAAGAGAGAACACCTTATTCATTCGCACATTGCCTTTGGACTCCAAGCTGTCACTGCCAGCCTGAGTCTGTAAGTGCCCAGAGGGCAGGTTCCAATGCCCTGTCATTTGTTAGGAGATTATTCTGTTCAACTTCAGATTCACTAAGGGCTCATAACTGAATGAGAAGGAATTAGTGAACAAATTCCACTCCCCTCAGATGTCATAAGACTCTTCTTCCTATGTTGGGAATGGTATGGACCTGAAACTTTCACACTCCATCTCAACAGGCAGACTAGGGTTGGGGTTTAGGTTGAGGTTAGGGTTATGGTTGGATTAGGGCTTAGTCCATGGCTGAAGTGAAGTCGCTCAGTCGTGTCCGACTCTTTGCAACCCCATAGACTGTAGCCTTCCAGGCTCCTCAGTCCATGGAATTTTCCAGGCAGCAGTACTGGGGTGGGTTGCCATTTCCTTCTCCAGGGGATCTTCCCAACCCAGGGATTGAACCCGGGTCTCCCGCATTGTAGGTAGATGCTTTGAGCCACCAGGGAAGCCCAGTCCATGGCTAGGGCTAGAATAAAAGAAGTAGTCTCCACAGGGATGGAATCCAGTCTTTCCCCCTCCTCCCCGCCCCACTGGCCATATCACCCAAGGTTGCTTTATAAATGTTTGAGGAAAAGGTCAAAGTTCAAATTTTTAGCTGGAATTAAAGGTATGGCAGTCTCCATTAATGCAAGAGTTATAGGTGGAGCAAGATTCAACCAAGTCATGGGGTCACACAGAGTCAGACACGACTGAGCAACTGAACAACAACAACAACAACAAAGATTCAGCCATGATTGGCTGTGAATGTGGCAGTGGCAGTTCTTTCAGGAGCTGAGGCTTGGCAGAGAGCAATGTTTGGAGGAGGGAATGGATTTGCCTGGAGCGGACAGGTTCTGAGGGGAAGACCTATGGAGGGATACCTTGGTGAGGGCTCCAGCAGACAGTCTTTGGTTTCCTCCTCCTCTTCCTCTTGGCTGACACCATGTGATAAGAATTGTGCTTATTCTTTCACAAACATTATCTTATTTTGTCCACAGGACACTCTACAAGGAAAGTCTGATATCATCCCATTTCACAGATGAGGAAACTGAGGCTGAAGAATGTTAGGTAACTAGTTTATGAGTTCAGAACGGAGCTAGGAGTGGGACCCGGGTCTGTCTGACTCCAGAGACTTGATTACTGCCACCTGCTAACTGAAGTTTCTCTTGGGGTCTAGGCTTGCTGTGGGTGTCCATGGGACAGGTGATACTTCTGATGCAGAACTGTCCCAAGCCTGACTCATTCATAACACCCTTCTGTCCAGTGCCCCTACAGCTCGACTCCCCTGGAGCCCTTTGGTCCTCCTGGGCCTCCTGGGAATTCCAGCAGGTCCACGTGGGCAGGAGCTTGCTCCCCAGGGTATGTGATATCTCTACAGACTCACCCCAAAACGACTGGGATGGGACCAGCCTCCAAGCCCCTGCCCTATCCTGCCCCTCTGCCTCTCTTAGCCCTGCTGTTCTCTGCAGGCTTCCTGCCTCCTGATAACTGTGGGAGGATCTGGCAGCTTGTGCATGAGGTTAGCTGGCCCCCGTCCAGGCTGAATTTCACTTGGTTATTTCCTCACCATATTTCTAACCTCCTCTAGAGACTCAATCTTGGTCTTGGCTGATTCTGAGCAGTCCAGTTGTTAGCTTCTCTGTGGATTTCATTAGTATCTTGTTTATTGGCATCTTACAAAGTTTTTAATGAAGGTGTTCCTGGAGACTGAGCCTGGAGTGGATCACTCCAGTTGGTCAGAGTTTGGTATTAATAAAGCCAAGCATGTGGGTTCAGGCACACCAGGCCTGCTGAGCGGTGCTGGGCTGCCAACCATAGGCTGAGGCTAAGCCCACAGGCTGACTTTGGGGACCTGGACCCCAGGTGACAGTGGGTGTGGAAAGTCATACTAATAAACAAACCAGAGTACCTGTAGAGATGCTGCCTTAGAAGTTTGGCCCCAGGTGTCTGCCTCCTCCCCCACCTCCCTGCCATCATTACACAGGCTTTAATGCAGCCCCGCACCCTCCTGCATTGGGAAGATCATGGAGTGATGGTGTGCTGAGGGGAACTGGTTTGGACCCTGCTCCCTATCCTTGCATTGGCAAGGCCCTGTGGTTGCGAACTTTCTTCTCTGCCCCTCCTTCTCCTTCTCCTGCCTGAACTGACCCAAACTGGACCCTCAAGGAGTACAGATGGCTCACCTGTGGTGTTGATGGCTCCTCTGGTTGGAAAGGGCCACATCTGCCTCATTTCCAAGATGGCACAGGAAAGTGGGATGGAACCCTGGTGACCTTGTTGCCCTGTGTGCCCAGCTCTCTCTGCTCCAGCAGCGGAAATGGCTGGGTGGGCACTGAGGGGCCATGATCCCTCCCCAGGACCCTCTGGGCCCATTTACAAGGCCCCATAGGGTAAAACTTGTGGCTGGAAAACAATGACAAGCATCCTGGCTGCTGGAAAGCTGGGTCCACACTGTCACCCTTGTTAGCCTGGATTCTCCCCTAATAAAAGGGCCCCTGTATTCTGGGACAGTAAATTTATTTTGCAGCCTCTATAAGTTTGTAGACTATGGCTTCTATTATGCTTATGATTTTTCTATTACTATTTCTCTCTACCTCCTACCTCTGCCAGCAGCAGGGGCTGAGTATAAGGGAGACAGATAGCAGAGTCCAAGGGCCACTCCACCAAAGGCTGATCAGCTTCACCTTTGGTTCATCTGTGGTGCCAGGCTGCTATGTCACCCAATTCCAGGGGTGGGGGGGCATGATATGTGCAACATGATGAGTGCTATGGACTGCATGTTTGTGTCCCCCTGAAATTCATATGTTGAAACTCTAATCCCCAATGTGATGTTATGAGGAGGTGGGACCTTTGGGAGGTGATTAGGTCATGTGGGTGGATCCCACATGAACGTGATTAGTGTCCTCATAGGAGACAGAAGAAGGGAGCTTGTTTCTTGTTTCTTTCTCTGTTCTCTGTTGTGTGAGGATATAATGAGAAGACAGCCAACCGAAAATCAGGGACGGGACCTTCACAAAGAACTAGACCATGATGGCACTGTGACCTCGAACTTCTGGCCTCCAGGACTGTGAGGGAAAAAATTGTTGAAGTCACCTAGCCTCTGGTATGCTGTTATAGCAGCCTGGACTGATAAAATAGGAATCTTCACGAAGGAGGTGATTCCTGGTCAGGGGGCTGAAGGATCCATCCTTTTTTCCAGATGGACAAAATGAGGACAGCAATGCTCGGAGATAAATGCAGAGGGAGATGCTGGGGATGCATGAACAACACGAGCAAAGATGCACAAGCAAGAGCAGCTGGGTGGGCTTGGGGACCTGCGGTTATTTCGGCACAGCTCTTGACTTTGGCCTCCCGGTGCCTGGCACTTGGCTGGTGCTCAGAAGACACTGGGTGAATGAATCCATCTCCATGACCTGGGGTACCACATGCATCTGTAGAACTCCTGAGCCTGTATCCCCTGCTAGACTGAAAGCTGGTCAAGGATGGGTCTGTGAGGGAGAAGTAGATGCATAGGGTGACACAGAGGGTTGAACTGCGACTCTAGAACCCAGCTCTCCTGACTCTCACCTCAGTGCCCGTTTCATTCCGTCTAGTTTCCTCTCAGTCCACATCCATCTCTTCCTTCTGCAGCTCCTTCTGTGCTCTCAGGAAGAGCCCCTTACTCTCACATGACTCCTCAGCTCTTGTCTTGCACATGAGCTATTTCTAGTGTGTTCCACCTGTCTCTTTAACTAGACTGTCAGCAACTTCAAGGGAGAGATTGGGCCTCTTCTGTGTTCTCTACTGTGAGCTACACACTTCCTACGCCGCACTCTCTTGCCTCCTTCCCCAAGAGCTTTGTGGGCTCATCTTTCAAGGGCTGGCTAACCCAAACTTAAGAGTTTCAGACCTTTCCATGTACACACCTGTGGCCCTGTCCATGCCATGTACAAGGAAATCACCTTAGTCAAGAACCTCCACTGTCCCCTCCTGTTGGGAGTTTGCAGTCAGGACAGGGAGGGAAAATGGCCTCCAACATAGCTGAAAGGTGTACCTCTCTTATTTTGTGAGTGTGTTCTTTTTTTTTTTTTTAATATTTATTTATTTATTTTTGGCTGCACTGGATCTTCATCGCTGTTAGTGGGCTTTCTCTAGTTGCGGCCAGCAGGGGCTTCTCTTGCCATGGAGCATGGGCTCTAGGATGCACAGGCTTCAGTAATTGTGTTGCACGGGCTTAGCTATACATGGGCATGTGGGATCTAGTTCCCTGACCAGGGATCGAACCTGTGTCCCCTGAATTGGCAGGTGGATTCTTAACCACTGGACCACCAGGGAAGTCCCCGTTAGTGTGTTCTTGAAATGTATGTGGGAGCTGAGTCCACCATTAGATGTGCTGGGAAAAAAAATCACTAGTTGAGGAAATCTGATGGTGAAATTTTTTAAGCTAATGACATTGAATTTATTTCACTTTTCCATGGCATCTTTGGCTTATTACGGTTTGAGTCTATTCATTTACCAGTTATGTAATAAAAAAATCCATCCACCCTAATGAATCTGTCCATCCCAGTGAATTCCGATATACAGGAATTGATTTTATCAAAAGGAATACTTGTATTTTACTTGCAGGAACTTCCTTTTCAAAGTGACAAAAACCCTAATGGACCCACTGTGTGATATTATGACTAGAAGCTGAATACAAATGAAAATGGGCCTTACTGTTCTTGTCCAATAGATGGTTATCGAAGTGTGTTTAGATTTGTATGTAAATGTCACTGGGGCCTACAACCTAATTTCTCCAATGGACTCTACCCATAGAGTATAGGGAATCAGATAGGCTGCCTTTGGAACCACTTCTGCCTCTTACTTAGTGATGTCAGGCACGTGAGCTAGCTTTTCTGGTCCTCAGTTTCCTTGGCTATAAAATGGGGACAATCAAAGCAACTGCCTTGTAGGGTTGTGATCTGGGTGAAACATGATGCTGAACGCCAAGGGCATGGAGCACCTGAACTGGGCAAAGGTAGGGACTGTGAGAGAGGGAAGTAGCTCCCTCCTAAGGTGACCCTGAAGCATAAATGCATTACCCTAAGGGCAGTTCTTCCCACCATGCACCCACAGGGGAAATGATTTTACCCATTCTGAGGCAAGATGGGGGTGGGGGGAGCAGCAAGGGCCAGATTCTTCTGTGACACCTCTATGGGCAGGGTGTCCACTGGCACTGGATGCAATCATATAAACATAAGTATTAGTGAGAGCTTGCTTTCGGAGCTCATGCACTTAAAATAGAATGGTAGAGACACAGATGACATTCAAACCTGGAAAGCTTCTGGAGTCCATGAGGCCCTCCCCCATCCCAGGCTTGCTGAGGTCGCCTGCAGCAGTACCAGAAGGCTCCTTCCAGTGAGCCTGCCTTCCTTCCCACTTGCAGTGCCTGCAGTTTCTCTGATGGAGGGAGGGCTTTCTCCAGCACCCTGGTGCTTGCCCAGACTGACCCAGGGCACGCCCCTCTCCCCGACCCCAGGGCCAGCATCAACTGACGGGGGATGGGAATTGATGGGAAAATGCTCTGCCCTCCTCCCATCCTAGCTATCCAGTGGCGCACTTCTCAGGAGGGTCCCCACACTCTCTGTCAGTCCCCAGCTGGTTGTGCTTGGGGCCACTGGCTATTTAATGCCCCCCTTCGTGGCTTCTCTCCCTTTCTTACTTTCTCTGTTTCCAAATATATACTTCCTGTGACCACCTCCCCAATCAACTCCCTCAGCCCCACTCCTTGTCTCTGGGTCTGCTTTGAGGGGGAATCCAAACTAAAACTTTTTCTGTCTTCTGCAATTCTAGAGTGAGCCAGGTGGGCGGGGAGACAGGAGCGTGAGAAAAGTTCACTACAAAAGAAATAGAATCAGCCTACCGGACATTTGTTTTCCAAGCACTTTCTTTCACCTCCGTCCTTGTTATCCAAAGTGCAGAGGAGCAGCCCGGGCATCACCTGGGAGCTCGAGAGAAATGCAGACCCACCCCAGGCTGACTGAATCCGAACCTGCATTTTGAACGAGATTCCTAGGTGGTTTGTGCGCCCCTTACAGTTGAAGAAGCCGTTTACTGAATCTTTCTCCATTCGCGTGAAGATCCTGTGACACAACGTTACCATTTGTAGTATGTAGTGTCCCCCCAAATTCATGTTCACCAGAACTTTAGAACGTGATCTTATTTGGAGCCTCCCACGTGGCTCAGTGGTAAAGAATCTGCCTGCCAATGCAGGAGACACAGGTTCGTTCCCTGGTCCAGGAAAATTCCACACGCACCGGAGCAGCTAAGCCCATTGGCCACAACTACTGAGCCAGTGCTCTAGAGCCCATGCTCTGCAACAAGAGAAACCACCGCAGGGAGAAGCCTGTGCACCACAACTAGAGAGTAGCCCCCACTCACTGAAACTAGAGAAAAACTTGCCAAGCAAAGAAGACCTGGCACAGCCAAAACATTAAAATAAATAAATAAAAATTAAGAACGTGATCTTATTTAAACTTGGGGTATTTGCAGATGTAATTAGTTAAGATGAGCTCACACTAGAGTGGGGTGGACCCTAAATTTGATGACTAGTGTCCATATGAGAAGAAGAAAGGATGCAGAGACACACACAGAAGGGCATATTGCAGAGACTATAGTTACGGTTACGCTGCCATAAGCCAAGAACACCAGGAGCCACGGGGATCTGGAAGAGGCAAGGAAGGATATGCACTAGAATCTTCGGCCCAGAGGGCAACTAGCCTTCTAGCCTTGAGAACTGTGAGAGAAGAAGTTTCTGTTGTGTGAAGCCACCACTTTTGTGGTACTACATTACAGCAGCCCTTGGAAACTAATAGACTATTCTTTCCAATTTCACAGCCACAGAAGTGGTAAAGTCAGGACTTGACCAAGGCCCAGTTTATGTTGCTGAGTCAATGTGCTGTGGTGGGTGCCAGGCCCAGGAGGACTCCAGGAGCATTTCCAGGGCCAGGTTCTTAGACCAAGCCTGCTCCATGTGGTCGCCCAGGACTTGGAGGCAGCCACAGGGACATATGACTCAGGGGTGCAAATGACATGAGGTTGGGAGTGATGGCTGAACCAGGACTCAGAAAGATTTAGGCAGGTTGGAGCAAGGGCCCCAACACTAGATGATGAAACCCCACCAAGATGACAGGAAAGCTCAACGCTTAGGTGACAAAGAACAACCATACAGAAATAGGATAGGGAGAGCTAGCTTGACAGATGTTATGTTCTGATGGAAACAAAAACTAGAGCAGGAGTGTGGGTGGTTTATGTGACCTCAAGCTCAGCTGGAGCTGAGAGGCTGATGCAGTTAGTGGAGTGGGACCATAGCCCTCAGCTGCATCAATGGAAGTGGGATGCCTGCCCCCAACGGGTGGGGGCAGCACCTTCTGATTCTGCTCTGTGTTGCTCTCGCTACCCCTGGAGGACCAGGTCAAGGCAGGGGCACCACTTTTAAAAAGGACTGCAAATTACAGTGTTTGTGGGGCAGCCAGAATGGTGAAGATTCAAAAACAAAACAGTGATAAGAACTGCCATTTATTGAATACTCCCTATGTGCCAGAAACTGGGCTAGGTGAGTGAGACAGGCACTGTCTTGACCCCAGGGTACGCTTACAGCCTGCTGGCCAAGAAACCTGGAAGCTGATAAATACATGTATTTATTTAGAAATGTATACATGCTACAGAGGAGTGGGGGGGGGGGTGCTCTGAGAGCACTATCCCAGAGAACCTGACACAGACTGGGGATTCAGGTTTTCATCTTTGAGCCAGTTTATGAAGGCAGACTAAGTGTTACCCAGGGGAACATGGTACCTTTGAAACAAAATACAGCAGGTTCAAAGGCCCTGGGGCACATTTGAAGAACAGAGAGAAGAGTTGTATTGAGGGATGTGGCTTGGTTAGGTGAGGGTCTTGGAAACACTGTTTTGGCCATGTTGTGAGGAATGAACTGGGGAGAGGCAAGAGTGGAGACCAGTCGGGGAAGGGTTGGAGTCAGCCTGGGTTAGTCTCCTATCACTACTGTAACAAATCATCACAAAGTTAGTGGCTTAGGACTTCCCTGGTGGCCCAGTGGTTAAGAATCTGCCTTGCAATGCAGAGGATGTGGGTTCAATCCCTGGTTGGGGAAGTAAGATCCTACATGCCCCAGGGCAAGGAAGTCCATGTACTATGAGGAGCAACAAAAAAGAGCCCATGTGCTGCAAGCAAGACCCTACACAGCCAAATAAATAAATTAAAAAAAAAAAAGTTAGTGGCTTAAAATAACACAAATGTCTCCTCTTACCGTTCTGGAGGTCAGAAGTCTGAAACGGGTCTCACTGGGCTAAAATCAAGGTGTCAGCAGGGCTGTGTTCTTCTGGAGGTTCCAAGGAGAATCCATTTCCTCCACCTCTTCAGGCTTCGACAGGCTGGCCACAATCCCTGGCTCATGACGCCTTTCTGTCTTCCCAGCCAGCAATGGCCAATCAAGACTTTTTCACGTCCCATCGGTTGGGAATCTGCCTCCCTCTTTCACATCTAAGGACTCTCACTATAATAGACCCGTCCACATAACCTGAGATAATTCCCTAATCTCTCTGTTTTAGAGTCAGCTGATTAGCAACTGTAATTCCTCCTTGCCATATCTGGGATGGCAGATCCTTCATTCTGGGGATGAAGATGTAGATGTCTTCAGGAGTCCATTATTCAGCCGACCACACATTCTGATTTACATACATCACCTCATTTATTCCCCATGACTCCTCCTGTGAAGTTGGTACTATTATTACACCCCTCCCCCACTTAAAATTTTTTTTGAGGGAACCACACAGCATATGGGACCTTAGTTCCCCAGTCAGGTATTGGAAACAAGGAGTCTTAACCACTGGACCAACAGGAAAGTCCCCTATTAGTCCCTTTTTATGGACAGAATACAGAAGCTCACAGAGGTGACTTGCATAAGGTCACACAGTTGGGAAGTAGCAGAGTCCAGAGTCAGATTCCAGGCTGATATTGAAGATCCTGTGATCTTAGTCCCTGCCCCATACTGCCTTTCTATGCAGAGGGCACAGAGGAGCTGACTTCTGGTGTGCAATGGGCTAGCTCTTACCCAGAGTCAAGTTCTGGGTAACTCCAGAAGGCAGAGCCAGGTCAATACTTGTAAGTTGTGTGTGTGTTAGTCACTCAGTCATGTCTGACTCTTTGCGACCCCATGGATTACAGCCCTCCAGGCTTCTCTGTCCATGGGATTCTCCAGGCAAGAATATTGCAGTGGATTGCCATTCCCTTCTCCAGAGGATCTGGAGAAAGACAAAATTTTTTCTAGTTCTAAAAATTTCTTTGTGGTGATAAGCTTCAGAGCAGTTGGAAGTTGATCCTTTAGCAATGGAGAGTCACTGAAGACATGCTGAGAGAGGGTTCTAGAGACAAGAATGTGTGGATGAAGACATTCTTCTTTCTCAGGTGAGAGGAAGGTGAGCATTGATGTGATAAGAAACTCCCAGGCAGATAACCAACCAGAGGAAGAGGGAAATCAAAGGTGGTCTCATGACCAGATTCAGAGTCAGAATCTGCAAGAGTACCAAAGAGGCCCCCTCTCATTTGGGGAAAGGAGTACCCCACACCATTCCCCCTCAGACCCATCCATCTCCATCTGCCTGAAGGACCATCTGTTCATGAAATCTCTCTGTCTCTTCCAGGTGGGATATTTTATGTTTTCCCACCTCTGGGAGAAACCCGCAAGGCTCACTTTGCTCAAATGGAGCTGAGATTAGGCTCTAGCCTTGTGCCTATTGCTCGGATGTCAGGGCCCTGAGCAGTTGTCACCACAGGTAGCCCAGTGCAGGGGAAGAACCAGGCCAAATGTTTTCAGTGACTTTTGGGGGGCCGGTTTGGGGTCTGCCCAACAACACTTGCCCTGGGGCCCTGTTCTAGAGTCTTGAGCTGTGGGGAGTCGGGTTATATGACACCCCCACTGCAACAGCCTCTCCAGGCTGCCACTTCTGTAAGGCGGAGGTAGCCCTGGCTCTTGGCTTGCGATGGTCTCTTAGGAGAACAATGGGCAGGCTGGTGCCAGTGGGGATGGGGAAGTTTTGCTTCTTAGCAACAAAGGGAGCATTGGAATGGAAAAGAAGCCCGGGGGCTGCTGGGACTCTCTCAGTTGGTATTTCTCTCTGCTCCTAGACAACTCCAGGCAGCATGGGGACCTGGACTCCCTTTTCCTGTAGCCTGTGGCTAATGCCTCCCCCAGAGTGAAGGGGGGTGGCCCATGTGTCCGCCACCCTGTGGTGAGGAGCCGGCCCTTTCTACACCAGCGTGCTGCAGAAGGCTCGCAAGCTATTCGGGGAGTTGCACAAACTGGAAGAGCGCGGCTGGGGAGGGGTCGGAGGAAGGGTGTTGGGAGAACTGTGCTGTACTGCCAGCAGCTGCGGGGTGGGTGGCTGAGCACTGTCTTCTCTGGAGGGAGGTCAAGGACACAGCTGGAGCCTATTCGCAGCTCCCTCCCTCCTTCCTACAGAGCCGTGATAATAGCTCCTAACACTTACTGAGCCCTTAGAACAGGGTCTTAGCCAGACTCTGTTTTCAGCCTTTTCCATGGATCATCTCATTTAATCCTTCACAACAGTCGTATGAGATAGGTCTATTATTATCTCTATTTTAGAGATTAAATAATAATACTTTTAAAACACCCTGAGGCACACAGAGGTTAAGTAAGCTAGTAAGTGCCTCAGCCAGGATTATGAACTCAGAGTTTGGCTCCAGAGGGTGAAACTAACCAGGACTTGCTGCTTGTCATGTGACAGGCTGGCTACATGGTCCCACCTTCTGGGGCTGCCCTGTGAAGTATCCCTTTGAGGCTGGCCCCCTTGGGGCCTTCCTCATGCTTTGAACATTATAATAGCCACCAGTGTACTGAGCACTTACCATGCACCAAGGATTGTGCACTTTACAGGACTGATTTTTATAATCTTCACAACAACCCTGTGGAATTAGATATTGTTGCTGTCTCCATTCTACAAGGCGTGGAAACCGAGGATCCGTAAGGTTTGGTAACTTGTTCAAGGTCAAGTTAGGATGTAGCAGAACCAGGATTTAAATTTGAACCAAAGTCTGACTCTGCAGCTTTTTATTCATTCATTTATCCAACCAATCAGCCTTTCATAGACTGACACATGCCAAGCACTGTGCTTGGCATCAGTGAGTATACACAGGGGCAACAGTTCTATATGTCTGACTCTATCTCTCTAGCTTAGACTGCTCTCTAGAACTGTGGACTTATGAACCCAACTGGCCACGTGACATCACTCTGAGACTAATGTGTTCAAAACAGGACTCTTGACCCTTCCTCCAATGTCGCTTGTGCAAAGCCTTCCTTAGTTCTGCAAATGGCATCATCATCCAGGCAGTCGCTCAATCCAGGGCTTGAAAATTGAGATGCTATCATTTTTTTCCCTCCTTTTTTGGCTATGCTGCACGGCACGTAGGATCGTAGTTCCCTGACAAGGAATCAAACCCATGACCCCTGCATTGGAAACTCGGAGTCTTAACCACTGTGTACCACCAGGGAAGTCCAAGAAGCCAACTTTGAATGCTTTCTTTCCTTGACCCCCGACATTTCATCTAGTGTCTGGTTGACTTGATCTCAAACATATCCTAAATCTTTTCATGTTTCTCCCTCCCTTCTCCCCTCACCAATCCATATCCGGAGGGAAGTCAGCATGAACCTAAATACATCAATCACATCATTTCATTCCCCTGCAGATTGCCACGTGCTCTGACCTACATGGCACTGCCTGAACTGAGCCCTCTGTTGCCACCCTGGTTCCCTGCCCTCTCCCTCCTCTAACAAGCTGAGCTCCTTCCTACCTTTGCCTTTGCTCTCATACCCCTCTCTGCCTAGACTGTTCTCCCATCAGATCTCAAATTACTATTTTTTTTGGCCACACCATGAGGCGTGTGGGATGTTAGTTCACTGACCAGGGATCAAACCCGTAGCCCCTGCATTGGGTCTTAGCCACTGTACCACCAGGGAAGTCCCTAGGTCTCAATTTAAATGTCACCTCTTCAGAGAGGCCTTCCCTACCCAGTTTCTAAAAAGTAGTCACTCTCTTCTCTCTGCATGGCTCTTATTACTAAAGAATATTTTCTTAAAAAAATTTTTTTCTACTAGCCTATCTACTTCACTCACTAGAATAAAAGCTCCATGAGAGCAAGGTTGGCCCTGAGCATCTGAAAGAGTATGCAGCACACAGCAGGTGCTCATTAAATATGGTGGCAGAAGTTGTGGGGTAGAGCAAGGTGGGGGGCACACAGAGTGGTGGAAAATCCCTGGGAAATGACAGAGGAACAGCAGCCAGGAAGCAGCAGAAGGGACTAAAGAAACTTCTGTGAGCCCGGGCTAGGGGGCAGGGAGGCCTGAGGCTTCTAAGTTTCCACTCTGCCAGTCACTAGCCAAAGGCACTGAGCTTCTCTGAGTCAAAGCTCCCCCAATTGACAAGGGGAATAATGGTATTGTCACCTAATAGTGTTGTTGGGGGTGTGGGGGACTCTGCTCGAACCCTCCAATGGCGTCCCAGCTCGCTCTGGGTAAAAGCCAAGGTCACTGCAATGGCCTCCACGTGCCTGCGCCGCCTGACACCCCCCCTCCCCGCTCCACTTCCCTTTGCCCTCATCTCCTACTACTTCCTCTCATGCCTCTCCTCCAGCCCTGCCGGCCTCCTCTGCTTCCCAGCTGCAGGGGCTTCAGCTTGATATTCTCTCTGCCCAGAAAGCTCTTCCTCCAAATACCTGCAGAGACTCAGCCCTCACTTCCTCCAGGTCTAGTTTCAAAGGTTCACCTCCTCGGCGAGACCACCCAGAATAACCCCGTTTGACACTGTGCCCTCTCTGCCTTCTCTCACTTCCCACAGGCTGGCATGAAGTGAAAGTGAAAGTCGTTCAGTTGTGTCCGACTCTTTGCGATTCCATTGACTATACAGTCCATAGAATTCTCCCGGCAAGAATACTGGAGTGGGTAGACTTTCCCTTCTCCAGGGGATCTTCCTGACCCAGGGATGGAACCCAAGTCTCCTGCAGGCAGATTCTTTACCAGCTGAGCCACAAGGGAAGCCCAAGAATACTGGAGTGGGTAGTCTATCCCTTCTTCAGGGGATCTTCCCGACCCAGGAATCAAACCAGGGTCTCCTGCACTGCAGGTGGATTCTTTACCAACTGAGCTATCACTTCTTTCCTTCATGTAACCATTTGTCCTCCCGGTTAGAATGTAAGCTTCATGAGAGCAGGGAGTTTAGCTGTCTTATTCACTGCATCCCCACAGCCCTCAGCATACAGTAGGCATCCAGTAAGTCTGGATTGAATGAATCAATGAAGGGCTGGCATAGTGCCCAGCATATAAAAAGTGTGTGGTAAGTGGCAGTTATTATTACAAATGACTATTTGTGGTCCCCCTTCCTGTGTCCGTGGCTTAGCACAGAGCCCTGCACTCAGTTGGCATGAGTTGAAAGAACTCTACTTGAGGTAGAAAATCCTCTCTACCTGCCACAAGAGAAAATACAAAGACACATGCTCTAAGATTGCAGAGGAGGGAAGGCAGGACCACAGGCAGTTTCTAAAAACCTGATCTCCAGCCTCATTCCTGCCCCCCAAAAGGAAACAGGGGACTTCAAGCAAAGGGCAAGTCCCACAAAGGAGCACCAGGGAGGCTGCATGGCTCCTCTACCTGGGCCCCTGGTCTCAGAAGGGGTCTGTCACTAGAATTCAGAGGGCTCATGAACTTGGATGGGGAAAGCTACATCTTTATTTCTGCTCTCTCTTAACTCCATTTTAGCACTTCCTTCAGTCATGAGAGCAGGCAAAAACCCACCATGATCTCAGAGGGCCTGTGACTCGGCCACCAACAGGAATCACATATATTTTCATATCATAGTGAGTGAATCTTAAAATATCAATATGCTCATCACTACTGTGAAATTATGATAATTGTAAGGCTCACTGCTGGATCTTGTTATTTATCCTGCTGAAAATGAGGCACATATATCACAAATTTTAAAAATATGTTGGCTGTATTTCAGTCTCATGGGTTTCCATTATAATCCTCTGTATTTTATTTTATGTAGTTAAAAACATTATTCTGAGAAGGGGGGAGGGCCCAGGCTTCACCAGACTGCTAAGGGGTCTGTGGCACAAAAAAACGCCAAGAGCTCCAGGTTAGAGCATGAGCAGTGTGGTTGCGATCGGCCCCAGCTCTCTGGTGACATCTTCCAATGGGAACCTACACACTCACATGTGGATTGGCGCAGACTCTTTCCATTCCTGGATGGGGGAACCCCCCTCCCCAACTGTCTCAGCTTCTGTCATTATGATGTGTCTGTGAACCGATTTGTCAAATGACTGGTAGGTCTAGGGCCTCAAACTCCTTCCTGGGAGTTTGATCAGGGCAGGCACTGGGTCTCAAACTCCTTCCTGAACACACTGTACCACCCAAACTAGATTGCTCACTGTTCCCTGGGGGAGCTTCACACATCTTACCTTCTTACCTTCGCCTCTGCCATTCTCTCTGGCTAGAATGCTGGCCCAAGGCCATGCTATTCAAACAGTAGATCTTCCAACCATATGGGTTAATAACATGTTTTCATGCCCTCAAGGGGCTTCCCAGGTGGCTCAGTGGTAAAGAATCCGCCTGTCAATGCAGGAGATGCAGGTACAATCCCTGGGTCAGGAAGAGCCCCTGGAGAAAGAAATGGCAACCCACTCACTCCAGTATTCTTGCCTGGAGAATCTCATGGACAGAGGAGCCTGGTGCCCATCTTTCAGGGTGAACTGCAGTCCATGGAGTGGCAAAGAGTTGGACATGACTGACCACGCACTCATGCCCTCAAGACCCAATGTTCGGGAACCCCACTGAATACTTGCTCAAACACTTGAGCTGATCCTCAGCTGCTTCTCTGAGGAACATATTGGTTTTGCCCTCAAGCATTGTAGCAGCTTGAGGTAGGTGGTGGCCTTCTGTCCAGGCAAGAATGAAAGGAGAGCATGTCCATTTTCAAAACAAAATGGCAACTCCTCTACCTGGGTCACCATTTCTGGTACGCAGGGCACCCAGGTCTGCGTTTTAATCTGCAGCACAGAAGCCTGCCCTTTGAATACTCACCGAAGAGCTCAGCCTCGACCCCATGTACCCAGCAACTGGTTCCCAACACTAATCTTTGGAGAAAGCTCAGTCACCATGGTAATAAAGTGACAGACCATAGACTCCAGGCTGGATAATGAAGAAGTGAAGAAAGCAGAGGGCTGATAAAGTAGGGGAAATAGAAGCATCAATGGATTGGACACCCAAAGAGGTGGAAGAACAGTTCTGGTAATAAACAAGCAAACTGGAAGATGTGGAGGTAGCAGAGAGCTGAGACTTGAAAGTGAATTTTATTTATTTATTTTTTTAAAATATTGATGTATAGTTGATTTACAATGTTGTGTTAGTTTCTGCTGTACAGAAAGGTGACTCAGATATACATATACATACATCCCCTCTTTTTTAGATTCTTTTCCCATTTAGGTCATTACACAGTATTGAGTAGAGTTCCCTGTGCTATACAGTAGGTCTTTATTAGTTACCTGTTTTTTCTATGAAAGTCTTAGTCACTCAGTCATGTCCAACTGTTTGCAACCCCATGGACCGTAGCCCTCCAGGTTCCTCTGTCCATGGGATTTCCCAGGCAAGAATACTGGAATGGGTTGCCATTCCCTTCTCCAGGGAATCTTCCTGACCCAGGGATTGAACCCAGGTCTCCTGCATTGCAGGCAGATTCTTTACCATCTGAGCCACCCAGTAAATGTGTATCTGCTAATCCTAAACTCCTAATTTATCCTTCCCCCACCTCTTTCCCCTTTGGTAACCATAAGTTTGTTTCGTGTGTCTATGTTTCTACATCTATGTTTTTTTTTTTTTTCTGTGAGTCTGTTTACGTTTTATAAATAGATTCATTTGTACCATTGCTTTTACATTCCACGTATAAGCAATATCATATATTTATTATTCTCTGTATGACTTCACACAGTATGACAATATCTAGGTCCATTCATGTCGCTGCAAATGGCATTATTTCATTCTTTTTATGGCAGGGTAATATTCCATCATATATATGTATCACATCTTGGAAGAGTGATTTTTATTAAAGTGGCATAGTTGAGAGCAATGTCAGGGCTTAAGTGTGGCTGTGTAAGTGTAAGTTAAGGAACGCAGAGACTGAGGCATTGAAAGGCATGTTCGTATGGAGATGTCATCCAAGATAGCGGGGGTGCTTCTGGAAGAGAAGAAAATCATGAACTGTTTTCCCAAAAGTCTTTAATGAATGAGAGGGAGTGGGGAGAGATGACAGGGATTGGGAAGGGGAAAGGTTAGTACAACCTTATAGTATGGATCTTGGGAGAGCAAGCCATTAAACATCCTTCAACGTCTCTCTTAGTTCTTGCCATTCTCTGAACTTTTCCCAATGGACCAATTCACTCCCCAGCTTCAAATACTTCTCCTGATGGCTCCCAAATGAATATCTCTAGCTCTGATCTCTCTTCTGAGCTTCAGACAGCCTATCCCACTACCTACTTGATAGTTGCTCTGCTTGGACCAAATCTATGACCTTCCTTCTAAATGCGGTCCACTTCCCATCTTCTGCATGCTGCATGTGTGTGTGCTCAGTCATGTCTGACTCTTTGTGACTCTATAGACTGTAGCTCGCCAGATTCCTCTGTCCATGGGATTCTCCAGGCAGGAATAGTGGAGTGGGTTGTCATTTCCTTCTCCAGGGGATCCCCTATCTCCATGCTACCAATATCAATTGTCTAAGTCAGAAACTTGGAAATTATCCTTGACAGTTACTCCCCCCCCCATTTCCCATGTCTAATAGATTACTGAGTCCTGCTGATTTCACCTCCTAAGTAACTCTTGAGTTCATCCAATCCTTTCCAGTACCATCCTGGCCCCAGTTATCATCATCTCTTACCTGGTCTAATGAATTAGTTCTCCACACATCTGCCCCCTCTCATCTGTTCACTCTGCAGCCAGAGTGTTTCATTTTATTTTTATTTTTTGAACACAAAAAATATATATATTTTTTATATTGGGGGGAGGGAGTAGAAAAGAAAGTAGCCCCTATACTGGGCCCTATTCAGTGGCAGCTTCTTGTTCCATAGGGTTAAGGAAGACTTTGAGGAAATAAAAGTTGTTTGGAAAAATCCAGGTGTAGTTGCTTTGTATGTTGTGATGGGTAGAAGGGATGAAGTGAAGTGTGAAGGCCCCTCACACCCTCCATCTTGCCTCAGACTATGTCCTGGAGCCCTGGGGCAGAGAAAGCGCCACTCTCATTCCTGCTTCTTGGGATTGTTGACGGCCACGTAGTGACAGAGAATGACGAGCAGGAAGAGCGACATGCCCAGCACCTTGGCGAAGATGGCGAGCTGCACCTCCGTGATCATGCTGATCAGCTGGGCTCGGTTCCGACGCGGCCTGGGGACTAGCTTGAGGTAGGAAACCTAAACCGAGCCAGAGTGTTTTAAATGCAAATCCTGCTTAAACATATCAATGCCTTTCCATGCATAAGATAAAGGTCAAAAGACTTATGGCCCTATGTTCATCATAAGATTCTCATCCTTAGCTCAACATTACAGCCACTGGTGATCCAGTGGTTTGGGCTCTGTGCCATGGGTTCAATCCCTGGTAGGGGAACTAAGGGAACTAAGATCCCACATGCTGCAGTACGGTAAAAAAAAAAAAGGGTACTGATGCCTAGGTCCAAACCCAGACCACTAAATCTGAATTTTCAGGAAGCCAAACTTGGGTATATTTTTGAAGTTCTCTGAGGATTTTAATTTTCAGCCAGAACTGGGAACCTTTTGTTCTACATAGGTACCTCCCTACCACTCCAGTTTCTTGATGGTACACATGGCCATCTTGACTCTGTTCCAGTCACACTGCCCTGCTATTAGTCTTTCGGACTGGAACATTCTTCTCCAGCCCACCCCTTTCACCTGCTGCTGCTACTGCTGCTGCTAAGTCGCTTCAGTTGTGTCCGACTCTGTGTGGCCCCATAGATGGCA
Organism: Cervus canadensis; assembly: GCF_019320065.1. Lineage (NCBI taxonomy): Eukaryota > Metazoa > Chordata > Mammalia > Artiodactyla > Cervidae > Cervus > Cervus canadensis. Next base: position 119,353,381 of record NC_057419.1, read on the forward strand.
GCCCACCAGGCTCCCCCGTCCCTGGGATTCTCCAGGCAAGAACATTGGAGTGGGTTGCCATTTCCTTCTCCAATGCGTGAAAGTGAAGTCGCTCAGTCGTCCGACTCTTAGCGACCCCATGGACTGCAGCCCACCAGGCTCCTCCATCCATGGAATTTTCCAGGCAAGAGTACTGGAGTGGGGTGCCATTGCTTTCTCCAACCCCTTTCACCTAGAGAGTGACAATTCATCTTTCAGATTATGGGTAATTAACTGTCATTTTCTAGCCCCCTCCCCAGGTACACATTAAATCAGATTCTTCCTAGCAGTCATCCAATCATACATTTGCATTTTATTTCGGTGGTTACTTGATTACTAAACTGTCAGCTCCATATCTGTCACTCACTGCTGAATTCTTATTAGCTAGCACAGTGGCCACCACAATATAATGGCTCAATAAATATTTGATGGTTGAATGAATGAGAGGTAAGATGAGGTATATGAAACCATATGAGCCAATTATATTCTTTGATCACAACTGAATTCCTAATCTAGGTCACACACTGAACCCCTGTGGTTGGGCCCAGTATGGAATCAATGTCCTTGATTACAGCCTAAGTCCCTTTTCACAGCTGCTTCCACCACTGGCTCTCAATCCTGGCTGCCCATTACCATCACCAGAGAAGCTTAATGAAAAAAAAAAAAAGCTGGCCCCACCCCAGACTATTTAAATCAGAACATCTGGGGGTGGGGCCTGGCCTGATTAGTTTTCTTCTCCTAGCTTTACTGAGGCATGATCAACAAATTAAAAGTGTGTGTTAATATATTTTGGTTGTACAATATGATGTGTTCTTAAAGGTGTGTCTCATGATGATTTGATCTATGTATACATTGTGAAATGATTACACAGTGGAATTGACAAATCCATCACTTCACATAGTCTCTTTTTATTTTTTTTATGGCGAGAACACTTAGGATGACTCTCAACCAAATTCAAGTGTATTGGGCTCCCCAGGTTATTTGAACTGGCACAGCTGCAGTCAAGAGCAATGCTCTGCCCCTTGTTCCAGGTGTGGTCTATGGCAGCAACTGCATCACCTGGGAGCTTTCTAGGAATGCAGAGTCTCAGGCCCCACCCACCTAAATCAGAATCTTCACTTTAACAAGGACCCCAAGCGATCTGTCCAAGCGACAACGTTTGAAAAGCAAGGCCAAGGAGCCGGGCAGCAGAGTGTGGACTTCCAGGTGCCCCCAGTTTCCAGGGGAGTGTGTGGCTGCTTGGTTGGGAGCCAGTCTCCACTTCTCCACAAGTCCCAACTTCACGGCTGCCTCGGCGTTTGGCCAGGCTGCTGGGTCGACATCCTAGTGTAGCAGTGTAAATAAGGTCTTCACATGGACCAAAAATCCCGTCCTGAAGAGCGGCAGCAAAGCCAAGCTCTGGATTTCATCGGGAGAGCTGGGACGAGCAGAGTATGTTTGCTAGGAGCCCTCTCTGACGAGTGGGAACAATAGAAGAAAGCACCAACCCTCGCGGTCCCGTCACGTCCCTGCACCCAACTACCCGCAGGGCTGGGTCTCGCAACCCCTGCCCGCATTGCTGAGCAGAGATGCTTGTGGGGAATGGCTCTCAGAGCTGCAGCTTCCTGCAACTCTCCCCCACCCCACCCCACCCCTCTCCCCGCTCCTCCCCAAAGCGATCAGACAGGTTCCGACTGTCTGCCCGGATTTGGCCTGATTCTTGGGCTGGGCCGAGTAGGTGGAGCCGGGACCAGGCTTTGGGCGTCACGCTCGCTGCCTACGTTCCCCGCGACCCGGCCGGTTAGGGGAGACGTGAGCCCGGGGCTGGCTGCAGGCCCCAGGGCGCCGGCGGGCTGCTCTGCCCCCCGGGGCGGACTGAGCGCGTGGCTTCCCGGGCTGGCTGGCACTGCCCGCGCCGCCGCCCGCCCGCGGGTCGGGTTGCCCGGCCAGGAAATGTCTTCTTACTGGAAAGACGGCTGCTGTCTGCTGCGGCAGCGGGTGGCAGAGGCAGAGTCTGAAATCAATTTGCACAAGCCCCGAGTGACCAAAAAACTTTGTGTTCGTTTCGGGGAGTGTTCCGCTGGAACCAGCGTTTTTTTTGTTTTGTTTTTTTAAAGCCACCTGTTGGGTCCCAGTTCGTAAAAGAGCCCACCCCAACCCCACCCGAGGAGGGTGAGAGTGTAGGAAGCATTCCCACGGTGGAGGAGGCTTTCACATCACTGGAGGCGCTCAGTCACAGAGCCCAGGGCACAGTCCCTCCAGAGCCAGCTGTTTGCCATGTAACTGAGAGCTGAGTCCTCTGAGGACACTGGGACCGTTGGGTAAACACTCTCCTTGTCTCTCCAGCAGCTGAGGGAAGCCAGGGCACCCAGTTGTTGCTCAGCCAAAGAGCCAAGGTGCCTCCTTCTAAAAGTCGCAGGCACTGGGTCCTTCCCTGCAGGACACATAGCTTCTGAGAAAAGCAGACCATGGCCCTTTTCACGGGAAAACCTATCTATAAAATCCTGTGCCTGAAATCTCTAGAAGGTTAGAACCCAGAGTTGACTAAGTCTCCGCTTGAAACCAGGTCAGAGCCCTGGCTTACGAGGGGCAGTGAGGAGGGCCACAGTGAATGCAGCAGGTAGGTAGTGAGGGCAGCCGTAAACCTCCCAGGAGTTCCTTCACAGGTGGTGTTATGAGCCATCCCCTTCTGAGAACTACATTTTCTTCAAGTTACTTTGAGGTTGTTTCTGTCTGTTTTGTGGTCCTTTCCCCATTCATTTGTTATTTAAAAAATAAAGCAGTTTATACACACATCAGCAAAAAAAAAAAAAAATAATAATAATAATCCTGTGCATGGATGCTCAGCACTGGCCCTGAGGCTTGTACCCACCTGCCTCCATCTTGGCGGTGGTTCCCTGGGCATGGGCCTGGTCACCACTAAGAAATTGGCTCCCTTGTCAGCTCACTCCCACTCCTTGCCTTCTTTCTCCTGTTTCCTTAAGATTTTCTTACTCTTCTCTTGTTCTCTCCAGCTTTCTTCATCATCTCTCCCCATTCATTCCATCTCTCCTTCTCTTCCTTCCTCCTCCTTCCTTCCTTATTCATTTTTTTTTTTTAAATGCACTCATCAGGTATTAGGGCTTCCCTGGTGGCTCAGTGGTAAAGAATCTGCCTATTAATGCAGGAGCTGTGGGAGACACGGGTTCGATCCTTGGGTGGGGAAGATCTCCTGAAGAAGGAAATGGCAGCCCCCTCTAGTAGTCTTGCCTGGGAAATTCCTGTGGACAGAGGAGCCTGACAGGACACAGTCCATGGGGTTACAAAAGAGTCAGACATGACTTAGTGACTGAACAAAAACATTAGGTATTAAGCACTGTAGTAGTAAGCTCAGGTTGCCATAATTAACACACTGTGGATTGGGTGGCTTAAACAACAGAAATTTATTTGTCACAGTCCTGGAGACTGGAGTCTGAGATCAAAGTGCCCACATGGTAAGGTCTTGGTGAGACTCTCTCCCTGGCTTGCAGCCTTTTTCCGCTGTGTCTTCACGTGGCCGAGGGGAGGGGGCTATTTCTCTCTCTTTCTCTCTTTTCTTCTTATCAGGCCACAGTACTATGGGATTAGGGTCCACCCTCATGACCTCATTTAACCAGATGCGAGCAGTATTGTTAACAAAGTGTGAACAGAACGCAAAAGGAGAATGGAGGGGCAGGAGTGAATAGATGCCTCGAGAAATCAAGGTGGGTTTGACAGAAGAGGTGACTTTTGAGCTGGCTCTTGAAGCATGAGAATGAGTTTGCCAGACAAAGAAGGGAGGAACTATATTTCAGGCAAAAAGAGTGGCATGTGCAAAAGCATAGAGTTGTGAAAGGGTGTGGCCTGCTTGATGAGCAGTGAAAATTTTTGTAGTAGTAGAGATGAGAGTGTATAAGGAGGTGTGGCAGGGGATGCTGGAGGTGCAACATGGAACTCTCTTATGAAGGGTTCAAACAAGAAATGATGATGGCCCAAGCCAAGGTAGGGACAGTGGGGATGGAAAGTAAGAACAGAATGCTGGAGACATTAGCGAGACCAACTTGGCTGACTGAATGGTGGAGTGAAGAGGCAGGAGGGGAGAACAACTCCTGGATTTTGAGCTTAGGGGACTGGCATCATGGACTGAGATATGGAAGGAAGAGTAGGTCTGAGGTGGGGGGTGAGAGTACAAATAGCGACTGTGAGGTATCTCCAGGACATCCTGCCGAGGTAAGCTAGATGCGGAGAGTGAAGTAGGAATGGAACAAACTCTGTGTAGGTTCATGAACATGTGTGAGGAAAGTATCTGATGTTGGGGAGAGAACTACGCCAAATGATTAGAGGGACTGGAGCTTAGCATTCACAAAGGGCTGCGAATAATGCTGGTTCCCATCCAGCTAAAACGAGGCAATGGCGAGAGTACACAGAACGGTCTTGCCTTGGTATTAGAGAATAATTAGTTCTACACTGAGCACCGCTCTGGTCTCATCTAACAAAGCTTAACAGCAAGACCCAAGAGGGATTAAACAATTTCCAAGAAATGTAGCTAAGTCCCAGAACAAAGTTCAAGAGTATACATAGCAAGGTTTCTCAACTTCAGAACAACTGACATTTTGAGCTAGATAATTCTTTGTTGTGCGGGCTGTCCTGTACATTGGAGGGTGTTTACCATCATACCTGGCCTCTACTTATTGGATGCCAAGACCAGAGAAACAAAGCTATCCCTGGTTGGGAACCACTGATTGTAGGAATACAGTCATAGTAAAGAATCCAACAAAGTAGAACTCACAATGTGTGGCTCCAATAAAAAAATTACCTGGCCTTGACAGAGCAGGAAACTATGGCCAATAAGAAGATGGTAAATCATTAACTGAAGTCAAATCAGGACTGATTTACAGTTAAAACTGGTAAACAAGGATACTAAAACAGTTATTGTAACTGTATTCCAGATGTTCAGAAAGTTAACTAGAGCCATGGAAGGTAATTTTAAATACCCAAATCAAACTTATAGAGGTGAAAACTACAACACGTGAGGTGAAAAATACATTGGATGGAATTAATGGCAGATTAGACACTGCAGAATAAAAGGCTAGTGAACTTGAACACAAAGCAGTAGAAAGGATTCAAAATGAAATACACACAGAAAAGAGAATTAAAAAAATGAACAGAACATCAGTGAGTTGTAGGAAAAATTCAAGTGGTATAATCTAAATATAATTGGAGTCACTGGGGGGGAAAAAGAGACAAGAGGGAACAGAAAAATATTTGAAGAAATAATGGCTAAATTTTTTCCAAATTTGATGAAGATTAAAAACTCAGAGATCCAAGGAACTCAGCAAACTCCAAGTACAAGAAATATGAAGAAAATGACACCAATACACATCATAATCAAATTTCTCAACATCAGTGATAAAGAGAACATCTTAACAGCAGCTGGAGTAAAGGGGCGTTTTATGTACAGAGAAACAAAGATAAGACTTCTCATTGTAAACAATGCAAATGAGAAGACTGTAAAGCAAAATCTTTCTAAAAACAAAGACAAAAACCCCTGTTAAGCAGGGATTCTATATCAGGTAAAAATATCTTTCAAAAAGGAAGGCCAGGGAATTCCCTGGTGGTCCAGTGGTTAGGGCTTGACCCATTCACTGTCAAGTTTGATCTCTGGTCAGGGAACTAAGATCCTGCAAGCTGCCTGGCAGGGTCAAAAAAAAAAAAAGAAAGAAAGAAATACCAAATAGACACATACAACCAGAAATGGAAGGAAGATGATAGTAGATGAAAATATGGATCTACGCAAAGGAAGAAATATTAATAGTAACCATATGGGTAAATAGATAAGATTTTTAAAAATTATTTAAATATCTTTGACAGGATTATTTAAGCAAAAATAATAATAATGCAATGTGGGATTTATAATGTACATAACAAAATGTATGACAACAGTGGGAGGGGAGAAAAGGGCATATATTTACTATTGTAAATATGTTTTAATGGTATAGGTTATGTGGTATATACCATTTGAAGATCAACTGAGGTAAGTTAAAGACGTTTACTATAAACCTAAAAGTAACCACTAAAATAACAGAACAGAGGCATAGCTGATAAATAAATGAGATAAAATAGAATCATAAAAGATATTCAATTAGTCCCAAAAAAGACAGAAATAAGAAAAAGAAAAAAGGAAACAAAGAACAGATGAGACAAATAGAAAACAGATAACAATATGATAAACTTAAATCTAACTATGTCAATAATTAATTGAAATATAAATGATTTAAATACCCAAATAAAATGCAGAGATTATAATTGGATATAAAAGCAAGAACCAATTATATGCTGCCTACAAGTACAGAACTTCAGAAAACTAAGATCATAGTATCCGGTCCCATCACTTCATGGCAAATAGATGGGGAAACAGTGGAAACAGTGGCTGACTTTATTTTGGGGGGCTCCAAAATCACAGCAGATGGTGATTGCAGCCATGAAATTAAAAGACTCTTACTCCTTGGAAGGAAAGTTATGACCAACCTAGACAGCATATTAAAAAGCAGAGACATTACTTTGTCAACAAAGGTCCATCTAATCAAGGCTATGGTTTTTCCAGTGGTCCTGTCTGGATGTGAGAGTTGGACTATAAAGAATTCTGCTGCTGAGCACAGAAGAATTGATGCTTTTAAACTGTGGTGTTGGAGAAGATTCTTGAGAGTCCCTTGGACTGCAAGGAGATCCAACCAGTCCATCCTAAAGGAGATCAGTCCTGGGTGTTCATTGGAGGGACTGATGTTGAAGCTGAAACTCCAATATTTTGGCCACCTGATGTGAAGAGCTGACTCATTTGAAAAGACCCTGATGTTGGGAAATTTTGAAGGCGGGAGGAGAAGGGGATGACAGAGGATGAGATGGTTAGATGGCATCACCGACTCAATGGACATGAGTTTGGGTGGACTCTGGGAGTTGGTGATGGACAGGGAGGCCTGGCGTGCTGTGGTTCATGGGGTTGCAAAGAGTCGGACACGACTGAGCAACCGAACTGAACTGAACTGAACTGAGCAAGTACAGATCTTCTTCTACTCACTTTGGGGTTAAGTTCCAACAAATCAATCATAAGCTGAAAATTCATTTAATACACCTAACTTACTGATGCCAGGAAAGACTGAAGGTAAAAGAAGGGAGTGGCAGAGGATGAGATGGTTAGATAGCATCACTGACTCAATGGATGTGAGTTTGAGCAAACTCCTGGAGATAGTGAAGGATAGGGGAGCCTGGTGTGCTGCAGTCCATGGTGTGGCAAAGAGTTGGACATGATTTAGTGACTGAACAACAACAACAACACTGAACATCATGGCTTAGGCAAACCTACCTTAAACATGGTCAGAACACTTACATTAGCCTACAGTTGGGCAAAAATGATCTAACACAAAGTCTAAGTGTTATATATCTCATGTAGTTCAATGAATACTGAAAGTTACAAACAGAATAGTTGTCTGGATATAGAATAGTTCTAAGTGTATTGATTATTTACCCTCATGATCACATGGCTGACTGGGAGCTGTGACTGAGTGCCACCATCCAGCATCACAAGAGAGTATGGTGCCATATGTTGCTAGCCTAGGGAAAAAAAATCAAAATTCAAAATTTGAATTATGGTTTCTATTGAATATGTATTGCTTTACACCATCATAAGGTCGAAAATCACAAGTTAAACCACTGTAAATCAGGGACTGTCTGTAAATCATTTTAGCTATAAAGTTTAAAATAGGTTAAAAAAGTTAAGGTATGGTAAAATGATACACCATGGTAACACTAATCAACAGAAATTTGGAACAGCAGTATTAAATGATATTAAGCAAAAGTTAATATCAGAGATAAAGGTCATTTCATAGTGATAAGTGGATCAGTTTATTAAGAGGACATGACAATCCTAAGCATTTATGTACCACATAACAGAACTTCAAAATACATGATGCAAAGGCCAACAGAACTACAGGTAGAAACAGAAAAGTTCAAAGTTACAGTAGAAAATTTCAACTCTCATCTTTTGTTAATAGATAAAATAAGTAGGCAGAAAATTAGTGGCAAGGATCTAGAAGATAAGTATAACACCATCAACCAACTTGATCTAATTGACAGTTATAGAACATTCCACCCAACAACAGCAGAATACATACTCTTTTCATGAGCATACAGTACATTTACCAATAGATAGATAATATTCTGGGCCACAAATCTCAAAAATTCAAAATAATTAAGTCACACAAAGTATATTCTCTGACTACAATTAATTTAAATTAGAAACCAACAACAGAAAAATCTCTGGAAATTTCCCAAATATCTGGAAACTAAATCACACACTTCTAAATAATCCACAAGGCAAAGAAGAAAAAAAAATGTAGAGACTATTATGAAATGGATAAAAATGAAAACACAACATAACATAATTTGTGAGATGCCACTCAGCTTCCATAATAAAAATCTAGAGAAAGATGAACAAATTAAACCCAAAGTAAGTAGACAAAAGGAAATAATAAAGATCAGAATAGAAATTGAGGAAATATGGAGAAGGAAATGGCAACCCACTCCGTATTCTTGCCTGGAAAAGTCCATGGACAGAGGAGCCTGGCGGGCTGAAGTCCATGGGATTACATGACTGAGCATGTGTGCACAAGGGTGGAGGGAAATGGGTTGGTAGCAATAAAGTGGTAGAACTAAAAAAAAAAAAAAAGAAAGAAATTGAGGAAATAGAAAAGAAATAAACAATAGAGAAGATAAATGAAACCAAAAGCTGATTCTTTGAGAAGATCAATAAAATTGTTAATCTCTACCCAGACTGATCAGAAAAAGAAGAAAGAAGACACAAATTGCCAATATGAGGAATGACAGAGGTGACATAACTACTGATTCTACAGATATTAAAAGGATACTAAGGGAATATTATAAATAATAAATTTGACAACTTAGATGAAATGGACAGGTCTCTTGGAAAACACAAAAGCTCACTCAAGAAGAAATGGGTACTGTGACTAGCTCTCCATTAGGGAAAGTGAATTTATAGTTAAACACATGCTACAAAGACATCTTCTTGGCCAAATGGCTTCACTAATGAATTCTATAAAACATTTAAAGAAGTAATACCAATTCTATACAAAGTCTTCCAGAAAGTTGAAAAGGAAAACATAGTTCCCCATTAATTCTATTTGTGTTTATTATCAGCATTACCATGATAACAAAACCAGAAAAAGACATAACAAGAAAACTACAGACCAATATCTCTCATAAATACAGATGTAAAACTTTAACAAATCAATGTAACTAAATATATAAAAAGAATATAGCCACATCAAGTGTGGTTTTTTCCAGCAAGGCAAATTTGGTTTACCATTTGAAAATCAAGCAGTTGTAATTCACCATATTAATGAACAAAAAAACTCTAAGCATATGATTATTTCAATAGATGCAGAAAAAGAATTTGACAAAATCCAACATCTATTCCTAAGGAAAACTCTCAGCAAGCTAGAAATAGAAGGAAACTTCCTCAACTTGATGAAGGGTATTATAAAAAACCTACAGTTAACATAACATTTAATGGTCAACTACCGAATTCTTTCCCTCTAAGATCAGGAGCAAGACAAGGATGTCTGTCCTTATTCAACATTTACTGGAAGTTCTAGTCAATGCATATAGTTAAGAAAATGAAACAAAAAGCATCTAGATAAGAAAGGAAGACCTAAAACTTTATTTGCAGATAACATGATCATCTATGTAGAAAATCTACTGAGATCTACAAGAAAGCTACTAGAGCTACGAAGTGACGTTAGCAAGGTTTCAGAATACAAGATCACTTTTTTTTTTTACAAGATCACATTTTATTTCTATATACTAGCAACAAAAATAATTGGAAATTGAAGGTTTTTTTTTTTTTTTAATTCTTGGCTGCATGCCCACAGCATGTGGGACCAGGGATTGAACCCATTGGAAGGTGGAGCCTGAACCATTGGACTGCCAAGGAAGTTCCAGAAACTGAAGTTTTCAAACAATGCTGTTTACGATTCAATGGGGAAAAAATAGCCTTTCCAACAAATGTTGCTGGAATAAATGGATATCCACATGCAAAAGAATGAAGCTGGTCTCCTTCCTAGCACCATACATAAAAGTTAACTCAAAATAGATCCTAGGCCTAAATGTAAGAGAGGTGAAACTGTAAAATTCTTAGAAGAAAACATAGCTGTAAATCTGTATGCCCTTGGATTAGGCAATTGTTTTTTAGATATGACACCACAAGCAAGAGCAACCAAACAAAATATAGACACATTGGGTTTAATCAACATTAAAAATTTTGTGCATCAAAGGACACTATGAAGAAAGTGAAAAAGTGCACAGAATGGGAGAAAATATTTGCAAATCATACATTTGATAAGGGTCTAGCATCCCACAATATAAAAGAATTCTTACAACTCAACAATAAAAAGATAAAAACTCAAGTAAAGACTGGGCAAAAGGGACTTCACTGATGGTACAGTGGTTGAGAATTTGCCACGCAATGCGGGTGGCCTGGGTTTGATCCCTGGTGGGAGAACAAAGATCCCACATGCCAAGGATCAACTAAACCCACGTGTCACAGCTACTGAAGCCAGAAACCTCTGGGGCCTGTGAGACACAACTAGAGAGTCCATGCACAGCCATGAAAGGATCTCACACAATGCAATGAAGATCCTGCATGCTGAAACTGAGACCCGATGCAGCCAAATAAAATAATAAATAAGTAAATATGTGAAAAAAACAATGGCAAAAGATCTGAACAGACACTTCTCCAAAGAAATCTCTAAATGGTTACACATGAAACATCATTAGTCATTCAGTTCAGTTCAGTCACTCAGTCGTGTCCGACTCTGCGACCCCATGAATTGCAGCACACCAGGCCTCCCTGTCCATCACAAACTCCCAGAGTTTACTCAAACTCATGTCCATCGAGTCAGTGATGCCATCCAGCCATCTCATCCTCTGTCGTCCCCTTCTCCTCCTGCCCCCAATCCCTCCCAGCATCAGGGTCTTTTCCAATGAGTCAACTCTTCGCATGAGGTGGCCAAAGTATTGGAGTTTCAGCTTCAACATCAGTCCTTCCAATGAACACCCAGGACTTACTCCTTCAGGATGGACTGGTTGGATCTCCTTGCAGTCCAAGGGACTCTCAAGAGTCTTCTCCAACACCACAGTTCAAACACATCAATTTTTCAGCGCTCAGCTTTCTTCACAGTCCAACTTTCACATCCATACATGATCACTGGAAAAACCATAGCCTTCACCAGACAGAACTTTGTTGGCAAAGTAATGTCTCTGCTTTTTAATATGCTAGCTAGGTTGGTCATAACCTTCCTTCCAAGGAGTAAGCGTCTTTTAATTTCATGGCTGCAGTAACCATCTGCAGTGATTTTTGGAGCCCAAAAAAATAAAATCTGACACTGTTTCCACTGTCTCCCCATCTATTTCCCATGAGGTGATGGGACCAGATGCCATGATCTTAGTTTTCTGAATATTGAGCTTTAAGCCAACTTTTTCCACTCTCCTCTTTCATTTTCATCAAGAGGTTTTTTTAGTTCCTCTTCATTTTCTGCCGTAAGGGTGGTGTCATCTGCATATCTGAAGTTATTGATATTTCTCCCGGCAATCTTCATTCCAGCTTGTGTTTCTTCCAGCCCAGCGTTTCTCATGATGTACTCTGCATATAAGTTAAATAAGCAGGGTGACAATATACAGCCTTGATGTACTCCTTTTCCTATTTGGAACCAGTCTGTTGGTCCATGTCCAGTTCTAACTGTTGCTTCCTGACCTGCATACAGGTTTCTCAAGAGGCAGGTCAGGTGGTCTGGTATTCCCATCTCCTTCAGAATTTTCCACAGTTTATTGTGATCCACACAGTCGAAGGCTTTGACGTAGTCAATAAAGCAGAAATAGATGTTTTTCTGGAACTCTCTTGCTTTTTTGATGATCCAGCGGATGTTGGCAATTTGATCTCTGGTTCCTCTGCCTTTTCTAAAACCAGCTTGAACATCTGGAAGTTCTCAGTTCACGTATTGCTGAAGCCTGGCTTGGAGAATTTTGAGCATTACCTTACTAGTGTGTGAGATGAGTGCAATTGTGCAATAGTTTGAGCATTCTTTGGGATTGCCTTTCTTAGGGATTGGAATGAAAACAGACCTTTTCCAGTCCTGTGGCCACTGTTGAGTTTTCCAAATTTGCTGGCATATTGAGTGCAGCACTTTCACAGGGACATGCAAATCAAAATCACAGTTAGATACCATCTCACATGCATTAGGATGGTTATAACAAAAGCAAGAGTGGAAAATACGTGTTGGGGGAGAATGTGGAAAAATTGGAACCCTTATACATTGCTGGTGGGAATGTAGAATGGTGCAACTGCTGTGGAAAATGCTTTGGCAGTTTCTCACAAAGTTAATCATAGAGTTCCTATAGTAGTAGTAGTGTTAGTGGCTCAGTCATGTCCGACTCTTTGCAACCCTATGGACTGTAGCCCGCCAGGCTCCTCTGTCCATGGAATTCTCCAGGCAAGAATACTGGAGTGGGTTGTCATTTCCTCCTCCAGGGGAACTTTCCAACCCAGAGATCGAACCTGGGTTTCCTGCATTGCAGGCAGATTCTTTACCATCTGAGTCACCAGGGAAGCCCTATATAGAGTTCCTATATGACCCAACAATTCCACTCCTAGGTATACACAGCCACGGGAGAGCTGAAAACATGTTCACACAGAAACTTGTACACAAACATTTATACCATCATTATTCATAGTAGTCCAAAAATGATAACCACTACAAATGTTCATTAACTGATGAAAGGATAAACAATGGTATGTCCATACAGTGGAATATTGTTCAGTCATAAAAAGGAATGATGTACTGAAACAAGCTACCACATGGATGAACGTTGAAAATATGATGCTTAATGAAAGAAGCATTTCATAAAAGGTCACATAATATATGATTCCATTATATGAAATGTATGGAAGAGGCACCTTACCTATCTCCTGAGAAACCTGTATGCAGATTAAGAAGCAACAATTAGAACCAGACACAGAACAATGGGCTGGCTCAAAATTAGGAAAGAAGTATGTAAAGGCTCTATATTGTCACCCTGCTTATTTAACTTCTATGCAGAGTACATCATGCAAAATGCCAGGTTGGATGAATCCCAAGCTGGAATTGAGATTGATGGCAGAAATATCAGTGCCACTCTAATGGCAGAAGGCAAAGAGAAACTAAAGAGCTTCTTGATGAGGGTGAAAGAGGAGAGTGAAAAACCTGGCTTAAAACTCAACATTCAAAAGACGAAGATCATGGCATCAAGTCCCATCACTTCATAGCAAATAGAAGGGGAAAAAGTGAAAGCAGTGACAGATTTTATTTTCTTGGGCTCCAAAATCACTGTGACTGTAGCTGTGAAATTAAAAGACAATTGCTCCTTGGAAGGAAAGCTATGACAAACCTAGCCAGTGTATTAAAAAAGCAGAGACATCACTTTGCTGACAAAGGTCCGTCTAGTCAAAGCTATGGGTTTTCCAGTAGTCATGTATGGATATGAGAGTTGTACCATAAGGAAGGCTGAATGCCAAAGAATCGATGCTTTTGAATTGTGGTGCTGGAGAAGACTTTTGAGAGTCCTTTGGACTGAGAAGTGATGCTGCTCAGTTGTGCAACTCTTTGCGATCCCATGGACTTGTAGCTTACTAGGCTCCTCCGTCTGTGGAATTTTCCAGGCAAGAGTGCTGGAGTGGGCTACCATTTCCTTCTCCAGGGAATCTTTCTGGCCTGGGGATCGAACCCAGGTCTCCCGCATTGTAGGCAGATGCTTTACCCTCTGAGCTGCCAGGGAAGCCCTAATGAAAGTTGCTCAATCCTATCTGACTCTTTGCAACCCCATGGACTGTATAGTTCTCCAGGCCAGAATACTGGAGTGGGTAGCTTTTCCCCTTCTCTAACAGATCCTCCCAACCCAGGAAGACTTTTGAGAGTCCTTTGTACTGCAAGGAGATCAAACCAGTCAATCCTTTAGGAAATCAACCCTGAATTGAAAGGCCTGATGCTGAAGCTCCAAGACTTTGACCACCTGATGCGAAGGACCAACTCATTGGAAAAGACCCTGATGCTGGGAAAGATTGAAGGCAGGAAGAGAAGGGAGTGACAGAGGATGAGATGGTTGGATGGCATCACCAATTCAATGGACATGAGTTTGAGCAAATTCTGGGAGATAGTGAAGGACAGGGAGGCCTGTGTGGCTGCAGTCCATGGGGTCACAAAGAGTTGGACATGACTTAGCAAGTGAACGAAGACAACATGGAAGAAGCAAATCCATACAGATATAAGTACAATAGATTAGTGGTTGCTAGGGGATGGAGGCAGGGGTGAACTGAATGCTTATAGATACAGAATTTATTTTTAGGGTGATGGAAATGTTCTGTAATTAGATAGTGGTGATGGTTACACAACTTAGTGAATATACTAACAACCACTGAGTTGCACACTATAAAATGGTGAATTTTATGTGAATTATATGCCAATTTAAATTTTTTAATAAAAAAAATTATTTTTTGACCGTGCAGCTTGGGGATCTTAGTTCCCTGACCAGGTATTGAACCTGGGCCTGGGCAGTGAAAGTCCCACTGGACCTCCAGGGAATTCCTTATCCCAATATTTTAAATGGGATAGATTTCAATAGATATTTTTTGAAGGAAGATGTATAAAAGGCCAATAAGCACATTAAAAGATGCTCAATATCAGTGATCATTAGGAAAATCAAATCAAAACCACAGTGAGATATCAGTTTACATCGCTAGGATGGCTCAAATAAAAGAAAGTAGAATAATAAGATGGTAAGATTAATAAAAATAGGAACCTCATGCCTTGCTGGTGGGATTGTAAAATGGGACAGCTACATTAGAAAATAGTTTGGTAGTTCCTCAAAAGGTTAAATATAGTTACCATATGAAGGTAAAAGCTCATAGGCACATACCTAAGAGAGCTGAAGATACACATATATACAAAAATTAGTACATGAGTGTTCATAGAAGCATTTATCACAATAGTCAAAAAGCAGAAACAACTTACTGATGCATATGGCACTATTAATACATACAACATAAAGGAATCTCAAAATAATTCTGCCGAGGGAAAGAAACCAGCCCCAAAAATGCATACTGTGCTATTCCATTTATATAAAATTCTGGAAAATGCAAACTATACAGTAACAGAAAGCAGATCAGTGGTTGCCTGGGGACGGGGGACTGCAGAGGGGATGAAGTGAAGGATTACAACGGGGCAGAAGGAAACTTTAGGGAGTGATGGAAACGCGATGGTGGTGATGGCTTCATGGAGATACACATATGTCAAAACTTAGCAAATTGTACACTTTTTGTACAACAGGCAAATGTGAAGGTTACTGTATGTTGATTATTTCTCAAGAAAAACTATAATACAAAATTTAAAAAGGAGCAGGTTTTGTTTATTTTTTTATTTGACCATGCTGGGTCTTAGTTGCGGCAGGCGAGATCTTTGATCTTCCTTGTAGGATTTTTAGTTGCAGCATGTGAACTTATAGTTGCGGCATGTGGGATCTAGTTCCCTGACCAGAGATCGAACCCAGGCCCCCTGCACTGGGAGCTTGGAGTCTTAGCCACGGGACCACCAGGGAAGTCCCAGAAGCAGGTTTTTGAACAGATGAACTGCCAGGTCCTTTCCAGCTCTGATTCTGTGATAGCTATTAGAGGGGATTATCCCAAAGCCTTGCACCGAAATGGTGCTTTGTAATAGGATGCCCAAATCATTGAGATTAAACAAGATTTTGTTTGAATTATTCAGAAACAGGCCCTGTTCTTTACTTTCTGGGACTGTGCAGACAGAGCCCCAAAGCCCAGCTGAACGATGGAGTAGGGAAGCGCACCCTCCAGGCAGTGGGAAAACGTCCAGGTCAGAGGAGGAAACTGGGGAAACGACAGCCTAATGAGCTCTGCTCTTTCCAATTTCTTTGAGTCTATGATTCAGAGGATCGGCTCGTCATGGACATTCCAGACCAGTGAGGCATCTCAGGACCATGAATGCATAGACATCCCAGGGGAAAAAACAATGGAAGACAAGGTGGAAATGAGAAATGGCCTTTTTAGGTCTCTTGACCCAAATGCAGGGAGCTGAGAGGATATGGAGGAAGAGGTGGAAGTGTCCCTTCCCTGCAGGAAAGGAGATTATGACTTGACAGGGTCTGGGGAAATCAAATGCAAGACACTGAAGAACTGGAATGTCAGGCCTCCAGGGATGCCTTCTAGATGGACGTGCCAGAGGAGCAGGAGGAAGGAGGTGATCCCCTCCCCGCCTGTTGGCAGTGAAAGCCAAGAAGGCAAGGAAGGGAAAGAATGAAAAGCCCAGAGGCACGCTTCAAAGTCATTTGTCAGCTGGGCAGCGCCTGAAGCCAGTGCCAAGGTTGATGGATCACCTCGTGGAAAGCACGAGCGGAGATGGACCCAGCCTGGGAGGCTGTCACCCTCCCTTCAGCCCGCACCTGGAGCAGATGCTTTAAAGGAAGACGATCAAAACCCTCGATGCCCGGGGTGACTCAGGGCAATCTTTACACTGGAGGAGAGTGGCATTTTCTTTTGATCCCAGGGGATGATAAGTCAGGAGCTGCAAGTCTGAAGCAGGGGAATGGAGTGTCCATGTAATCTTATCCTACCCAGCAGAGTTTCTACAGAAACTCTTCTTCTAAAGGGTCCTTTCTCGCTTCCACCCTCGAATCTCTTGCTGCCCCGGACCCTGGGCAGGGTGCCTCCCTGGCTCCCAAAAGGCTGATGACATTGATCAATGTCATCATGATTCCTTAAACGAGTAAGGCATCTCATGGTTTATAAAGCCCCTTTCCCTCCATGATCTCATTTTGCTCATTATTTAACCCTGTGAGATAGGCATTGTTTCTCTCATTTTTAGGAGAGGAACACGAGCGATGAGAACACAGATGTTTGGATGAATTAATTAATTCATATATTCATTCAAATAATGACTGAACACCTACTATGTATTGGACACCAGTTAGGTTCTGAGGACAGTGATGAATCCAGACAGCCACAGGCCCTCGTGGAGCTCAGTCAATTGGGGTTGGCGGGGAAGGTAGGTGAGGAGAATTATTGATACAATGCAAATCTAATTGCACACTATGAGAGATATGATTTCTCAGCCGGTCTGGGGACCAAGGCAAGCATCACTTAAGGAAGCGGTATTTGACCTTAGAGCTGAGCTGATGCATGATGGGTGTTAGCCAGGAGAAGATGGGGTGGAGTAGAGAGTTCTCCAAGAGGAAAGGACATGGCACTGCAAATAGAAAGAAGGAGAGAGGCGAGACAGGTGGCTGGCACCTTGCAGGCCATGGCCAAGAATTGGGTCTCAACCCTCAGAGCCACTGGGAACCACAGAAGACTGGCAAGCTGAGCAGGCCAGCCTAACTATTCTGGTTGCTTTGGAGAATGACGTGCAAGGACTGATGGGGCTTAAATGAGGATGGGGCACAGAAACGTAGAGAAGTATACAGATTTGAGAGATATCTGGAGGCAACATGGACAGAAGGTTCATGCTCTTACGATTCCAGCATGCTGGGGATGCGAGTGGAGGTAGTATGGTGCAGTGGGTGGAATGGGAATGCGCAAAAGATATGTCCATGTTTAAACCCCTAGAAACTGTGAATGTAACCTTATTTGGAAAAAGGTCTTTGCAGATGTAACTAAGTTATGGATTCCAAGAGGAGGTCAGCCTGCATCATGCAGGTGGGCACTAAATCCAATAGTTAAGTGTCCTTATGAGAGAGAAGCAGGGACTTCCCTGGTGGCCCAGTGGCTAAGACTCTGAGCTCCCAATGCAGGGGGCCCGGGTTCCATCCCTTGTCAGGGAACTAGAGCCCACGTGCCACAGCTAAAAATCCCATGTGCCAAAACGAAGACTGAGGATCCTGCATGCTGCGACTAAGACCTGGAGCAGCCAAATACATAAATATTTTAGAAAAGAGAGAGGCAGAAGGAGGTCACACAGACTCTTGAGAAGGCCATGTGAAGATGTTGCAGCCCCAAACCAGGGGATGCCCGGAGTCATCACAAGTTGAAAGAAGCAAGGAAGGATTCTCACCTAGAACCTTCTTGATTTCAGACTTCTAGCTTCCAGAGCTGGAATAGAATAAGTTTCTGCTGTTTTAAGCCACCCAGTTTGTGGTAATTTGTTACAGTCACCTTCAGAAACTAATATGTGAGATTTTGCTGTAAAATGGCTACTTTTCTTTACCCCTCACCCCCCAAAATGTTACCTTTTTAAAGTTAATACATTACTGGACTCTCTCTTTCTGTGTTCTGGAAATGTATGGAAGATGAAGAAGTGAGACATCAAGAGGCTCTCAGTCTGTGGTCTTGGTTAAGACCCATGCAGTGACGATGCCACCTCTGATCACCATAGGGGTACAAACTTGCATCTGGGATGGAGCAAAGCTGACTGAGATGATCTCGCTAGCTTAACCTCATTATCTCAGAGCTCTAAGCACACAGCCAAACTGGTCGTAGACTCAACACCTAGTCCCCATCCATCTTTGCCTTGTCTCAGCACACAAAGGTACCAGATTTGAGGTGCTATAATACCCCACCTTACATAAGTCTGGTTAAGATTAGCCAGCAAAGCAAGAAGAAGAAAGGTTCAATGGCCCACTGGACCTTGGAGATAAACCTGCTCATTCGGGAGTGGCCATCCTAGTTCACAGGGCCTTGCTGCCTGAGGAAGGAATTCATAGGCCCCCCCTGGGGGACCAGTGTATTTATAGACCCTAGAGGAGAGGAAGGATGGAGGCTCCTGGGAGACGTCATAGAGGATGTGCAGAGGAAATGAAACTGCTCTGAAAGACCAACGGGAGGAACGGGGACCTGTGTGGCTCTGGGCAAGGCTGAAGGATCAGAAGGAATGGACAGGATGCAGGGAGAAGGGGCAACTCTGTGGGGCTGGGGTGGCGGTGGGGGTGGAAGAACAGTTCTTTACCTTCTTGGAAGCTCCCTCTTAGGACTAGATCCCGCTGGTGAGCAGTCAGTCCATTGAAAATATTTGATATATTGCCAGTGATCTGAATTCCATTGCCATAATACCTTTCAGAAACATAGTTGTGTCATGTGAGGCGTATCTGTGAGGGAACCCCTGATGTCTTAAATATATGAGAAACTGGGAATGTATGTTGTTTGCAAAGAAGTTGGAAGAAATGTAAACGTTGAATAAACATTTCTGGGACATTTGGAACCCATTTGCAAGTGGCAGACACATGCCCTGTGAAAGGATTTAGCATGCAAGGGGACTGAGTTATGGAATTAAAGCCAGGCATGTGAATAGAGGTAATGTGGTTATGCTGCAAAATGGCTACTTCTCTAAGTTTTGCAAAAGTGATAACCTAAAATGTTTAGTATTTGACGCTGCATGCTTGGGGCAAGGGCAAGTGTGAGAGGCAAGACCTTAATCTGTTGCCAGGGTTAGGATCCAGTTGATGATAAAGACTGGGAGGGATTGGATACCAAGGTGAGGGGAGAATCATATAGCTAGCTGAAGAAATCCTGGCAATGTCCCAAAATCCCAACAACCGGGTTTTCACCCCCAATTGGTCATTAGGATCTTTTGATTATAGAGTAAGTTTCAGGCCAGTTTCCATGTAATTAACATCATGGTTTCACACTCAAAGTGGGAAAGTTAATCCCTGAAGATGTATTAAGTTTCTACTGTATAACAAACATTGTGTTGGTTGCTCTGGGGCATATAGATGTTAGAAAGCTCAATTCTAGCCAATAGAATTGGAAAGACAAATAGTAATGAGACAGTGAAAATTCACGTTCTCTGCTGGTGCTGAGCCAAGCAAAGATCATTTGTCAAGGAGCTAGTTAGTGAGGCATCAACCAGCAGCTGGCCTTTACTGCTGTTTTTCAAGTTCCTGTTAAGTAGCTACAGAGACAGCGGAAGCTTTGAGGCTCTTCTTAAAGACTTTTCACCAAGGTTGCTGCTACTGAACTTCTCTGATCATTAATTTAGCTTATGTCTTAGGGAACAAATTGGATGAGTGATATTGGGAAGGTTCATTATTATGATGTGCTCCAGAAGGCCTGACTGTGAATGAGTCTGTGACTAACCACAGCCGTTCTGAGTGGCTTCACAGTCAGCCGGGGCACTGCTCAGCCAGTGAGTGAGTGATAGCTGTATGCAGGGAAGGCGCCGAGAGAAAAGCAAGAGACAGGAGTTAATCAGATCATGGTCTCCGTCCCGACTTTGCCACCCGCTTTCTGTGTAACCTTGGGCAAGTCACTATTCCTTTCTGGACCTCAGTTTCTCTATCTGCATAATGAGGGGGTTGGGACTCTTTCTGTTAGGGAGATTTCTCTGAGTACTGGCGAGGCTTATCACTCTCCGGATGTGCACTTTTCACTCCACTTTTTATATTACTCCTGTTAAAATAGCCACTACCAATTGGGGGTGGGGGTAGTTCACATCTTTGTGTTATTTCTGCTAACTCTTGCTGTTGACCCATCTCAGAACCTGTTGGACAGGCTGTGATGATTTTGCCCAAATAAGGATACCTGATATTTATCATAAATCCAGATTGATTATTAACATGACTGTACTGCCTGAAGAATCCCATGGACAGAGGAGCCTGGTGGGCTACAGTCCATGGGGTTGCAAAGAGTCAGACACGACTGAGTGACTAACACATATACAGTTCCTTCCCACCTTCAGTGAATATTTATTGAGTATTTGCTTTGGGCATTAGCACTACTGCTAAGAACACAAAAATGAGTAAGACATAGCCTTACTATTTCATACTGTTGTTAAGATATACACAAATACCTATGCGAATATATAAAATTTATATAATGCTTGCCTTACTAGAAGAGTCAAGCAGTGTACCAAGTACTTCCTAGGTATTGTTGGGTTTAATCCTTTCAATTTTCCAGGGAGCTAAGCACCCCCCCCCCCACTTTTCAGATGAGGAACCTAAAACTCAGAAAGCTTAAATAATTTGCTCTAAGTTATCTATTTAGGGACAGTGGTGTTATTTCAGAACCCAGAAGCTTAACCACTATGCTTCACTGCTTCCTAATTTGATTCAAGACAGTAGTTGTGCAGTGTTAGAAGTGTGAATAGGGCTTCTCTGGTGGTTCAGGAGTTAAGAATCCACCTGCCAATGCAGGGGACACGGGTTTAACCTCTGGTCTGGGAAGATCCCACATGCCATGGAACAACCAAGCCCATGTGCCACAACTACTTAGCTCGCATGCCTAGAGCCCACACTCTCTGCAACGAGAGGAGCCTGAACACTGCAATGAAGAGCAGCCCCTGCTCACCACAGCTAGAGAAAGCCCATACGCAGCAACCAACACCCAATGCGGCCATAAATAAGTTAATCTTAAAAAAAAGAAGTGCAAATAAAGTGATATATTAGGCTCAGAGAAGTGAGAATTTGCTTCTCAAAGTTCAGTGAGGGAAGTGTGTGGTCTTCCAGGTTAGGCAGACCTGGGAAATTTTCTTAACTTCTGTTAGCCTCAGTTGCCTCATCTGTAAAATGGGAATGGTAAGAAGTAGGACTACTTCGTGGGCATGAGGATTAAATGAGTTAACATACGTGAAGCATTTAGAACAGTGCTTCACACGCAGCAGATGTTCAATAAATTTTAGCTACATCCTCCTCCTCCTCTGTGGGGACAGGAAGAGAGGAATGGGCTACAACAGAAATGCACTCTGAGGTTTCAGTGGATGAACCTGTGAGTTGAAACTTGGGTTGTTACACAAACACTACTTTGAAGAATTACATGCACCCCTCCTACTGTTCACAGCAATGTTATTTACAAATGCCAAGATGGAAGTAACCTGTGTCCATCAACAGATGAATGGATAAAGAAGCTGTGGTATATATTTGATGGAATATTATTTAGCCATAAAAGGAGTGAAATCTTGCCATTTGCAACAACATGGATGGAGCTGAAGGGTTTTACACTTAGTGAAATAAGTTAGACAAAGAAAGACAAACGATGTATGATATCACTTATATGTGGAATCTAAAAATAAAACTAACTAGTGAAAATAACAAAACAGAAACAGACTCACAGATACAGAGAAAAAAACTAGTGGCTACCATTGGAGAGATTAGGGGGGAGCGGCAAGGTGAGAGGAGGGGATGAAGAGGCACCAACTACTGAGTATATAATAAATTGACTACAAGGATATATTATATTGTATGGCACAGGGAATATGACCAATATTTTATAACTTTAAATGGAATATAGTCTATAAAAATGTTGAATCACTATGTTGTACACCTGAAACTAATATAATATTGTAAATTAACTATACCCCAACAAAAACTTTTTTTTAAAAAAGAAGGTTGGGTTGTTAAGTTGTCAGAGGGGATCCCTTTTTGAGTTGACTCTGAAGCAAGGTGAGCTCTCTGTGGTGGTGCTTTAGTTGCTAAGTCGTGTCCGACTCTTGCAACCCCATGGACTGTAGCCTGCCAGGCTCTTCTGTCCATGGGATTCTCCAAGAAAAAATACTGGGGTGGGTTGCCATTTCCTTCTCCAGGTGATCTTCCCGACCCAGGGATTGAACCCGGTCTCCTGCAGTGCAGGCAGATTCTTTACCAACTGAGCTATGAGGGAAGCTGGAGCTCTATATAGAGCAGTCAAATGAAACAACTTAACCTGTGTGCCACAACTATTGAGCCTGCGCGCCTAGAGCCCACGCTCAGCAACGAGAGAAGCCCGCACACCACAGTGAAGTGCAGTGTCTTTTTTGAGCCAAAGTCACGAGAATATCTCCTTGCTTGAAAGGGTGGAGCTTGATACTACTCTGCGGAATAGGACATACTTCATTGGACTACTATCATAATACCATACCTGGGAGGCAAACCTCAAATTCCTATCATGCATTAACTTCCTGGATCAAGTGTATTCATCAGATTAACTCCAGCAGAGATGGATGCTTTGGGGGAATAAGAGAGTGAACAGTTCTGATGGCTACTAAGAAGACAGGTATGGATGGAACAGGGCAAAGATTGAGCTGTTCTTTCCTGATCAGTTCCAAGAGGTCAGAGGCCAGAGCCCAAAGGTGGGTGGGTGGGGGGCTCTTATCAGTAAAAGGAGAAAACTAACATTGACTGAGCAACTACTGTGGCTGGGGCCTGTGCTAAGTACTTTACAGGCATTATTTTATTTAATCTCCCAACATAACGAGGTAGGTACTATTATTACCCCCATTTACTAACTGAAGACACTTAAGCTCAGAGAGGTTAAATAACTTGCCCAAAGTCACACAACTAAGGGTTGAGGCTGAGCATCAGGATTTGAATTCAGGTATTTGAAATTTCAGAAACTGAGTTCTTTCTGATACACCACACTGCTCACTGCAACCCAGAGGACAGGGAGTCAATCAAGCAGCAGAGGCTGGTGGTGAAGACATACAAATGGCACCAAGCAGAATGGAACAGCTTGTGCACCATGAGGGCAACGAGTCACAGGCTGGCTTCACAGGGGTCCACTATCTCATCTCTGTCCCCAACAGTACACTGGATTCTACCCTGGTCCTCAGAATTGGCCCTGAACTTGATTGGGCTTCCCTGGTGGCTCAGACGGTAAAGCGTCTGTCTCCAATGCTGGAGACCCGGGTTCGATTCCTGGGTCAGGAAGATCCCCTGGAGACGGAAATGGCAACCCACTCCAGTACTCTTGCCTGGAAAATCCCATGGACAGAGGAGCCCGGTAGGCTACAGTCCATGGGGTCGCAAAGAGTCGGACATGACTGAGCGACTTTACTTACTTATTAACTTGATTGGAAACCAAGTCTTGCCTCTCCTTACAGGCCCGAGCCCCAGTTGCAAGAATGCTGCTGCCTCAGGGCAGGAAGGTGGGGATGGCAGCCTGCACCTCCTCCCCACCCTTGGAGAAAGACCTTTAAACACTTATTCTGCTAACATGAACTCAACAGTGTCCTCTTCCGAACAAAAGACAGTGCATAGTTCTACTAACAGTCAGTTATTTCTTCAACGAGTTGCCTCCAAGTGCCAACTTTGTGCCACACCCTGCGTGAGTTGCTATCATTCTGATGACCTTCAAGTCTAGTGGGTGGAAATAAGTATGCAAATTAGTTATTTGAATAGTGAAAATCACTCAGTCGTGTCCGACTCTTTGCGACCCCATGGACTTAGTCCATGGAATTCTCCAGGCCAGAATACTGGAGTGGATAGCCTTTCCCTTTTCCAGGGGATCTGCCCAACCCAGGGATTGAACCCAGGTCTCCCGCATTGCAGGTAGACTTTTTACAAATTGAGCCACAAAATATACAGGAACTCACAGGGGTTTCAGGGTGCCTAAGTTGAGTTGCATCCCTTACCTTGGTTCTGGAATGGGTATCCTGGTGGTGGACCCTCTCCACAGACCCACAGAACATGGTATGCAGATACAAAAGGGCAGGCCAAAGTAAAACTGCCAATGAAAGTTATAGCCATAGCTGTTAAGAAGAAGATAAAGTTACCGTTGGCGAGAGCAGACTGAGAAAGGAAAAAGATGAGATCTAGAGGACTAAGAAAGGAAAAAGATGTGATCTTGGATCCAGGACTGGAAAAATGGATGCAGTTCAGTGAAGTGGAGAGAAGGATTAGATTAAAACATAATTCTCCCACGTGGCCAGCTCTTTAAATCTTGCTTTCGATGCATGCCTTGGGAATTCCCTGGCGCTCCAGTGGTTGGGACTCCAAGCTTTCACTGCTGATGGTCTGAGATCAATCCCTAGTCAGGGCACTGAGATCCCACAAGCTGCACAGTGCAGCTTCTATTTACTGAGAGTTGTTTGCCTTAAATTTGTATTTGGCTTTGCTTTTTTATGTTGTTCCCTTGTGCATTTTGAAGACAAAGTAAGGGGGGAAAAGGATTATAGAAGAAAGAATGAGGGACTTCCCTGGTGGTCCAGTGGCTGGGACTCCATACTCCCAACACTGGGGGCCCAGGTCCGATTCCCGATCCCCGGGCAGGAAAGTAGATCCTGCATACCTCAATTAACACTCAGCACAGCCAAATAAAGAAAGAAAGAAAGAAAGAAGAAGAAAGAATGATTGGGCTACTCTAGCCCAGCACTGTCCAATAGAACTTTCTGCAACGGTTGAAAGGTTCTATTCTGTGCTGTCCAATTCAGTAGCCTCTAGCTACAGGTGGATACTGAGCAATTGACATGTGGCCAGTGCAACCGGGGAAGTGAATTTTTCATTTTATTTTAAACGTCACTGGGGCCAATCGCATTGGAGAGAGCAGCTCTTAACCACTTAGCAAATAGCCCATCCATACCCTGGTTAAGGAGCAATTAAACATGAACGCTTCCATGAACGGACTTATGGGGGCGCTCATTCACAAATGCCTGGGCTAGTTCCATCAGCGGTTAGAGGATCACGGTTCCTAAAAAGCATCCCGCAAGGGTTGATTTCCGATTTGCACGGGTGCCTTCAGGTACATTATCTCATTCAATCCCCTAACAACCCTGAAGGGGGTAGCACGGAGATGATCATCCCCTCGAGATGCAGTAAATTTAGGTGACAACAGCAAGGCCCTGCAGCTGTTGAGGGTGAAAACTAGAGGTCCCCTGTTTTTCCTCCTGGAGGGGGAAGACTCTTTCCAGGAGGCAGCTCAAGGGGAATGATCTCACGTTGCTAATGCCCACTGCTCACCGCCTGGGCCTCACGGATGAAGAGGTGAAGAAGCCTCTACCTCTCCTGTCTCTGCCTTTTTCCTACTGGACTGGGGTCAATCTGGCCGTAG
The DNA here is from genome assembly GCF_019320065.1 of Cervus canadensis. Classification (NCBI taxonomy): domain Eukaryota; kingdom Metazoa; phylum Chordata; class Mammalia; order Artiodactyla; family Cervidae; genus Cervus; species Cervus canadensis. The sequence continues at coordinate 119,379,218 of NC_057419.1, forward strand.
GCTATGAACAAGAACCCTGTATTATCCCCTTCTCACTACCTTGATTTAGGCAATAGGAAGCGTTTTGAAAAGTTCAAAATTATGTAGGGAGCACCAACCATGCCCCAGCCATTGTTCTAGGCCTGGGGATACACCTGTGAATAAAGCAGAGACCCACACTCCAGAGTTGACAATTACTGTGGACAGAAACTCCTAAAAAATTGGGCGTACACTGGATTAATATTTCAAAAAATATGTTAAATCTACGGTGGTCTCTTACATCTTCAATGTCACACACACACACACAGTTCAAGGTGTTTTTTGTGTAAATCTGGACTTGCCCTTCAAGCAAACTGTTTGGCCGGCTGAAATGTGGAAACACCTTTCAATTTAGTCTTTTAACATGTGTTGAGTGCCACCTATGTGCAGAGACCGATATTGGGGACTTTGGAGAGAGGCAGAGGATGAGAAGACAAGGTCCTGTCTTAGGGGGTTCCCAGGGCAGTGAAAGGCAGTTCCTTGTCTTGGGAGCTCCCAGGTTGTAGGAAGGGACAGTCTAGACTGGGAAGGCACACAACTTCGGGACCCACTTTCAGAGGGGAGTCCCAAGTACATGCAAAATGAATCCAGCCTAGGCTGTCTGGAGTCGGTAAATGGTCCCTTGTTGTGATAATGGGGAACTAGAGAGCAGATGCCCTCTCTTAGGAGCTGTCGCATGTCCCAAGGACGAAGAGGAACCGGGGCAGCCTCTTCTGGATTATCCTTTATCCTGGCAAGTCTTCTGAATGAGAAGTGGAAGGATGGGGTGGGGGCATTCCAGTTAGAGGGTGCATCCTGGAGGGACAGTAGGAGAAATGGGGGCACCGGGCACAAATCAAACCCAGCTGAAGACACAGAGTTGAGAGGCGGGCCAGTGCCTGAGGGTCTCGGCTAAGTCCTTACAGCTGCGGGGTGGCCGTGCGGATGGACCGAGTCAGGGGTAGAGGGGGCGAGTGGGGGCAGCGCCTCGGTCCTTGACAGCTGTTAAGGAAGCGTGGCGACAAAGGGTTAAGTGTGCCCCTCTACCGCCCCAAACGCTTCCTGTGTTTGAAATCCTTCAGGTCTCCAGAACCCCCTGGCCCCCGGCCAGGCGGGCATTGTCCGGGGAGCCGCTTGTGGGCTGTCAGAGCGGCCGCGCCGCCTTTGTTGTGGGGCCACCTCGAGGTTCCCTCTCGAGCCCTGGCTGGGGCTGCCGAGTGCGTGCCGGGAGGGGGGCGGTGCGGGAGGCTCGCTCCCTCTCCCTCTTCCTGGCCCCCCCTCCAGCCCTCCCGATGACCACATGACCAAGTGGGCTCGCGGCCAAGCCACAGGCTACAAAATGCAGCCCCTGGAGTGAGCGGGGCGCATTCCCGCTGGCAGCCTGAGCCCCGGGCCGTTGGAGCCACAGCCGAGCCGCCAGCCATTTGGAACGGGCTCGCCGCCGCCCCCGGAGCCGCCGAGACCAGCTGGGCGGCGCTGCCCCGCGGCGGGAGAGGGAGGCTGCGGGAGAGAGGAGGCGGCGGCCGGCCAGCCCGCGGCGCGGCTCGGGGCGCACGGTCTCGCGGCCCGGAGCCACGCGAGCTCCACGCCCTGCAGCCCGCCCGAGCCGCGGCTCGCGCCTCCCTCGGCCCCCGGCCTCTCCGCCCCCACCCCCGCCCCCTGGCCCGGGCCGCGCGGCGGCGGCCGGCGGAGCAGCATGAATCTGCGGCTCTGCGTGCAGGCGCTCCTGCTGCTCTGGCTCTGCCTGAGCGCGGCGTGCGGAGGTGAGTGCGCGCCCTCCCGCTAGTCCGCGCTGCAGCCCCCGCGCTCCGCCCAGACGCTCGCCCCCTCTGCGCCTCCCGGGAACCGCGCGCGAGCCGTACCGGAGCCGCCACGCGCCGGGCTGCCCACTGACAGGGCGCCCGGGGTCAGGGGCCAGCCGGCCGCGGACACCGCTCCCTCTGGGAGAGTGGGGGGCTCGGCTCGGCCTGGGGCCTCACCCGCCCGGAGCCTGGCCCCTCCCGGTCGCCCCTCGCAGTCTGAGGAGCTCAGGGCCGCAGGAGTGCGCCCCGGGTCCCGCGCCCCGCGCCCCACGTGCTGCAGGGAATCGGGGGGAGGCGCGTCCCTCTCCCCTCGTGGATCATTGAGGGGAACTGACCTGAGGCGGGTGGGCAGGGCTCCCGCGTGGAAAGTTAGGGGCCGCCGGCCGGTCCAGGGGCGCGGGCCACTGGGGATGATGTGCCAAGATGCAGACGTGACACTTGTTGCATAGGCAGGAGCGCGCGGCGGGGGCGGCGGCGTGGAGCCCAGCTGTTGCTCCTTGCAGCCTGCAAGTGAGCTGAGGCAGCCTCCCTTGGGCCGGGCCGGGCCGGGCCAGGCCGGTCTCCTCCCTTATCCCCAAGTCCTGTTTGGTCTGCTCTCCTGCTCCAATACGGGAAGGCTCTCCCCAAGGCCTCGGTCTCACCGCGGGGACTCAGTTCTTCGAGATCCTGGCTCCCTCCCTACTCCCCTCCACCCCAGGCATGGTCATGCTGCGCTTCAGTCCCCTTGTCTCCAGGCACCAAACCGGGCAAGAGCGCCTGACCCGATGGATCCCTTCAGGTAGCTGGCCCCCACATGCACCACAGCCCCACCTGGCATACTTGGCAATCATCCCCAAGCCCGGTCCCCACCCACAGCCCAGCCTCCAGGTCCAGGCTGCCTGTCTGCCTCAGTGTCTCCTGGGGCTGCCAGCTCCCACCTGCAGCTGCCACAGTCCTATGATCTGGCTGTCACTCCTGCCTGACTGGCACCACAGAATAGAAAAGCCAAGACCAGGTGGACTAATGCCAGTGCCAGGGTTGGAGTTTCCGGGAGGTGGGAGCGGAGGGAGGCAGAGAGCAGGGCAGCACGTTTCCTAGAGGCAGGCTCCGGGTCCTCCTTGGTTCCAGGCCCTCCAGAACACAATGCAATCTTGGAGGCTGAGGGGCCTGGGGGGGGCTCCACCTCTCTCTTCCTAGGTCACCTGCTTTCTCAGCTCTTGCCTTTGGCACTGTTCTGGCCCCACAGAGCGCTGCCTGGCTTCTCAGGAAGGTGACTTGGTTGGCTCTGGCACCACCCGCCTTCAGCTGGCTATCCAGTGGTCTCTCTTTTGAGGGCCGGAGCCCTGGATCAACCACCTCCTTGAGAAGAAGGGGAGCAGGCTTTTTCCTGACAAGCTCCTGTGAGGCGGGCAGTGGCAGAAAGTGAGCCAAAGATACAAATGAAGGGCCCCGCAGGGACCTGCCCTCCGGGAGCCTGCCGCCCAGTGCACTTGGCAAGACAAGACACCCAGGGGGCACCACCACTGGCAAATGGCCCCAGGTGGTGCCTTCAGGGAGAGTGGGTGCTGAGAAGGCATCCCAGAGGAAGCTGGGCCTGCCTGATCGGCAGGCTTGGGGCTCCCCCAGGACCTCCAGGGAGACCCTTCACTGACCCACCAGCACTCGGACCCTTTAGGTGTCCTGCTGCTGGGGTAGCACTGAGGTAAAGGCAGAGCTGGTTTCAACAGGAGGGAAGGCGCTGTCTGTTTGAGACCCTGCCCCATCCTGCTTCAATTCACCTCTTTTTCATTAGGTCACCTTATCTCCACAGCCTGCTTTGGGTAAATTCGTTGCCCTCACGTTTTGCTTAAGCCAAGCACTGGAAACTTCCCAGGCTCCCCCTGCCTCTCCACCCACCCCTCTCCCGCAGCCTCTCTTGGAGTCAAGGAGGCCACCTCCGTGCAGGTGGCCACCAGCCCAGGGTCCAAGGACACAGGTCCTGCTGTTCGTGCCTCCTGTCCTGGGTCAGAAAAAGAGCTTTTCTGAAGCACCTCACCCCTGGCGCAGACTCACATGCGATCTGCAGCCCGAGTCCCCAGTCAGAGCTCCAGGCCTGAAATCCATGCTTCCTCCACAACACTGTGCCCTGGCTTGGAATGCACCCCCACTCACACACACAGACTCCTCAGCTGCCTCCTGACCTGGGATACACTTTGCTCTTCTGAGTCTGCAAGCTGCTGAGCCAGGGCCAAGCAGCCCTTGGTCTTTGTCTGAGCACCTCTCTCTCTCCCCGGCCCCCTCCTGCCTCTCCCCAGCCCCAGCTGAGGCCTGGCCACCGTGACAGCGTGAAGACAGCCTCTGACCTCTCTGGCTCAGGGAGGGGCTGTCTCCAGTCCATCCCCAATGCCTCAGAGCTAAGCTCCCTGGTAACCCAGAGTCAGTAAAGGACTAACGCAGGTGAAGCAGATGAGCAGGGCTGCCAGGGCAGGGGTCCTCAGTGGCTTGGCTGGCATGGGAAGACGGCTCAGAGCATGGGGCTGGGCAGAAAGAGGAGGGGCACCTCATCCCAGAGACACATGCAGGACCCCAGAGCAGTGGAGGGGACACAGCCAGTGCCACTTGTGTGGGCTTTTAAAGCCATCACAAGACAGGCTGGATGGTAAGAAGAAAAAAAAAAAGATACTTCATTCCAAGTGAGGATGGCATGTTCCTGAAAAGTGCACACATCTCATTGTGCGCTGGCAGGGTTGGAGTTCATGTGGTGTGAAAAGCAAGCCCTGTTTACCCCTGACTGGTTCACAGTGGAGATGCTGATGGCACTTCGGTCCCTGTAGGCTTGTGACTCTTAGCTGGATTGCCCTAGCCTTCCTTTAAGTAGCAGATGAGTTAGAGGAAAATATTTAAGTTCACTGGGGATGGCCCCAGTTTCTACAGGGGATTTCTCTTGTGTAGCCAGGACCTCTGCAGTGATGAGAATCAAAAGCCTCTGATTGGCCCCTTTAGACAGGACAAAGCCTGGGTTTCAGGTGTCAGCTTATCTTCAGGTGAACCAGACTCAGAATCAAAAGTAGGAAACAAGTGGGTGATGGGATCAGGGTGGGAGAGGAACTGCAAACTTCTGGCTATGAGGAGGACAGTGAGCCCCCCGTCCAGTGGGGTGCAAGATGCCTGGAGCTTCTGGGTGACTGCTTTCCAGGGCCCGGCTGAGAGCTCAGTCAGCCTAGGTAGTTCTTCTCTGCAGCCCTAGTGTCTAGACATCTCCCTGGGTAGAGTCTGAGCCCACCAGCCGTGCTCCTCATCCTGGATCTGGGCCTCCCTCCCTCTTAGGGGCCTCCCCCACCAGGCCTCCCTCCCTGATTGCCACCACCACTTACAGCCCTGGGTCTGAGCATTTGCAGATGATACCCTTCCCAACTGGGCACTGTGCCTCTCTTCTCATGCCTGCTGTTCCTGGAACCATAGCCTGTGCCATTGGTCACCCTTCAGACGCAAGAATCACGACCTCACTTATTGAGACCTTAATGGTCCTTAGGGTGCCTCTGTGTGCCTGGGCCACACACTCAGCACAGTCCTTTTTGCCCCGAGAGTTTCTCTGGTACTATTTGTTAGCATCATTCCTATCCTCTTGCAGAGGGCAGGACAGCCTTGAGGGGGCTCCAAAACACAGGGCAGAAGCTGAAGCAGCTGGGGTGGGGGGCTGAGTGAAGGGGCTTCCCTCCTGTCCCTACACACGTTCCAGCCCCTTTGCAGAAGGTAGCCCCACGATAGGAGCAAGCAGCCTCCTGGCCCCTACTGTCCCAAAGCGCGAAGACAATTTGCGTTTGAATTTACATTAGGTGCTGGGTTTAGGGGACTGCATTAACCCACCCCCAACCAGAAGCATGAAGAGTGACTGGTAAACAGAGAGGTCCTAATGGGCTTGTGACTCTTCTCCGGGAGGGAGGGTGGAGGGCTAGAGAGTGTGCACATGCGTGTCTGGGCCAGAGCTGGAGAGTGGCAGGCCCCAGGGGCCTGGGCAGGGAGGGCCCTGAGGACAGACCTCGCCTGCTTCTGGCCTAAGAGGAGGATAAATGCCTGGAAATTGTGTGCAAGTGGAGGAGGAATCACAAAAGCCAACTAGCCAAGGAAGGAACTGGAGCATGGGGATGCTGGAGGCAGGGAGGAAGGAAAGGAAGAGCCGCCAGGGGTATAATGGGGGAACTGGCAGCCAAGGGGTGGTTATATGGAAACTGTGAGCTAGTGGTGGAGACTCCTGGATGGATAGAAACAGGTCTCGAGAGAGAGGGATATAGCTGGAGGCAAACCTGCTGGTGTGGGAAGAGGAAGACTGGGATTCACGATCGCTAGCCTCAGAAACTGTATTTGCCCGGAGCAGCCCCATCCTGGGCGTTGCCCAGCACTCTGCTGGCCTGCCTCTTGCCCAGCACTGTCACCTCTCCCCGCTCTGCTGGCCTCTGGTGGCTGGCTTGCCTGTGGCGTGCCAGCTCGCCTGCCCTGGCTGGACGTCAGCCTCCGTGAGAGGTGGCCATGGGTCTTGTCCCTCATCACCCCCAGGAACACCCAGCACCACTTGGATTCTATTGGCAGGGCTTGCTCTGGCATCAGAAGGTGTCTACTCTGTGCGCAGATGTAGAGGGGAGCCCCTAGAGCAGAAAAGAAGTTAACTGGGATCAGAATAGAAGGAATGTGCATCAGACACAGGATGGGGGTATGATCTGGGGATGAAAAGAGGTGTGGTAAGGGGGGCAACTCTAGCAGCCCAGCCCCCTTCCCGATGCACTTGCTGCTTCAGCTGACGGTCACTCATTTGTTTACTCATTCATTTCATTTGTACAATATTTATTGGCCTCTGAATCTGGTCACAGCCTGAACAGAATCCAGCATAAGGCAGAGTCAGAGACCACCCTGCCCCCCTGACACAGAGAATCAGAGACTCCCCCCCCCCAGCAGTCCCCCAGTCACACCCACCAGGAGGCCATGGGAGCAAGTGAGCCCCAAGATGGCTAGACATTGATGAGATACCCAGGGGGGAGGTCTAAGAGCTCTAGGACTCAAAAGTGGGTCACCTGTGTATCAAAGGATATACAATGACATCATGTTCCAGATTTGCTTTAGAATACCTCTGCAAAGAAAGAAACTGGAGAACCAAAGCATATGTAACTCCATCTGCATCACTGTTGAATCTAGGTGATGGCCACGTGATGGGGGGAGTTCATTTCATTGAAACATGTTGTGTCTGAAATGTTTTCAGTGTATCAGTTGCCAGGGTGCAGTGGGAGGTATACCCCAAACTGCACCTCTTGATGACGTTCTGAACACAGAACATGTATTTGTGCCCATCAGAAACATGATAAGACTCTCAAAAGGACATGAAGTCAGGTATATAATTCGCAAGATGTGAGTCGTGGGTTCCATTTGCCCCAGAACAGTGTAATCGTTGCAAACAGTTCATCGGTTCATGGATTGAAAAAGAAAGACAAGCTATGAGAGTGCCACCTCATGGGGAAACTGCCCTTCCCCTGGGGCGCCGGCCCTCTGCATCAGCCTTTGGGGATGACTGGCTTGACCCCGGCTTTCTTCTTCCTACAGGACCCCTGCTGCAGACTTCTGACGGGAAGGAGATGGAAGAAGGCACCATCCGCTACCTGGTGCAGCCCAGGGGGCCGAGGAGCGGCCCAGGGCCCTGGCAGGGAGGTCGGAGGAAGTTCCGGCGCCAGCGGCCACGCCTCTCCCACAAGGGCCCCATGCCTTTCTGAAGCAGGTACTTGAGCCTCTGGTGAGTGGGTGGCTCAGAGGGGGCAGGGGAGGAACAGTCTGGAAGCTGGGTGGCCCTGCTGCTGATTGCTGGCCAGAGACCTGCCCCAGGCAGTCCCAGCCCCACACAGAACCCTGGGGCTCACAGACAGGAGGCCGAGGCTGGAGAGGGGCTTGGCGCTCCCCCAGGGGTCAGGTGCTGGCTCCCGTCTGCCCGGCTGCCTAGAGTTGGGCTGGCTGGCCCAGGTGGAGTGTTCTGGAAGACTTGGGGGGGCGCTTTGATAAGCTGGGGAGGGGTGCCCCAGGGTATGTGTGTGGGTGTGGATCCTCACCAGAGGCGAGAAGGAGGCAGAGAGCTTTGGGGGTAGCCGCAGGCAGAAGACAGGAACAGAGTTGCCCGGAGCTGTGGGAGGGGAGGTTAGAGGTGACCTGCTGTCCTTCCCCCTGTCTCCAGGACAGGGGCGCCAGCTCAGGGGCCCGAGGCTTTAGGTTCAGGCTTGCGCGGAGCAGGGTGAAGGTGGTCTTCTGTACCGCCCCAGGTGGTTTCTTTGACCTAGGACACATCAATGACTCCTCTCTGGTCATTTTTGTCTCTTTAGGACCGAAGGGGCCACCACGTGCCCATCCCCTGCGATTTCTCTCTACTCCTCTGTAGATCGGCCTGCTTCTCTGGAGCCCTCACAGCCGTTCGCCTCACCTGGCCCCTCTTCTAGCTGCTCACCAGCTGGCTCTCCTCCCCCACCTGCCTTCCCATCAAGGATCCATTCAGCCCCTGATTCCTGACTTGGGAGACTTTGCGCTGGAATGCCAGTCCTCCCCCTGCTCTAAGCCCTACCTCTTCTGTCTGATACCCTAATGTCTAACCCTTTTCTGGCCCTTCCTGCCTCAGGTATGCCCTGTGGGCTGGGCTCCCTTCTTCAACTAGGGCATCAGCCTTCCCCTGGCTGCCAGAGGGGCCCAGGGAGCCGAGCAATGAGAGACTCTAGTGAGAGGGGGGAGGGATGGGGTGTTGGCATGCAGACAGGGTGCCTTGGGGGGCATGGGAATGGGGGCTTGGCGCTCTGGTCAAGGAGGAGGTGAAGCACCAGAGAAGAGAGGAATAGCTACTATGGTGTCTTCCTCCTCCCCGCGTTTGGCCCAGTTAAGGAAGAGGTGAAGGAGAGGGGCCATGCTGTACGGGGTTGACCAAGAAGTTCGTTTGGGCTTTCCATAAAGCTGTTATGGATACTTTGTCACTTCTCTCACCACCTTGCTGCGCTGCCTGACTGTCGCTCTCCCCCTACCCCAGCTAGTTTCAGCTCCAGCCCTGGAGGGGAGGAGATGGGCCTGAGGTGGCTCTGTACCCTCCCAGGAATGAAAGCCAAGCAGGACACTTGGTTTTGCCAAGAATCACAGACTATCAGAGCCAAAAGGCACCTTGGAGATCACTTAGCTCCACCTCCTTATGCAAACTCCTGCAGAAAAGCAGAGGCCTGGAGGGGGGATGGTGACCTGCTCAGTGTCACCAGAGCCAGAATGAGGGCTCAGGTCTCCCGCTCCCACGTGAGGACGTCCTCTTCCTTCTTGATGAGGCTTTCCAAAGCCATGAAGTGCCTTTCTCTCTGGGTTGGGGCTCGGGGTGCCTAGGAAGGGAGAGGGAGCTGGCTGTGAGCTGCCCCATGGTGGGACGGAGCTGTCCCGGCCTCCCTGGCCTCGGGTCCATTCCCCAACCTGGCCTGGAAAGTTCTGTGGCTGGCCAGCCACTCCCATTCCTGTGACACTTGCAGACCCCAGGTATTTTCATAGCAGCAGCTCAGGCACCGAGACTCCCAGGAGCCCGGAGGTAGCCTTAACCAACTGGACTCAATAGCCTTCCCTTCATGTTAACAGGACTTTATCTTCCAGTGGCCTTTCCTTGGGGAGGGGGGAGACAGAAAGGAGAGAGGAAAGAAAGAGGGGGAGGAAGGAAGGAAAGATGGGAGGAAGTGTGGATCTCAGCAGGCTTTCTTCTGAGAGGCCTGGGAAGGAGAAAAGGGAAGACAGGAGCCTGATGGCCACTCTTGTATGTGTGGGAGAAGGGGGAGTCAGGGCCCCCCGAGTCCCGCAGCAAATCCCTTTCAGCTATACCCGAACCCTTCCCGTTCCCTCCACTGCTGCTAACGCTACTGCTGCTTCCGCTGCTGCTTCAAGGCCCACCCTGGGGAGCCAGGCTGGGCACCCGCTGACCCCCCAATGCCTCTCAGCCTGGAGTGGCGGCTGACCAGTGTCCAGAAAGCCTCTTCTGCCATGGACGCCCCCACCAGGGACTGGGCCATTTCCCCCTCTTCCTCTCTGTTTCTCCGGTCGCGTCAGTTGCCCAGCCCTGTGGGGAACGAGACTGAAAGGAATGGCTGGGAAAGTCTGGGGACACAAGCAGTAGGGGTGCTGAGGGGCTGTCTTATTTAAAGTGGTTGTGTATGATTCTTAGACTAATTTATACAAAGTTATTAAGGCCCTTTTCATTAAGAAAGCATCCCCTTTCCCTAGTTGTGTTCACTGTGTTTGTAAAGATTGTTCAGTGTAAATATGTCTTTATAATAAAGAGTGAAAAGCTGACAATTCGCCCTTACTCTTGGAGGTCACGTTCAGGAGGGGCACACCTTTCCCCTGAGGTCCCCGGTCCCCCTCCCCTCCATGCCCATGAACTTCACGCACAGGGACTGAAGTGCCTGCCTTCTATATTGGTTCCAGGTCAGATGGCTTCTAACTAATTTGCCAAAAACTCACAAAAAGAGTTGCTATGCTTAATGACCAGTTGACATAACATGCAGTCCAGTTTTAAGTGTGTTGGCATCTGTTTGAGTGTCCTAGTTGTTGTGTGCTGTGTCCTTTAAAGGACTTTAAAAAAATTTATTTAAGAACATTCTGATTAAAGGTGGGATTTCTACTAAAAATTGTTTTATATCCTTGGTGCGTGCCTTCTTCTATTTTTATCTACTTTTGAACACTCCCGGGACTTTTTAGCCAGTTTGCCTTTCTTGAGAAATGTTCTGTTTCCTGCAATAAATACATTTGATAATGACTTTGTATGTATCATTTTATGTCTCACAAAGTAGAGTTGCTTGATGCACAAGATAGCCTGAGAAATAAAATGCAAGGAGTTCAATGCAAGGAGTTTGATGCAATTCTGCCCCATCTGTCTCACTTCTTCATGCTTGTTGTCAAAATGCCAATATCTTGGAGAACAGAAAGTAACGTTGGGTACATGCTAATTTGGTTAATCAACTCATTAGGTGCACACAGGCATACACAATCCAGAGTAAAACCCAGCGAAGAGGAGACAGGAGTGATCCAAAAGGTGTCTTCAATAAGTCTTGTGGGAAATTCTACAGATTTGACAGGTATTTAGTTCTAGAAATATACAATTTGAAGAAAGGGTCTTGAGACACTTGCTAAAAAGTCATAAAGCTGCTCAGTGAAAGGTGAAATAGAAAACACCACCCACCAGCATACACAACAATCTTATCATTTGCAAAATGTTGCTGATTGTGACAGTGATTTTAAAAAACGACCTTATGTTGGAAGTGCCTCTTAGGAAAATTGGTACAAAATGCCTTCTTTCAAAATTACTACTTTGACTTTTAGGCAAACTGGTCGTCAAAGGAACTGGTTTTAGGCAAGGAGGTTTGGGGTGGGCTGGCTTCATGCTGATTGGTCTGTAACCTCCCTAATCACCCCCAAAGCTCTAATTTCACATGAAACCAAGGAGGGGGTGGGCGGTGGCAGGACAGGACAACTTAATACTGACCCATAAGTGTGTAGCCCTTTAACAGTTTACAGAGCTCTTTGAAAAAATATCAACTCTTTTTATTATCCTAACAACTGGACAACACAGACCCCCCGTTTTACAAATGAGAAAACAGGCTAAGAGAACTTGCCCAAAGGCTCAGAGCCAGTAAGTGAATCTAGAATCTGGACTTTGAATTCTAGAATGTGAACTCTTTCTATAGTACTATGAAAGATCCCCTAATTAGAGAGAAGACTTAAGTACAAAATGTACTTAAACCCCAGTAAGTGCACTTGAAATAGATGGTGTGGTGTGGACTGGTGGAATCAAAGAAAGGCTAATGGAGACTGACCAGCTAACACTGGCCCCAGAAGGCCCAGTTGCGTTTGGTAAAGTTGGCAGGAGGATGGTGGACAGTGGAGGTGGGGATAAGGAAGGGGAGTAGCTACCGGAGTCCTCCAGGCCTGTGTCATCACTGGATGCTAGTGGGGGTGGTAAGTCTGGTCTCCTTGGACCAGACGATGAGGAGAAGTAAAGCTGGTGGCTTTCTGTAAAGATAGGCGTGCCTGTGTGCTAAGTCACTTCAATCATATCCGACTCTGTACAATCCTATGGACTGTAGCCTGCCGGGCTCCTCTGTCCATGGGACTCTCCAGGCAAGAATACTGGAGTGAGTTGCCATGCCCTCCTCCAGGGGATCTTCCCAACCGAGAGATCGAACCTGTGTCTCTTGCATCTCCTGCATTGGCAGATGGGTTCTTTTTATCCACCTGGGAAGCCATCTGTAAGTATAATTAGACATCAAACCCAAAGAAGGTAGGACATAAGGGTTGCCACCCTTTGGAGATATCTTGACCAAGTAAATACAATAGAATCAGAGTAGGTGGGTTGTTTTTGAAAAAGAGGGGGAAAAAAAGGAAAAGGAATTCACTTTTTGTTCACTGATTACTACTGGACCAAGACGTGGAAGGGCGTGGGGAGGGGGCGTGGCAGATGAACCTGAAAAACAACAGTTCTTCAAATCCACCTAGAAATCAGACAGTCCCCAAAAGGCAGAGACTAGGGAGGTAAACAGACTCAGGCTATGCAAGGCTTCTCAGGACAGGTGTGGTATAGAATGAGCCATAGCCACTTAGATGTGTAACACTTGAGATTCTTCCACAAGCCCTGGCTGACTCGGTACCGCTAACTGGGGCTGGTCATTCCGAGGTGCTTATAGAATTCTATTTTTCAGGTCTGAAGTTTATTCAACTGAAATTTCTCAACTCCAAATTTCTGAATAGAGTGAACCTCTCTCAGCTGACTGCCAAAGGGCATGGTGGAGAAGACTTACTACCTTCTTTTCTGATCCTAGAAGGGGCTGCTGACTGAGCCAGCATTTTTCTGGAACCCCCGAAATGGAAGGTCTCCCCAGGGTTCCTTTGAAAAACCAACTTTCCCTACATACTGGCCAGTGCTCAGAGAAGGACACTCCTGACTGTTGCCTTGGACTTCAGTCAAAGGCCAGAAGGGCATCTAGGACACTTCCTTGAATGTTTCAAATCAGGGATCAGTGAACTTTTCCTGTAAATTGACTTTGCAGGCCATGAGGTCTCTGTCCCAAGTCCTCAAGTCAGCCATTGCCCTGCAAATTGGCCATAGACAAAATGTGAATGAACCACAGTGGCTGTGCTACAAAACTGTGTTTATAAAAACAGATGGTGGGCCATGGAAGCCTTTCTCACGTGGAGTGTCAGCAAACCCTCCGACAGAGCCCTTGAACCCTTGTCTGGGGCCCAAAAGGAGGACTCCCATTCTGCAGCAAGGTCTAGAATTAAAAGCAGCTAATTATCTTGTCACGAGCTGGCTCCTGTGCCATGCTATCTGACCATAGATATACTAGCAGAGGGCTGTCTGTGTAAGGGGAAGTCTGAAGTCAGATCAGGGCTCAACTCCCAGCACCAGCACTCGCTTCTCTGTGAGACCTGAAAGCCCGTGTCCCAGTGAGCCCCGTTTCCCCTGTGGACAGGATCCTCTGGCTTCTTCTGAGCGCTATGGCCAGGATGGAATGCCATGATGCAGGTCAAGTGTTGGGCACCATGCCTGGCTCATGTATGAGCTCCCTGGTGGGAGGTAATATTATCCTCACTAAGCCTCAGTCTAACCTTGAGAAGTGGACAGGGCAGCCATCATTGTCCCCAATTTATAGACGGAATAACAGGCTCAGGGAGGTCAAGTCACTTGTTCAGATTCATAGGCCACTAACTGGCCAGGGCAGTCTCAAAGCTGGTTCCGTTCTTAGCTCAGGTTAGCTGCCTACACAACCCATGGGATTCCCAAGTGGCACTAGTGGTAAAGAACCCACCTACCAATGCAGGAGATAGAAGAGACACTGGTTCAATCCCTGGGTCAGGAAGATCCCCTAGAGAAGGAAATGGCAACCCACTCCAGTATTCTTGCCTGGAGAATTCCATGGGCAGAGGAGACTGGCGGGCTACAGTCCATAGGATCGCAAAGAGTCAGACATGACTGAAGCGACTCGACACACATGCGTGCACGCAGACAATCCACAGAGCCTACCCGGGCACTGATGGCCTTCAGCACTCCCTGCTGCGGCAGCGGGACCTTGGGCAGCACCTTATCCAGAATTTCGGAGTTGGGCACTTGCTCTAGAAGAACTGCCTGGCCCCTAGGTTCCTTTCTACCAGAGGCCAGGGACCCGGAAACCTGACTTCCAGTCCCGAATCTGCTTTTGCCCAGGGCTGGCTGGGCAGCTTGGCAAAGTCTCCCCTCAGCCCTTTCTGGGTCTCAGCGTCCTCACCTACCTTGACTGCCTGGAAAGAGGGGGTGGGTAGGAAGCACCTGCTTGTGAACAGGGCTTTGTTGGGGTCCCAGCAAACAGCGAAGATGCTTCAGGCCACTCTCCAGAGGGAATCAGTGGTCTGGGAGAAGAAACCGAAGAAATGGTGGGAAACAGGACCCCTGGCCAGTGAGGAAGTCCGTGACTGGGTTCCGTGGGTCTGTCTAAGCGTCCCTTGGCCCCAGAGGCTGCTGGAACCTTCATTTAATTTTATTTTTTAAAAGTTTTTATTGAATTTGCTACAATATTGTTTCTGTGTTATGTTTTGGTTTTTTGACCACGAGGCATGTGGGATCCTAGTTCCCTGACCAGGGATCGAACCTGCACACCTTGTACTGGAAGGCAGAGTCTTAACCACTGGTCCACCACGGAAGTCCCTGGAACCTCTGTGTTATACTTCTCCCATCTTGCAAGCCAAATGCTTTCTGACCTTCCCTGAGTGTGAGAGAATTGGCAGGCTGCAGCCCAGTGGCCTGAAGCTAGTGGCTCAGCACTTGGGATCCTAATCCCAGCTTGGGCTGTAACTGGCTGTGTGACCCTAGGCAAGTCATTTCATCTTCTGGGGGTCCCAGTTCCCCCTCATCTATTTTCACAGGCCAATAATTGCAGCTTCCCCTCACCCTTAGATTTACAGAATCCTAGCAGGGCAGAGCTGGCAGGCTCTTGAGAGGCCATTCAGTCTCCTGAGCCTCTTCCTTTTTACAGAAAGTTGGGCTCAGAAAAGGAAACGGACTCACTTAAAGGGACACGCCAAGCCGGTCCTAACAGACATGTAGGGAGCCAGCGCTTCCTGGGTGCCAAGCACTCTTCTGAGTGCATCGCCTGTCCTGGCTAACTTAGTCCCCATAACTCCATTTTGCAGCTGAGGAAACTGAAGCACAAAGAGACTAAGTTCGTCTGAGGATCTTCTGTGGTATGTAATGGAATGAGGACCCAGGTGACGCTGTTTTAGCTGCATCTTGCAGTATGAGGGATCTTAGTTCCCCAACCAGGGATGGAACCTGTGTCCCCATGCCATGGAAGCACGGAGTCTTAAGCACTGGACTACCAGAGAAGTCCCTAACACTGTTTTAAAGGAAGCCGAAGGCACTAGTGAAATGCCAAGCAGTCACTCCCCGGAGATGGGGAAGCCTTCACTCTGGCTCCCTCAGCCCCAGGGCAGCAGCAGTACTTGTGTCTGTGGGATCTGGGAGACTGGCCTGGCCTGGATGAAGAAGCCATCTTTCCATCTAGGCAGGGAAGTCTCTGGCTCCTTCCCCAGCAAGTGTGGGGACAGGAGTCAGTGACCCTGGCACTGTCATAAGGTTTCCTACCCCTATCTCTAGACTCCCAAACTTTCTCATAGCCTAGAGTCCTCTTGGGGCTTCCCAGGTGGTACTAGTGATAAAGAACCTACCTGCCAATGCAGGAAACACAGGAAACACAGGTTCAATCCCTGGGTTGGGAAGATCCCCCAGAGGAGGGCATAGTAACCCACTCCAGTATTCTTGCCTGAAAATCCCATGGGCAGAGGAGCCTGGTGGGCTGCAGTCCATACATGACTGAAGTGACTTAGCACCCATACATGCAGAGGCCTCTCACCTTTTTGGGAACTCCTAAAGCTGAGTGATAAGAGAAGAAAAACAAAGCAGGGAGGGGAGAGAGCACACAGGGATGGGGGAAGCGGGGAGGAGGCATCTCAGGAGAGAGGGCTCACCTCTGGGTCCCTTCTACCTCCATCACCTCAGATGCTCCTTTCCCCAGGAGTTTCAAACTGACTCCCCTCCTACCCCACCCCAAGGCGACTCTGGGCTACCGCAGCCCAGCCCCATAACCCTCTCTACCCCCACCCCAGCTCCCGAATGGCCCGTCAAGTTGCAGGTCCCATGCGTTGTGAAAGTTGCAAAAGTAGCTCCAACTCGCTTCAACAGAGGCTAACATTTTCAGAACCAAAGCACAAGAAAAACCTATTCTGCCTGCCCCCACCCAAGATCAATTCAGAAGAATCAATCTCCTGGACAATGAGCTCAACAGAAAAAGCACCTACTCTGTGCAGGATGGTAGGTGAATGACCGCAGAGAGGACTGTTCCTTGCCTTGCCTCTGGCAAGGGTGGGACCTGGCTGCTGCCTTGGTCCCAGCAGTAGTGTGACGGAGTGAGCGTCTCATGGATCTTTCAGGAAGCAGAGGCTGGGAAGGACTTGGCCTACGTCACCCAAACCCCATTTCTCGGTGCACCTCTAGTCTCCCCAGCCTTCCCTTCCCTGGCTCTCTGCCTTCTCTAATTCTCCCAGTCCTTCAAGTGCCAGCTAAGGCCGCCTCCCCCATGAAGCCTGACCAGATGCTCCTCCAGCCCTGAAGGTCACGGGCAGGCGACGCCCAGATAATCCAGGCTTGCTCTTCCACCAAAGCCTATGTCCTTGCCAAATATATAGTTTCTTCCCAGGCTGAGCATGACCTTTACCACAATGGAGATGACGGTGCCCAAAGTGATGACTGGCAGGGGAATCTAATGACAGCACCTGTCCACACGGGGTGCCGTGCTGTGCTAAGTCACTTCAGTCAAGTCCGACTCGGTGCAACCTTACGGACTGTTGCCCACTAGGCTCCTCTGTCCGTGGGATTGCCCAGGCAAGAATACTGGAGTTGGTTGCCACTTCCTCCTCCAGGGGCTCTTCCTGACCCAGGGATCAAACCCACGTCTCATATATCTACCTGCATCGGCACGGGATTTGGAGGCCTAAAAATCCTGGCTCCTCCAAGCACTAAGCCTGGGTCACACTTCATCTTTCTGGGCCTCAGTTTTACTGTTTGTACAATGGAAATGATAATCCCTAGCTTCCTCACAGGCTTGTTGAGAGGCTGAAGTTTCTGAAGTGAAAAAGTTTGCTACACTACAGAGGTGATACAGGTGTGAACAATGCCTACCTCAGAGGGTGCCCAGTTCGTCTCCTGCCAAGGGCCATAGAAATTCATTTCTCAACATTCAACAAATGCCTTTGAATGCCTGCTCTGTGCCACATTCCTTAGAACCTGGTGAGGGAGACCTGTGTTATTCAAAAGTCACAAGGGCAGGTCTGGCCACGACGGTGTCAGGGCCCTGTGGGCAAGCACAGGACTCGAGGAAGCTTATCATGGAGAAGTGGCGGGATCCTGTTGGGGAGGAGAGTCCGAGAAGCTTCCTTGAGGAGAAGTATGTGGCAGGAGATGTCAGGGTGAATAGAGATAAAGCAAGAAAAAGGAAGTCCTAGCAGAGGGAGCCCACAGCTTGGAGGGAGTGAGCGTGTGTGATTTACTCTTAAACCCATTTCACAGACAGAAAGTGGGCCCTGAGAGGCGCTATGATTGACAAAATGAGAGATTCCATTCAAGTCATGTGTGCTAGCTGATTCCCTTCTGTGCTCTCAGCTGGGCAGAGCAACAGCAGGGCCCTGCTATGGTAACTGAAATATCATCTCCTCATTAGCTTGCCCGAGGCTCTATCGATTTCATCAGCTGGGCAGGAGGGGCTGAGGCCCCACACCCACAGGACTGGGTGGCTGGCTGTGCCTGGGCCAGCTCTCAGGCTGGCTGGACACTTGGCATGCTTCTTAGATGTTCCACTTTTCTTGCGCTCCGCCTCCCTTTCTCCTCCAAGCCCCTTAGTCCGGTGAAATTCAGAGTGGTGTGAGAGGCTGCTCCCTGCTGGCTGAGCCTGGGAATGGCAGGGACTTCTCACTGGCCATTGAAGGAAAGTTCCTGAGGTCACCTCAGCTCTGTGGTTCACTGGGAGGTGTGAGGAAGGGCAAAGACCAAGGTGTATGTGGAGGGCAACCAACTGGAGTTAGTGAAAGCTGACTGTTTTGCTTGTTTCTGCTGCAGGACTCTGAGTCTGTGAATGATTTTGTGGGTGTGAATGTTGAGGCCCCATGACTTGAGAAGGTATCTACAGGTCATGCGCACAGGTAGACTCTGTGTGAACACTGTTTGGGCAGGTATGTGTGTTTGCTCCACAGCATGCACTGTATGCATACATCCTACCTGCTTGTGCCTGGAAGAGGGACAGAAATTGCCACCCAAGGGTGCCGGGCTAAAATTCTCCAGCTGGTGGCTTCAAAAGGCGGCATTTGGCTCTGAGTCCAGGCTGGGCCCTCTTTGCCTCCATACCAGACTTTTCCTAGGCTGTCTGGGTCTCGGGCTTTCCCGAAGGGCATTTCCACCAGTTCTCCCGCAGCAGGCACACCCCTGCACCCCTGCAGCTACTGTGGGAATCTCATAGCCTCTGGAGGCAACAACAAACCTGATTTCTGCACGTGCTCCCAGGAGAGGCCCAAAGGAGCACCCCACTGCCTGGCAAGGCCCAATCCAGGGCTGCTCTTTCTTCGTGTGCTCTAGTGCAGCCTGGGTGTTTCTGAACATTCTGATCAGTTAGTGGCCATGCCATGCTGGTTATTAAAGATTATCAGTCACCCCTGTCCATTTCCTATACTCCCAGATAATATATATATATTTTAACCTGGAGTTTCAGGAGACCATGAGTATTACTCTTGTTCTCCAGCCTAAGAGCAGGTTTTTTCTATTTAAACAGCCCCCTTCTTCATCACGTCTCCAAATGGCATGAAAACACTAGTCCGCCTTACTAGTCTCAGCAAGCAAAATCACTTGCTCAGGCCACCAGCCATCAGTTAAATACTTGTGCCATTAGGTTGAGAACAGAAATGTCAGACAAGAGTCTAATGACTCCTTTGGACTTTGCCCAAAGGCCCAGCTTTCTCAGTGAGATCAAAGGGATGGGCGCTCGGGAGGATTCAAGTTTAGGTTCAAGTAAGTACACATGAGCAGGCCTGGCCTTGTCCTTTGCCCATGGGTAGTGCACACCAGCCACACCCACAGCATTTCTAGGAAACACCCTCTTCTGCTCCCTGGGCCTCAGCTCCTCCTAGGAAAAATGCAAACTGTGCGGAGCTGCTCTCCACAAGTTACTGCCCGGGCAGGGCTCCTCCTCTGCCTGCCCCATGACATGCCCCGTCCAACTGCCATCTTCCCCATATGGCGGGCCTGAGGACTGCCAGGCAGTGTGATAGAAGGGAAGCTCCCACCCCTGTTCTGCCTCTTGGTAGCGGTGTCACCCTCCCCCTCTGAGTTTGGCCTCTCGTCTGTAACATGCCGATGATCACTGTATCTCTTCAGTTGTCTTGAGGCTCAATGGAGTCACTGATTCCCAAAGCACTTGGAGACGAAGATCATTGCTAGAAGCAGGTAAGGAGTGGGAGATTCCCTCAGGCAGCTTCCCAATAGGGGAGCTTGCAATCTTAGCCTTGCCAGAATCTCTTTTTTATCCCCAAGGTGTAACCAAGAGTCCTGGGGTTGGCAGGGACCTTAGTTGAGCCATCAGTAGATAATAGAAGCTACTATTTATTGAACACTTATTATATACTGTTCTAAATGCTTTGCATATATTATACTCATGTAATCCCCACAACAGCCCCTTGAGGTAGAAACTCTTATCATTCTCCTTTTATAGACAAGGAAACCAAAGCTTGATAAGCTTAGTAAAATTGCCCCAAGTCACCTAACGAGTCAATTGAGCTAAGAGTTGAAGCCTGGTGATTGGCCCCCAGAACCTGTGCTCTTGATCATTGTGCTCGATGGCCTATAGACAGTCTTCACTGAGCAGCTGTTTTGCTTCTGCTTGCATACCTCCAGTGACGGTGAGCTCACTACTCACCAGCATAGCCTATTCTGACTTCATGCAACTGTGGCTGCTAGAATCTTCTCACATGTCTGGCCAAGCCTTTGGTGATCCAGACTACACAAAGACCCCAATTTCCTGAAGACTTGAGTAGGGTATAAGTTAAAACAGGAGACTATAGAGGGCAAATATTTTTCCAGTATCCCTAGACACATAGAGGCCCTGTGATTCCATTCCCTTTGGCATGCCAATACCTTCTCCTCAAATGGAGATTGAAGCAGGAAGTAGGATGCTTACCCCCATCTCATTAGTCCTCTTTCAACTGGGGTTAGTGAGTGAGAAGATGGTTTTATAGTTAGAAGCCAACACATATATTTGCATGCTAAGTTGCTTTAGTCGTGTCTGACTCTTTGTGACTCTGTGGACTGTAGCCCTCTAGGCTCCTCCGTCTATGGGATTCTCTAGGAAAGAATACTGGAGTGGGTTGCCATGCCCTCCTCCAGAGGATCTTCCTGACCCAGGGATCAAACCTGCATCTCTTATGTCTCCTGCATTGGCAGGCAGGCTCTTTACCACTAGTGCCACCTGGGAGTGGGTTGCCATTCCCTTCTCCAGAGGATCTTCTTGACCCAGGGATTGAACCTGGGTCTCCTGCATTGCAGATGGCTTCTTTACTGTCTGAGCCACTGGGGAAGCACCTAAGACATACACAGCTTTCACTGTGTTAATAGCTAGTCAATGAATGCTGAATGAATGAATGAGTGAATGCACAAATGAATGAGGCTCACAGCCTCCTTTCCTGCCAGTCTCAATCCCCTGGAAGAGTTAGTTTTACACTGTGCTTTGAGATCCTCAAAAAGCACCATTTCCATGGTAACGAAACATATAGATCTGCCACTCTGCAGGGCCAAATTCTTTCCTGTCACACTGACTCTGAGCTCGTCCAAAAAAGATCCTAAACTACCTTTGGTGCCCATGGAGTGGGGCACTGTCAATTGGGAGGCTTGAAGAGTGGGCACGGCCATGGGCGTGTCCCCCAGCGCACATCTCCTCCAGGGAATTCCTGGGCTGATCGACCTTGCTGGGGTTTCCATGGCAACAACACTAGGCTAATGGGTTGCCAGGGTGATGGTGTGCTACTGCTAAGATTGCACGGGACCGGACCACACAGGGCCACTGAGTTGAAAAGATGCTAATAACACCTTTCTGAGTCTCCATGGCAACAACACTCAAGCACCGGGTAGGCTTTGTCCCAAATGCAGATTAGGCCCCCACCCACCACACACAGCAAGAAGACCCTGGGAGGCAGGCCACTGGTCCAGTGTCCAGGGGCTTGGCTCCTGCTGTTCCCCCCAGGGGAAGAGTCAGCCGACCTGGCCTCGTCCCCCCTCAGGGGCCCCCCTCTGCCCCAGGCCCCTCACCATACTGGTCTGAGGTGTCTGGCTGAAGCAGCCAGGGCTTGGGCCATTGGGACTGTCAGGGAGAAGTGCCAGGGCAGGAAGAGGGCTTGGGCTGGTTTTTCATGGGGGAAACTGAAGTCTGGGATACCTTTGGGGTTGGGGACGTGTCCTGGTATGGCTGCTGCCAGGCCACTGGACTCACCACCCTCTGGGGCTAAGGAAGCAGCCAAGGTACCATGTCTGCCTAGCAAATCCAGGAACATGAGGCCAGAGTTTTTAAACTACTTTGAAAGCTGTGGCACATATGAATTCCATCAAAGTTGGATGGGCGGGGGCATTCCCCATTCAGTCTTGTCCTTCTCCCTACCACAGTGTCCCTGAGGAACCTTAGCTTCTGTGGAACATGGTCTGAAAAACCTCTGCTTAAGCCAGTCCAAATGGAAAGGCTAACTGGGGACCAAAGAGGGCGGGTGACTTGCCTAAGGCCCCACAGCCAATCATTGTGAAAGTAGCTTAGTCGCATGCGACTCTTTGCGACCCCTTGGACTGTACAGTCCATGGAATTCTCCAGGCCAGAATACTGGAGTGGGTTGCCATTTCCTTCTCCAGGGGAATCTTCCCAATCCAGTGATCGAACACAGGTCTCCTGCATTGCAAGCGGATTCTTTACCAGCTGAGTTACAAGGGAAGCCAGGACTAAAACCCAGGACTCTCATGCTGGTAGGCCCACTGTCCATAAACCAGTGTGTTATGCACGTCTGATTGACCTCTAACTTGGGCTCTTTGAATTCTCGAAGACCCCTGGGGCTTCTGTCTTTCTACTTATTTGTGGAGGTTTTGATAAGGATCTGTGGGGACAGGCAAAAATGTTTAGAATGGACCTTCCAAATTTGACATTTTTGAGCACCTGCTGTGTGCTACACATTTTACAAAAACATACTTTCTGTGCTAGATGTCATCTTATTTCTTTATAACAATCTATTTAGACAGGTATAATTTTCTTCCAGGACTTCCCTGGCGGTCCAGTGGTTAAGACTCCACACTTTCAATGCAGGCAACGTGGGTTCAATCACTGGTCAGGGAACTAGGATCTGACATGCCATGTGGCATGGCCAAAAAGAAAAATAAATTATCTTCATTTAGCAGGTGAGAAAACGGAATCTTTGGAGGTAACTGAAGATTAGGTCTATTGAATCTTGAGCATGTCTTCAGCAGAGACATCACCTTACTAGCTCCAGCAGGGGATTGTGGGATGAATGCTGATCATGGTCTATCTCTAGTGACATTGAGCTGAGGCAGGTGGATGCATTCGAAGTATTAGAAACCCCTTACTACCTTCTCCCACTGTTCCCCCCAACTAAAACCACATCTACCTCTGCCCCATCAGTGATGACTGGAGAACAAATTGAGTCTCAAATGGCAGGCATCTGTTATTCTTCACAACCTGACACAGCTGCTGGCCACAACAGGCAGAACATCTTGTGAGTTGTGATTGGGGAGCGAGGTGATTCCTAGTTGCCATGGAAACCCAGGGGAAGGTGTTGTGAACATCGCGTCCATTATACAGAAGGTCTGGGGCAGAAACACATGGAATTACCTCCCAGCTGGTGGCCTGGTGGGTGTGGCCCCCCTTTGTCTGCCCCCAGGAGCTGCCAGAGTGTGCACGCTCTGGCCAGAGACTTTCCAAGGATCGCTGCCTCACACCCTCCTCCATGGGACAGCTTCCCTCCTTCGCTGGAGCTTGTCTGCATTTGCTCCTACTGTGGGGTTGGGGGGGAGCCTGGGAGTCTGAGCCTAAATTCTGGGTCCCAGCTCTGTGACTCACTGACTCTGTGTTCCCAGGCAAGTCATCTGACCTCTGTGGGCCTCAGTTGTCCTTTCTGTAAACTGGGCTGTGGCAAGAATCAAACAAGATCTCAGCTGAAAGAGTCAAGTGCTCAAGGGAGACCTTCCCTGGCGCGCTAGACCAGGCTTGGACTAGATCTAGGTTTGGCCCCTCTTCGGGGTGCCCGTGGTCCTCTCACTGCTCCTGTGTGGGCCCTGGTCCCACAGCGGTGTCACTCCTGGTAGCTGCTCTGTCTCTAGACGGGGAGCTCTGTGACTGCAGGCCTCCCTGGGGCAGTCTCCTTAGGGCCCTGCTGTCCCTACAGCCAGAAGGGCATGTAGTGTAGGGGTTAAGAGTGCAGGCACTGAAACGAAATGGCCACTATCAACCGTGAGACTATGGGCGAAGTCCTGAACTTCTCACGGCCAGTTTCCTGATCTGTAATACGGAGGTGTTGATAGTGTGTGTCACTGCTGTGTGTGCGTGTGTCTGCGTCTGTGTGCGTGTGCCCATGTGTTTGCTTGGCACTAAGTAAATGCTCCACAAAAATTGTAGGAGAAAGCAAGAAGGGAGCTCTCTGCTACAGTTAAGGGTGGGGCTTCCCTCCCTTTAACCCCGCCCCCCCCATTGTCCCCACCCCAGTTTCCTGTCAGAGCTGTGTCCCGTGAAAAGAAAAGCCCAGCCAGGCTATTCCAGTCTCACAGATCTGAACCCAGCAGGACTGAGTTTTATACCCCTGTGGCCTGGTTGGTCCTTCCCCCACCCCTGCAGCAAGAATCTCTTTCATTTATTTACGATGCATTTGTTAAGCACCTACTGTTCGCCACTCCCAGGCCTTCTCAAGCATTGCCTACATCAGCTCCTTCACACTCTCCTTAGCAGTACTCCCGCCTTAGCATCGCATCTCCCTCAGACTGTTCATCCTCCCTCCCTCTCAGCCACTCAGTAGCTCCCTCTCCTTTGCCTCATTTTCCTTATTTAAAAGTGAGGCTCTGAAAAGTCTCTGAGGACCCTTGTAGCTGAGGTGGTTCCAGATGGCTGGGTGTTCTTGGCTTCTTGTCCTGGGGCCAGGATGAGTTGTGTGTGTTGTTGTGTGTGTTGCTGGGTGTGTGTTGTATGTATGTCCTGGAGCTCACCAAGGGCAGGGCTTGGCATCCCTGCCTGCTGGGCAAGACACAGCCCCCAGTTCCAAGGTGCTCCAGGTCTTCTGGGGCAAGGTTAAGGCCATGGTGGGGGAGGGGGGAAGGGCTGGAGGCAGACATTCCCAGAGGGAGGCCAACATCTCCCCAGTGAGTTTCCAAATGTTGCCAAAGTCAGGAGCCACAGCCACGCTGAGTGGCTGAGAGAGGAGCTCATGGGGACCACCCCTCCACTGGGAGAGTCAGCCTCGGGGGCCTTGTTGGCCCACATTGACCAGGCAACTGTCCCCACACGCTGCCTCACGGTGTTTAATCAGAATCCCGTGGACCCTGGCATATATGTCACCAGGCCACTCTGCAGCATCTTCCTCACACCCCTCTCCCACCCCAAAGCTGCCCAATTTGAGTTACAGCCCCCTTGGCAGTTGAGGAATTCTAACTCCTTCCCATCTGCAAACCTGCCTTAAGTGAAACTGTCGTCCTTCATCAGTCCCCTCGGGGTGAGAAAAGCTCCTCAACTTCACAGGCATGAGGGAGCCAAGGCTGGTTGTTGAGCAGTGGAATAGCACGCTGAGAGCACTGGGGGGGTCCAGTGAGGAAGTCACATGGACTTGAAACACTCGGAGGTAGAATACCTGAATTCTAGCCCTGGTTCAGACAGCCCCTCTCTACACCTGTTTCCTCAGGGGTAAAATGGGGGTGATGCTATAAGTTGCCCTGTTAACATTTCTGGGTTGGTATGAGGATCAAATAAGTACATTTAAAAGCACCTGTAGCCTATAGTGCGCTATGTAAATGCTCCCAGCAATTGACAGGTTTCCCTTTGTCCTGTCTTAGGGGAGTCTGGCTCCACACTTTCCCCTTCTGCCTCCACCATCTGCAATGTTCACCTCTCCACTGGCTCCTTCCCTTGACCTTCAAATGTGTTAGGAGCTTCCCGTCTCTTCACTGATAGGCACTTTTCTCTCACTGCCAAATCTGAGAAAAAGAGTCTCTTCATCAGCTCAACTCAGAGTCATCCCCCAGCTCTGCTCTCTAGCTCTGCCCCCTTCCCCACCTCACGCTTCATCCTTCTTAGTGTGTGTCTCTGCAGGCACTTGGTCTCATTGATCTCTCTCCACCTAAGTCCTCTGGTTTTTGTGGTAGGGAGCCTCTATGATGATCCCCATGATCCCCACCTCCTGAGATTCCCACCCTTGTCTATTTCTTCCCTGGAGTACGGGCTGAATCTAGTGACCCACTTCTCGCAAATAAAATATGGCCAAGGGCAGGTCAGAAAGCAACAGTTGGAACTGGACATGGAACAACAGACTGGTTCCAAAGACGAAAAGGAGTATGTCAAGGCTGTATATTGTCACCCTGCTTATTTAACTTATATGCATCATGAGAAATGCTGGGCTGGAGGAAGCACAAGCTGGAATCAAGATTGCCAGGAGAAATATCAATAACCTCAGATATGCAGATGACACCACCCTTATGGCAGAAAGTGAAGAAGAACTAAAGAGCCTCTTGATGAAAGTGAAAGAGGAGAGTGAAAAAGTTGGCTTAGAGCTCAACATTCAGAAAACTAAGATCATGGCATCTGGTCCCATCACTTCATGGCAAGTAGATGGGGAAACAGTGGAAACAGTGGCTGACTTTATTTTGGGGGGCTCCAAAATCCTTGCAGATGGTGATTGCAGCCATGAAATTAAAAGACGCTTACTCTTTGGAAGAAAAGTCATGACCAACCTAGACAGCATATTAAAAAGCAGAGACATTACTTTGCCAACAAAGGTCCATCTCATAAAAACTATGGTTTTTCCAGTAGTCATGTATGGATGTGAGAGTTGGACTATAAAGAGGGGCTGAGCACCGAATAATTGATGCTTTTGAACTGTGGTGTTGGAGAAGACTCTTAAGAGTCTCTTGGACTGCAAGGAGATCCAACCAGTCCATCCTAAAGGAGATCAGTCCTGGGTGTTCATTGGAAGGACTGATGTTGAAGCTGAAACTCCAATATTTTGGCCACCTGATGCAAAGAGCTGACCCATTTGAAAAGACCTTGTTGCTGGGAAAGAGTGAGGGCAGGAGGAGAAGGGGACAACAGAGGATGAGATGGTTGGATGGCATCACTGACTCAATGGACATGAGTTTGGGTAGACTCTGGGAATTGGTGATGGACAGGGAGGCCTGGCGTGCTACGGTACATGAAGTCGCAGAGTCAGACACGACTGAGCAACTGAACTGAACTGAAGGGTGACGGGCTGTTGTGTCCAAGGTTAGATTGTAAGACTGTGACCCCTGTCTTTCTTGCACTCTCTCATCATCTCTCATTTGCCGCTGCTGTGGAAGCCAGCTACCATGTTGTGAGCTGCCCTATAGTGAGGGCAGCCGACAGCTGGCAAGAAACAGAGGCTCACCAGTTTCCTGATCTTTAAAATGGTGATACTGGTAGTGTGATACCTGCCTTATAAGGTCAAGTGAGACTATGCACAGGGAGTGCTTAGCATAGCAAGGCAGGTATTTTATGATCCATAGCAAATTAATTTTCTCAGTTCCAAATGTGTGCTAGAAATAATGTTTGCTGTCAATTTATTTTCAACCCATCCTCCTGTGATGAAAAGACTATAAGTTAGTAGATCCAGTCTATAGTGATGAATAGGCCAACGACTTAACCTCTCTGGTTTTATTCTTTTGGCTCTGTGAAGTAGCTAGTTAGGGGAGCTCTGAGTAGTTTTCAGTTTTAAAGTTCCATGTTAGAATTTTTTTTCCAATTCATTTTTAAACAAAGTTTTAATAAAATTTAGCATAGGAGGTATTATATGTTTTAGCAATTTATATTTTAATTAAATGTACCTCAGATTAAAATTGCATTAGGCAATGTTTAAAATACAGAAGGATATGGAAAGTGGTACATGTACCTATCATTCACTTTAAGAAAAAAAAAAAAGAAACAGAGGCTCTCAATTTAACAGCCAGTGAGTGCCTGAAGGCCCCTCCAACAGCCTCATAAGACAGCTGGAAGTGACCATCCTCCAGGTGAAACTTGAGGTGCTTGTACCTGGCCATCACTTTGACTGCCTATGAGAGAACCTGAGATGGAGTCAAGTTAAGTGTACCCCATTCCTGACCCACACAAGCCATGAGATAAAAATGCCTGTCATGAGAAAGAGAAATATCGTATGACATACCTTATATGTGGAATCTAAAAAAAAATGATACAAATGAACTTACTTACAAAACAGAAAGACACTCACAGACTTAGAGAATGAACTTATGGTTGCCAGGAGAAAGGATAGTTAAGGAGATTGAGATGGACATGTACATACGGCTATGTTCAAAATGGATAACCAACAAGCACCTACTGTCTAGCACATGGAACTCTGCTCAATGTTATGTGGCAGCTTGGATGTGAGGGGCATTTGGGGGAGAATGGATACATGTATATGTATGGCTGAGTCCCTTTGCTGCTCACCTGAAACTACCACAATATTGTTAATCAGCTATAACCCAATACAAAATAAGAAATTTGAAAGTTTGAAGAAAAATGCCTGTTGTCTGAAGCTGTGAAGTTTGGGGGCAACTTATGAAGTTCAAATTATTGCTGTTACTTTCCAGCAGTTTTGACAACATGGCTAACAAAATGTTATCAGGGAGAAATCTGGCTGGGCCCAGCTTAGAGAACAGGGCACAGTGAAATCAACAGATATGGTTTATTTCCTAATGCCTTGGGATTAATGATCCCAGACACACAGATGGAGGTAAACAGAAGCACTTAATCACATTGTATCTGTGTGCCCTGAAGCAGAAAGCATTGTGTGCTCCATGGAAGCAGAAAAAAAAATCTAGAAATTCAAACAACCTAAGTCCATTAATAGGGGACTGGGCCCATAAATTGGGACATAATGGTACAATATTATAGAGTTAACTGGAAAGAATGGTATATTTCAACATGATCAATCTCAAACAGGAACATGGTATCATTTATATAAAATTTAAACACTCATAAAGCAGTCATAGAAATTGTTTATACACACTGCATCATAAAAACATTTAAAATGTGCACAGAGAAGATATAGGTTCCTTTCTTGAGTTTCAGACTCATGTACCCTACTGCCTACACGTCTTCCCCATTTAGACATCTTACAGGCTTCTCAAATATGGCCACAACCACCTGCCTGATTCTGCCCCAACACCCAAACCTGCTCCCCCTGCAGGAAATGGCAGTAGATCACATCTCCAAAGTGGGTCAGGTGGAAATCTTTTGAGTCATCCTTGATTATTTTCTTTCTTTCACATCCCACTCCTCCTGTCTAATCCTGTCAACTCCACCTTCAGAATATATCTAGATTCTCCCATGTCTCACCCACTGTTATCTCTGGGGCACACCATCACCTTTCACCTGGATTATTTTGAAGAGGCCCTTAACTGGTCTCCCTGTCTCTGCCCTTGTCCCCCTACATTCTATTCTCTACACCGCAGCTGGAATAATCCTTTGTAATCTAAATCAGATTAGGTTGGGCCTCTGCTCCGAACCCTCCAGTGGCCCTAATCTCCCTCATTACAATGACATATAAGGCCCTTAGGATCTGGCCTCCATTATATCTTCAGCTTCACCTCCTGCTGCTCTTCCTTCCAGTCCTCCACTCCAAATACACTGGCTTCTTTGTTAGTCTTCGCTCGTTCCAGGCATATTCCTACCACAGGGACTTTGCATGTACTACTTCCGTGTCCAGCATGTTCTTCTGGATATAAGTACCGTCTACTCCTTCACATCCTTCAGTATCTGCTTAAATGTCATTTTCTTGGTCAACCTTCCCTACTCACTGTATTTAAAGCTGCAAACCCTCTCCTAGTCACTATTCCTCTTTCTTCCTTTATTTTTTTATCCAATAGCACTTAGCACCATGTGTCATATTATCCATTTTGTTTTTGTCCAGACGCTAAGTTACATCTGACTCTGCGACCCCATGGACTGCAGCGCACCAGGCTCCCCTGTCCTTTACTGTCACCTGGAGTTTGCTCAAATTCATGTCCACTGAGTCAGTGATGCCCTCCAACCATCTTGTCCTCTGTAACTGCTTTCTTGTCCATTTTGCTGGTTTGTTTATTGTTCTCCACCTCCTCTCACTAGAACATAAACTGCGGAAGGGTCAGGGGTTTGGTCTGCGGTGTTCTGCACTGCATTCTCAGTGTCTATGAGCCTGGCACACAGTAGGTGGGGTTGGGGGCAGCTTCCACCCAGGAAGTTGTGCCTATTGTCAGCGAAGGCTTCTGAAAGAGCCTTGAGTCAGATCCACAGCAGTAGTAGCTTCTGGCCCTTCCACCCCTGACGGCTTTCCAAGGAGAATGGGTTGGATGGAGTGCGTGTACAACAGTGTGTGCAGAACTGCATGGAAATGGGTAGAATGGGGAACAAAGGGTGCATGTGTGTGTGGTAACTGTGGGGTGACTGCACTCAAGAGGGAGAGAAGGGCCTTTAGAGTCAGCCGAAGAAGCAGAGAGCAAGTCAGTGCCTCAGATTCATCCTTGGCCTCCAGGTGGACTTGTGGCGTGGCCAGACCCTCCCTGCAGTGTCCTCTGAGGGATCCGCATTGGTAGTGACTATTTGGCCAAGCATCTCTGAGGAGGTGGAGGGGAAGCTTCAGGCATTTCCCTTCCTGAGTCAAAGGAATGCCAGAGAAGCCTCGAGAACAATGGGGAGCCAACAGCCCCTCAGTGGCCCCGTGACGTGGGCCTCGAGGGGGGCTCACAGCTGCTGGCCAGAACCCAGGGCAGGGGACAGGGGCTGGCGGGGATACAGAGGAGCCATGGAATCCTTGAAGGAGGAAGCCGGAAGCAGCTGGGGATGACACTGATAGGCATTTCCCGCCTCAGGATGCCCTCCCGCTTTCTTCACTGCCGCTGCAGCTGCAAAAGCAAAGATGTCGCTTCCCTCTGGCCCCAAATGGCCGTCCTAGAGGTTGGGAGCTGTTGGGTCCCCCTCCCAGCCTCCCTCCCTGTCCCTGAGGAGAGCAGGCAGCTCCCTCAACCCTCAGCAGGGTGCCCCATAGGCTTAAGGGAAAGCTGGGCCTGCCTGACCCTGGTTTTGCTCTGCTTTGCCAAAAGAAGGGCTGCTTCTGAGGGCTTCGGGGTCTGGAAGGTTGCTTGCCGTCTTATGCTTTCCCTGGGCCCCTCCTAGGGTGCTCTGGCTGGGCACTGTTGGCCTTCATGTCTTCTCCTCATATCAGTGTCTCAGTGTACAACGCTAGGCCTCAGGCCAATGGAGGCTTCTCACTCTGGACAGTCTAACCCACCTGACTTCCCTGTTCTGGGACTCCTTAATCTTTTTACACATTTTAACTCACTCTAAGCTTCCCAGGTGTCTCAGTGGTAAAGAATCCACCTGTAATACAGGAGATTCAGGAGATGCAGGTTCGATCCCTGGATTGGGAAAATCCCTTGGAGGAAGAAATGGCAACCCACTCCAGTATTCTTGCCTGGAGAATCTCATGGACAGAAGAGCCTGGTGGGCTACAGTTCATAGGGTCACAGAGTTTGACATGACTAAGTAACTGAATACAATCACTCTGAGCATGCTTCTGTTGGCATACTTGGGTTGTGATAACAACCAACCCTCCCCTCAACCTACACACAGACATATGTGGTAATCATGGCTGCACCTATTCATGATCCTCAATGGTTGCTCAAGGGTGGGAAGACAGGCTGGGGATCATGCGTGATTCCAAGCCCAGAAGCTATAACCCACTTTCTCTCCCATTTAAGAAGGCCTGCTGGGATGAAAGTGACTTTGCTCTATGGGGAACTCTGACTCTACTTTTTTTTCCTCTGACTCTACTTTTATTTAAATAAGAATGATGCTGAATCCAATCTCATTTATCATAAAAGGTCACTTGTCTGAACACTTAGCTGTTCTATGATTAGTCACACACCTCACAGCTGATCTGCCTTAACTTTGTTGTTGATGGAAATGGCCTCATCCAGAACCTTCTCTGGAACTGAACTGCATAAGAGAGGTTTCAGTGAGTGGCCCTTTCCTGGATGTCTCCACCAGGGTGGGGGTGACCATGAGTCCAGATGGCGGGCTGCACCAGGGGACAAACACCCAGACCATACACGCCACAGCTACAGCTTGGTTCAAGCCATATTGAACCCTGGGAAGCAGCCTACTCTCTACCCTCAAGGCATACTCCACCAAGCTGGACCCCATTCAGAGAGGGCCAAGTAAAGGATCCAGGGACAGAAGGCTGTAGTGTCTGAAGACCAAAGATGAGGGCATGCATCAGGTGATGCGTGGGAGAGAGACAGACACAGACAGCCCCTCAATGAGAGAAAGGGAAGGGTGCTGAGAAATCCCATGGATCTCTGTTGTCCAAAATAGTCACCAGTAGCCACATGAAATGTGACTGGTGTGAAAGAAGACACCTCGTTAGTGTAAAACACACTGGAATTTGGTGGGGAGGGATAAATTAGGGATTTAGGATTAGCAGATACACACTACTATACATAAAATAGATAAACAACAAGGACTCACTGCATAGCACAGGAAACTCTACTCTATATCTTGTAATAACCTATAAAGGGAAAGAATCTGAGAAAAAATGCATATATATATATGTATATATATGTGTGTATATATGTATACAATGTATATATATACATATATATAAGTTATATATATGTATATAATATGTATACGTGTGTATGTAATATATATATAATATAATATATATTATATATATTATATAATGTATATAATATATATATGTGTGTGTGTATATATATACAACTGAATCTTTGTGCTATACACAGGAAACTAACACAACATTGGAAATCAACCATACTTCAATTTTAAAAAAGGGTGAAAAAAGACACACTGGAATTTGAAAACCTGGTATTCAAAAAATGTTAAATACCTCATTAATAATTTTCATATTGAATACATGTAAAAAGGAATATTTTGATAAACTGACTTAAGTAAAGTATACTATTAAACATATATAATTACAAAGAGGCACAAGGACCCTTTATTCTGAGGATGGTTTCACAGGTATACACATATGTAAGATCTTAAATTGTATACCTTAAATATGTGCAGTTTATTATGTATCAATTATACCTCTCTGATGTTGTTAAACAATACTTTAGTAGCTTCCTCACTGCTACCTGAGAGGATAAACAAGAACTAATTTCACCTGTTTACTTTTTTTGATGCCACTACTAGAAAATTTTAAATTACATATATGACTTTCATTATATTGGACAGGGCTGATCTAGTGATTGTAGACCATTTTACATATCATGAGACTGAGGCGCAGAGAGGGAAAGGAGCTTGCTCATATAATGAGGTGGAGAAAATTTTATTCCTTAACGACAAGAATTCACAGGGCAAGAACTAACTATGTTGGTAAAAAGACTTAGACAAAAGGGTCCCAAAGGCTTCAGGGAGTGGAGGAAGAACTTGGGGCAACCTTAGGAACCCTGGAGGGAAAGAGTAAGGAGCAGAGAGGAAGAGGGACAGAGGAGACGGGGAGCTGGAGGAAGTCTGTGAATTGTGTGTGATGTGACTCCTTCCCCGGGGGTCCATCAACCAAAGACCTGCAGTCAATTCTACTCTTATTTTCTTGATGGGAAGGGTCTAGGTTTCTTGCCTTGGTCAATAGGGTGGAAGCAGACACCACGCCCAAAGCTCCAGGAACCTGGGTGGCACAGGAGGCTGTGAGAATATAAATCTTCCTTATTCCTCCACCCTAAGAAATTGGCCAATACCTTGGACACGGTTCTTGATTTGCCTGGGTCATGGCCTGGGGGTGGGGATGGGAGAACTCAAAGTAATATTGTTTAGATCTCAAGGGGCATGCATGACCTGGTAACTCTGGGATCCCTAGTATGGTCAGAATTTCAAAGTTAAGAATATGATCAGAGTGACTGCAGCTGTATTTCCCTCCTCCCACACCTTAATTCAGCAATTGAACTAGAAAGGATTAAGGAAGCTTCTACTGCATGCAAGGCCAAAACTCTCACCCCATCCTGCTAGGTGCTATGAAGTGGATGGAAAAGCCACGGTCGCTTGAAGACCACAGAGTCATTTCAGCAAGTGGTGGCAATAGACAATGAACAAAAATCTGAGTAGAGTAGTTAAAGGTATATGGGGGTGCTTGGGGCCACCAAGAAAACAGCTCAGCACCCTCGTAGGGCCCAAGGCCCCAATGAATGATGGGCCTGACTCAAGGAGGTGCTAAATGTGCCCATAATCACTGGCCAGGAGGAAGAGGAGGGAGGGAGAAAGAGCATCTGGAGCCCAAGGTCAGCAGCACTGGGTCAACCATGCAGGAAGGGGAGCAGCGGGCTACACTGGGCGGGGGGCAGGAAATCTCTGGGGTTTGACTTTGAGATCCCGGTCAATCGGGCTGTACTGTAGGCTGAGAATCCCAGAATGAGAGGGGGCATCAAGCAGCCCGAATATGGTCCAGAGTGTGCTTCACCACTACTGTCAGAGGCCAACATGGGGTCTGCTGTCGACTGTGCCCTAGCCTGGGGGGCCTGATTGGGGAGTGGCGGTAGAGCCGTGTGAGCTGGCCCCAGCGGCCGCACTCACACCTCCCTGATGATGGGTTCCCCACCTTCCCGTGGGGGAGGCCAGTCAGGACGGAGGAGCAACTGTGTCTCCCCCTGGGTCCCGTTATCACCCCTTCTCAACTCCATGCAATCATTCCCCAAGGACCTAATGAGCACCTCCCGAATGCTCCCAGATGTTATAGGAAGGATCGCAACCCTTAGGTGACTGGCACATGTATGTGTCTTGTTATGACAACAAGTGGGTCCCCAGGACACATCCAACCAAAACCCTGTGGGAAGTTAGAGGAGGGAGAGAGTATTTTCACTTGAGTGGATCAGGAGGACTTCATGGAGGAGGTGGCATTGGAGCTGACTTTTGAAAGAAAGTTGGATTTGGATATGAATTACTAGTCCCTCATATAGTGCTTCTGATTTACCAGATACTCTCTTGCATGCACTACACATGGTAACTTATTTAGGATTAGCCACAATCCTATGAAGGAAGAACCATCATTATCTCCAGTTAACGGGTGCAGAAATGGAGGCATAGAGGCCATACAGATGGCAAGCAAGGGCTCCCAGGATCAAATCTAGACAGAGTCCATGCTTGTCACCTCTAGACTACACTGCCTCTTGGATGGGCAGAAATGGGGTGGGGGCAGTGTGGTCCAAGGAACAGAATAAGCAGACAGTCAGGGATGCAGGAAAAGATGGCCCCCTCCTGGAAAGAAGAGATGAGTCTGTTAGGACTAGAGTGTTTGGTGCATGAAGGAAGAAGTCCAAGATGGGACAGAATAGGAAGGTGGTTTCCAGTTAAGTCGTCAGGCATCTGACAGCAATGAGTCTCTGGCACTCGCCTCAGCCCCGACTCCAGAGGGGGAGGCATGCCCCTCTGAAGCTGGGCCCAGCTGAGACAGTGCTGTCCAGTTCTTGGGGGGCTTTGCCAAGGGTCCCTGTCATCAACTAAACGCAGAGGTGGGTGTTCATCCGGGGACAAGAATGGAAAATTCATCATGCTCAAGGCAGGAAATTCCACAGTGAAGGCCCCTTGAGCTGCATCATTGCAGCAAGACCCATCGCCCAATGCAAGGCAGGTCCCGTTCCTGTTTTGTTTGTTTGGGGACCAAAGGTTGTTTTTACCCTGCTCTGCCTGTGTTTATATCAGGGGATATTTACCGTCAAACAAAAACAAAAACAAAAACAAAGTCCAGGCAGTGTTCCCATCAATGCAGCGACCACGGAACCCTTCTCTCTGGCATTTCCGGCTCTCTCCCACCTGATGGATTTCTCAATTGAACAACATCAAAGATCTCCTTTTCTAGTTTCCTTCTCATCTTAAAGGGACTGGTGCTGAGAGGAAGCCATTTGACTGTGGAAGAAACGCTGTTTCTAGATTTGGTACCCTCGCCCATCTCCAGCCTGGGTGAGAAGTGAAACAGGCTTGTTCCACAACTGCTGGTACACAAGCAGAGGCAGGGTAGCCAAGGTCTGGACCCTCGTCCTTCACTGCCAGCCTGGGGAACATCCACAGCCCTGAGGCAGCAGCTCTTATTGAATCAGATTTCAGAAGCTGAAGGGAAAGCAGGAGAGGTGACACTGGGGGCCTGCAGTCCCCAGCACGAATACCTTTATTCGGCATATGAAATAACTGAGACTTAGAAGAAAAAAGGGATGACAATGAGACCCAAAGGAGGGAGAGAGAGTAGGGATGCGTGCAGAAAATAAAGGATACAAAGAGAAGAGAATGTGGGGTAGAGAGAAAGGGCAACCGCCATGGCCTCTGCAGCCATCTGGCCCAAGGTCCCTCTCTGCCTTTCTGCTGCCCCTACCTCTGCCCCGACCTGGCTGCTTGCCTTCTTGCCTGCACCTGACCCACATCTCCTTCAGTCCTCACCGAAGGCCTGCTGGTCCCCTCCACCAGCCCTCACACAAATGAGTGCATCCCAGCCCGGCCAGAACTCGGTCCGCCCACCCCATGCCAATCCCTCCTCTCCTGCAGCATCCAGCCCTACCCCCACTCCCCACGTGCAGACTGCTTCTTCTGCTGCAGAAAGTACAGGCTGCAGACTCCAGCACTGGGCTATGGACAGAATCCCCCTAGACTGTCCTCCCTCCCTCTTGCGTGAGGTGGCACACTCCATCATCAGCCAGGGCCAAGACCAAGTCCCCTCTTTTTTTCTCCCTTCCTCTCCCTCCTCCTCTCTCGCCAACAGCACCCAACAATGGGCCATGATCTCATGCCCAGTGAGACACACGATATGATCCAATGAGCCTCCCCATGACAAGAGGGATCCACTAACTGCCAAGACTAGGGATGACTAAGGATGGGGATGGGGGAGTGGGAGACTGGGGGATGGGCAGGTGGCAAAAGATAAGGGCCCAAAAGAGAATAGGAAGAGTCTCGGACAAGGAAAGGAAGCCGTTTCCCCAAAAATGGTAGAGACTGATGGCATGTTGCGTGCGGCCCAGAAGCTGAGGAGAGGAACAGAGACACAGTGACCTTGTTACACTGGCCCCATGCTGGCACCACCTCCACAGGGGAGCAGCTCCCTGCACCCCTAGCTGCCGCTCTAGCATTGGAGGGAGTGTGGACCATGCGGGTGTGGGTGGTGCACTGATCTGGGGATTCTCTCTGGCCTGGCCTCTGTGGGAGCCACACCACATGCTTGAGTGCCCAACTGCAAGGTCTCATGGGTGCGGCAGCTGGATCTGGGCAGGTGAGGAGCAGAACCAAGCTGGCCCCTGCCGGCCACTGCCAGCTCATCTCATTTAATCTGGACAATTCGGTGAGGAAGGTGCTGCTTTTCTCTCCATTTTACAGATGAGAAAATGCATCCCCAGAGAGGTTACAAGTGACCTGTCTGAGGTCATAGAGCACGTAGGTGGTGGTGGGACTGGTATTTAAGGTCAAGTCAGTCTGATGCTAGAGTCAGGCTCATCGCCCCATGTTACACTGTGGAATGAAGGACAGAAGCTTCGATTGGCCACTTTGACCTCAGCAGTCGTGTGCTCGAAGCACAGGACATGAATTGATAGGTGTGAAGGTCTGAAATACAGCCCCCCTTCCAAAGTACACACATCTACACACACACACACATACATGGGGCACATGGGGCACACACACATGGGACACATACACCCGGGGCACATACACACATGGGGCACACACATGGGACACACACGTGCACACACGGAGTGCACACACACACAGAGTGCACACACACGGCACACAAACATACATAGGGTGCACACACATACACACACACACACACACACATTCCAGGCTTTGGGAACATCTTTTTGATGCAAATGTTACAACCTCCAGCAGGGAAGATTGCAGAGCGCACCCCTGGGGGTCAGAGGGGGACAGAGGGCCTATGGCAGCGCTGCCTCCACAGTAAAGATACAAGTCAGAAGGACAGACACCAGCTGAGGCTCTCAGCAGGGAACTGATAAAGCACTGCAGAGTGAGGGTTGCCCCTTTGAGACTTTGGGAGCTTCTTGTTGTTGTCCACCCATCCCTTCAGTTGCAGGAGAAGCACAGGGGTGGGGTCACTTCAACATAGCAGCTTCCCAAGCCCCTGGCAGGGTGGGTGGGTGCCCTTGGTCTGAGCTAGTGGTGCCAAGCCCCACCCACTAGCTGCTGAGCACGCGGGACAGTCAGAAAGACGACATCCACCTCCCAGGCCCTGGCAAGCCAGCCAGTGCCCCAGGTCTGCATATACAAAGGTCCCCAGCTAGGCCACAGGAAACACCCTCACTCCTTCAGAGATTTGCCTGTGAGTCACTTTGTCAGTGAGGCCTGCCCAGGCCACCCTATTTAAAAGGGCACCTATCTCCAGCTCTCCTCTTCTTTTCTTTACTTTTCTCCAATAGCATTTATCATCAAATGATATGTTATACTTATTCATTTTCTTTATTTTTCTGTTTATCTCTCTAGCACACTGTATGGATCATGAAGGCAGGGAGTTTTAGGCTGTTTTGTTCACTGCTGTAGCCCCAGTACCAAGAACAGTGCCTTGCATAGAGTTGGTGCTCAAGAAGAATGTTGATTGAATGAACTCACTGATTTCTACTATTTTTGAGCATGATGCAAAATATGATGGTGTTTACAGTTTCAAGCATTCTCAGCCATTCCAGAGGGGCAGGCTTGGCATTTGGGAATACAGCCAGTAAAATGGTCAAGGTGAGATCCTAATTTAAAACCAAAAAAAAATCTTATAAACATGATTTACCTGCCAAGATCGGTTACTGCAATTGTCACTCTGAAGGAAGGGCCTCACTGAGGTTTAAAGTTCTTCAATCACATACAAAAGCCATGAGAAAATCCAGGAGTGCTCCGGGCACACACAGGTCTCCTCCAGCAATGTTGTTTATCACGACTACCAGCAGATAAGATCTAAACCGCAGTAGGAGCTGACAGAGAACTTCCTAAGCAACCTAGGTCAACAACGTCCACAACAGAAACAGGGGAACTCCCCAGCTAGTGACTAATAATACCTCATTCATTCTTACTGGCTGGGCCACCTCAGGCAACTTACTTGACCTCTCTGAGCCTCAGTATCTTTGTTTGTAAAAGTGGGAATGATAATAGTGCCTCCCTCATAGGGCTGCTGTAGGGCTTAAAATGAATGAATAGATATGAGGTGCTTGGAACATGGTGGGTAATAAACATTATACAAATGTCACTTATTATTTGTATAGTTCTTTCTAGACAATGAATGTATGAGGAGAGAATCTTTGTCTTCTGCCCCACTGCGTCGAGAATGACACATATGAGCAGAATATGTTAGCTATTGATACTGTTATCAATATAACAGTCATGAGGAAGAGAACAAGGAGCAGGAGGGGTACATGTAATGTCACTACTGAAATGATGGGCCTTCTGTAGGAACTGCAAGCTCCATGAAGGCAGGCAGGGGCCAGGATTGCCTAGATCCCTAGAACACAGTGGGCACTAAGCTTATACACAGCAGGTGCTCAATTGAATCTCACGTGTGACTTTCACCCAGGGCTTTGGGAACTCTCCTGCCATGTTAGGACTCAAATATTCTTATACATGAGTCAGCCTTGGCCCTTCCTCCCACAGGGGACACAAAGGATAGAGACATCATAGTCTCTTCTACTTTCCCTGGAGAAACTCAGTTCAATAGGTCCAGACCTGAGAAATCTCTTGCAAGCCATTCAGAAGGAAGTAACCAAACAGGTAGGCACAGTGGATTTACCTGGTGGTCCAGTGGTTAAGAATCTACCTGCCAATGCAGGGGACATGGGTTCGATCCCTGGTCCAGGAAGATCCCACATGCCACGGGGCAACTAAGCCTGTGCACCACAACTACTGAGCCCGAGGCTCTGGAGCCTGTGCACCTCAACTAGAGAGAAACTCACATGCCACAAGTGGAGAAGCCCAAGTACCACAACAAAGAGCCTGCACATCCAAATAAGACCTGACACAGCCAAATAAATAAATGGACTAAAATATTTTAAAAACCCAAGTAGGTGGAGATTGTGATCATTGATATAACACCAAAGAAATAAACCTACTGATGATAAAGAGTGTCTATGTGGTGGCTAGGGGAAGGTGGGAGATTTTATGGCTTTTTATGGGTAGTCAGACCTCTATGAGGTGGTCTGAACTTAGACTTGAAAGACGAAAAGGAAGCACACTGCAAAGATCTGGGAGAAGAACATTCCAGGCAGAGGTAACAGTAAACACAGAGGCCCCAGAGCAGCCAAGGGTTTGAAGTCTCTGGAAATAGAATGGAGGCCAGCGAACCTGGGTCTCTAGGCAGAGGGGTGAGGTTGGAGAGGCAGGCGTGGGCCCTGTGAGCCTCCAGGAGGGAAGACGTGATCCATACTCTCTCCTCAAACAACCTGTCAGAACACATTGCTCAAGTATCTAGTCGTTAAGGCAGCTTCCTGAAGACTTGTCCTTGGCAGCGTTCGTTAACTCCCTGGTATGTATATGTGTAGTGGAACATGAGGGCTTCCCAGGTGGTGCTAGGGGTAAAGGACCACCTGCTTACCAATTCAGGAGACACAGGAGGCTTGGGTTTGATCCCTGGGTTGGGAAGATCCCCTGGAAGAGGGCATGGCAACTCACTCCAGTATTCTTGCCTGGAGAATCCCCATGGATAGAGGAGCCTGGCAGTCTACAGTCCATGGGGTTACAAAGAGTCAGACGCAACTGAAGTGACTTAGCACGCATGCACACAGTAGAACATGAATTTATAAAAAATAAGAAACGGAGCTTTGGGAAGGGAAATATGCAATATGTCAGTTTAAATAAATGGAATCCAAAGCCTGTCTCTGCCCAATTCATCTGAATTTCCTGAGTCCCTATTGATATAACTGTGAGGAAACGTTTGTGTCCACATCCTGGGCAGGAGACAGAGTAAAACCTCAAAATATCCCAACCACAGGGACAAGTTTCCTACCTTCCCACCCCCACCCCCAAGAATCCTATTCAGAATTGGGTTCCATGTCTTGGCTCCTCAAACCTGCCTGGAAGGCCATGTCAGGAGTTTGTTTTCTCCCTTATATTTCAGTGCTGCTGCTCTGACTCTCAAAATGTTTCTTCTTCACCTGACCTTATCCAGCAGACCATGTGTGACAAGCATCGTGCTCAGCAGATATCCGCTTGCTCCCCTATGCTTCCCAGCCTCCCTTGGCGTTAAGTTTGGTTCACGTGATGAATTCTGACCGAGGGAGAGTCATTGGAAGCCATGTACATCACTTTGGGAGCTGAGGGGCTTAAGACTTGTTATGCGCTATGACTGAGTTGTGTCTCTGCTTCTTATGCTGAGGGCCTAACTCTCAGAGTGGCTATATTTGGGTTCAGGAAGGAATTACGGTTAAATGAGGTCATGAGCAGGGGACCTTAATCTGATGGGACTGTTGCTCTGATAAGAGGAGACACCAGGAAGCTCGCAGTGAGAAGGTGGCCGTCTGCAAGCCAGGAAGAGAGCTTGTGGTTGTTGTTCAGTTGCCAAATCATGTCCAACTGTGCGCAACCCCATGAACTGCAGCACACCAGGCGTCCATGTCCTTCACTGTCTCCCGAAGTTTGCTGAAACTCGTGTCCGTTGAGAGTTTTTACCAGGAATCAAATCAGCCAGCACCTTGATCTTGGCCTTCCCAGCCTCCAGAGCTGTGGGGAGTAGATTTCTGTTGTGTCAGCCACCCAGTCTGTGGTAGTTTGTCATGGCCGCCCCAGATGACTAAGATTCGAGCTTCCCTGTTGTGGAGCTCTCAGAGGACACATGTTCCAGACAGCCCAGCTACCTGTCACTCAACCTGCATCACACTCTGCGTGAACAAGAAACAAGCCTTTCCTGTGGTAAACCACTGAGATTTCAGGGCTTCTGTGTCACTGCCGCAAATCTGGCCTACCTCAAGCAACGCACAGCGGCAGAGAAAGGACGCGGAGTAGACCATGTTTATCCAAACAAGAGCAGAGGCGGAGGAGCGCCACCAGCGCTTCTCCCTCTGGCCCAGTTTGCCCCTTACGACTGTGTGTGGATCCAGTGAGCCCAGGGTATTCAAACAGACGCAAATCAAATCATGCTTTCTGGGTCCCAGGATTCAGCCAACAATGAAGATGTAAACTGCTCCAGGAATTCATGGAGCTCTCAAGTGAGAAAACAAGAGTTCTTGCTGCTAAAAAGTTGGGAAACCCTGGGAGATAAGGCATTGTCTCCAGACAGCCCCCATTGAAATGCAGACCAGTTCCCTGGAAGGGGTCACTCATTTATCCACTAATGACCAGGAGGCACTTTCTTAGGGATCCATTTCTCAGGGAGGGCTGCAGGGACAGGCAGACCACACAGCTTGGCCCAGGATTACCCCTCCTCTACCCATGGGGAGGTTTGAATTTCATCAGGAGTAGGAAGGTCATTTCAAGACTTCAGTTTCCCTGTGACTTCTCAGTGGTATACCCTTCTTGGGTCAGGCCACTTGTGTGACCATGTCTTCAGGCCATCCATGAGAGAGGGTGGCAGTGAAATTTGAGGCCTTGCTTTTACTCATTCATTCATTCAAATGCTTGGCAAGATTTACAAGAATCTTCTTCTATCTGACCTTCCAAATTCATCTCCCCATTTAAAGCCAAGCTTAACCCTAACCTTCCCTAACAAGCCTTTCCTTACTCCCCCTTCCCTTCTAATTCCTGCTAATCTAAGACCAATAGCTCTAACCAACATTTACCTCATACCACTACACAGCAAGCCCTTCACTAGTTCATACGACCTGAATGCCATCTCATCTGATCCTCTGGATCCTGAGGGGGGAGGGTGTTATCAACCCTACTTTAAATCTGAGGTAATAAGTTCAGAGAGGGCAAGTGACTTATTCAGAGTCACCCAGTAGGGAATTCCCTGGCAGTCCAGTGGTTAGGACTCTGAGCTTTCACTGCAGAGGGCTCAGGTTTGATCTCTCTTTGAGGAACTAAGATCCTGCAAGAGTGGCATGGCCATAAGATCAAAACAAAGCAAAAAAGCTCAAACAAATAAAGTCACACAGCAGAATCTGCAAGATTCCAGGTGTATCCAATTCTAAGAACCCCTATTATAACCACTACACTATCTTGCCCTTCAACTTCCATTATCCTCTGGTTTTTTTTTTTGTTTGTTTTGTTTTTTCACAGTTGCAGATTTTATTTTCTTGGGCTCCAAAATCATTGCACACAGTGACTGCAGAAATGAAATTAAAACGTGCCTGCTTCTTGAAAGAAAAACCATGACAAACCTAGACATTGTATTAGAATGCAGAGATGTCACTCTGCCAACAAAAGTCTGTATAGTCAAAGCTATGGTTTTTCTTTTTTTTCCCCAATTATTTTTATTAGTTGGAGGCTAATTACTTTACAATATTGTAGTGGTTTTTGCCATACGTTGACATGAATCAGCCATGGATTTACATGTGTTCCCCATCCTGAACCCCCCTCCCACCTCCCTCCCCATCCCATCCCTCTGGGTCTTCCCAGTGCACCAGCCCCGAGCACTTGTCTCATGCATCCAGCCTGGGCTGGTGATCTGTTTCGATGCTGTTCTCTCAGATCATCCCACCCTCGCCTTCTCCCATAGAGTCCAAAAGTCTGTTCTATACATCTGTGTCTCTTTTTCTGTCTTGCATATAGAGTTATCGTTACCATCTTTCTAAACTTCATATATATGCGTTAGTATACTGTATTGGTGTTTTTCTTTCTGGCTTACTTCACTCTGTATAATGGGCTCCAGTTTCATCCACCTAATTAGAACTGACTCAAATGAATTCTTTTTAATGGCTGAGTAATATTCCATTGTCTATGTACCACAGCTTTCTTATCCATTCGTCTGCTGATGGGCATCTAGGTTGCTTCCATGTCCTGGCTATTATAAACAGTGCTGCGATGAACATTGGGGTACACGTATCATCTGTTTTGAATTGCGCTCCCCCCACCCAATCCCTGTAAGCTCTTTGAGGAAATGAACAGTTTCCTCTGGGCTTCCGTGGTGGCTCAGTTGGTAAAGAATACGCCTACAATGCAGGAGACCCAGGTTCGATCCCTGGGTGAGGAAGACCCCCTGGAGAAGGGCATGGCAACCCACTCCAGTATTCTTGCTGGAGAATCCAGTGGACAGAGGAGCCCAGTGAGCTATAGTCCATGGGGTCTCAAAAGAATCAGACATGACTGAGCGACTAACACACACATACACACAGCTTCTTCTAATTGGTTCATAATTAGCACTTCTCCTTGGACCAGCACT
Source organism: Cervus canadensis (assembly GCF_019320065.1). Taxonomy (NCBI): domain Eukaryota; kingdom Metazoa; phylum Chordata; class Mammalia; order Artiodactyla; family Cervidae; genus Cervus; species Cervus canadensis. The sequence goes on from NC_057419.1 coordinate 119,422,612, forward strand.
TCACAGTTCCTATAGGGCTTCTACATACTTGATGTCATTTGTATGGCTGAAGAGCTTCTTCCACTTGGGAATTCTGACATGGGGAGGCCCCCAGATGGTTCCCAGGTTGACGGTAGTGACTGAAGAAAAAGAAAAGCTTTGTGTGTTTGTACCCCACTGAGTCAAGACTCCACAACAAACCAGTTACACGGTGTGAGGCTCCATCCCCGAAAACCTTCCATCCCTCTGAGCTTTTTTCACAGAGCTCTCGTTTCCCTGTGGCTGTGGTTTCCTTGTGGCCCCTCTGGGGTGAGGCTGAGCCAGCAGCTGGAGGAACAGAGGACAGGGTCTGGGGCTGGCATGGCAACCGACCTTGCCTTATACGGGCAGGCCCAGAATATAGACTTTCCTTCAGGGGGAGCCCGGATGAGGCCTGCAAGGAAGTTGCTGGAGAATAGCACCCCTTACCTCTAACCCTTGCATCCTCAAAAAAAGTCAAGCAAAGTTTTGTGACTATGAGGGAGGTAAGAGCAGTGGAAAGGAAGGTTGGAGACCTGTGTCTGAGGCCCAGCTCTCCCACTGACTGACTCGGCTAAAGAACGACTTCTCTGTGAGTGTCCTCAGGCGGAAGCTGACGGTGGTGCCCTCAGAGGGCTGCAGGAGAAGCCAAGGAGATGCCATTGGCTAAACTGTGGGCCACAGGCCTTCCTGTTTCATCTCTTGCTGCATAATTTGGAGTAGGTCTCCTAAGCTCCCTGTGATAATCTGTAAGAAACCAAAGAATGTTTTAAACTATCTGAAGTGAAAGTCGCTCAGTCGTGTCCGACTCTTTGCCACCCCCATGGACTATACAGTCCATGGAATTCTTCAATGCAGAATACTGGAGGGTGTAGCTGCTCCTTCTCCAGGGGATCTTCCCAACCCAGGGATTGAACCCAGGTCTCCCTCATTGCAGGCGGGTTCTTTACCAGCTGAGCCACCAGGGAAGACCAACTGTCTGAAAGCAGCTATTAAATGGAAATACAATTTTTTAAAACTATCTGAAAGCAGAGGGCTGGTCTGTATAGTCTCACAAGGTCCCTTCCTGTTCTGTGTTTCCATGATTTCAAAACAAAACAAAACTAAACATAAACAAAAACTTGGAACTGGGAAAGGGAGCCGAATGCCAGGGAGGCAGCTTTCTGTACCACTCCTTCAAGCCAAACAAAACTGAGGTTATTCTGTCCTCTGGTGGACTGTCCTGCTACTGCAGCCACTGCCGGGGCCTGCTAGGTTTCAGATCTAGAATCGCTTACGGCCATTCACCCATTCATTCAGGCCTCACAGGAATCGAGAGCCCCACTCTGGGTCAAGCTCTGCTGTACACTGTGGGAACAGAGATGAATCATGTTAGGACTCCTCCTTGAAGGGGCCTTGTTATGATGTGATTTCCTTTGTGTTGTAATTCCTACTCATATTCTGTGAAACACAGGATTTAAGATATGTTTGTTCAGCCATCCTTATGGCAGAAAGTGAAGAACTAAAGAGCCTCTTGATGAAAGTGAAAGAAGAGAGTGAAAAAGTTGGCTTAAAACTCAACATTCAGAAAACTAAGATCATGGCATATGGTCCCATCACTTCATGGCAAATAGATGGGGAAACAGTGGAAACAGTGGCTGACTTTATTTTTCTGGGCTTCAAAATCACTGCGGATGGTGATCGCAGCCATGAAATTAAAAGACGCTTACTCCTTGGAAGGAAAGTTATGACCAACCTAGACAGCATATTAAAAAGCAGAGACATTACTTTGCCAACAAAGGTCTGTCTAGTCAAGGCTATGGTTTTTCCAGTAGTCATGTATGGATGTGAGAGTTGGACTATAAAGAGGGCTGAGTGCCAAAGAATTGATGCTTTTGAACTGTGGTGTTGGAGAAGACTCTTGAGAGTCCCTTAGACAGCAAGGAGATCCAACCAGTCCATCCTAAAGGAAATCAGTCCTGGGTGTTCATTGGAAGGACTGATGTCGAAGCTGAAACTCCAATACTTTGGCCACCTGATGTGGAGAACTGACTCATTTGAAAAGACCTTGATGCTGGGAAAGATTGAGGGCAGGAAGAGAAGGGGACAACAGAGGATGAGACTGTTGGATGGCATCACCAACACAATGGACATGGGTTTAGGTGGACTCCGAGAGTTGGTGATGGACAGGGAAGCCTGGCGTGCTGTGGTTCATGGGGTCGCAAAGAATCGGACACGACTGAGCGACTGAACTGAGCTGAACTGAACTGTTCAGCTATCTTAAGCAGTTTAAATGGAGTCACAGTGGCCAATGTGAACTTCCATATTAGTGGTTTTAAAGCATGTGGTATAGGACTGCGAGTGTCTTAGAGTGTCTTAAATCAAAGAGTGTTACTTACATAAGAAATTTGTTTGGCAACGTCCACAAAAAGACTTCACTGGAACAAGAGCAACTGATAGAGACAAGACACCCTGGGGCATGACTGTGACACCCTACTGATGGGCTTCTTAAAAAGGGGCCACTGAGCTGAGTGACTTGAAGTTTCCTCATTGGAAGACCGGGCTCTGTGTTGCTGAGAGCTGTCCACAGGGTCGCTGCTGGAGGTACTATGAGAGCAGAGGGTGATCCCCAAACACGCATGTGAGACCCATGGCCAGACCTGTTGCTGAACCTGAGACAGTGGCTCCTGTGGTGATGCCTCATCCCCGGGCTCCTCCTTGAAGTGGTTCCTTACTCCCCTTTCTATTTTCCCCACTCTGACCAACCTGTGCAATAAACTGGGTGAGTCGTGAACTGAATATTGGCTACATCGCCTTTTTATCTACAATTCCGTACTTCTTCCCTGACTTCATTGCTGGTCCTTGATTAGGGGGCTGCAGTCTTGAGGGACAGACAGACACACAGAGAGATCATTTTGATACAATGAAATAAAGGCTGTTAAAGGTCATTATGTTTGGCTTGTGGGAGGGACAGGGGACATGTCAGGAAGAGCTTGGCAAGAAGAGGTGGTAGTTGAGTTTGATGACTGGCTTTATGTTCTTAAGGGCCTTCTGGACAGAGATGGGTGTGGGTGTGAAGGCATGGGACATATGTAAGTGATGACAGAATGTTTCATATGCTGGTGCCATAGTGTGGGTTAGGGGGGACAGTGGGAGATGACGTTGAGAGGTGGCTGGTGTTCAAGGGGTGGAAGGTCTCCTGTGCCATTTGGATGGCTTAGACTCTATCCCAGGGCAGCTAAAGTCCTTGAAGGGCTCCAAGCAGGGTACTGACAGGTGAATTTCCATGAGTTCATTCTGGCTGCTTTGTAGAGAATGGGCTGTAGGAGTGTAAGACTGGTGAAGCTCTTGGGAGGGTGGCCAGATTAAAAAAAAAACAACAAAAAAACAGAAGGAAAAAAAACAGGATGTCCACTAAAATTGACATTTCAGACAGAGAACAATTTTTAGTGTAAGTCTATCTTAAATGTTGTATCTGATATACAAAGAATCATTGTGTATCTGAAATTCAAATTTAACTGAGCATCTTATATTTTATCTGGAAATCCTATCCTAGAGTCATCAAGGCGAGATGATGGAGGCTTGGACTAGCGTGGAGGCAGTAGAATTGGGATTGAAGTGGAAAAATTCAAGAAGTATTCTGGAGACAGAAATGGAAGAACTTGGAGATGCTGTGGATGAGGGAAAATGAGAAGGAAGCGTCAGACATCATATCCACTCTCAGTCTGAGCTGCTTGCTCTGTGTCTGGTCCTCTAATTGCACCCCATCCCAAACACCACACACACCGAGGCCAAGGGTTCTTCCTAAAACCTCCTAGAGATCCCTGAACCCAGGAGCCAAGATATCCTGCAGGTCGCCATACGCCTCTGCCCAGCTCCTTGGCTTCCATATCTGCTTGGTTCTGAATTTTGGTCTCACCCTTTGTTTGGTCCAGTTTATCAGCCATGGAGTGTCATCTGGGCCACCTTCAGGCTTCTGTTCTTTGCCTCTCTGTTCCACGCTCCACAATGACTGGCATGGGGTGCCCAGCCCAGGCCTCTGTGGTTGATTAGGACACATCTTTCCTGCCAGGGAGGAAAATCCCAAACAATTCCCCAAAGCCACGGGTTTCCTTAGGGCCTTTCTCACCACCAGAAGGCTAGGACTGGAATGGTGGCTGGGCTTCTCAGAGCTTCTTGTGAGCCAACAGCACCTCCCAGTGGTCACACAGCACACTGCAGGCTGAGGTGAGATGACGTGAAATTAGCTCAGTCCTGTCCAACTTTTTGCGACCCCATGGATTGTAGCCCGCCAGGCACCTCTGTCTATGGGGATTCTCCAGGCAAGAATACTGGAATGGGTTGCCATGGCCTCCTCCAGGGCATCTTCCCAAACCCAGGGATCAAACCCAGGTCTCCCGCATTGCAGGTGAATTCTTTACCGTCTGAGCCACCAAGGAAGCCTGAGGTGAGATGGGAGACTGGTCTTTGGACTGGTTTACAGGGAGAGGTTAACCATCCTGATCTCTCCCCTGGCAGGGCGCAGCGGTCCTGCCCCTTCCGGTGGCCATCCATCCGGAGTTCTGTTGGCACTCCTTGGCTCTTACGGATCTGAACAACACATCTGTTCAGTGAACCTGCTGGTAGAGAGGTGGCCCAAGGTTACACCTGAAGAATTGAACAACCAGGCCCTGAGGTCTCTGTCCTTGTCAGGACTCAGGGTTGAACTGGTTAGAGTCCCTTAAATTCTCAGTCTTCCATATTTGATAAAAACCGATAAAGGTAGCTGTGTTTGAGGATCCCCTCCCCATACATGCCCGTGGAGGGGTGGCGGCTCTGACAGATGGGTTCCCCACAGTTACCAGCCACGCAGTGGGCCTTGCCACCATCAAGGGCGACTGTCCAGCTCTCCAGCATGCTGCCACCCTCTCTGGGGTCTCGGCCAGAGAAAGAAAGAAACGAGCAAATGTCCCACCCACTCTCTCTTCCACACCAGAGGCTTTGAGTGTGCAGCCAGAGCCAAGGTTCTGGGCCCCAAGCTGGGGAGCTGAGAGACCTGGGGCCTCAGATGACCTTGCAGGCAGGAGCAGAAGACTAGTCTGGAGGAATTTAAAAAGGAACTCGGCTCCAGAAATTCAGCTTCTAACCTGACTGCTCTCTGACTCAAGGCACTTGCTGTGGGGGCCTGGGAATACCCCAGGATGTGGGGGGTGGAGGAGGCTGAGGTGACCACTGACCAAGTGCTATCTAGCTAGAGATGGTGAACTACCCTCCAGGAATAGCACACCCTTTGCTTTCTAGCAGGATTTTGGCCATCAGCGTTTGCCATGGCCCCTGGGGGCCCTGGACTCTCTTTTCCAGGGCCCAGGACTTTGGACAAATATGCAACTTGTCATGTGCCTCATCTGTAAAATGGGAATAACAATAACATTCACCTCATCACTACATGAGTTAATACCTGCTTTGTTATTGTTGTTAAGGTGAGCACTTCTCAGAGTCTGAGATTGAGTCTCTGCAAGGATTTGGACACCAGCTAGGGTCTAAAGCGCCTCAAGCGCTCTCCCTTTCACTTCATCGCTGGATCTCCAGTTGTCTACTTGAAAAATGAAACAGCCCATCTTTTCCATGGACTGTGAATCTCTCAGAATAAGGACTTCTTGAGGTTCTGTGTATCGGGGTGGGCTGTGGGTGGAGACCATGGTCATGGTCATTGAGCAGTGCAGCGTCCCAGTTATCTCCCAGTAACTAATGAACAACAGTTTGCCTGACCTCCTGGGCTGAGGGGCTGCAATCTGCTTGTGATGTCAACATATGCTCCAGAGTCTTTCACCTTGCATGAGCCACTGGCCTGCTCCATCCTAGGTGGTGTTTTAGCCCCACTTCCTGGCCAGTGCTGAGAGATACACAGGTGAAAAGCCCAAGGGGGCCACCTGCTGCAGACCAACTCCATCAATGCAATTGCTTGCCATCACTGGGTTCCACAAGGCATCAGTCATCATTCATGTCTCCAACCTGACCTCCTCAGGTGGGGAAAGAATTTCTCAGTCTCTGATGAGGCGCATTTATCTTGGTTTATGTGCAAGGTCTGGATCCAGCTCTATGGTGCCCCAACACAGCTTGAAAGTGAGAATGTCAGTCGCTCCGTCGTGTCTGACTCTTTGTGACTTCATGGACTGTAGTCCACCAGGCTCCTCTGTCCATGAGGTTCTCCAGGGAAGAATACTGCAGTGGGTTGCCATGCCCTTCTCCAGGGGATCTTCCTGACCCAGGGATTGAACCCAGATCTCCTGCATTGCTGGTGGATTCTTTACTGTTTGAGCCACCAGGGGGTAGCTTAGCAAAGAGTCAACACTAGAATTGTGCACAGCCCCGGGGGAGTTGCTCATGCAAGGGACGCACATGAGCACTGAGATAGAGGGAACAGCAGAGTCATGATTCCCATGAATCTCATGCTCGGCCCAGCTATCTGCTTGTTGAGTGGTAGAGGGTGAAATTGCTGCCCCAAATAGTGATTTTTATCTCTCTTTCTGTTCTGAGCACTTACATGTGAATTCCTGCAGTTTAAATTCCATGCAATATGTAACTACCACCAGGGCCAACCTCTGGGTTTCGGGTACTTTGTTAAGGGGACACAGCCTCTAGTGGTGGGCGGCTCAGACCACCCCAGTCTAGAGGAGGGGTCAGCAAATTTTTTTGTGTGTGAAGGGCCACAGGTACTACATATCCTAGACTTTGTGGGCCATATGGTCTCTCTTGCGACCACTCAGCGCTGATTTTGCTGCACAGCAGAAGCCATAGACAACACACAAAGAAGTGAGCATGGCTGTGTTCCAATAAAACTTTATTTACAAGAACAGGTGATGGGGTTTCTCTGGCAGTCCAGTGGTTAAGAGTCCGCCTTGCAATGCAGGGGACACTGGTTCTGTTCCTGTTCGGGGAAGATCCCACAAGCCTTGGAGCAACCAAGATCCTTGGGGTTAGGACTTAACTCACAAATTTATTGGAAGCAGGGAGACATAATTCAACCCATAGCCAGCCGTTTGGTCTCCTGTTTTCACTTCCTCTCACATCTGTGTCACCCCCACCTCCGACTGCGTCATCACCTCCAGCCCTCTTTCCCAGGTTACCTGTCTCCAGAGAAGATCTAACTTCTCAGCTTACAGTGACAAATTCACCTCCCCACTGACTGTCCGAGAAAATTTCTAAATAACTTGGAAGAGGGGCGGGGGAGGAGCCAAGGGAGGAAAATGCTATTTAATTTCACCTGGTTTTCAGCAAAAGAGAAGGCTGACACCTCTAGGGACTTTAGATGATTCCAATGTAGTCTTGAAAAGATGTTTTTGTGGATTTTTCAGGCCATCAGTAAGAGATTATAAGAATAGTCACACTCCTCCAAATAGAAAGAAATGATCAGACAATGAGAAGACTCTGCAGCTTTAAATACCAGTTTTACAACTGGGGACAGTCATTCTCTGCCATCTACTGGCCACAGCTGCAATCGGTAAATGATCTTTGCTCTTTGGAGCCAGGGCCACCATAATTAAAGGTAGCGCAGTGGCCTAAGATCACTGAATGGCCCTTGTAAGTGTCTTTGTGCATGGACACGACTTACAGTGACATGTCCCATGGAGCTCCATGGCCCACAGTCAGGATGGGACCCTGGCCAGCCAGGGAGCCCTGAGGCTGCCTGGTGGTGCTCTGGTCTGAAGTGCCAGAAGCCAGAGGAGAGAAGGCTGCGGATGAGAAGGACAGAGCAGGCCTGGGATGCGAGGAAGCCGCGAGCAGTGGGCCCGGCTTTGTGCCCAGGAGGCCCTCTCCAGCCGCCTACATGCCTGAGCAGGACACTGTGTCTGTTCATTCAACACACAGACATCTCTTTCTTTTATGGAGTAATGTTTTCTTTAATCTTTTCCTGATATAAAAAGTAAAGCATGCTCATTGTAAAACATTTAGGAAACCAAACAAATATAAAAGTAGAAAAACATCATTTAGCTTGGCACCAGAGGGTGGCTTGGGGGGCTTTACCACAACCTCCATCAGCACCCCCAAAGTCACTCCAAATACACATGCAACTTAAGGGAAACCTCTGCTTGCCTAGCAGAGCAGCTTGCAGTTTGAGGAGAAAGTCCCTAGACCCTCTTTGAATGGCTTCTAAAGCATCCATTATAGACTTCCTGCAGGGCTCACTGCTCACAGTGCCACCAAACCTGGAGGTGACTACTGTCTGTCATTTTTGTGCCTGTGTGTTATCTTTTCTTAAATTTATTTTTTATTGAGATACAACTAACAGATAATTATGTTTCAGGTGTACAATGTAATGATTCAAGGTTTATATATATTATGAAATGATCACAATAAGCCTACTTAGCATCCATTGCTGCACACGGGACTTCCCTGGTAGTCCAGTGGTTAAGACTCTGTGTCTTAAATCATACCTGCCGAGTGGTCAAAAAAAAAAAAAAAATTCCACTGCTGCACAGAGTTCCATTTTTTTTCCTGTGATGACAACTTTTAAGACTTAGTCTCTTAGCTACTTTCAAATATACAATACAGTATTGTTCACTATGGTCATCATGCTATACATTATATGTCTTATCTTTATGTACTATCTTTATATCTGATTTTTTAAAATTTAGGACATTCGGTACATACCTGCTTATATTTTATTTTCCACTCAGTGGCACATCTTAGCATGTTTCCATGTCACCATTCCTCTGAAACATTATTTGTAAAGGCTACATAGTATTTTATCCATAAAAATCTGCCATGTGTAGATTCACCTTACAGTTTGGTGGAAAACCTGCTTCCAGGTTTTGCCCTGATGGATAACGCTGGAATGAACTTCCATGAATCTATGTCTGTGTGCTCCTCTAGGATCATTTCTTTTTTAAAATATTTAATTAATCTATGAATTAATTTTTTAAAATTTATTTGGCTTCATTGGGTCTTAGTTGAGGCAGAGGGGGATCTTCATTGCAGTGTACAGACTCTCTAGTTGTGTCTTGCAGGCTTCAGAGTGTGTGGGCTTAGTAGTTGTAGCACACAGGCTTAGTTGCACCTTGGCATGTGGGATCTTCCTGGACCAGGGATCGAACCCATGTCCCCTGCATTGGAAAGTGAATTCTTAACCACTGAATCACCAGGATCATTTCTTAAAAGAGGAATTACCATGAATAGTACAGATGCTTCCAGGCTGTTTGATATAATGGCCATATTGCTTCTAGCAAGGTGAGTCTCCTTTACCCTTTGGCAAACAGTAGACGTGTGGATTTTTCTTCGCCTGTGCCTATGCTAGACATACGCTACTGGGTGCCAAACAGTAGGCTACGTGCTGGAGACACCTTAGCAAGAAAATTAAAAAAAAAAAAAAGAAGGTGGTGTCTGCCTCCCCAGATTTTCTGACTTGGCAGGAGAGAGCAACCCTGATCAAATAATGAATGTAGAATTACAAACTGGGAGGAGTCGTCTGGGAGAGAGGAAAGGGTGTGAGGAGAGTGCAGGGCGTGGCAGGGCTGGGGGAGGCGGGAGCTGGCTTTGGGGTGAGGGAGGCAGAGAGCAGTCAAAGACAGAAGTTCCAAAGTTCCGTGTGGCTGAAGCCCAGAGGATCCGGGTGGCCGAATGTGGGTGGAGGCTGCAGGCGAGCTGCTCAGAACCGCTGGGCCTTTTATTGACAGATCCCAGGAAAAATTTCAGAGAACCACTAAATAGTTTTAAACACCAGGGTGGTGTGGTCAAAATTGCCTTTTGAGGATCACTATTTTTAAAATAAAAAATTTAAATAGTGGTTAAAAAAAACAACTAACATAAGATTTACCACTATTGGTTAATTTTATTTTTTTCCCTTTTGAGTGGTTAAGGTTCAGTAGTGTGCAACAGATTCCCAAAATTTTTCATCTTGCAAGACTGAAACTCTGTCTCCATTAAATAACAACTTCCCATTTCTCCCTCCCCTCAGTCCCTGGCCACCACCTTTCTACTTTCCATGTCTATAAAGCTGACTAGGCATCTCAGGTAAGTGTGATTATGTAGTGTTTGTCTTTTTGTGGCTGGCTTACTTCACTTGGCACAATGTCCTCAAGGGTCATTTACATTGTACCATGTGTCAGAATTTCCTTCCTTTTTAAGGCTGAATAATATTCCATTGCATGCACATATCACATTTTGTTTCTCTGTTCATCTGTCAGTGCACACTTGGGTTGCTTCTGTGTTTTGGCTATTGTGAATAATGGGTGTGCAAATGTGTGTTTAAGTTCTTGCTTTCAATTCTTTTGGATCTATTCCCAGAAGTGGGATTGCTGGATCATATGACTGCCAGGGAAATCCCTCCTATGGTAGCTCTATTTTTAAAATTTTGAGGAACTTTGAGAACTCTTAGGAAGTAAATTCGGCAAGGCTAATTCTCTTGTCTACAAAATAATAGAAAATAGTACTGGATATTGCTGAAAGCTATCATCTTCTTGTATTACATTACTATACTTTACTAACTACACACACACTTGAGTGTCTCCAAAGTTAAAAGAGCTCAATATGAATAATTAAATGTTTACACATTTCAGGAACACCTATTGTATACAGACTTGTGTCTTTAAGTGCTTTGAGGGACAATATTTGTTAACCAGATGTTGTTGAGCTCTCGGTCTCTGTGAGGCATCATGGGGAAACCCAAAATATGCCTAGCTTGGGTTTCTGGGAAACCCCCACTCTCACAAAGATGGCAACACCACCCTTTGTTGTGTGGTGTGTTAGAAATAGAGGTACAAAGGGAAGGTTCTAAGAGTTCAAGGGAGGCAGGAGTCATGGGGAAAGGCTTCCAGGAGGAGGTGACAGTGGCTGCGGTGGGGTTTGGGCAGGTGGAGGGGTAGGGGCCAGAAGGTTCTAGGTGGCTGACACAGACATGAGAAGATCAACAGAGGGAGATTCTGTGGGTGAGATGGGCGGAAGAGATCCAGAGCTTTAATGCCAGGCTGAAGAATTGGCACTTCTGTGGTAAGCGGGGGTGGGGGGCCCAGAGGGGTTTAGGGGAATGACATCAAGCTGTGCGGTGATGTGTGCAGAGTAGACTGAAAGGGAGAGGTATGGGCAGCTGAGAAATTAGTTAGAAAGGGATTAGGTAATGAGGGTTTGAGCGTGGTGGTGTGGCACAGGAGGTGGGGCGTGACAAGGAGGGGCCGAATGGAGACTGTGAGTGACTTGATCTTAGCTTCTTTTCTGTGGATGTCCCATCCCACCTTTTCTCCCTTCCTCTCTGCTCTCCTCTCCTCCTTCCCTCTTTCCTTTCTCCCTCTCTCCTTTTAAAAAAGTGTTACATATATCTTACCTTATGATAATCAGACTTACTCATCTAGGTTTCCTTCTGAACCGTGCGTAGTGGCCTACACTTACCAGAAACCTAATACTTGTTGGATTGCCAGTGGTGACTGATTAGAAGTGGGGCAGGTGCCAAGGCATGGAGTCAAGTCTGAGTGGTGGGAGAGAGCAGGATGCCAAGGAAAGCTGGTCAGGATCAATGTCAGGTTGAATCTGAGCTAATGGCAGGTTATGCAGCTGACTTGAAATCTTGGGATGTGCTGGGAAAGATCGAAGGCAAAAGGAGAAAAAGGGTAACAGAGGATGAGATGGTTGGATGGCATCACAGACAGGGAAGTCTGGTATGCCGAGTCAGACTGAACAACAACAACAAGCTAGAAAAGAGAGAGATTTTAAGGAACATCGCTGCCTTCACCCCCACTCCAGCTGGGCTGATAGTGTCTGTTTCAGAGCACACATTTTGGTCTGGGGTCATATTTTGGTCTGCCACTATCCAAGTACCAAATTAGGTAGTCTTTCTGAGCCTCTGGTCGCTCAGATGGTAAAGCTTCTGCCTACAATGCGGGAGACCTGGGTTCAATCCCTGGGTCGGGAAGATCTCCTGGAGAAGGAAATGCAACCCACTCCAGTATTCTTGCCTGGAAAATCCCATGGATGGAAGAGCCTGGTAGGCTACAGATCCATGGGGTTGCAGAGTCGGACATGACTGAGCGACTTCACTTTCACTTTTCACTTTCTGAGCCTCAGGTTTTTTTTCACCTGTGAAAGTGGGATAAAGTGGTACCCTATAAGGTGGTTGTCAAGGCTAAGGTGAGGTTAAATGTATTCATACAACACTTGGGGCAAAGAATAGCTATAGTTATGAGTTATTACTATTATTAAGGTTTGGAGAGGGAGCATAAATCCCATGACTCCTGAGTAACACCATCACAGCTTCCCGCTGCACGGCGAGTAAGACAGCCTCCTTCCTGGGCTCCGCACTTGGTCAGGTCCCTGCCTGCCTCTTGTCCAACCCCTCAGCTGTGTTCTGCCTGCCTGCCCCCTGAACTCGGCAAGCTCTCTGCTGCCTTAGGACCTTTGCATTTGCTCCTTCCTTTGCTTGGAAGGTTCTTTGCCAGATCTTGTGCAGCTAGCTTTTTTCTGGGACAAGGGAGTGTGTATGCTTTGTAATCCTCATTCAAATCGAGATACGGGATCTTTTGGCTTCCTGAGATTTAGATCTCAGCTCAGACATCATGACTTCAAAGCAAAGGTCCCTGAGCAAGCCCCCTTGCCGTGCCCTCTGGCACGTCATCCCGCTTTATTCTCTCTAGAGCTCTCATCGTGATCTCGTTACCTTGTGCACGGTTTATTTCTATGTCCACCTTCCCTGCTCTGCCTCACCCTCCTGGAGAAAGTACTGCAAGAGCAGCCACTTGACTGTGTTTACTTCTACATCCTCAGCACCTTGAACAGCACCTGGTGCAAGGGAGAGACTCAGCAAACACTTGAATGAATTGCTGGTGTAGAAGATGAGAAAGGAGGGGTGATGGTGACAGGAACAAGGCCAGTGAGGGTGGAGGAGGTGGGGAGGAGGGGTGGCCTGGGCAGGGGAGATCACTTACTTCCAAGACAGGAGGGAAGGGGGAGGGATGAGGGGACTCTGGAGACATTTTGATATGCAGTGCAGGGCTTCAAGTGCGCTGCTTCAGCTGACCGCTTTGACATTTTCACAAAGGAAAGGGTGTAGTCACCTGCTGAGAGCTGAAGGGCAGCAAAAGAGGGGTCTGGGCTCTGAGGCTAGCGGAGGGTTTTGGAATAATGGTACTAGTTGCCATTTATTTAGCACTTATGCACCAGGCACTGTTCCAAGCCTCTCAGACTAGTTGATTTCATCTCATGACAATCCTATGAGGAAAGGCACTATCATTACTTCTATTTTAAGATGTGGAAAGTGAGGTCCAGAAAGGTCAATGCACTTTTTCCCAAGGTCAGACAGTTAGGACATGGCACTCTGGCTGTTGGAGCCTGGTGAAGAACCTCTGCAATTCCCTGCCTCCCTGGTCCCCAAGGCATGGGTACATGAAGGATCAGGAGGAGATGAAGAGGATTGTGCAATAAGTGGCACATGGTAGGCCCAGGGGCGGCCAACCAGCCAGTACGCTGTGCCAGGAACCTAGGAATGGGAGCACAGAGTGAAGGGGACCATGGGGTGGGGGCAGGTGGTGACTCACGGCTAAGCATGGCAAAGATGGAGGCTGAGGCTTTCTGAAGTGCATGAGGGAGGGGGTTTCTGGACAGAGAAAACAGCATGTGCAAAGGCCCTGGGGTGGGAAAGAGCTTAGCTCATTGGGAGGAGTGAAAGGACAGTGTCACAGTATAGTGGCAGGGATGGGGGATGGTGACTGGTTGCCATGCAAACAGTCCAAAGTGGAGCCCAGGCATTGGTATTTTTTAAAGTACCCCAGGTTATGCAGTCAGCGTTGAGAACCGCTGATTTAGACCGGTTTCCAGGTATTGGTGGTTGGGGGCCTGCTTGTAGATGGCAGGGATTATATTTATTGAATTCATTTCACAGTGCTCAGCATGGTGGTTTGGGGCCCACTCTTTGAGAAACATGGTCTAGATGATTCTAGTAAGTAGCCAAGATGGGGTCATTGACCAGCACAGAGCCATGGCTTCAAAGTGTGACCTTATTTCCTCCCAGGGAACCAGGACCGAGGTGAGGAAGAAGGCAGCATCGGTTGGGAAAGAATCAACTTAGGTGAGCAGCAAAGGTGGTAACTGGGCAGGGGGGGCACTTTATCCCAGGCACAGGCAGAGGAAGTGGGGCTAGGAACCAGGCACTGAGGGTGGACAGCGCAGGAAGGAGCAAAAGGAAGCCGGCGGTGGGCATGGGCAGAGCCATGGGTAAGGTTCCAAGGTTCAAGGCTCACCACAATCAGGTGTGACATGCTGGCAATGGCACCTCATTACTCACCCTTTAACTGACACTTCAGCCCCACTCCCAAAAGATGTGTGGTGAAACTGAAATCTGGAAGTATGGAAGGGGACTGGATGGTGTGTCTGTGGTGGGGGGAGGAGGGAAGCAGAGCAGGCTGAGCAGGTGTCAGATTTTAGCGAGCCAAGGTTGTTAACAGCACATGAGTGAGTGCAAAAACCCTGGGTAGGGCAGCAGAGCCAGCATCATATGGTCTGGTGCAGAGCTGGGGGAAGCGGGGATGGCTAACATCCCACAGCACCCACTATGTGCCAGGCACCAGGTCTGCCACTTTGTTTCTTTCTCATTTCATAATGCAAGGCCCGGTGGGCCACAGGAAAGTCTGGCCTTTTTTCTTAAATGCACTGGGAAGTAACTGAAGGGTTTTCAGGAGGGAAGTGATGAAAGTGAAGTAGTTAAGTCATACAAGACTGATACTCTGCCCATTCTATTTGATAGGCCAGGAAACTAGAGGTGAGTTAGTCCAGGACCACGCACAAGGAGGTGGTGGCCAAACCCAGATTGAAACCAGGCCTCTCTGAGATAAAGCAGTTAGGGCAGAATGTTAACAGTTGGTGAGCACAGGTTAGGGGTCTAGGGTGTTCATGTTCTCTTCTTTCAGCTTTTCTATATGTTTGAAAAGTTTTGTAAAAAAAAAGAAAAATTAGAAAAAAGAACTAGGTCTAACTCCAAAGCTGGAGGGAGCTCTTTTCTTCCCCAGTATGCCATGCCCTGTCACTAACCTAAGTGACATTAAGTCACTCACCATCCCCTCTGAGCCTGACTTAGACCATCAGAAAAAACAGGATTGGATTAGACCACCACCAAGGTTCTCTAACTTAGCAGCAATCTTGCCGGGGCAAGATGCAGCTTTAGGTTGCTAGGCTACACTAAGAGACAGGGCTTCCGCCTGCCCCGCACTCAGGAAGGCCGCCATGGGTCTCCAGTAACAGCAGCTTGCAGGCAGTTTCTAACTTCTGGGAGGGTAGTCACTGAGGCTGCCCTGGCGCACTGCCTGCTGCTCCATCCACTGTGGGGAATCACTCGCAAAAGGAAACACCTTCTTCTGCCAAGGCTTTGGGTGGGGCTACAAAAACTGTTCATGACAACACTGAATCAGCACACGCATTTGGGTCAAGTTCACAGAGCAGACTGGAAGAGGGCCCTGGTCGAAAAGAAGCCTCCAGCTGAGGCCTCTTCAGTCCTGAAGGGAAACAAATCAGAATGCCCAAATCCATACCAGAGATTGGAGGCAGGGGAATAAAGGCACTATGTTCAAATGAGGGGCTTCCTCTTCCAAGTGATGGAGCTCAGATTCAAGTTCAAAAAAGCACAACTAACTTTATGGGCTTTGTCACCCCAAGAGGTACTACAAGTTCAAAACTGATTTTTTTAAGAGTTGCAAATGAACAATGTGAAAACAGGCTCTTTGGGAGGCAAGTCTAAACTACTGAGGTTATGGTGCCAAGGCCAATGAGGTTCTCCAAAAATGCATACGACAAAGCCTGTCAGATTCCTGGGGCTGGCGCAATCATGGATCTAACTCAGTGTGACATTTACGGCCATCAAGAATCAACATCTTTTCTTCTAACATTGTTATTTTGTTGCCTGAATCCCCAGGGTCAAAATAAGGATCCTTGGCTGACTTCTGAAAGCACTGTAACTGCTTTGTTTATTTCTGATAATATGTGGTTTCTTCTCCTCTCCATGGGCAAGTACACTGAGAATTCTGATGCTATTTCCTTTCAAGATAGGAAATGCTACTCCAGGCATAGCTGGGGGGATGGCAGCAGTCATGTGGGACCTGGTGACACAAGCCACTCCTTCAGTTCTTCCTAAGATCACACTTTGGTTTTTCACACAACATATATTTATTCAGAAAAAATTTGCAATAAATTATAATAAAAAAGATGACACGAAATACAGAATCCCACTAGCAGCTTTGCTTAGTGACCAAGACATTTTGGGGAAATATAACAAACCATTCATTCCAGGATAAAAATTAGGAAACAGTGAAAGGGAGACTAATGCAACATCATCACGAGGGGTTAAACCATTTCTTCCCTAAAACGATAGCTGCAGAGTCTTTCCTTACCAGCTGGATCTAAACTCCTTACTTCAGAGGCGCTAGGAAATAGTACATTAGAGGTACCTAGGGGTTAGAGAGTGGGGTGCTGGAGTAGGCAGGGAAACAGATTTCTTATGTCTGCTCTGTTTCTGATCTCCCGTCCCGAGAGATTGTCTAAAACCCTTGACCCTGTGTACATCCCAGGACCAGAGGTGGACAGAAGGTGGAGGCAGTGAAGCAACCGAGTGCACCTGCCTTACAGAGAGCGAGCCGGACGCTGCCCACGGTCCCCACCAACCACAGCCCTGACCACATGAAGGCCCCAGGTGGTAGCCGACTGGGAAATGTGTCTAGGACAGGCACTTCCTTGTCTTTGTGTGACCACCTTGCCCCAGCATCTATCAATCACCTGCCTCTCCTCAGATCCCTTTCTGATCTGGTGGACATGACAAAAGGGTTGTGCTCAGTTGGCCAGTAACTGAGTTCAGCACCCAGCCCCTGACTTACCAGGTCTGCAGCTATTTGGTACCAATAACTTGACTCCTACTTCTATCATTCCCAGTCAGGAAAGGCTTTAGGCAGAATATCACAGGATACATACCTTTTCTTCCCCCAAAGAACTCAATGCATGGGAGACAGGGGAGTTGAACATCCACTCAATGGCAGTGCTTTCCTGGCTCTCTGCTTCAATGCTCTAGAAGAGTCAGGAGTCAATGCCTAAGACCTTGCACACAGCCTATACACACGGCTCTGGGGTTTCCATGTGAACATGTGACAATGAGTCAACTCAGGGTGGTTTTAATGAAAGAAAACCAGGAGGAAGTCAATTACATCAGGCAGTTTTGCAGTCAGCGGCTGGTTTGCCAACCAACATAGATTAATTTTTTTAAAAAGGGCTGCCCCACAGGAGCTTGGGTAAATGACAAGCTCAGAGGGTTGTCTTGCGAGCGAGAGAAGGTGCTTGCTTTGTCCCACTGCACAGTCTCTTTTACGCAGCACTGGACAGGTGACTGGGAGCTGAGGGCAGCTGGCTGCAGAGCCCCAGTCAGTCCTGATGTGGGAGGGGTGATGGTACATCAGGAGAGCAGAGAGGGGATTCTCGGGGTTATCCTCAATTCCCCTGCTGGGGGAAGGAACAGTTTCTGTAGAGAGGACCACTTGGGGTGCAGCCTCCCTTTTTGACTGTGGTACAAGCGTTGCTCTAGAGGTGGATTTCTAAGTGGGGTATGGGCCCCACAGACACCCAGGGTTGGTTTTTGTGTACAATTTGCATAAGAACCAAAAGGGATGGTAGGAAGCAGGACCTGTCGAACATGAATACTCTCACTCCTGAAACATTCAAGAGTGCTTCCACTCCGTGATTCTCTCACATCAATGAGACGTCATCTCTAATAGTCCCTAATGTTCTGCTACTAAGTGTGGTCTGAGACAAGAGAATATGCTTCTACTCATCATAGATCCATAAAAGGCCAATGTTAGGGAGGGGCACAGATACCATTGTGGTAGGAATGCACAGATGCATGTAAAAGCCACATGGAGATGGTTAACTCACTGTTGGAGATACCCAAGGAGTCACAGCCTCACCGACTTTCTCTGACATGGTAGTATTAGCGGAGTAGAGCACAAAGGGGTGATACGGGAGGCGGTAGGGCCAAAGTGCTTTAGACCAAGGACTACGGACAAGTCTGAGCTACGGCAAGTAGTGCTTGTGGGCCTAGAATGGGAACACCTCAGAATCTAGGTCTCAGGTGCTAAGGACAATCATGATGGCTGGGCTGGAGGGCAACACACACATCCCCAGGGAAAGGAGTGTAAATACAGGTCTCTTTGCCTTATGAAGAGAGAACACAAAAACACCAAAATATGGTTAACTTTGGCTTGGCAATATAAGTCTAAAAGTATCTTGCTGCGTAGGATATGGCAAGGGAGGGGTTAGGAGACTCTTTTCCTTTCACACTAGAAACAGAACTTTTTCATGCCAACAGCCTCGAAATTCTGCAACGGACCCTTCCTGTGGCATGACTTTTGAAATCATTCTGAAATACTCGAGGCCCAAGATCTTCTGCCTCTAGAACCTTGGAGAGTAGTAAGAGGAAAAGGCTTATCATTAGTCTTCATCACTCCCAAGTAGAAAAGTCAGAAGGAACTGGGTAGCACGCTGGCGGTCACTTGGAGTCTGTCTTGCCATAAGGTTGGGTGGAGGCCTTAGGAGGAGACTAGTGAAGAGAGTAGCTAGAGGGAGAGAAAAAGAAAAGGGGAAAACCCTCAGTCAGACACAACCTAAGCAAAACCTCAGGGATGGGGGCCAGGGGATGAGGGCAGTGGGAGGAAGTGACTGTTACACGCCTGGACACAAAGAAGGGAATACATGTGTCCACCATCCATGGACAGTCCTGACCAATGCTCCCATGTGGCCATTCCTAGGAAGAGTTCTTACCGATCATGTTGGCGTTGACATTGTTGTATTCGGAGAATTTTAAGAGTTCTCGAAGGAATGCCATCAAATAACGAAAAACATTTCTATGGCATCCTGGAAGCTGGGAAATCACCTGTTTTTTTTAAAAAAAAAAAAAAAGGGGGTGGGCAGTGAGGATAACAGATGGAGGAAGGGAGTAAGAAGAGCTTGCAGCTGCCATGAAAGCAGTTTATAATTCAACCCTTACAGGACCCCTCCCTTATTGACTCATGACCAATGCTACCTGTTGAATGGTAACTCACATGGCAGAATGGTCATCCTGTTTGGCCCCTGTCCACTCAATGAGCAGGCCACGTTAACACATAGTCATATGCACGCCCTGCCTCAGGTGCAGATGGGTATCAGTCTGGTCTCTCCCAATCTCCCCAGGAAGGTGGTGGTGGCATCTGCCAAGCTGAATGGTTTTCTGTGCAATGCCATTTGGCATGGGTGGGAGCACCTCCCGATACTCACTAGTCTGATTCAGAGGTATTCTCAGCTATTGTGCCTCAAAAGCATTTCAAGATTAAAAACAAACACTGAGAAGACAAAAAGAAAAGCTCACGAGTGTCACCCACCCTTCCTGGTCATGTCGGCCAGAATGCTGCATGTGATCAGTTTTACCAATCTTACCCCGGAGAAGAGGTGTGCACCCTACTCAACGGGCTAACTGGAAGAGGGTGGCAAATATAATAGGAAACAACACAGGCTACAGTTGAAGAGTCCCAACTTTCAATGCTGGTGTCCTGCTCTGAACAGATCGAGACCCGTCCTAGTACACAGCTGGTTGTCCAGCTGGCTTTGTAAAAATGAGTGATTTCTCTGTGGGAGAACTTGCCTCAAACACATTCTCAGAGCAACAAGACTCACCTGTCGGCAGATCCGGGGATCCTGAGCAGAGTCGAGGCATCGCTGATAGAGCTCATAACAGATGACAGGTTCCGGTAGGGCTTCTAGGAAAATGAGCAGTGCCTCAGCCACTGAGTGGTTACTGCCAGCTGGATGGCCTTCTGTCAAGGGAAAGAGGCTCCAGGAAAAAGGCCACACTTAGATGCAATGTGCTCCCTCCCTCAAGTTCCCTCAGGGGTGGTTTTCTTCCTCTTAATTCAGGGCACCCTGATCCTAATTGGGGTTTGATATTTTAGTGGTCCAGTTATGCTGCAGCTGAGTTGTTAGAGAATTGATCGAACACCCTTGGGAGGTTTGGCCTGACTCGAGAGTCAAGGGAACGTGGCCTGCAGAATGACAGTTCACACTGGAAACTCATCACCAAGGTTTCCCATCCTCCTCCCTGCCATGTGGTGGCAGGAGTGATCACTGGCATAAAGCAGAGCAGCACCACGGCTGTAGGTCATACGTCCCATGCCAATTACAATTCATGGTTATCTACCCTTTGATTCCTTTTAGTAAGTGTCTCATACAGAGAAAGTGTGAAAGTTCCTAAAGGGAATTGAAAACTGTATAGTCAAAAGACAGTTACAAATAAAATAAATATGGAAAACACAAAAATCACATGCAGGTGGGAAGAAGAGTTTGAGCGAGTGCACATCCAGCTTCCTAAGCCTTTGTCGAAAAGGATACGGATTGTCTTGGGAATGCTGGTGTCCAGACAATCAATGATCTGCTGTAACTCCTCCTGCATTCCAGGGGTTTGGAACAGATCCTCCTACCAAAGAGGTTACAATGAATGGAACAACGCAAAATGACCAGCCCTAAGGTTCTGATGATTACCCAGGGATCAGGAGAGCAGCAGAAAGTGAGGGGAAGGAAGAGGCATCATCCATGATGAGGAACAGAGGTGTGACGATGGCACCTTTTCCCTTTATCATCTCTATATTCCATGTGAAATTTTCTCTCAAACTAGGAGATTATCGTCAAAGGTTTCAGCCTGCACCTGACAGGGCAGGGGACTGGATGACTTGACGGGGACATCAGGCATTCCCACTTCCAGGCTCCTGACAGGTACAGAAGGTGGAGTCCAAACAGGGGACCATATCCAAATACCGACACACAGACTGCTAGGGCAGGAGTCAAGGGTATGTCCGCACCAAACCTTGCTTTCAAGTTCTGTTACTTTTCAGTAGTAAGACAACATTATCTTTCAATGTAGTCCCAAGAAAATTTTCTTTTTTGGGAGAATGGGTTGGGGATGGTAGGTATTTTAGATGGAACTGAAAAGTAAGGGCAAATTTTAAAAATGGGATGGAAGTTTGCTTTGGACTTTGAAATCTGTGATGCCAAGGTGACAGCTGAAGCAGGTGCTCCAGACTCAGGTGCTGAGTGGTCCAGGGGAAAGCGTGTGTGGCCAGGGGACAGGGGAGCTCAGTTGGGCCCTACTCTGCCACTACACTTAAGCCATGGTCTCAGGTAAATCCCCGAGCCTGCCTGCTTCAGCTCTCACAGCTATACATCCACTTGCCCAGGTGCTCTCATGTGACAGTGCTGTTCTGCAGAAGTGGCTTGGGAAAGTTAAAAGCACTATCTATACTGACATGAAGTACTATCATTTCCCAGTGGACTCAGGTGCCTTCCAAAGGTGCGCGGAGGCCTGCCCTCACTCACCTGGTGACAGGCGTATCTGAATAAATGGTCTACCAGGAGCCAGATCTCCTTGGGGACCTTAAGAGGTCTCTCACTGGCACCTTCATCCAAGGGAACCATCTGTAGAAGGGATTTCTCCTAATAGATGAAAAAGAGTGAGAGTCAAAAGGGTCTCAATAAAAGTTCCTGTGTGAAACCATTTCCTCCACCCTGCCCCCCGCCAAGTTTTGCTTATGTGGGTATTATCTGATCTTCAGCTCTTAAGACTGTTTTTTTTCTCACTGGAACGCTCCTGGTCACAAGGCACTCAATATGGATTTCCACAGTTAAATGATCTCTTTTTCTAACAAGATGCTTCACTTAACCGTTAAGCATTCCTTCTGGGTTTACTAAGTTTCTCATGTCGATGCACTGTGCACTGCAAATCCTTTCAAGGATGACACAGAACCGGCAATACAGTCACGGTAGAGTCCACACACTACTGGAGACTCACGGACCATTAAGTTACAATTGTCAACAGAGCACTTGGAGAGCAGCAGCTACTGAGGTTTTTGTTGACTTTAATTTATTCTTCTTTTAGGTCTTACCACAAGTATCAGAGCTTGCATTGTTGATTTAAATGGCGTTCTCTGATCCTCAAGAATGAAAGACAATTCACATTAGACCTACATGCATGAATATTTCAGGCTTGATAGAAGATCTAATCTTAAGACACTAAAACTCAAAGTCCTAAAATCCAAAAATAGTAAACTAAACACAGCATACCAAGAGCCAGAAATACCACAAAAAGTCTAGGCT
This sequence comes from Cervus canadensis, assembly GCF_019320065.1. Taxonomy (NCBI): domain Eukaryota; kingdom Metazoa; phylum Chordata; class Mammalia; order Artiodactyla; family Cervidae; genus Cervus; species Cervus canadensis. The sequence goes on from NC_057419.1 coordinate 119,444,695, forward strand.
CTGAGTCCAGAAGTTATTCTTTATAGTAACAGTTCAGCGAAGAGTTCTCAGGCCTTTGACTCCATTCACCTAACTTTCTACTCTCTCTTAGATTCTCCTGAAGGAACCTCAGAGGAAAACCCAGAAGCGACATAAGGTAGATCAGTAACTAAATCTGAACTGGAAAATGGGGAATAAACTCAATGATTTCATGTTTATATAGTCAAATATAAAATATATCACAAAGATTTCTGAAATAGCTTAAAAGGCATCTGAAGACAGCCTTCATACAAAATCTAGTGCAGAAAATGGTGACAAGTTTTTGGCATCTTCCACCTCCTCCTACACCTCTGGCTTAAGGTCACATATTATATATACTCAAACTTAGGAAGTGCTGTAAATTTGATCCACAACCCTTAGCTGTGTCACTTGAAGGGAAAGAAGAGAAGTATTTCACTACTTTCAGAGCGCGCATACACTAGAACAGACAGAGGGCTAAGAAGAGCATTCTGTTCTTCAACATGCACATTTAAAAGGGTGACCTTTTAAAGCCGCTGTGCCTTTCTACGGGCATCAGGAAGAGAAGGGAGCATGACAGTTGGTGAGCATTTAAAATCTATCTTCTTCACATTCATTTTGTTTCCTTTCTTTCCCTGGGAATCCATCACTTTATATTCACGTCTCCTAGAGCTGCCAGACCTCCAATCATGGCTCATCCATTAACTTCTTTTCACTTGCAAGTATTAAATCCAGGCATCCACACGATACCTGAGCCAAAACACTGTCCATAATGCACTCTGCTCACTTTCTGGACCAAATGCAACACATGTACGGATTCTTCAGCAGAATAAATTATTCAGCACCAATTCATGTAGTTTTTAAAAAATCTGACATCCAATTAGCACTCTGCCTGTACTAAGGCATTAAGGCAACACGAGGCACTGTTCAAGATGAAAAGACACATGGCCTGCTATTAACAGGAAAGGGTTGGGAAGCAGAGCCGTCTCAATCCTTAGTGGTTTAAAAAGGTTAATAAAATGCCACCAGGTTACATACACCATCCACTATCTATTTTCAAATTCATGTGTGCTAATATGAAATGTCATGCTTGTTGTCTCCAAAGTCTAGAGAAAGATTACGACCAAGAAACAAACTTTAAAAAAAGTCCACAAATGATCCTGAACTCTAATTTTTCAAAGAGAAACCAGGCACGCTGTGTCTTCTTTCAATGGGAGACATTCAGTGCTTGATAAGTCCACACTCTGTAACCTTTGTGCTATTAACTGAAGCACAAAAACAGTATGCCGTGCCTACCATCAAAACACATTAAACTCCACCAAATGGGGAGGTCACATTAGATATTGTGTGAAAGTATTTTAAGAATGGTTTTCAAGCCCATGTTTCTCTATTAGATGACCCTGTGTGGAGCCGGGCGCCCTCCAGCTTGAGGATGGAGAGGTGGCAAAGGACCATAGAAGGAGTGCTCACTTGGTTCCTGCACTGGATATGCAGGAGACCCGGGTTCTAGTCCCCTGTGCCCCACACCCTTGATGTCAGGAGCAGGATGACTTCAGTGAGGTTCTCAACCTTCCTGGATTGTCTATTAGAATGGAGATGACATCTTATCCTGTCTGAAGGCAGGGAACTCTACCACATGATCCCTATGATCTCATTCAGGTCTAGGATTCTATTCAATGCTCTATTCTTGACCATATCTGTGTATTCTTTCGGTAATTACTCTTATCACTTCCCCCAAATCACTCTTAATGCAACAGAAATTCACTTCTGCTTTTACTATCATTGAAAATGGAGAATGGCTAAGCGGTACCCTCCTCCATCTTATGAGCTTTCATATACATTGAGACAGCTCTTCAGTTACTTCTCATTTCAAAAAATAGTAATCTGGAACTTTGGGTCCTATTGCTTTTATGTTCTGGGTCTCAATGGTTTGGCAGGTGTATTAAGTATCTTTCCTGTACTTTAGACACACTTAAACACAGCTGGCAGAATTTGGGGGAATTCTCATGGAGTCAGAGATCTCTGATATGGGAAAGCTGAGGGATAAATTCCAAGGACCATGGTTAAATGTTAACCAAGTACAGGGAAATGCATAATCACCAATGGATTGCATTACCTTTTCTAGGAAGCTGTCTTCTTCCTGAGAGCGGAGCAGGAAAAGAAAGTCATTGACAGATAGAAAATGATTAGAATTAATTTACAGAATTAGAAACAGATCAGTATTATTAGAATGCACTAGCTTACTAGATACATGTATTTTAAACAGCTTTAAATTCTTCAAATAAATTCTGTTGAAAATGGAACACATTCTCACATACAAATTTCTCGATTATGCATATTCAATTTTGGGCAGTTTGTTGAGACTATCGCTTAAGAAACATACGTGTGCAGTCCTAGACTTTGGTGTCCGTTTGCAGATGACAGCTGACCAGCCAAACGCCCACTGGGGTTTCCTCTTCCTGTGCTGCTGGGCGGCATCTCGCTCACCCTAGTGCCACTTCAATGGAAGAATGTGTCTGTGAGCCCGAGAGCAGCCATGCAGAAGGAGACGCTGAGCATCTCTCCTCTCCGCTGCCGTGCCTCTCAGCTTAGCGAGCGGGCTCTCTCACTCCTTTCCCCTGCCTGGTACCCTCTCCCCTCCTCAAGGGCCGTTAGAGTCCCCAAGTATGAAGTCTCTCTACAATACAAATTCATTTCATTCCAGACCTTTGTGGACCATAAGATCCATCATTATCCCCTAGTGTGTTTTCCTATAGGGCATAACAGAAAAAAAGAGAAGCAAGGAAGAGGGAAGAAGGTATCTTTTAATCATCTTTGTGTTTCACCATTATTACCATCTAACAAAGACAACAGCAACAATAACTACTGCCACCACTTAAGGGGTATCTGCCATGTAGCGGTAACTGCAACGGGCTCATATACAGTGCCATTTAGTCTCTGCACAAATGCAAAGTAGATACTATTCCCATTTTACAGATGAGGAAACTGAGGCTCTGGGAGATTAAATTATTTGCCCACGGCCACACTCTTAGGTATTAAGTGGCAGAATCAGGATTAGAACGCAAGTCTGACTGACTCCACAGTCATGACCACTATGCTCCCTTAGGTAACTCAGAAAAGGATAAACTGACTGCTTCCTAGACAGAGAGGTGGAGGAAATCTTCAAGAATGTAGTCTATTCTCTGGCAGGCTAAAGACAGTTACAAGGCAGCAGAGTTAGTGGGAACAGTACAGGCATGGGTGTCAGGCAGTCCTGGGTATGAATCTTCATTCTACCTCTTATTCATTTTGTATGGACTGCAGGCAAGCTACTGAACTTCACAGAGCCTCAGTTTCTCCATCTCTAACAGAGGCAACAACATTTACCTCACAGGCACACAGAAGTGGCCTAAAACTCAGAGTAGGGGAGGGAGGTAAAGGGCGTGCAGCGGTGGTGCAAAAGGCCGGCAGCAGGCCAGGTCTCTCAAAGCTCCCTGCACCTCCCCAACAATTCCCAACCCTGTCAGGGGCCACCAAGAATTTGAATAGAAATCCCATGTCTCGGTCTGAGAGTGAAAGGAGAAATCCTGATCTCACCATCAGAAATGTGCAGGAGGTTGGAGGTGGGGAAGTATGTGTTCCCTGACACTCCAACTAGTAGTGCTGAGTGCATTTGTCCCACATGACTGTTCCATATGATGGGTAGAGTTTTTAGTATTATTAGCTACATTATGAGTTAAACATGCTTTTGTAGCATAGATACAATGAAATATCATATATAGAATGAAATAAAAGTTATCAGAATAATAGTGCTTTATAAAGTATACAAAATTTATAGTATTGCAATTATAATACTTTGGAAGTTAATTCTGAGGGCCAAATGTCTAAGTTAACTCAATTTTGGAGTACAATCTTTTTTAAAATTTAGAACTACTTATTAACAAACAGAGAATCTTCCTGAGAGACTTCTCTATTTTCCTTCCCATGAATATGTGCCATATGATATGATGAGTAAAACCAGGCAGAGTTTTTATATACTAACCTGCCAAACCATCAAAAAGGTCTTCTTTGAGCACTGACTGTCTACCAGTGCAAGACACTGAGCTAAATGTCTTTGAGGGGTGGTGGTGGGGGGCAGGTATGAAAACTGAGGCTACACAGAGGGGAGAGACATGGTTTTTGACTCGGGTTTGCAACTGAGTTGGGGTAAAGAGGCCCAGAATTTATGGCCTGGCATTATTGTAATTCACCAATCTGAGTTCTCAATAAATGGTAAAAATAAATGAACAAAAAATCAGGGGTACAAAGAAAGAAGTCCAACTGGCCCTTAAAAGAGTCACAGGATTTTAAAGGGTAGAGACAAGGTGGGGACATTACAAGTGGGGGGGGGGGGGGCAGAAAGAAACAAAGGTGGTGAGATCAGGGAAAAGTTGGTTATATGGTTCCTGGGGGAGGATAAAGGGGAAATGAAAAAACTATCAGGAAATAAATCTAAAAAGGTATGTTGAAGTCAGACTCTGCAGGGCCTTGAATGACAGGTAAAGCAATTTGGATTGTATTCAGCAGGTGTGGGGGAGTCAAAGGTCTGCCTTTAAGCAAGGAAAGGATAGGCCCCATAGCTGTATTACAAAAAGATCAGTCTGACAGCCCTGAAGAGGGCAAATGCAAGGTTAGGGAAACAGAGGCAGAGGGAATCATTAAAAGGCTAAGGAGGTAGATCAAGTGTGAGAGAGTAGGCACCTCACCTAATAATGGGAACGTAATATTTTTTTTTAAAAATGAATGGATACAAGAGAAAACTCTGAAATCAAAAGGTCTCTGGTACTGGTGGAGGTGCAGCAGACTTAACATTGATAGTTTATTCCTCTGGCTTCAGGCAGAAAGTGGGTGTAACTTATACTTATTCAACTCTAGGTTCAACTCTGAAAATAGAAACATCACTTAGCCCCCACTAAAAAAGAGCATCTCCTAAGGCAGGCCTACCATTGCTGCTAATCACTTAGTTCAACTGACTTGATTACTGGCTGCAAAAGGTTACATGTTGATCATAGTATGATCAATGTTATGTGGCAGCCAAGCCTGGATGGGAGGGGAGTTTGAGGGAGAATGGATACATGTATATGTACAGTTGAGTCCCTTCCCTGTTCAGCTGAAACTATCACAACATTGTCAATGGGCTATACCCCATACAAAATAAAAAGTTCAAAAAAAAAAAAAAAAAAGGAAAAAGAGCCCAGGAGTCCCCAGCAGGAACACTGGCTTATCACAAATACACTGCAAATCATTCTTCACCCCAGCATTCAGCCTTAGAGGAAATTTCCCAGTAATAAATGCAATGAAAATCATGTAAAAAAGTCATTTAGAGGCAGATTCAAATTTAAAAATAAAAAGCAGAAAACTGAACAGATATTGAAGTTCTAGAAAGGATTCATTCATGTGAAATCTAAAAAGAAACACAAACCTTAAACTTCACAGGATAAGAAATGGGTCATTAGGTCAGGAAGACAAAACAAACATCTACTGAAGAGATCACTGGAAACAAACTAATCACCAAGTTGTTATTCATGCTATTTCAGATTTCTGATATCATTCTGTTAATAGACATGTGATGTGCTTAGTCGCTCAGTCGTGTCCGACTCTTTGCAACCTCATGGACTGTAGCCTGTCAGGTTACTCTGTCCATTGGGATTCTCCAGGCAAGAATACTGGACTGGAGTGGGTTGCCATGCCCTCCTCCAGGGGATCTTCCCAACACAGGGATCAAACCCAGGTCTCCTGCATTGCAGGTGGATTCTTTACCATCTGAGTGACCAGAAAAGCCCTTAATAGACATGTCCCCAAGCAAATACAGCTGGGTCCCTCATCCCTCAACTTTTTCCATCTCTGTATTTATAAGCCAAACCTTTAGCTAAATCAGATGGGTTCAGGCCTAGTCTCCTTTTCCACTAGTCCGATCTACATGTAAACTAGAATGTCCCTCCAAATGTGTCTGTTTATAACCACCTACTAATGTGACCATTTACAACCACATACTACTCATCAAAGACTTCTGATGGGTCTAGATGCCCTCTGGCTCCAGTATAAACTCATCGGTTGACTTCAAGACTCTCCATCCCCCATTCCCACCCTATCTAGGCAGCTTCACACACCAAAATAGGCTGATTCTGAGACTGACTTTCACAGAAATTAGCTCATCAATCAATAAGCTTTTACAGCATATAAGGGCTTGAGGGAGCAGCACAGGAAAGGAATCTATTTGTTAGTATAAATTACAAGTTCCACATTCTAAACGACTCATTTTAAATAACTTTCTAAAATATTGACTTACCAAACACACTGGACATGGGTCAGTAAAGGAAGTTAAGTTTAGATGATCTCTAACCAAACTTCCTATTAACCTTGGTTTAGAATTTAGCCATATTGTAAATACAAGTAAACTTTCATCACCACTGAATTATAGGAACCCAATAAACTCTCTAATAATTTGTATTCAATATACAATGAATACATATTGACAAGTATATGCTACTTAATAAACCAGAAAAATCTACCTTAATTCTGGAAAAGAATAAAGATAATTACAAAGAGATCATCCTGTTTGTCACCTGTGCTAATCCTAATAGCTCTAGTAGTGGCGAAGTCACTATCAGGGAGAATGAAAAGGATTTACACCAGTTACTTTATTCTGCACTTGTGGGGAAGAGCATGTAGCAGAAGGATCTTGGTGAAAACAGCACAGGAAAGTCAACACAGGCACTGAACTCATTTCTGGTTTCACTCAAATTTTAGAGTAAATAATACAAAAAAGGACAATGGGTACCGTCTCATGGGATTTGAACTATCATCTTGGGTCTTGGAACAAGCATGAACAAACAAACTGAAGCATTTCAGATGGTCAAAATCAAGCCAAAACAGCATGGGAAGGTATTACAAATGGGGGTACAATAACAGATTTCTTGTTTGTTTCCCCACACTAATATGGATAATTTCTTCATCAATGAGATCCAGGAATTTAATAATAATTAAATGCAACGGGCTGTGAAAAGAATCGGGACCCTAAATCCTACAAAATTAAAGCTTTAAACAGAGTAAATTGTGACTTCACAAACACAATTTAAGAAAAGCTCAAATGATCAGGGTTTTATTTAAAAAACAAACTCTGAATGATGTGTGCACAAAAAGAAGGAAAAAGGCTTTCTACAGAGCCATTAACTCCACTAAAGACTTTGGCTACTTCCTATTCATGGTCAAATGTGGCTGAATTACCTGATAATATCTTAAAGAAACTTTCCTTAATGCTGGTTAAGTCTCCTTCCCATCCCTTTAATTAAGATGGGACAATTAGAGTAAAGGGTAGTATAGTGCCTGAACTAACTCTGAGCAAAAGGTTCCAGTTAGAGGGAGTACAAAAGGATAAGTTTAAAAAATCATTAAGAGGAAACAATCAGACAAATTTTTAAAATGGCAGGCCCTTGACTGGACAGTTGTCCTGGATTTTTAAAAAGCCAACGTCATCAAAAGAAAAAAAGGGAAGAACTGTTCTCTAGAAGAGACTGCAGAGACCTCACCAAATGTACTGCATGAATCTGAATTGGATCTTGGCTTTACAAAGCTACGAGAGGAATTATTGGGACAAGTGGAAAAATCTGAATATTGACTGGCTAGTTTTCTCAGGTGTCATAATGGCATTGTGCTGATATAGAAAGTGTCCTTTTTCTCAAGAAGCAGGTCAAAGTGTACACTGGTAAGTGACACATCACCACTTAGTTTTGAACAACATAGCAAAAAAAGGTATATGTCGGTATACGTGTGTAAAGCATGTGGGTGTTGTCTACTGTACCATTCTTTCAATTCTTCTGCACATGTGCCAGTTTCATAATAAAAGTTGGGAACAAGAAAGCTAGGAAATGGCGTTTGGGATGGAGGCAAGGTGGTAGGAAAAAGAAAGGGCAACAACTTCATTTAGAATGTATTCTAAAAGGTGAAATAATAAATCTAAAACACAGGAATATGATGGTAGAAGAAAAAAATAAGTATCATGAAAAATAATACACTCAGTCATGAGGGCTCTAGGGAAACAAGCATAATTCCAAGAAAGAACGCTGCAAATGAGCTCAAGGGTTTTAATCTGCCATCTGAGTCATCCCTACAACAATTCCATGGCAACAGAATGGATCATACTCTGACAAGCCAGCAGCCTGCCCGCCGGTCTAGTCCTCCCTGCCAGATGATACAATCACTGCTCCAGCTAAGCCAAAAGGATCAATGTGAATACTGGTGGTAATGATAACATATGGCTGTCACATCATTTAATTTTCTGTGGTAAAAGACCGAGTGTACTTCCCAAAGAGGTCTGCACACAAATACAATATTTTCATTCAGAAGAAAGGTTCTTTTTTGTTGTTGCTGTTAAGTTCTACCAGTTTATTGCTACCAACCCATCTCCCTCTACCTTCCTCTTGCATGCATGCTCAGTCATGTAACCCCATGGACTACAGCCTGCCAGGCTCCTCTGTCCATGGACTTTTCCAGGCAAGAATACTGGAGTGGGTTGCCATTTCCTTCTCCATAGGAGAAAGGTTCTAATAGTTGTTACTAGATAATTTATGTTCCTGAAAATAACAAGCATTTCCTCCATAAGTACATAGCTTGGTGTTGGGAAGCGGAAATCCTCCTCTTCTCTTTTCTCCAGTTGAGTCACATTAAACTTGTATCAAACTTCAGGGCACATTATAACCATCTGGGATGCTGACAAAAACACAGATCCCCAGACCCTGCACCCTGAGATTCTGATTCCACTGCCACAGGTGAGTAGGGGGAGGGGCCTGCACTTGGGTAAGGACCCCCGGGGGCTCTGAGGCAGGTACCCTGAGCTTCATTTTGGTCTCTGCTCCAACAAACAGCCAAGTTTGACTTGGATCAGATACGATACAGTGAGAAGCTCTGGACTGGGAGTGAGAAAATCTGGGTAACAGATTCATCACTAACTTATTCCACTTGGGGTAGGTTATTGTTTCTGTGCTTCAGTTTCCTCCTAAGTTTGATGAGGATAATATTGCCCTTCCCCTCACTGGACCTCACGTACATGTTAATTTATACAAAAATGACTTGAAAATATGAAGAGTGTAACAATTAAGCATTGCATCTCTGAAAAGGGAGGCTTTAATCTCACTCAGGGAATTTTGTATTATCTATTATAGTCACGACAAGAGTCAATTACAGATTACTCTCTTCTCTTTCCTTTTAGGCTTAATCCAATGAAAGGCAGGCTAGAGTAAAGTGACATTCTTATTGATCGCTTGTGGTCCACCCTCCACCTCCTCCCACCAGCCCTGACCGAAGAGAAAGCACAGAGACAAGGAGGACATCACTGAAGCACTGTTAAATTTCCATCTTAGGGAGATTCACGCCTTAAGATGCCTCTTACCAAGTCTATGAGTTTGGTAACAGGAACTTCTCGGATTGGTCTTTTCATTCGGCACAAAGCCTCTAAGGATGTACCAAAACAACTTGGGAGGTAATTTCCACTGATGGTCAAGAAGTAATCTTTGCCTCGATCCAGGTGGAGGACGAGAATATCTTCAATTTTATCTTCCCCTGAGTTCAGGATGGTCACAGAGTCCTTGCTGACATACACATCAAGGGAGATGTCCACGGTCTCATCTGAAATGTAAGAGATGATACAAGGTAACAGAAACTTCCAGTGGAAAAGCAGAAAGGGGATGAGAACCAACAGAAGAACTGTCCTCTAAAAAAATCATCAAGTGATGAAGGAGAGATGGGACACACAAAAAAGGGAGAAACCCCAATATAATGACAGTGAAGGTGAGAGACGTGTGGTTAGAAAACAAGAAGTTAAACAAAGGGAGGGGATGGGAGTCGGGAGGGGATGGGAGTCACGAGGGGACGGTACATCGTGAGCAGAGACAATGGTAAAGGGGAAACTCACTTGGCTCCAAGTAGCCCTCACAAGGTTCAGCCCGAAGCCATGGCTTGCAGTACTGGCTGTCATTAAGCTTAGGGATGAAAGAAAAATGGCAGGGAACCTGTCCATTGTTGCTGATCTGGAACTTCTCCTTTTGTAGTTGCCGAAACTTCACATTCTCAAACACAAACTGGGGAATAACAGACAGACACAAACATGCATCACTAGTAGGGGAAGAAAGTCAGTTGGATTATTCCATAGAGAATATGAATAAAGAATAAGGTCATTATTAACCATTATTAACTGCTGATGTACTCGCCAAGCGAGCCAGCTGTCCACCATCCCCTCTCACAATGGCAGAGGAGTGAGGCAGGTCTCACTACTTCTCTAGGTTACTGAGTGTTCCTGGGATCCTGAGAGGATAACCTGACCTCAGATCAGGGCATGTATCCTGTGATCAACTTCTGGTTCCTGAGATATGAATTAACCAGCAAATCTGCAATATTAAATAAGAGCAGCTAACATCTGAGGGCTTACTTTGTGCCTAGTGCTGTTTTAAGGGCTTCGCATGTATTAACTCAAGTAATCCTCACAATTGTCCCTTTATCCAGAAAAGGAAACTGTGGCTCAGAGAGGGTAGGACAGGTGCCTGCGGTCAGCACAGGGACTGGAACAGAGGCACTTTGCCCTCAGTTCACACAGTATTCACAACTCTGCTAGTTACACAATTTCCCCTGTGCTGACCACTATGGGCAGGGGACTGGGTATGCTCACCTCTCTCCGGCTGAGTTCTAAGGAAGGAAGGAAATCATTTTCCATTCTGTCCATGATGCGTACAATATCTTCAAACACTTTCCGGTACCTCCGTTCATCCACAACCTTCACCTGAAAGAAAATGAACCCTCTTTTCAGTCTTGCATGCTCGCAGCTCATCTTCCTGTGAGATTACCTAACAGCTTAAAACCGGTCATTACAGCAATCATTTCAAATAAACTGTGGCGCAAACAACCTCCTCCAACACTTTCTGAAATCTCATTTCATTCACACCTTATAATCTGAAAAAAAAAAAAAAAAAAAAACCAAACCAGATAGATCCTTATTTAGTTTTCTGTGCTCTCAACTCATATATCTCAAAGAGTCTATCTATCTTTCAAAGGTCAGTAAAACAAACAGGAATTAAATAAATGTTACAGAATCACACACTGCAAGGTAGAGGTAAGGTTAATTGGTTAACTTCTTGGAAAAGTTACACCTCTGTGCTAAGAAGCTTGGCAATAAATATTTAGGAAGAATATTCTTTGCTCCACTGTTAAGTAATTTAGTGGAGGAGAAAATGTGATGACTGTGCTTAAATATTATTTCCACCATTATACAAATTGACAGTGTCAAAACATACCTGTTTCCAACAATGATCATGAAGCACTGAAATAGCAGAAAATAACTACTAATGCATTTAACTCTATTCGCTGTTATGCACAATGCTAAGAATCATAATATCGATGCTCAGATTATATGATGATAAAGGTATGTTAGTAAATAGACCCTACGGACATTTTAGAAAACAGCCGATACAAAATGTCCCAGAGTAAAAGCATGACAATAGACAAACAAATCATTCTGACTAACAGATCAAAAAACTCCCATCTGACACAGCATTTTCGGCTTCCTGACACAGCTGCGCCTTTTTTTTACTGTTAAAACTTTATACAAATCAATGCTCCAAATGAACAAAATTAACATAGCCTTTTCACTTATTAAGATCCTGATTTCTTTTTCAGAATAGAAAACTTTACAAATTCAATTTAAAAAAACAGATTGATGCATACAGTAGAGGCTGTAAGGAAAGCATGAAAAATAAAGCTGAGCCAAATATCTCAAATATCTCAAAGGTTTTTACATATCTGAACCATACTTAGAGAACTGAGGGGTAACCCATTGTTAGGGCAAGAGGAATTTAATACTTCTTAAGTTATTTTTCAACATTTTGCAAGTTTTATTTCAAAAAGTATTCTACATATGTCATCTTATTTTCACAACAACCTGTGAGGTGACCAAAGCAAGGATTACTGTTCTCACTGTTGAGAATCTTGAGGTACAAAGAAATCAACTGAACCTCTAGCATAAGACCCTTTCCAAAATACCAGGTATGTGACTTGGGTAGGTCTTAAAAACACAGATGCCTCAGCCCATAGATCAAAATCTCCAGAGGACAGGGTCCATGCATTTTGAAGCTCTTAGGCAATTCTGACATCCACCAAAGTCTGAGAACTAATGCAACAGATCCCATTGCCAAGTGCAGGGGTTGGAACCCCATCTCAGCTTAATCTCAGCCAGCCCACAGCAAGTCTTAAGTTAATTGGCCCCTGAGCACTTGGTCCCTTTGTTAACAGTCACTGATGCGAATGGTGGTAAGAAACATAATGTGGTTCTTAAAGCCTCTAATCATAGCATACCTAAGAGTCCAAAATATGGGGTGGTTACCCAATAAAATCAAAGCTCTTCTCAGAGCATTATCATGATCAAAACCCTTAATGCACATGAAGGGAAAAATGTCACCACAGAATGTCACCACTTGACACACCCATTTTAGAAAAAAAAATTACCAACAAAATTAGAATTAAGTACAATGAGCTAGATCTTTATATAAAGACATGGATAGCATTCTAGAATATACCACTGAATTAAAAAATAGTAAGTTGTATACCAACACATATAGTATAAGACCATTTATGATATATACACAGCAACACACAAATAATACCATATTGGGTATGCGTAAACAGAAAAGCAAATGCAAACACTGAGAACTCTGCCGACCAATATAACAGCCAGTAGCCACATAAGGAAATTTACATTTAAATAACTCCAAATTAAATCAAATCGAAAATTCTGTTCTTTCAGTCACACTTCAAGTGGTCAGTAGCCACCTGCAACGAGTAGCTGCTGGATAGATTTAGACAGGACAGGATAGATTTAGAACATTTCCATCATCACAGAAAATCTATTGGAGAGTGCTGATCTAGAAAGAAAAGAAACTCATAAGGGTAGTTGGCCTTGCTAAGGAGTGGGGGCTTGGGCAAAAGTGGGAGTGGAGGCTAGAACGGGTGCTGAAGATCTCAGCTTTACCTGTGAATTTTGCTTATTTTTATTTTAAAGAGAAAACATGTTTGCATCTCTGTGTAATTTAAAAAGTATTAAAAACTAGAAAGGTAGACCTTTATTACAGATACACAAATATACACAGAAAGCATGGAAAAACTGTAAATATCCTGCTGGGAGCTCTGCATTAATATGTATGTGTTAGTCGCTTAGTTGTGTCTGACTCTTTGTGACCACATTGACCATAGCCTGTCAGGCTCTTCTGTCCATGGGATACTTCAGGCAATAATACTGGAGGAGTAGCCATTCCCTTCTCCAGGGGATCTTCCCAACCCAGGGATTGAACCCAGGTCGCCTACCTTGCAGGCGGATTCTTTACCATCTGAGCCTAATTTATCAAAGATACACAAAAATACACAGAAAGCATGGAAAACCTGTAAATATCCTTCTGGGAGTTTGAATTAATATGTATGGAGTATTAGAAACATTCTGAGGTTCTGAAAAAAAAATATACACAGAAAAGCTAAGCATAGCTGATGAAACTAAAAAGGTTAGTGTTTGGGAGGAAGATATTCTTCTAAAAATGGATTAAGAGAACTCAAATGAAGAAAACATGGCAGTCTACAAGTCTAAGCTAGAAATGAAGTGGGCAAAAAGTAGTATCTGAAGGTACATGTACTCAGTAAGTTCTCTGGACCTCTGGAGGCCTTGCAGGGGTAGTGGAAAGATCATCTATAAGTTTGGGAATTAGACAGGCTTAAGATTTGAATCTCAGCTCTTCTTCTAGCTAAATGCTTTTTAAGGAAGTTTATTTAAACTCACTGGTTTTTCACTTGCTCATCTGATCAATGAGAAATATTTAACTCAAAGCATTGTTGTGAGGAGCAAATGAGATGTGTATAGATTGCCTAGCACGGTGTCTGCTACATACTAGTTACTACTTGAGAAACACATACTATTATTACTCATTATTATTTTAAAATATCAAAATGGATGAAAGTCAAGTCATGATTGACTCAATAAAATTTAGAATCTATTCTAAGACCAAGAATTAAATTTCTACATAAAGGAAATGCTCCAAAATCACTCCCCTCTAAGACAGGAGCTGGATAAGACATATTGCTGAGAACCAATCCCAGAAGTCAAAAAAATTTACATATGCACAGAGGAAAGAAATCCATCCTACTGTGCTCTTGGCATGTCTGAACTCATTAATCCTCTTGAGGATATACCATTATCCCCATTTTATAGAGGAAGAAGCAGAAGTACAGGGATGTTGCATAGATTTTCCACGGTTACATTTAGAAAGAGTTTGAGCTGGGATGAGTTTAAGCAGCCTAGCTATAAGGTCCATTCTATCAAGCACTGCCCTATATAGATTCTGTCAGATTATATGACCTCAGGTCTGGAAAATCTACATGGAATAATCTATATGTACTAGCTGTGCTAAATTAAGTCAACAAGATCCCAGAATATAACCTGTGTACTAATAATACACACCTAGAAAATACAACAGGAAAACAAAAACTTTACTCTGACAACAGAGACAAAACAATTCAAATATTGGCCATTACTTCAGCCCAGGATGCAACAGAGTTAAAGAGAAATTTAAAACCTGTGCTCCTGAGAGGGGAGGAGAGGGTGAGATGTATGGAAAGAGTAACATGGAAACTTACATTACCATGTGTAAAATAGATAGCCAACGGGAATTTGCTGTATGGCTCAGGAACTCAAACAGGGGCTCTGTATCCACCTAGAGGGGTGGAGTGGGGAGGGAGATGGGAGGGAGGTTCAAAAGGGAGGGGATACATGTATACCTATGGCTGATTCATGTTGAGGTTTGACAGAAAACAACAAAATTCTGTAAAGCAATTATCCTTCAATAAAAAAATAAATTTTAAAAACAACAACAAAAACCCATGCTCCAGGATGGGAAGACTTCAGTATCTTAGTTAGCAGGACTTATGCCTCTTAAGGTTACATACAGATGATGTATTCTGACCAGTCTGTGCCTCTTTGCTTCTGCTGTCCCCAGACCTCCACCAGGAACCTCTCTCCCAGTGCTTCCCCTTTTCACTAGCTTTCTGATGCAAAGCTATTCATCATCCTTTAAAACTTGGCTTCAAGCTCTTCTTTATGTATAATAACTTTAGGAGGTGAAGGGTGCTACCCAGACATTATGCAGCATGAGAAACATCTGTGTCATTAAAAGGCCACATGGACAGCATTTAGGAGGGTCAAGGGCTCTAACTTCTCAATGTTGCAAATGATTGTTCGGTTATGAATTGAAAACATTTATGGTTCACCAAATTACTGATCCATTCAGAGTCTAAATAATGCCCTAAGAATATATACTTAACACACAAACAACTGTGTGAACAAACAAGTGTTTACCCCAATATGGAAGAGGGCGCTAACAGGCTTGTGGTCACTGGTTTTTAGTTCCATGTGACTCCGGTAATGAAGCTGATTAACATTAATGCCTCTCCAGAGAATTCGGTCACACCAGGCTGGCACCCGACATTTCCCACTGCAAAAAAAACAGCAAGGGATTAGAAGGAGAACATAACACACAAGAGTGGAATATCTACCACACTAGTTCAGACCTGAGTTCGGCCCTCTTATTATCTGCTTCTCCTTTCCTAACGACTTCAACTGTTCCCTACTCTATTGCAAGCTCTGTGAAGGGACTGTCTTGTTTGCCACTGAATTCTCAGCCCCTAGCACAAGATCTGATGAAAGCAGGTGCTCAGTGAAGTGAAGTGAAGTGAAAGTCGCTCAGTCGTGTCCGACTCTTTGCAACCCCATGGACTATACAGTCCATGGAATTCTCCAGGCCAGAATACTTAAGTGGGTAGCCTTTCCCTTCTCCAGGGGATCTTCCCAACCCAGGGATCAAACCCAGGTCTCCTGCATTGAAGGCAGATTCTTTACCAGCTGAGCCACAGGGGAAGCCCAAGAATACTGGAGTGGGTAGCCTATCCCTTCTCCAGAGGATCTTCCCAACCCAGGAATCAAACCAAGGTCTCCTGCATTGCAGGCGGATTCTTTACCAACTGAGCTATCAGGGAATGAATAAACAGTGCTCCTAAGGTCAGGATTTACATCTTCAATAATGTTGCCCCAGGGGAAAGCAGAATAGCATCTTCTTAAAATAACCTCAGAAGGGCAGGATTATATTCAGAATATTTCCTCTTTGTTTGCTCTATCAACTGCAATGACACTTCACAACAGATAGACAACAAATGAACTCTAAAAATCCAATTCTATATTTCTAGACTGGGTTGAATCAATGGAGATGGGTAATAGCAGAGATTTCTTTAAACCTAGACTTTTATGGACAAGTTGAGCTTCTTCTAATAAAGATGAACTAAAAAATCTAAGCATGCAAGTTTGAACAGGTAACAGCCTATAAGAATACCAAAGGAAGGGGAAAAAGCCTATTCATCATTCTATTAAAATAAGCAACACCGTACACCTGATCCAGATGGTGACACAAATAAATTTCATATCAGTAGCTCTTCAGTTGACTCTCAAGTCAGGCGAGTGGAAGAAACAAAGCAACGTGCACAAGATCTGTCAGAGTCACTTTTCACTTGCTGAGCAGCTCCCTCCCTCAGAGGACAGGGAGACAGGCTCCTCCCTCCCCACGCTGGCATTCCAAGTCTAAAGAAGCTGATGATGTCTGGGAATTTTCTTTTTCTTTCAAACTTCTGGGTTCAAACAACTAGGAAACTATAGTGAATGAAGAAACAGTAAGAAGACACACAGCCACCAGGCACATACTGACAGGGGCACTTTACTAGGGGTGATCAGGAAACCAATAGCCCCCCACTAGACAGCATTCTCAGCTTCCTCTGGCAGTCATGCCGGCCAGGCTCAGGCACTGGGATTATTAGAAGTCCCCCAAGAGATTCTAGGGTTTCCCTGGTGGCTCAGTGGTAAAGAATCTGCCTGTAACGCAGGGGATGCAGCAGACGCAGGTTTGATCCCTGGGTCAGGAAGATCCCTTGGAGAAGGGAATGGCAAACCACTCCAGTATTCTTGCCTGGAGAATCCATGGACAGAGGAGTCTGGCAGGCTACAGTCCGTGGGGTTGCAAAGAGACAGACACAGCCGTGCATGCACGCGCACACACACACAAGAATCTAATGTACACTCAGGATCAAGAATCACTGTGCTGGAAGAACCTTTCATGCTGCTTTGTTTTCACCTCTGGTATCCCGAGTTAAAGAGCTGAAAAAGAGTTTGGGCAAAGAAGCAGAACAGGGCACTAGGTAAGGAAATAGGGGCAAGATCAGGAAGGCAAAAATCAAATAAGGAGTCTGCTGAGGTGAGAGAATAAGGCGTTGCAGGCAGCTCATAAAACTTTGAGGAGAGGAAGGTGGGAGGGGGGATCGGGATGGGGAATACATGTAAATCCATGGCTGATTCCTGTCAATGTATGACAAAAACCACTACACTATTGTAAAGTAATTAGCCTCCAACTAATAAATATAAATGAAAAAAAAAAAAAAAAAACCAACTTCAGAGCAGTTCACACCCTCTTACGGTGAGCTCCCTAGAGGAGAAATGGCAACCTACTCCAATATTCTTTCTTATTTATTTTTTTTTTCCATTTATTTTTATGAGTTGGAGGCTAATTACTTAACAATATTGTAGTGGTTTTTGCCATACATTGACATGAATCAGCCATGTATTTACATGTGTTCCCCATCCCGATCCCCCCTCCCACCTCCCTCCCCATCCCATCCCTCTGGGTCTTCCCAGTGCACCAGCCCCGAGCACTTGTCTCATGCATCCAACCTGGGCTGGTGATCTGTTTCACCCTTGATAATATACATGTTTCGATGCTGTTCTCTCGAAACATCCCACCCTCGCCTTTTCCCACAGAGTCCAAAAGTCTGTTCTGTACATCTGTGTCTCTTTTTCTGTTTTGCATATAGGGTCCAGTATTCTTTCCTTGGAAACCCCATGGACAGAGGAGCCTGGTGGAGTCGCAAAGAATCGGCCACAACTGAGCAACTGAGCAGAAGCACAAGCAAGTAAGGTGAGCTCACATGTGAGTGCACAGGGATTAAAAACTCTTCTCTAAGAGCACTGAGCCACTATGTTTTTATCTCTGCTTCTGGGAAGACCCCAAAACTTCCCAATCCCTCAGCAATTCAGAGGGACAGAAGTAAGATTAGGTCTTAACCTATTCCATAATGAGGTTCTTGTTATTTTACCTGGAATCCCAGCGGTCTGTTTTAGAATCATACTTATATGTGGGGATAAACTTGATTTCCCCTTCCATGAAGTCAGCAAAAGCTTTTTTCTGTGTGCGTTGAATATTTAGCTAGAGATAGAAAAATGTATCATATAAGCAGGGTAACACCATCTTAATAGAAGTGATAATCAGGTTGATCAGCTATTTTTCTATGCATCTAGTTTCTACATCTTTTGCAATTGTCAGAGTACATAGATAATATTTCCGTGCCTTATGAATTAAATTTTGACATTCCCACAGCATCTAAACTCACCCACAGACAGGATGCTCATACAAGCATGTCACTAATTTTTTATTGCTAATGGTGGTCAGGGTACAATGGAAAAATGAAACCTGAATAATCATAAGTTCCCTGAAGTTAGCATGTTTTTCTTAAAATTTATTGAAGCATAGCTGATTTACAATGTTTTCTTAATTTCTGCTGTATAGAAAATGACTCAATTATACATATATTCTTTTTCATATTCTTTTCCATTATGGTTAATAACAGGATATTGAATATAGTTTCCCATGTTATACACTAGGATCTTGTTTATCCTATATATAATAGTTTGAGTACAGCTTTTTTTAAAAAGCACACAAATGTTGACTGCATAACTCCAAAAGCCAAATTCAGTAAAGAGTTAGAGATCATTTTGAAAGTTATCCTCACTCAAGTATTTTACCAGAATTACAAAAGATTCCAATTGTACCCCCTTTGGAGGTAGGACAGAGGAAAAAATGCAAAGAAGTTAGCCAGCCAACCTCAATGTGAAGGTAGACAGGGTGAAGATAGGCTCACTATAAAAACCATTCTACTGCAAAACATTGGAATTCTGACCATATCTGAAGGTTAAAAGCCTCATATTAAGATTTAAAGACATTAAAAAAATAGACATTCAAATCAACTTGAAACATTTTTTCCCCTCAATAAGAAGCATTCACTTTTAGCAGCAGTATCCATATGCTGAACTAAAAAATTCAAGTCCTGTGCCAGGTTCTGAGGCAAATTGCCAGAAAACCAGGTTCCTCAAAATCGTTTTATATAAATGCTACCATATCAATGCTTCCCTGACAAGTTTTAACATCTATAAAGCAGCTAGTCCCAACTTCTCCATCAGTTCCCATTAGACCGCAGTTTGTGCTATTTGTCCCAGACAAACTTCTCTTCTGTGCTCCCCAATCCCCTCATAGGGCCTCCCTCTTTTACCTCCAAGCTGTTGCTGAGCCTGCCAAGTAATCATAGAGCAGCTTTCCCTGTTCCATCTGCCAAACCACATCAACATAGCTGAAGGCCTGCTTCCTCCAGGAAGTGTTTTCCAATTAACCCCACCCATTCTCCAACTCATTTACACAAATCTCTGAAATCTCTTCTTGATAAAGACTTAATGAATAAATGTTACATTGACTATTTATCACTAATATTATCTCCCCTCCTCCCATCCAAGTACTTTGTAAAAACCTTGTGTGTATTCACTGCTTCACTAGTCACAATGTTTTCCCAAGACAATGAGACCTTTCCATCTACTTCTAGATTAAGACACACTTCCCATGGGGCTTAAAACAATTTTATCTGCTATGTAAGAAAGTACCTATAAGATAAAATTTTACTTACCTGGTCAAATTTCAAGAGTCTCTGAAGGTCATTCTTGTTAATAAGACTCTTCACTTCACTGGCATCAGGCATGCAAAGCCTGTAGTTCAAATCTCCCAACCAGATGACGACACTGAGGATCAAGAAATATATGAGTAAGAGTAGTAGTAATTAGCATGAAAGTCAATGAGAGGAGAATGCAGAGAAGGAAAATGGGTAGGTTACTGATAAGCATTCATTTATCATTATCTGACAAGGGGTTTGAGTGCTAACTATCCTTTGGGGATGAGTACTATCAACGCCTGAGAGGGACAAGGGGATGAGAAAAGAGGTGGGAGGACGGACAGTGCATGCATGAGGAACAAAGATGGAGAAATATGGGGTGTGTGTGGGACTTGGGAGCCAAGGAGTTAACTGCCTCAGAGAAGCATGTAGTTTATTTGCTGGACTAGCTTCAAAATTTCACCTGGCTGCTTGCCAGGTCTCTAGGGGAAGAGAATCTGAACGTTTTCTGCCTCTGCGAGCCCTGATGTTCTACCGGCTCTCCATGAGGGTCTGCACAGTCTGAATGACATCTCTCTTGGGCAGGGCCCACTAGCAAACAGAGGTCCAGGGCTTTCTGCTGTCGCCAGTCTATCTACCCCTGCCCGGGAACCACAGTCCAAGTCCCAGGAAGGAAGGAGACTGGCAGCCCACAGGGGCCACAGGCTCCCAATCACAGCAACAGACCCCCAGGTATGCTTAGAGCCCCACAGGGGAGACCCTGAAATGACTGCACCAAAACAAGTTATTTCAAATTCTAAATGGGTCTCCTCGCCAATCTTTGATGCAACATGAAGTTTAAGGAATCCCAGGTAAATAAATTTATGGAATTTCAGGTCAATTTTATGCCCACTGATGTCAAGGCCTTGCTTTACCACTGTGAAGCAGAATTCCGTACGATCCTAAATGTTGAGACAATATGGAACAGACCAACATCACTATCTTGCCCTACTCTTTCTTCAATTACCCCACTCTCTATTGATTCTAATAACCCTCAAATTATCTTTTGTTTTCCTGCTAATTCCTATCCCAAACCACTTATTCCAAGTCTTATCACCCTCTCAGAATTTCAATTACTAGTGTTAATTTCCTTACAGCTATTTTCTACTAACAATCCATTCCTCAAGTGATTTTTGTGTCTGTTCTTATTAAGTCCCATTATTCACTAACCTTTCATATTAACCATTGGTGTCTTTAAGTCACCACGGCCCCTTTTCTGAATGATTCACAGTCGGTGAAAAGAATAATGTAGATCTATGTTTACTGGCTTGGAAAATAATTCACAAAATGTAGGATAATACAGCCCTATATGAATATGTGTGTGCATGTGCAGAGATAAAAGTCTAGAACTGCACTATTCAGAAGAAATAGGACGCACACCACAAATGTAATTTAAAATTTTTTAGTAGCTGAATATAAGAAATGAAAGAAACAAGTGAAAATAACTTTAATAACAAATTACATTCAACTCAATATATCCAAACTTTTGTCATTTCAACATGTAATCAGTATTTTAAAAACTGAGATAGTTTACATTTTTCCCCATAATTTCAGTGTATAGTCTATGCTCACCACACATCTCAATTTGAACTAGTTACTTTCAAGTGCCCAATAGCCACCTATGGCTACTGGACTGCCATACTGCACAGCAGAGATCTAGAAGGATACACACTGAATTGTCCACAATGGTTTTCTCTGGAGGGAGGGACTGGCTGGGGAAAGCAGAGATAAAAAATGATGGATTTTTTTTCCCTTTCACCTTTTATTATATTTATGATAAACATTTCTATTTTATAATAAAAAATAATGAAAACTGATTACAACTGACAGACTCCCTCCACCACTACTCAGATGACCGCTGATAGAACTAACCTTTCCTCTGAGAGCAAATCTAATTTCTCTGACTCACTGCATCTGCTAGTCCTCAAAACCTTCCTCTTCTTTGTGAACCCAATCCCTTAACAGTAATCTCTCACTATGCACATTTCTATAGTTTCTCATCATGGTTAGTCTCTTCTCAGCTCCACTACTCAAAGGCTAAAGAAGACTTAACCACTCACTCATGTTTCATGATGTTCAGTTGTGGGAGGGTCTGATTTGGGACCACAAAACTCATTCGTGCGCAGATGTCCTTATAATCTTGATTCCTTCTCTCAAACTCTTCCACGTGGGCAGCCAGGTGGGAATTGACAATGCAAAAGGTAGTGTTGTGAAATACAAACCTCACAGCTACCCCACCTTTGTTTCCCTGTTAGCAAGAGTAATTATTTACAGTTAGTACAAAAGACACAATGAGCACCTGAACTTCATATGGACATGAAATCATAACCAAGCTCAACTCCAAAGTAACTCACCATCTTTCCCATGATTCCAGTTCCAACTGTTTCTGTAGCAACATCACGGATATATCGCAGCTGATCCTTTCTGGCAAATATCAGGAGCATCATCCCAACAAGGCGGACTAGTTGAACCTTTAAGTTCCAGGGAATTAGAAGAGGTTTGTGCTAATACCACTCTTTGCACAGATCTAACTTCCCACAAGTAATTTTCCACCAAGAAGATATAATCATGCCTCAATTTGAATCTAAATCCTCTAATTTCCCAATGGACCTCACAAAGAGGAAACAAAAATTTTCCAGGAAAGCTCTAATCTGGCTCTGACCAGTAAAAGTCTTCAGGGACAACGAGTACCCTCAGCTCTAGATTCATTATTTTAATCACGTTTTAGCCTACCATGAGTAAGCAGTATTAAAAATTTGAATAATAAAGACAAAGTCTCTATGCCAGCTTGTTCCTTTTGGCTCTCCTTCCTGGTTTCTGATTTACAATATCCTAATAAAATGTATAACAATCCTATTGACTTCTTTGTGAACTAGAAATATGTCTGAAATATATATTAGTCTATATGAGAGGAATAACAACTTCAGGAGTCTTATCACCTATATCAGGTGTAAGAAGATGCAGATGAAAATTACTCAGACAGATGACTCCTTTTGAAGGGCTTGGTATGGTAGCTGCATAACTAAAATAACTCTCTTGGTAGCCTCTACTATGTGCCTTCTAAAGACCAACAAATTGGGTCACCTTGTTAAAGTCAACTCTACTCTTAACTTACAACCAAGTTTTAAACTCATTTAAATTCCACAACACTCCTGTTCTTGCTCCAGTTCCAAAGCTTACCCAATGCACCCACATGCTTCAAACTGCTTTTCTGTAAAGCATCCAGTTCTGACCGTGTAAGCAAACAATTTCAATCTTAAATTCTTATTGCAAAAAATCACTTATATGTCATTTGAGTTAATTGTTATGAGTACAGTAAAATTCTTCCTTTCTCTTAAAACTTAGCCAAGCAATGAAACTATAGAATCGAGAAGCTTAGGGAATTTTTTTTCTAGGAAACAGGAATGAAAAGCATTAGTCTGCCCTATCTGGTATTACACATGGGGGAGAATTCAATTAATCCATTCTTTTGGAACAAACTATAAACAGAGTAACTTCCAGTGATTGGTATTTAGTCATATACTAAAAAAGATAATTAAATGCGGCTTACTTTCTTATACTTGGCTTTGGAATGCAAACTCCTCTCTACCGCCAAGGACCACTCTTGTTCTTTCACAGATTCAAAGTAGAAAAAGGCTTCTGTGCTCAAGTCCAGCTCTTGGAATCTGAGAAAACAAGAGGATGTGAGATCTACATCCCATAATTATCTCTGATTACCTCCTGTCCCATTTTCCGAGACATTAGGTGAAAAAAGGAATGTGGGAGAGAGGAATTTTAGAGAACTGCTCCACTGATTCAAGTGATCAGTAAGGACAAGTAGTTTTCTTTTCAAAAGACCCCCCCACAAGTATATGCATAGGCCAAGCAAAACAAAAAAACTTCCATAAGGGGTAACAGAGCTTTGCTCATATATCCTAGGAATAGTCACTATAAGAATTAACCTCAGATGTCAGTTTCTATGAAGAATATAGTTTTCTATGCGTTTTGAGAGGACTAGATGCTTCCTCACACTATTTTAGGTATCTGTTCCTTTATGATCTCACAAATTTGACCCACAAGTTAGTTCTCATATATAGTCTACAGTAGGTTTCTACAAACAGTGGGGAAAAAAGGGCAAAATGTCACATAAGGTAACACCAAACATATAGCCAAAATGAAATTCCAGACATGTATTTTACCCAATGCAGTAGATATCAGGAGGATTCAGATCACAGTTCAGCCAAGGTTCTAACCCACTATCTGGAGACTGGCCATTCACGTTCCACGTTCCAACAAAAAATCTAATACATAATACCAAAAAATAATTTAGAAACAAAGGTAAAGTGTGAACTAAAGAAAGTTCTCTCATTACTTCTATACAAGTGTATATTTACAATAAGCCAGTGTAATTTCTCAAGCTGCTTTGCCACACATACCAAAAACCCCTTCTTGCCTGTAGAACGCAAAGGCAGTGGGCTTATTCTCTCTAAATTTCACATCAGGTAAACCTACAGAAAGGAATCAAGTTTCTATTTAATAAACACAAATTTAATGGCTCTACCACATTTCCTTCCTCTTACATTCCATCCAAACATATTTGAAGGGAGAACTTCTGGATGGGAAAGAGGTATCTTCATGCTGTAAGGATGTCTAATATGGATAACTGTTCCATAAGGAACCATAGTTAAATCCAAAAACTCACTTCTTGAAGGATTACAAGGACATCTGTGGAGGAAATTCTGTTGAGACAGATATAGTATTAAGGGGGAAAGCAGAAGGGAAAACTCATGACTGTCTTAACTGTTTACATACAAATATAAGCAT
Source organism: Cervus canadensis (assembly GCF_019320065.1). Lineage (NCBI taxonomy): Eukaryota > Metazoa > Chordata > Mammalia > Artiodactyla > Cervidae > Cervus > Cervus canadensis. Next base: position 119,469,382 of record NC_057419.1, read on the forward strand.
CCTGGAGAATCTGAAGAACTGGAGGCTTCAGCATGGGGATATAGTCATGACTGAATTAGAATAAATGAGGCATAGTGGGATAGCAGATGGGACTGGAATCTTGGACTAAAAGGGTACATGCTGTTCGCAAATAACAAAGAAAAGTGTTGCTGCTCTGCACATCGAGATACATGCCACACTACACCACTCCACACGCCACACACGGTGAATCCAAAAAACAGGATATCAACAAGTAAAGATGAAATGAAAAATACAATAGAGGAAAGAATCCAAGATAGGCCTCCCAATCAAGACGACTGGGTGAACTTCCTTTAGTTAACTTACCAAAGTAGGAAAATGAAAATTAAGGTCTAGTGGTAATGGTGGACTTAATTTGCCGATACTGGCAAGAAGAAATTCAGCAGGTCAGATAGATAAACACACCTGCTTATGGAATGTGCTAGGAGACAATTCTCTAGTACATGTGAGCTTGACTTCATTCTCTAAGAGTGGATAGTATTAGTAGATGTGGTGTTATTAGTAATTAGAAAATCAATGCAATTGAAATTAGAAAAATTAGAAATTAGAAAAAAAATTTTCTAATTAAAAATTAGAAAAAAATGCAAATTAGCATTTGCATTATTGTGGATATGTAGGTTACTGACCGCATAAAGACAGGCGCTTGAATCAGCTCACCATTCTTTTTTATTATGCTTTTATTCTGAAATAAGCTAATTACACTAATATCTTAAATACCAAAAGAACATTTTTTGCTATACCAACTGATGTAACTAATGTTTCACCTTCATAAGTAGAAGAGAGACTAACCTGAAAGTCTGAATGTTGACATATTCTTTTTCTCGCTTTGCCAGGATGTGTTTGATGAGACCCTCCCGCTGTCCAGACTGGGTGTTTGGTACAAAGAGCTTCCGCATGGTATTGGTCACTTTGGGGGGTTCCTTGTTAGAAGCTTCTTTTTCACGTGGAAGCCTAGCAAATAAATGAACAATTCAGAAGTGAAACTGCCTTTACCAGGGAAGTCTCACACATGGGAAATCTGTTTCAACACAGGACTTACATTCTATTCACTGAAGGGGGTGGGGGTGGAGGTTCCCGGTGAACCCCTATAGGCTGATTCTGCAAATTGATTTTCTTGTCCAAATTCATAGATGAAAAATTATCCTCAAATCCAAGAAGCCCTGAAGGATGCAGAACCCAGAGTCAAAGGGAGGGGGGAAGATAACATCCAACTTGTTCAGGATAGATAGGACTTTGCTTTGGTCAGCGGTTTTGGTCTGACCGCTATTTGCTCAGCGGCGTTACCAAACAGAAAGGTATATGAACAGTGATAACGTAGATGGGGGAAGAAGCACATCTGTCCCTGAACCACTGACATATTAACTAGAATGATAAACATAACTAGTAAGTTACATTAACTTGGAACGTGACTAAAAGAGCGAGTATTTATAGAAGACTTTAGTACAATGCCTGGTTGATAATTAGGGATTACATCACTATCGCATTTAATTGTCACAAAGACCCCATAAGATAGGTGCTATTAAAAAAATCTTCCTAAGTTACAGAAAAGAAACAGAAGCTCAGAGATGTCAAAGTAACTTGACCAAGGTCATACAACTAGGAAGTCAGAGAACTGTGATTCAAACCCAGGCAGTCTGCCCCTGGAGTCTGCATTTTTCACCCCTCTGCTAAGCTGGCTCCGAAAGAGCTAATGTGCCACAGAAAGTACTAGGAGTGAACATGAGGTGGTGAGTACAGACTCCAAAACCACTCCATAGGAGAAGGTATCTGACATTGACATCACTCCACACTATCTTATCTGCCCAGATAAAATCTACTGACTCTGCAATCTTCATAGCAACCAGGGGAAAAAAAAAGAATCTTTTCAGTACCTGAAAAAACAGAAGAGTTGTCCTTAGTGTCTAATTTCTGGTACCAGCTGGATGACTCCTTTTGGTCTGGAACAAGAAGCTGTGACTGAGCTGGAGAGATAGGGGTCATAGAATGGAACAACCATTCCATTGAATGGAACTTACCATAACCAAAAGAGGAGCCTGGCAGGCTACAGTCCATGGGGTTGCAAGGGTCGGACACAACTTAGCAACTAAACCACCACCACCACCAAAGGCCATTCACTTAGCACCATTCCTGAACACAAAGGAAGAGACTAAAAAAATGAGAGCAGCTCTGGGACCATCTGGGGCTGGAGGAGGATTACTGTCTGCAGTATGCTGGCCATGGCAAGAAACTGAAGATTCTAGAAACTGACTCAGGGTCCTTAAAGCTGAATAGACTTACCCTAACCTATCCCTAGGGTCATTCCTGAACAACAAAAAAAATCACCTATCAAGGCTCCATGGGCCAGGTACTCTGCTAACGGCCACCTGTCTCTGTATGCATGTCCCATACAAACAGAAAGAAAACTGCTGAGGCCTAAGTTACCTTCCTGAGCAGCAAGGACCTCTGAGACGAACTTCACACAGTGATCCTCATCAGGGATTTCAAAGCGTCGCTCTCTGGTCCAGTCCCCTTGAATCCGAATTTTGCAGCCACCTAAAAAGAACAGAAATCCATATACATATAATGTTTTCTTGCGATCATATTTTCAACTTACCAATTTAATAGAAGAAGGTCCAGATCACAAACATTCCAGACCTCTAATGTATGAAGCATACCTATAAGATTAAGGGATTCATGGTGGCGGTGGTATTGGGGGTGATGCGGAGAAAAATTTAATGTAGGCTAATGAACTGTGTAAATGAGCAGCCCAATATAGTGACATGATGCATAATAAAATCATAGTTTCCTACATTCTGATATGTTGCTCATATGCCACTGTAGGAACCTTCAAATTCTAGCAAAAGATCAATTCCCCAACCACCCCCCTCACACCTCCTAGCTGGAAATTCCTACCACTTCAAATCCAAATCACATAATACGAATCTCTGAAGTGTGAAGGAAAAAACGGAAATAGGATGGTTTGTTCCTTAGGTACAGACTGTACTCAGGCAACTGAATTTATAAGCTAAGTAAAAAAGAAAAGCATAATGGGATTGGCTTGAATTATTCTGAAAAGAAGCATCCGTACCTCATTTATCTCCAGTAAAAAAATCTATGTCTTGAAAAAAACTCACAAAAATAATATAATGACCCATGTCCATGAGTGGTCTGGTTCAAATATAGCCAATTAGAAAACAGTGTAATTAGAAGCAAAGTTACCTGGGATACTTCAGTTTCTTATGTACATAACATACTGTCTCCCCTTTTCTAAAGCCTTACATTTACCATCTGTATCAACTGTCTGGCTATGGTGATCCAGGAAACCCATGTCCTTGTTTATATTCTTATTTTAACTGATTTATTACACATACTGCTTTCTCATAGCCCTGGAAACTATAAGCTCTTTGAGGGCGAGAGACAGGCTGCACATAAGGGTTACCCAACACAACACTCTCAATGGTCTCCCGGGGCTGTCTGGGACAGAGGGGCTTCTTAGGACTCAAGACTTCTAAAGCTAAGACCAGGAAAGCCCCAGCCAAACTGGGCTCATCAATTACTTTATTGATAATAATGACATCAAACTTCACAGACAGAAGGCATTTAATGACTATAGAACTGGACTCTTTCACACTTGTAAATAACAAAGAGATGAGAAAATGAAATGAAAATTGTAGTTTCTTATGGCAAAAATCCACTTCTGAACCTTTGACTCTCTCTTTCTTTGCATTTCTTTATGTTTCTATCTATACAGATTTAGTGATCAGAAGAAAGAGATAAACATAGAGGATAAAAATGGGGGAAAAAAAAGCATGCAAGAGGACCAGCAATAAGAAAATTAATGAGGCTGCCACTGTAAGGAGAAAAAGAAGGGCATGAATAAGGACTGTCAGTTAGAACTGCCTTCAAGATACAGAGAAAACCTCCTTCAGGACACAAATAGTCCTCTCTTTCTCTGATAATTTATATTAAAAGTAGAAAAAAAAATCTTAAAAAGAGCAGCTTGTATCAGATAGAAACTTAGAACAGGAACATGTGTTCTCTCTGTCCCAGGATCTTGAAAGATACATTTTAGCAAGTATAAAAAAATTAACTGACCCATTTAACAGAAGATTCCAGAAACTGCTTACAAAACAAAAAACACTAGATGCTCTCTCACCATGTTGCATGGGAAAGAGAACAAATTACCCCCTCCACCCAACCGTCTACTCTCTTCCCTGCCAGACCTTCTGGCCTCTGAGATCAGCTAACACTCCTCTTTCCTCAACTTCTCTGAATACTCCCTGAATCTTTCAATAGTTCTCAACTCAGGGAGCATCAGAATTACCAGAGGCACTTTCAGGAAATACTGACACTTGGGCCCCACCCCAGGCCAAGAAAACTGAATTTCTGGGGGTGAAGCCCAGACACTGGCAATTTCTAAAAACACTCCCCCAGGTGATCTAGTGCATCCAGAAAACCAGAGTCACCTGCAAACTGGCTGGCCCCTGAGAGTAGCTCCCCCTGTGGCCCTCCGAAGTAGAGGCTATTTATAGTCTCTCACACACTATGTAATTTAAGACTGGTGTCCTTATTTGTCCTAATGCCGTCTCCAGTCCATTCCCTCTCCTCCTCCCTCAGGAAAAATCCCTTCTCCTTTGAGGCTCACCCACTGGACTATGCCAGTGCCTTCCCTTCCCTCCTCCATGAGACCACGTACCAACCTCCCAGAAACTTCTGAATCCAAGCCTGATTTATAAGACTTCCTCTCCACTCATACTTTTGCTTTAATTTTGCATCCCTTTAAAATTAGCACCGAAAACTCGGTCAACACCTTCAACTTCCTCATCCAATGACCTCGCCCCTCCACCTCAGCCACCCTACTCCCTCAGTCTTACTGGGACTACCTTAGTTACACCCCGGACCTTTTGTCACAGAAACACCATCACCTCATAAATCTTTAATTCAAATACCCACTCTGAACTCCTTGCCGCTTACCTGCTCTTAGAGGAACCTCGGGCACACTGATCCCTTCACTTTCTCAGAATTCATTCACTCTCTCTCTTGCTTTCACTACCCTCTCCCACCTATTTTTGTGAGGGCATTAACCCTGCAACTGTGCTTAAGGAATTTTCCCAGCAAGAATACTGGAGTAGGTTGCCATTTCCTCTTCCAGGGGATTTTCCTCGACCCTAGGACTGAACTCGTGTCTCCTGCAGCTCCTGTATTGGCAGGCAGATTCTTTACTACTGAGCCACCAGGAAGCCCTTCACTTTCCTTTTTGTCAAACAGAAGCCATCATTTCACTCTGTTGCAAAAACCCAGAAATGCCTTATCACTTACTCTGTTCTGGCTATGCCTATCTGGCTAACTCTCAACACTCAGAAATCCAACTAACTGCGTTCTCTGTACTTACATCTGAGGGAGTAAAACCAGATACACAAGCACACACACACCCCATTATAAATTGACTGCTAACCTCAACAGGGCCCTGTAGATAGGAATCAGTCTAAGTTTCCATAGTCAACTTGTCTCCCACTACTATCTGGAAAAACAATTCACAACTTCACATTTATCATCTGTCTTTGAATCCCACTCTTCTCAAGCTCTTTTCTTCCAAGCAGACTGCTTAACCTCATACTTCAAAGGAAATGGAAGCCATCATATAAACCTTACCTGTATCTCTATTCATATTCTCCTTTCCCTTCTGGTACAAGGAAGAAGATCAGAGGAATTACAACCCCTTGGGTTCTCTCAGGAATCTTACCCTTGCAATCATTCCCTAGACACTGCCTCTCAGTATCTTCAACCTCTCCCTCACATAGTGTCCTTCTTATCAGCATTTAAATAAATTGTGTTCTAAATTCTCCTCGTTTAAAACAAAAAAACCTTCTTGGACCCCATATCCCCCTCCAACTCCAGTTCATCTCTGTAGTCCCCTCTGCAGTCAAGCTTTGAAAGACACATAGTTAAGTTACTACTTGCTCACCTTCCATTTCTCTCTTTAATCCACTCCAGTGTGACTTTGGCTCCCACTACTCCTCTGAAATTGCTTTGTTAAGGTCACCAATAATCTCCATATTGCTAAATTCAACGGATATTCTTCAGTCATATTATCAGATCTATCAGCAGAAATCAACAGTTGATCCCTCCTTGAAATAGTCTCTTTAAAAGGCTTCTATGACACCATACTCATCTAGTTTCTCTCCCTCTTTGGTCAAAGGGAAATTTTTAGTGCCCTTTAAAGTATCTTCTCCTCTACCCAAACTTTAAAAAATAGAGTGAGTTCAATCCTAAACCTTTTTCCTCACTCTGTATCAGCACTGTCTAATAGGACTTTCTGTGATGATGGACATGTTGTATAACTACACTGTGCAATACGGTAAAGAATGACCCCATGTGGCTAATGAGTACTTGAAATGTGACTAGTGCAACCGAGGATCTGATTTTCTCATTTTGTTCTAATTAATTTAAACAGGCACATATGACTAGTGGCTACTATAACTGACAGCACAGCTTTACAATGCAATCACCTAATCTCTTATGGGTTCAAATACCCTCTTTGTGCGAGTGACCCTGAGCTTACTTCTGAGCTTCAGATGCATACATTCAATGGCCAACTTATCATCTACACTCAAATGTCTCAAAGAAATTTCAAAGTAAACATAGCTAAAACCCCAGGAAAACTCATTCCTCTTGCAATGTTCTTATTTCTGCAAATGGTACCCCCAACCACATTCATGCCAGAAATCTAGGATTCATCCTTGACAACTCCTCTTCAGCTTACCCACTACCCTCACACCAACCCCTGTCAATTTACTCTTCAAAAACATTTATCGTATCTGTCCACTTCTCTCCATTCTTACTGCCACCATACTCTCTAGCACTCTAGTTTAAACCATTGAAAGAGCCTCCTGGCAACCCAACACGGGCATAAAATCTTTCATATTCTTTCAATTTTTAAACTCTAAAAATCCAGATTCCTCATCATGGCTTACAAGATTCTACTGGATCTGGTCCTAGCCTGGCCTACCTTAGTGCCTGAGACTTATTTCGGGCATCCTGGCATTCTTTCATTTCAAAGAAAGTATCAAGCTACTTCCCAATTTGGGGCCTTTACCCATGAGGTTCCTTTTACCTGGAATCTTCTCTTCTCCATTTTCACCTCTTACTTATCCCCTCTGGTCTCAATTTAAAAGTCACTTCTTCAAAGAGGCCTTCCCTGAGGATCTTGACTAATTTAGTCTTATCAACTCTCTGTATTTCTCCCTGCTAGTATTTATCAAAACTGCAACTATGAGGACTTCCCTAGTGGTCCAGCAGTTAGGACTCCAGGGTTCTGCTGCAGAGGGCCTGGGTTCAATCCGGAGTTGGGGAACTAAGGTCCCACAAGCTGTGGGTGATGAAGCCAACAACAGCAACAAAAAACCCCTGCAACTATGTAACCATACATTATCAGTTTAAAAGCTGTTTCTTGCACTAAGTTTCATGAAGTACCATGCCTATGCTGCTTTTCCCTGTATCCCTAGAGCATAGTGCCTGGCACATAAGAGGTGTTTATAAGCTTATGGAAAGGATTAACTGATTATAGCCATCAGTGTGACACTAGTACCAAATAGCACAGAAGCAAGAACCAAAGCAGGAGCAGCAACCTTATCTATGTTGTTTTCTACTGATTGCGCAGCACTTAGAATAGTGCCTGGCAAATAGAAGGCACTCTACAAATATTTGTTGAAGAATGAATAAAAGAGGGCTCAATATTAGGGAATTAGTATCATACTGTCCATCAATAGGTCAAATAAGGAAGAATAATATAATCATCTCTATACATACTAAAAAGACATTTGATAAAATTTAATATATATTCATCATTTTAAAAACACAAAGGACTTCCCTGGTGGTCCAGTTGTTGAGACTCCATGTTTCCACTGCAGGGAGCGTGGGTTCAATCCCTGGTCAGGGATCTAGGATCCCACATGCCCATATGCCACGGTCAAAAAATTAAATAAACTCATACAAACTTGAAATATATGCAGTTTCTTAACATTTTTTTAAATAAAACTATCAAATCAATAAGCAATAATGTCCTCAACAGTGAAGCACCACTTGAGGCATTCTCACTGAAATCAGGAGCTAAACATAAAATGTCATCATCATCATCATCATCATCATTTAGCAATGACCTCCAGATTCTTGTTGGTGTAATGAGACAGGAATCAAAACTAATAGGTTTAGCTACTAGAAAGACACAAAACTATTATTTGCAGATGACTAGGACTATCAAAACCAAAAAAGAAAATAAAAGGCTCCCCCAAAATAAAATTCTGTAAAGTGGCTGGATAAAAGATAAATATCGAAAAGTCAACAGCTGCTCTGTATACTAGTAGTAAGAAATAGAAAAGAAAAAAGCTTCCAAGAAAAAAGTTCCACTGACAATAGCAGCAAAAAAATCCATCAAAAAATACTTAATCTACAAATATTTGCTATCTATGAAGAAACCACAATATATTACTGAGAGATATAGAGAACCTCGGTAAGTAGAAAGAGATATCCCATGTTCCTTGACAGTGACTTAATTTTACAAAGGAGTTAAATTAGCAAAATTTGATGCATATCTATGGTGAAATGTTAGCCATTAAAAATCATGTTTTTAAACTTTTAAATGATATGGGAAAGGTCACAATACCTGTTAAATGAAAATGCAGGATAAAAACTATATACGAGGATTCCAATTATGTAAAAATATAAATAAAAGACTGGAAAGAGATACATAAAAATGTTAATTACAGTGGTGAACTCTAGGTCACAGGAGTGTAATTTTAATTTGATACTTTAAACTTTCCCGAACTTTACAAATTGTACATAATGAAGGATGTATTATCTCTATAATCAGAAAAAATATTTTAAAATGTTTAATACCAACATCCAGACATGGGAAAACACAAAGTTTCAGTAAAATCAGGCTTGCTTAACAAACCCAAGGTCTCCTCCAGCAACATATTGTGTGCTCTAAAGGTTTATATGTGAAGCCTAAGGATCAAGACAAAATCTAGTTTCAGTACAAATATTAATAAATAGGCAGAAATGAAGGATTTTATTCAAGTGGTTACTTAACTCCTTCCCATGTAATCTAGTAACTTGAACTCTGGACACAGCAACACATGGTTAATTTCCATGTAGGAGAGGCCAACTAAACGAATGTCATAAATTAGGTGTTTGTAAGAGAAAAGGCACAGCTCAGTTTAACTTTTAAGCTATGGAAATACCTATTTCCATACTAAGAACAGGACATTTAGGTATCTAATTTCAGCAGATTTCAGCAGCAATGTGAGTCACTGCTGAACAAACTTTGCTCACATTTTGCTTTATTAGTATTGCTCTTGCCTTCTCCTTTTTAAGTACAGTAAGACATAGATATTAGGTTACTTGCTATCCTGGATATCTGCAGTAGAAGCTAGAAGTTGGAGGTGCTTAGCCTTTTAGGATCAGCCCTTAAGAGTTCCAAAATTTAGGACCAAAGGAAAGAATAATAAAATCCAAATCAGAAGAAGTACCTAAACTGTGTAATACAAAACAATAGTGCCAAGGACGGGGAGACTATGTCTAAGCAAAATTATGTATGAACTGATAGCCCCAAGCTAAGGGCCAAGTCCCAGGCATCCAAGGACTCAACCAAGAGGTAAAGCACCCCATTTGATTTGGATTCATGTCGTCACATACTCTTTCCCACGGCAACCACAGAGTAGATACAGTAGCATTCAAGTGCCCATTTTTTCCTCCCCATGTTAACAAAGCACAATTTTAGATGATAAATGGAGAACAGCTTGCACAGACAGTCGAAGATGATTTGTTTCAAGCAGATAAAAAATGCAAGAACGGAAACAGTGAGAAGGAAGACTGTGTTCTCTCTGATAAAGAAACGCCTTGAGAAGACAGTCTTAAATAAAAGACCAAAACTATTTTAAGAAAAAAACAAAAGGTATCCCTGGTACAAAAGGGACTCTGTAGCCTCCAAAATAATATAATAAATTAAGGAAAACATTATGATTTAACATGTAAAAATCAAAAGTAGGTAGGGGAAAAAAGCTTAAAATGTAACAACAGTTAAAAAAAACCTCATAAACAAACCTTTTGTGCCTTAAACACTTTACGGCCCTTCCTACAATTTCCTACTCCACAGGAATGACTTAACTGATAGCAACAAAAAACTGGTATCTCAAAGAAGTTCAGCATCAGAAAAGCAGATCACGTTTTCAACTTTTTAAAGACTCTTGCCAGCCACCTGCTTTTTCTTAAGCTTAGGCTAAGTGTTTTGGGGAGGCAATACTAACATGTATGGCTGCCTTATGAAAATAGAGAATACAGGATAAAATGGTAAGATAAAAGTTGTGCAAAAAAGGTGTCTTACATACAGTGGATCTTCAGGTACATATTTGTTGAATGAAAATCAACTCCATTCAGAAAGATACTTACTGTTTGAAGCTATGTCAATTAAAAGAGTTTCTTCCGCTTCTAAAGGAAAAGAAGAAAGAATAGGATCAGGGAAGAGAAAACCATTCATTATAACCCAAAGAAGTATACACCTAACTACTTCTTTCAATCACCACTCCTAGGTTTTAGAACACATTAAAAAAAATCCTTTGCTTTTTTGTTTAGCACTTTTAAAAGGGGATTTTAATAGCACTGTGTCCTAAAGATTATAAGCAATTCAACTAAAACAAAAATGCATTGAACAAGTAATCACATGGAATTCCTCAAAGCAAATCAAGCAATGACAATAGTAGGGAATATAACATGTTAATTCAAGTGAAGGTGAGTTTAATTCCCCTCAACTATAACATACTAACTTAATATAATCTAACTGTATCATTTAGATAATTCTTATAAAAAGCCAAGAAAGTGACCCCAAAAGCCTAGAGGTAAATTACTTTAACTCAAATCTAGTCTCTGAAAATTTTCCAATGACCTCATTACCACCACCCCTGCCCCATACAGGAGCAGAGAATACTTGAAGTTATCTTCAGGCTACCATTAACTACCAAGGCACACCCAACAAGTATAAAACGGGTCAAGTTCAAAGTTCTATTTTCTCTCCATGGCTCATCTAGACTTCCTCTCTTACCTCTAGTGTCTAGATCCAACTCATCACTTCCTCTTGGATTTGGCCATTGGCACCTGTCAGACCCTCCTGGCTGGTTAAACTCTGGGTACTCCCTCTGGGTACTGACTCTTTCCTGGAGGAGGAAATGGCAACCCACTACAGTATTCCTGCCTGGAAAATTCCATGGACAAAGCCCGGCAGGTTGCAGTCTGGGGTTGTAAAGAGCAACTGAGCACAAAGGCACTGACTCCTTGTGATGAGTCTGGATCCACCTTGGCCAGGAGTAGTCTCAGTCTTTACTAGCTCCCTCACTTGCCTGGACTGTAATTTGGCTCCATTATTCAGGTGCAACAGAAGAACGGATAATGCCCCAAGTTGTCTAATAATAGAGAATAGTCTCAATACTTTTACTAGCATGATGAATGAAGCAAGGGACAACAGTGCTTCAAGACAGAGGTATTAGTTCACAACTGCTCTTTGGTAACTTTAATTCTTTAAAACCCAAGTACTCATAGATTTTTCAAAATAGATGTACAGGTTGGGAAACAGAAAGGATGTGAAAACTCAAGGAGGTATCTGTTCCTTTTGTCATGAGGATTACCGTGTGCATGCACACAAATTTTCCTAGATTCCAACCTAGCAATCTGCCATCTATTTCTTATTAAAGACGATACCAAGAGAAACAAGGTAAAAGAAATTCTAGAAGTAGCACAAAGAAGGTATAGAGTTAATAGGATACTAACATCATTGTCTTTGGCTTTTCTCCTCCTTAAAGGGCTAAGTATGTAACAAAAAGCACTATGCTATCAGAAGTGAGGTGACCACAGTAACTTATTTTGGCACGCAGGTGCCTCCTTCAATGTCTCTCTTACACAGGGCTTCTAAATAAAAGAATTCATTCTACTACACAATATGGATTCTATTCACAGTGGGTATTTTTAATTCTTAATACATGCTCTCTTAAAAAGTCATGCCCACTTAGTATTTCTACTTATAGGAATAAATCCTAAGGAAGTAAGAGACATGCAGGAAGATTCATTATTTATACTAACAAAAAACAACTCAAATGTCAAACACAGGGAATAACTACAGTAGAGCTTACTCATAAAATTGAATAGTATACAACTATTAATAGCATGTAAAAGCACCCAAAACATGATAGCAAATGGAACGGACAAAAAACACATATATATATGAGCTCCACCCACCCTAAAAGTTACATGTGTAGAAAAAAGGAAAATGTTAGGTATTTATCTCTGAAGGACGTGAATTTACTTATTTCCTTTATAATTTTCTGTTCTTTCCCAACTTTTTACAGTACATACATTACTTTTGTGATCAAAAAAGTTGCATGTAGTTTAAGAAAGAATTTATGCAAGTCAGGATTCAAGTTTTCCAAGAAGCTGTAGCTGACACAGAATGCCTGTCTGATAAGCCAATGGAGCCACCGGAAACATAATGCATTTATTCTCTAATAATCAATTTCCTTTCTAGGGCAATGTGAAATGACAGAAGCAACACCTCCTACACAAACCTCCCAATTTTTGAGTCTCATTGTAGCAGATGAAACAACAGATTTTCTGTTCTCTTTCCCCAAATTTGAAGGCAGGAAGCCAAATATTTCCTCCCCAGAGTTGATTTTCTTATGATTCACCAATGTCAAGGTTTGAGAATCAGCACAATTAAGTGTAAGGTACTACAATCTGGCAAGGCGTGTTTCCAAATGTTTTAATTTCAAATAGTGTGGGGAGAAAGTGCTGAATGTATGTGAATTGAAGTGACCTTGATAGTTTACAATGAGCAGTTTATCAGTTAAGCCCAAGAATGTGATTAAAATCTACATATAGGTTCATCAGCATAAAAGACTACCTACATAGATAACAGACCACATCTATCTCTAACCCCAGCCAGGGTGGCAGGTGAGAATATATATATTTCAATATCCTTCAGTACTCTTAGACAAAGAATTTATCATCTTCTCAATGGTAGATTATTTACAGAGGGTAATGCATTTCATTTTATGTGCAGTGACAAATCTAAATATGTATGATGTTATACAATGAGATAACGACCAAAGGAAAAAACATTATAAAACTAACTAAGCAATTAAAGCTAGTACCTTGAACACATCTAAAGTGGCTATTTATAGGAATGATATCTTGAACACGCTGTTCCTTCTTGTGCAACTGGATTATTAGCCTAGGAAACAGAAGAATGCATCAATGAATAGATACTGAAAAACTAAAAAAAAAAAAATTAACAACAAAATACATTGCTGTATTGTTATACAAATCCAGTCTGTATTTATTAGACTTGTTGGATCTTGTTCCCTGGATCTGAGAATCATGGTAGAAATTGCTTTAGGTCTAAAAGGATATTAATGATGATCAGTACCTGAATACCCACAGTTCAGTGCCATGGAGAACACAGTCTACATCCTAAAAACAGTTTACAATTTTAAGAGCATGAGTTATAGTGCACACACCTTCAGATTACGTATACCAGGGTGAAGAACTAACAGTTAGGTGTGAAGACCATGAGGGAAGGGACTATGGCTGTCTTTTCACCACAGTATTTCTAGCACCTAGTACAACACCTGGCATGTAGCAGTCCCTTACGTTTGTTGAATAAATGGATTATAAATTTCATCAATTAGCTTTCTGATTTTATTCCCATGGCTTTTATCAAAGAATGATTCTATCTTTTCAAGTATACAGGCTCATGGAGAAGTAAGAGGAGGTGCCCAGCCAGCTGCATCAGTCAAAATAATCCCAGTGACCAATGAGGTAGCAGATATCACAACCAGATTGCTTTTATATCCCTGTGTTTTCATCATGGTTTATGATTTAATGCTAGTATTTCTGGTAAGCATGACTGAACTTGGCCGCTCAGTATGAAACACAAGACTTCCAAATTCCTATGTACTCCTGAAATATTAATTTTCACTTACTACTTAATCTTAGTGGTCCAGAATCAAGGTGCAACCTACTGGTAAAAGGTCATCCTGAACATCTCCTAACTTCCCCCAAAATCACTCTTCAGGTGGTTCTTTGAGCCAGGAGCACTATTCTTTTCTTCCCTGAGACCTAGCTCAAACTATCAACTCCTCTGTGAAACTCCTCCCAAGTAACCTCAGGCAGAACTAGTGGGCTCATGCCTTTGCTTGTCCCTCAAATATAGCACTTAACACACTCCATTATAGTTACATATATAACTATATACATACATACAAAAAACTATATATGAATCCCTCAGATTTGAACTCCATGAAAGCAAAGACCCTATCATATTCAGTTTTGTCTCTTACCTAATAGATGATCAATAACTTTGGTTGAATAAACATTTAATTAAGCTATAAAGAGAGGTGAATTTCTAAACATACTTGGTCAACATTTGACCTTAGAAATCATTCTTTAGAAGGGCTTGATTTCTATTTTGTTGTCTTTTGGGGGGCTTGTCATTTTAGCTTTTTGAATTTTTTTTTCAAATGTGTTAACTTAAAAGGGGTAACTTGGGGGAAAGAAATGCTTAGATAGAACTAAGGGAAATAAAAGTATTAATGCTGTTTTTCTGCTCTGATTCTACTTGCCTAACTTTCAGGCATTAATAGTTTAAGGTGATTAGAAAGAAGAATTTAGGGGCAGGTCCTTCTCAAACTGCAAAGTTCATGAGTTGAGTAGAGTCCTATAAACCCAGATGTAGGCCAGAAACTAGATAAGACTGACAAAGCAACGGTCAATGAGAAAGAGCTTGCTTTAAGGAAAATGAACACAAACCAATGTAATTCCCAAGTAAATAATATAGAAATGATGTTGAACATTAACAGTAAAGTTTCAACTGGATTGTCTTGTTAAAAACCAACACAAAACAGACAACACGGATGGACCTTGAGAGCATTATGCTAAGTGGAAGAAGTCATACAGAGAAAGACAAATACCATATGATCTCATGTGTGAAACAGAAAAACAAAAACCAAAAATACTGAACTCAAAGACACGGAGAACAGATTGGTAGTTGTTAGAGGCAGAGGATAGGGGTGGGTGGGTGAAATGGGTGAAGGGGGTCAACAGGTACAAATTACCAGTTATAAAATAGTTAAGTCTTGGGGCTGTAATGTATAGCATGATGACTATAGTTAATAATAGTGTACTGTATATTTGAAAGTTGTTAAGAGGATATGTCTTAAAAGTTCTCATCAAAAGAAATAAAAATGTTGAAGGAACTTCCCTGGCAATTCAGTGGTTTAGACTCTGTGCCTCCAATACAGGGGGTGCAGGTTCAATCCCCAGCCCCGGAACCAAGATCCCACATACCATGTGGCACAAAGATAGAAAAAAAGAAAAAAAATTGTTAACTATGTGTGGTGATGAATGTTAATAAGACTTATGGTGGTCATCATTTCATAGTATATACAAGTATCAAGTCATTATATTGTACACCTGAAACTAACATAATGTTATAAATATCAATTTAAAAAAGAAATGTGACCCCCCCCCCCAAAAATAAAAAAAACATAAACTGGGAATTCAAGTCAAGTCCACAAATATTTCCCTAGGAAATACTCTGATTTGTTTAAGGAAGGTTAAAGATGAAACAACAGGTTGCATCATAATCTATTTACCTTGAAAAAAAGAATGTCAGTGTTTGATTCCTTGTGTGCAATAAAGTCATTTTCAATTGTAATTTTAGTCTCTCAAGTAATTTTCTCCTATGGTTAACAGCAGGAACTACAAAACTAAAGAAGGCACCCAAGAGACAAGGATTATACAGATGGTTTGACAGTATTAGGTGTCTCCAATAAATTATTTCAAAAGAAACTTCTCAGATACAATGTAATTCTAAGATGTTACATGGCTTTAAATCTCAGCTATGTTACTTCCTGACTGTGAACAAATGACTTAACCTCTCTGAAACTCCATATCTACACCAAGAAAAAGGGGATGACGATGATAATATTACAATTTCACAGTAATCCTCACATGAGAGTTAAATGAACTAATTCATGAAAGTGCTTAGAAGAGTACCTGACACACATCTAGCCATTGAGTGTGACTTGTGCTATACTCATAACTTATACAGAACTGTAACATAGAATTTGATTTCTCTAGAAGGGAAGATAAAAATAATCAGGAGAGCTACCACTGAAAGTTTAAAAGTGCTTCCAGTGCATGAGACCAGATAGAAAGAGGTGTTTATCTCAAGGCCATCCACTTGTTCCCTTATCAGGTGAACAGTTCCAAACCTACAGAACCAAGGGACCAGATCCTGGGATGTGGTCATCTCAACAATGTAGCTATTTTTATTTAATTCTCATAATTTAAAGAAGAGGAAACCAAGGCACCAAAAATTTAATGGTTTGCCCAAGGTTCACATCTTCCCATTCTATTCTTGCCTTTGGACGTGGTACTGGTATTCCACTTTTCTCACTTTTCTGTTGAATTTACTTTCATTAAACTGGTCTTCCAGTTTGATGAAATCTGGGAAAAATAAAATGAACTTATCACAACAACAGAATCGACCAAGCAGAATCTAGGCAAGAGCTACTTCCATAGAACCAGCTGACATCCAGTTTGAATGGCACCAAGAGTTTCAGAATAGGGCAGGCTAGGCCAATGGAAATTTCTTCTCTGTAAACTAGACAGCACAGACAAAGATTGAATCTGGACAATCTAAATGCAGGGACTGAGAAAAATTGTTTTTAAGCAGAATCCATTGTTGGGGGATGGCAGGATTTAAGTGATTGACAATTCTTCACTGATGTGAAGAAACCAGCCAAGAACCAGGGGCGGTGGCTGGGGCATAAAGGGATAGGGACCTACCTATATAGGATAGTCATCAGAGATACTTTAGGTGAAGCATTAGTGGCAAGGAAGTGAGATCAGCAGATATGGTTGATGGCTTATCAAAATCTTTTGATCAATCAGTCAACAGTCTTTACTGAGCTCCTATGTCCAAGTCAGAGTGGAAGGTAACACACCCTGATGAAAGGCCAAAAGTCATTTACATTTCTACACATTTCATTACTTTTTCTAACAGTCAAGTCAGTAAGGGAAGCAGTTACTGGCCTACACAAAATCATGACTGAATTAATGAATATGCCTTCAAGCAAATGGAATAAAGGGGTGGAGAGACTGGAGGAACCAGTTGAATGAGGTTAAGAGAAGGTTAACAATGAAGCATTTCTACAGCACTTTTACTTCTTTGTAAACCACTTTCGTATTTATTATTCTCCCAGTTATAACTCCAAAGGCTATAAGGTAAGGCAGTTCATGTTTTTATTAAACTGATGAGGACACTAAGGCCCAGAAAGCTTTATTGACTAGCCCAGGATTACACAACCCATGTCATTTGCAGGGGCAGGAACTAAGAACCCAGGCTTCCTGCTTGCCCGCCCATTGAGCCCTTTCCTGAGCCACAGGCCAGGAGCAAACTTGGGGAGAAAGCCGGGTGGTTAGAGCACTGGCACTTCACACCCGGCCGAACCTGTTGCCCACGTGGCCTCAGTGGGTGGAGGGTGGGTGGCTTGTCGCGGTTTGGGGTTGGGAGGTAATGGCAGGCTCCCCTCCTCTGTGGGTATCAGGTGGTTACTTACTCATACTGCCCGTTCCTCTGGACTAGGGTCAGCACGCAGGGCTCCCGGAGAGGACCCTTCATCTCCATACCCTCGATAGTATGCGGGCGCTAGTCAAGGGTCTTCTCTACAAGCGCGGCCCTGGAGGGGACCCGCGGTGCGGGGTGGCGAGAGGTTCCTGCCCCTCTGCCCACCCTTCCTCCCCAGCGTCCGAGACAGCGCCTCCCGCGCCGGCCCCCTTCCCCGGCTCGGCTCGGCTTCGGGGCCCGATTGCCCCCTAGCCGCCCCTCCGCCGCGATCCGCAGTCCCGCGGACCCCCACCCCCGCCCTGCGCGGCCTCCCCTCCCCCTTCTCAGGCGGATACGGTAAGGGGCTGGGCTCCAATCGGGAGCGGCGGCTCCATCCCGGCGGCTTCCAGGCTCGGCGGGGCTGCGGACTGCGGGCTGATCCGACGATACTGCCTCCCGCGTCCTCACACCCCTTAGCCTCGGCTGCGCGTCCTTAGAGAAACGGCTCCGTGCTGGGCGCAGGCAGCCCGCAGCCTGGAGCCCAGAGCCGGGAGCCGGGAGCCTGACCCGAGAGAGAGCGGCGCCTCCCACCCCCGCCAGTTTTCCAGGCCGCCGCAGATTCCGCCCCCTGCGGCCAACCTGCGGAACTGCAGGGAGAGACCCGACGGACTGGGGGCGTCTCCCGCACGTCCAGCAAGGGCTAAGCTTTCAAGGCTGTCTGTGACGCCAGAATTGTTTTGGGGACTTTGAAGGTTGCCGTAGAAACAAAATACAGTTATGCCCATGAAGTAACTCAAAGGTGTTGGGGCCACTAGGACCCACATCCTCCATTCAAAATATCCTTATTATGGTTAACAGAATATACCGTGCTGGTTATCCTACCGCTCAGATGTCCCCCCACCTCACTCCATCCTTCCATCCCCTAAATCGAAAAAAATCCCCAAAGATCATACCTTTGCTTTCTCTGCCCCCCTTTAAGCTCACTTGTAAGCAGGCAAACACCAAACATATTATCTCTGGCCCACATCCCTTGCCTAATATATAACTCATTGTTAGCAAAGCATTGGGTGACAATAGCCCACGGTTATTTCACACAGCGATGCAGGTTTGAAATTTCAAAGCCATGTGCTTGCTTGTGTCTCCTGCATTGCCAGGCGGCGCTAGTGGTAACGAACCCACCTGCCAAAGCAGAAGATGTAAGAGATGCGGGTTTGATCCCTGGGTTGAGAAGATCCCCTGGAGAAGGAAGGGCATGGCAACCCACTCCAGTATTCTTGGAGTGGGATTCTGGAGAATCCCGATGGACAGAGAAGCCTGGCAAGCTACAGTCCATAGGGTTTCAGAGAGTGGGACACTAGTGAAGCGACTTAGCACGCATGCACCTGGGAAGCCTCATATGCTAGATTCCTCTCTCCTGATTGCTTCGTATCCAATCAGCCGGCAAATCTTATTGATATGGTCTTTGGAATTACCTTTAGATTCTTTGTTTTCTTGCCATTCACACTGCCATCACTTGAGTGTAAGCCCTTGTGATATCTCATTTGACCAATTTACTCTGTTGACAGTCATAAGAATATTTTTCCTAATGTTTCAGTTGTGTTATTCTTTTGTTCAAGACTCTATGATGAACTATATATCAAGACTGACTTTAAACCTGTATTAATTAACACAGTGTGGTATGGAAGTAGAAAGACCAATGGAATCAAATACTGAGCCCCAAAACAGGTCTACACATATATGGAAAGTTGATATGTGGCATATTTGACTTTTCAAATTAATGTGGGAAAAATGGATTATCCACTAAATGGTGCAGGGAATATTGATAATCCACATGGAGAAATAAAATTTGATCCCTATATCACACCATAGAGGGAAAAAAAGTCAATTCCCCATGGATTAAATATCTAAATGTGAAAAGCAAATCTTTACAACTTTCAGAAGAAAATAGGAGAATATCGTTATGACCTAGGGAATGAGAATGATTACTTAAGACATTAAAAAGGAGGAAGTAGGGGAATTGATTGACACATTTAGCTACATTAGACATCAAAATGTATGCACTTCAGGATAGCATGAAAGTATGAAATGTGGCAATATCAGAATATAAAGGACACATGTACTTAGTTACAAACAAATTGCACTGCTAGACATTTACTATACGGTTAACATGTAGATGTTCCCAAAGAAGAATGGACAAGAATGTTCATCTGAGCATTTCTTTTTTAAGAATGTAAAGAAATGCAAATGAACCTGTTGTCCATTCATACTGTGTGAAATACTATGCAGCTGCAAAAATTAACGTGGTAGATCTCTAAATATTAGCTGATTCAGAAGGCTGGCCAGTATATATTTTTGGGTGAATAGAATAAATCACAGAACAGGCAAAAAAACGATAACATGAACAAGTTAAAAGACAAGCCACAGGCTGGCAAAACATTTTCAGTAACTATAATTGACAAAGGATAACCTATGAGGTTCTACACTCTAGATGTCATAACCTAACTCATTCTCCCACCACTCACTCCAACTCATTCTGCTTAATCACACTGTTCCATTCTATTCCTAGGATTTGCCAGGCACACTCTTACCTCAGGGCCTTTGCACTGGCGGTTCACTTTGCTTGCACTCTTGGGCTTCCCTAGTGTCTCAGATGGTAGTAAAGCACTTGCCTGCAATGTAGGAGACCCAGGTTTGATCCCTGGGTCGGGAAGATCCCCTGGAGAAGGGAATGGCAACCCACTCCAGTATTTTTACCTGGGAAATCCCATGGACAGAGGAGCCTGGCGGACTACAATTAATGGCGTGGAGTTGTGAAGAGTCGGACACGACTGAACGGCTAACACTTTCAGAAAGATTTGCCTGCACTCTTCCCTTATTCAGGTCTTTGCTCAAAAGTCACTTTCTAAGAGAGGTCTTCCTAGACAACTTTACTTGAAACTGCAGTTCAGGGGCTTTCCTGGTGGCTCAATGATGAAGAGTCTGCCTGCCAATGCAGGAGACACAGGTTCGATCCCTGGTCTGGGAAGATTCCACATGCTGAGGAATAACTAAGCTTATGTGCCACAACTTTTGAGCCTGTGTTCTAGAACCCGGAAGCTGCAACTACTGAGCCTTTGTACTACAACTACTGAAGCCTGCATGCCCTAGAGCCGAGGCTCTGCAACAGGAGAGTAGCCCCACTCATCACAACTGGAGAAAAACCCATGCAGCAATGAAGGCCCAGCACAGCCAAAAATAAATAAGTAAATAAAATTTAAAAAAATCATTGTGTGAAATTTTATAAAGGTTTTTTAAAAATTTCAGTTCAACAATTTCCTTTCCCACTTCCACACACACATACTCCCTATCTCTCTTCCCTGTTTATTTTTTCTCCTGAAGATTTTTCACTGTTCATTATTTTATTTTACTTATCAATTGCATTTATTGCTTACCTTCCCCTACCAGAATGTGAGTTCTGGAAGGGCAGGAGTTCTTACATTCTTGCATTCCCAGCACCTAGAACCATTTCTAGAACAAAGTAGATGCTAGAAAAATATTGATTAAATAAATAAATGAATTTGTGTCTTGAATGCATAAGAACCTCTACAAATCGGTGAGGAAAAAAGAAAGAAACCTTGCAGAAAAACTGACAGGGACTTCCCTGGAGAGCCAGTAGTTGAGACTCCACGCTTTCAGTGCCGGGGGCATGGGTTTGATCCCTGGCTGGGGAACTAAAATCACACATGCCTTGCATGGGGCATGCTCTCCCCCAGAAAAATAAGAAAAAGAAAAACTGACAAAATGTATGAATAAAGGGACTTCCCTGGTGGTTCAGTGGTAAAGAATCCACTTGCCAATGCTAGAGACACGGGTTCGATCCCTGTCAAAGAAGATTCCACATGCTGTGGAGCAACTAAGTCTGTGTGCCACACCTACTGAGCCTGTGATCTAGAGCCCATGAGCTGCAACTACTGAAGCCCTTGTGCCCTAAAGCCCATGCTCCGAGACAAGAGAAGCCACCTCAATGAGAGGCCTGCACACTGCCACTGGAATGTAGCCCTCACTTGCCACAGCTAGAGAAAAACTCATGCAGCAACGAAGACCCAACACAGCCCAAAATAAATAAACGAATAAATGACTAAGCAATTCATAGTCAAGGATATCCAAAGGACATGAAAGGACAAAAAGATATGAAAGGATGATTCACCTCATTACTACTCAGGGAAATTAAAAATTCAAGCCATTACAGCAACATGGATGGACCTAGAGATTCTCATAACAAGTGGAGTGAGTCAGACAGAGAAAGGCAAATATCATATGATATTGTTTATATGTGGAATCCAGAAGAAAGCTACAAATGAAGTTATCTACGAAACCAAAATAGAGTTACAGATATAGAAAATAAACTTATGGTTACGGGGGTGGGGGGCAGTAAGGACAAATCGGAAGGTTGGGATTGATACATACACACTATTATACATAACACAGATAACTAATAAGGACCTACTGTATAGCACAGGGAACTCTACTCAATACTCTGTAATGGCCTATATTGGAAAAGAATCTAAAAAAGAGTGAATATGTGTATTTGTATAACAGATTCACTTTGTTCTACACCTGAAATTAACACAATACTGTAAATCAATTATACCCCCTTTTTTTATTTCAAGCTATGAGATACTATTCCACAATCATTGGTTTGACAAAAATGTAAAAATTCAGACAACACCAAGTGTTGTTGAGAATGTAGAACAGATAGAACTCTGATCACTGCTATAAGGAATATAAGTTGATAGAACTGCTATGAAGAGCCATTTGACAGTGTATAATACCCTTCAACCCAGAAATTCTATTTCTTGCTGTAGACCTGAGCAAAATTCTAACCTTTGTGCATAAGGATACATGTAAAAGAATGCTCACTGCAGCATAATTGGTAATCTCAAATAAAGGAAACAAATTAACTGCCCATCAGGAGTTGAATGAAAAAATGAACCCTGGTATTCATGAAACTGAATATTATTTTGGAATTAAAATGAATAACTCAAGTAACATGTATAAACAGAGTTAAATCTCAAAAATATGATGTTGAGCATAAAGAAAAAGTTACAAAACATGTACAGTATACCATTCATATAAAGCTTGAAAAGATTATATATTGCTTATGGCTATATACATGTAATAGTAATAATATATAAACATGAAAGAGCATGATCATTGTTAAATTCAAGAAAGGGAGAGGGTTGAGACTGGGGAGGGGCATAGAAGAAATATCAACTATATCTGAAATATTTATTTTTTCAAACACAATCTGAAAGTTGATCTGGCCAGATTTGATAGAACTAAATGGAGGATACATATATTGTTATTGGTATATATATATTATATATACATATATTATGTTATTCCATGTACTTTTCTACATTTGAAAATGTGTGCAACAAATGAAGATGAAAAATAAATAATATGGAGTTTAGGGTTATCGGTGTCAAACACTGAAAACAGGACAAAGAAAATGAGAATTGAGAGAGTCTCTGGATATGTCAAGGAGTTCACTGGAGACCATGAAATAAGTAATTTCAATAAATGGTCAGTAAGAGGGTAGCAGGCTTCCCTGGTGGCTAAGTGATAAAGAAACTGCCTTCAATGCAGGAGCCACAGGACACTCGGGTTTGATCCCTGGGTTGGGAAGATCCCCTGGAGAAGGAAATGGCAAACCACTCCAGTATTCTTGCCTGAAGAATCCCGTGGACAGAAGAACCCGGCAGGCTACAGTCTATGTTGTTGTCAAGAGTCAGACGTGACTGAAGCTACTCAGCAGGCAGCATGCTCGAGAGGGTAGCAACAAGTTTACAGGAAATTGAGGAGAGACTGTATTCAGAGAAAACGGGGGCAAGAGACTATGTATTGAGGGAGTTTGGAAATAAAAAGGAACGAAATGTAATTTTAATATAATTAGTTTGAAGGGTTGAACAAAAATTCTTGCCAAAATGTGAAGCCTCCTTAAAGCAAAGGAGGAGTAATCGAAGAGAGGGACAGAAGTTTAATCACCGGTAGGGTGACTAGGATCCCACAAGCCTAGAGGTGGCAAAAAAAAAAAAAAAAAGAAAGAAAAACCAAGAATAAGAGGTTGTGAAGAAATGGAAATATACTGAGGTGATGACATTGAAAACTGTGGTCTCTCACAAGGGAGATGATGATTTTTTTTAAAGTAATAAGTTGATGTTTTAATAGAAATAAAATAATAAACCTGGTGGTTTAACATTGAATTCCTATGACAGACATTCTTTACATGGCTTCACATACATACTTTCATTTAATTCTCAGGAAATTCCTGTAAAGTAGTAATATTATGCTACTTTGTATAATATTATATTATACATTATGCAATTTTGTATAGTATTTTATTATAATATAATATTATATTACTTTGTATAATATTTTATACTATAGTATAATAGTACATTATACTACTTTGGATAATACTAATACTAAGTATTGTTTCCATCTTCAAGATGAGAAAACTGAGTCAGAGACGTTTAGCAACTTGCTCATTAGCTAGTTGATGGCAGAATCAGGATTCAAACTTAGGTTTGTCTGACTCCAAAATCTGAGCTTTTAATCCAACACATTACAGCATTCATTCAATGTTCACAGTCATAACAGTAAGTGTTTTATTTAGAAACTTCTATGTGCCAGGTACTATGGTAACTGCTCTACCTGAATGATCACATTTAATCTGATGGAATTTATGATGAAATTGAAGTTGAACGTAGAGGGTTTAGGAACATGACCAAGGTAAAGGAGGGAACAGTTAGTGGTAGAGAGTGATAGCGAATCCAGAAAAGTTAATGAAGGTTTTAGAGCGACAGAGAGAGCCCAGTTGGAGGCAGATGGCATGGACTACCATAGATGTCCAAAGCAGCATGAGTCTGTAACCGTTTCTTGCAATGCTTGGCAGATGGAAAGCAGGAATAGGGAAAAAATCCCAAGATGGTACATTAGGCTTGGGGATTAGTATAGCAGGCAGAGGTCATGGGGTGAGGGAGTTTGAAGTGGTGTTTAGGATGTATTCAAAGTTGGGTAAAAATTTGTATCTACTCAGCCTAGGGCCAGCAGAGGGGGATGAAGGCAAGCTGGACTAATTTCTTATCATTTCCCTAGCCCTACTACTGCAGCAAAGTATTGTACATCTTTTTTAAGGATCACTTCAAGTACCTCGCTTAGTTATGGGCTTTTGTATGTGGTTAAGTGTTTCTGTAAGATGGCTAAAATCATTATATTATCCATAACTGCCCTGTGACTTACTTATGGTTGTTAATGATACTACTATTTTTCTAGTCACCAAGTTTGAAACCAGATTTATCCATGAACCCTGCATCTCCTTCATCTCTTATAGCTAACAATTCAAGTTTTGTCAATTCTGTTGTACATTCCTTAATACGTATAGCTCTGATCATTCTCATCTATCATCAGATGGCATTTTGCCTAACTGAATAAAGGTCTTATGTCCTATACTTGCATTTACATACAAAAGGCATCCAATGCAAAGAATTAAATGGTCATTGAACAAAATTCAAATAAATGAAACTCTGGCTTCGAGAAAGCACAAGTCTCACCATTCACCATCACCACAACTACCCCCTCAACACACATACACATGAATAAATGTGTGTTCAGTGCCTGCCTTTATCCATCAAACAACTATAACTAAGTGCTTAGGACTTATGGGCTTTCTCAAAATAAAAAAGTGAGATCTTTAAAATAGACTGTAAAATACTTTTAAAAAACTCAAAAATAATTTCCATTAAAAGGACACAAAATATAACATTCTATCAAGTTCATTAATTATTTAATTTTACATTTATTTAAAAAGTCAGTTGTCTTTGAAAACAGTTTTTAGGTTGGATCTTCTGACTTCCCAAGAATTTCCAAGTGTGCACAATGATTATGGAGAAATCACAGCCATTATAAATTAAATTAGTTATGCACAGGCACATAATTTCAAGAGCAAAATTACAAAAGCCCTTTCAAAAATTTATAGCAAAAATATAAACTTTTAATGCAGAATGGGGACGCATTGTAATATGTTTAATATGATGCTGGCTGAAGCCTTCACCAGAAAGAGTGCATAGGGCCTGCAAAGGCAAAAACAAGCCTGCCTAACATAGATGAGGCTGGGGAGGAAGATTCTTATAGGTGAGTCAGCAGCCAGAGGCTGGAAGACAGGCTGAGCAGAAGCATAAATGATTCATTGATTTTTAAATCACCACTACTTGAAAAGCCTCACTTTTCAAATACACAAATCCAACATAGATATCGTGGTCCATGCAGAGCAGCATAACGAAGAGCTCATTTTTATTTATGTATCTCCATTTATACTTTCCATTCCTTATAGAATTTGGGGTGAGAAAGACTCATGTGAAGGGAATAGGCCCAGCTAGTCTCCTTTGACACACGAGGCCCTGAAAACCCTCCTCCAACTCTCTACAGCTCACCTTCCCTTTGCTACTCTATTCTTGCCCTGTTTGGGCTTCCCTTGTGGCTCAGCTGGTAAAGAATCTGCCTGCAATGTGGGAGACCTGGGTTCAGTCCCTGGGTTGGGAAGATGCCCTGGAGAAGGGAAAGGCTCAGTTCAGTTCAGTCACTTAGTCATGTCTGACTCTTTGCAACCCCAAGGACTGCAGCACGCCAGGCCTCCCTGTCCATCACCAACTCCCGGAGTTTACCCAAACTCATCTCCATTGAGTCGGTGATGCCATCCAACCATCTCATCCTCTCTTGTCCCCTTCTCCTCCTGCCTTCAATCTTTCCCAGCATCAGAGTCTTTTCCAATGAGTCAGTTCTTCACATCAGGTGGCCAAAATATTGGAGTTTCAGTTTCAACATCAGTCCCTCCAATGAACACTCAGGACTGATCTCCTTTAGGATGGTCTGGTTGGATCTTCTCACAGTCCAAGGGACTCTCAAAATTCTTCTCTAACATCACAGTACAAAAGCATCAATTCTTCGGCATTCAGCTTTCTTTATAGTTCAACTGTCATATGCATACAAGACTACTGGAAAAACCATAGCCTTGACTAGACAGACCTCTGTTGGCAAAGTAATGTCTCTGCTTTTTAATATGCTGTCTAGGTTGGTCATAACTTTCCTTCCAAGGAGTAAGCGTCTTTTAATGTCATGGCTGCAGTCACTGTGGTTTTGGAAAGGCTACCCACTCCAGTATTCTGGTCTGGAGAATTCCATGGACCGTATAGTCCATGGGGTCGCAAAGAGTCGGACACGACTGAGCGACTTTCACTTCACTTCACTTCTTGCCCTGTTTAGTTTTTCTTTCTTTCTTTTTTTCTTTTATCCTGCATCTCAGTTCCCAGACCGTGCATGCAGTTCTCAGCGCATTGGATTTAACCTAGGCCATGGTAGTGAAAGCCTTGAATCCTAACCACTAGGCAACCAGGGATTTCCCATGCCTTAGTTTCCTAAATCCCTTCACCCTCCTCCTCTATTTCGCTGTGCTTGACTAGGATCTCCTTTCTGCTTCACAAATCCCATAGCCAGGTCTGACATCACCCAGCCTCCTTTCTCTCAGAAATTGGAGTTAAAAATTATCAGAAAGGATTCTATCCTGAACACATCTTTCCAGAGTTACCTCCCAAATCTACTTTTCACAAATGTTGTGCTCTACCTAATATTTCCCTTAGGAACTGAACAAGTGAAGTGGTTAGTGGCAGTCAGATGGGTGTGTTCATGATTCAGGTGTTCCTTTGATCATCCAGCTGAATACTTCTAACTCTCCATCTTGGTCTTCACCTTTTTAGAGTGTTAAATATTTTTTTTACTGGTCATAAGCTGTTTAACACATATCTGTGAAAAATCAAAGGGATGCTGATGTTGAAATACAGACTGTAAAAATGATTAAAATTCTACGAATTCCCAAGATGATACTCATCAGACCCATAGGCTGCATTTATCTGATCAAAATTCTTACATGGCACCTGAAGATTTCTCTAGCAATTTGAAAATTCTAAAAGAAAAAAATAGAGTTATGGCTGAATTCAACTCAGTTTTTTGCTTATCAGAAATAAAAATATCTACATCTGCCAAGTAGAATCATCTTTCCAATGTCATCATTCAAAGGTTAAATGCAAAAATTACTAAAGCAATAAGCAATATATTTTTTAAATATATTTTTTAGATATATTTTTTAAAGCACAAAATTCAAGAATTCCAATCAGGTTTTGAAAGTAGTTTTTATCTATTTGTGGTATGTAATCTACACTATGATGGATCCAATAGGATGGTCTCTTAAGATTACCCAAGCTCTCTTCTAACCTCAACCCTGTGACCTTTTTTAAATTAAAAAACACTATTTATTTATTAGGCTGCATTGGGTCTTAGTTGCAGCACACAGGATCTTCAAACTTCATTGTTGCACATGAGATCTAGTTCCCCGATCAGGGATCGAACCTGGGCCTGCTGCATTGGGAGCACAGAGTCTTAGCTACTGGGCCACCAGGGAAGTCCCAACCCTGTGACCTTTTGAGGCAGGAGGTGACACATGAGGATGGTCTCCATTCTGAGGCAGATGTCACAAAAGAAGGGAGGAACATACTCTTGGTTTTTAGATTGTTTTATGTCTCAGTGCAGGATATAAGACGTAAAGATTTGGAAAGAATCCTTGCTGGGCAAGACATGTTATGTTACTCACTCCATCCATCCTTCCATCCTAAGATGAGAGTCTCAGAACTGAGAAGAAGGCGAGTAGGAAAAGAAAACAGAAGCTGGAGTCTTGTGGTTATGACCAGGGGAAGCAGTGTTGGGTGGTGGTAGGGATCAGGGTCATTAGAAGCCTGTTGGGGAGTTGGCCACCTTCAGAGATGGCAGAAGGAATGGATGGCAGGGTGACTGTATATCTCAAGGAAGGCCAGTGCAGAATATATCAAGAGCCCGAGATGTGGATGTCTCCTCCTCACCACTGCTATTTTAGTCTTACATAAACTCTGGAGTTCAAAATCAACTTGAAGGTCCTAAAGGAGGGAGGGAGGCTACACCTACATCTGACTGAGTTTAAACATGAAATGACACCCACACAGAGAAACACACACACACATACACACACAAAACATTGAATTTACAAGGATAAGTCTAGATCGTTTTCTGCTCTCAGGAAGAACAGTGCCTGTAGAAAGAAATTACGTCCTGATACAGTCAATGTAAACTCCATGACTCTGTCTTGCTTTGGCTGTGTATCTAGCGCTTAGCAACAGTAGTTAGTCAATATAGGTTATCTCTTACAAAAAATAATGTATGATTTAGAATTTTTTACATTTTCTAACATCTAAGAATATTAAACATCAAAACAAGTTGGGAAATGCTGCTCTCATCAGTCTGACTAATTTCTTAATCACATCTTCCATCTCTTGAAAGCTGCCCTTCCCTCCAACCTCCCTTGCAGCTGTACCTGCTGGAATCCTCACTACTCTTCAATGCTCACCTCAAATAGTCCTTCTTCTTTGATGCGTTCCTCCTGTTACCTCTCAGCTGGAAAAGAATGTTGCTTCTTCTGAACAACACTGTTTCTCTCTGTGTACCTCTTATAGACCATATTGGAATTTTTCAAGGTCTGCTTCCTATCATATTGTTATAGAACAAATAAGCACACGGTGAAATAACAGCATGAGCTCTCAGCATTCTTAACTCCCCGCACCGTCTCCTCAGTGCTTTACAGGGGGTAAAGTTATTTTTTATTAAAACAAAAATTGTTGAAATAATATCGTGTTGGTTTCTGCCATACATTAAAGCAAATCATCCATATTATACTTTTAGAAGCAAGCGTTTATAAAGCATTCACACTTTCCTATAGTATGTCTATTTTTTCTGCTTTTAATGTGTGTATACAATTTAATAAATTACTACCAAGGTTACATGCCCATGTAATCTCTAGCCAGATCAGGAAACCAAGCACTGCTAGCATTTTGGAAGACACCCCCAAACCAAGTGCCTCTCTCTCTGACCACCCCTTCTTCCTCCACCTAGAATTAAACCAGTGTTAGTACTGAGCCAGCATACTCTCATGAGATATAAAAGCATCTATCCAATAGGATTTGAATCGTAACAATCATTAAACATTTTGAAGATCATTCCTGGATATAACTACTATCTTTATTTTCATGCTAATCATTTTATTTGCTTTTCTTTATAGTCAATTATGAATGTAACCATAAATACTTTCACTTATTTTTGAAGTTTATATGGATAGCATCATACAGCATGCATGCTTTTATAACGTGCTTATTTCACTCAATATTGTGTCATGCATGTAGATATATATAGCTGCCATTTTCATTGGTATAATATTCCATCACATCCATTCCCCTGTGGATGGGCATTTGCATGGTCTCTGATATTTGGCTCTCATAAACAAAAGTCGTTATGAATATTCCTGTACACAGATTTTGGTGATTACATAAGAATGATATTTTCTGGGATATATTATCGTAGTGGGATTTCTAGGTCCAAGGTGTCACAGGTTGGGCTATCCAGAAGCAAAAGCTGAGATGGGGTGTTGAATGCAAGATGTTTATGAGGACTAACACCTGTGAAAGAAAGGCAGAGGAAGGAGGATTGGGCCGAGGGGGACGGTGACCTGACCGGTGACACAAGTCTGACAAAGCTTGAGCCAACCTGGTGTGGAGCTTCGGAACAAGTAGAGCCCATCAAGTGTGCTCTGCATCTGGCCTGGCTCATTGACACCCTGACCTTGTTCATTCATCTTAGGAAGAGCGTGACCCTGGGGCAAAGCAACTCTCTGCAGCTAAACTAGACCTTCAAGGAGTTGGCAGCTGGAGGCTATCTGTTCATGGCATTCCTCATATGTGCACAGAATGTCCTTCCTTGAAGGAGAATCTGGGTGGCACATCTCTTTCTCTATCATGCAAGGGTACATGTGCGTTCAGAGCTGGTAAATAATGCCAAACTGGTGTCCAGAGTGGTTCCACGATGTACACACTCAAGCCATACTACACGAGGGTTCCCATTGCTTCTCATCCTCACCAACTCTTGGTATTGTCAATTTTAAAAAATTTTTAGCCATTCTATTGGATGTATAGCAGTATCTCATTGCTGTTTTAATCTGCATTTCCCTGGTTACTATCAAGGTTAAACACCTACTTACATGTTTATTGCTTTGTTATGCCTCTTTTTTCCACTTGTCTGCTTGTGTTTGCTTTATCTTCCTTAGACAATGAGTCTTTTTCAGGTAGGGGTCAGCAAACACAGCCAGATGCCCATTTTTATATGACCCTCGACCTAAGGACCGGTAGCTCAGCTGGTAGATAATCCGCTTGCAATGCTGGAGACCCCGGTTTGATTTCTGCGTTGGGAAGTTCCTCTGGAGAAAAGATAGGCTACCCACTCCAGTATTCTTGGGCTTCCCTGGTGGCTCAGTTGGTAAAGAATCCACCTGCAGTGTGGGAGACTTGGGTTTGATCCCTGAGTTGGGAAGATCCCCTGGAGAAGGGAAAGGCTACCCACTCCAGTATTCTGGCCTGGAGAATTCCATGGCCTGTATAGTCCATGGGGTCACAAATGAACGATTTTAAATTACTCGACCTAAGAATGGTTTTTATGTTTTTTAATTGTTGAGAAAGTATAAAAAGGAATGATATGTCATCATATGAAATTCAAATTTCAGTGTCCATAAGTAAAGGAGAAGGAGGTGGAGGAGGAGGAGGTGGAGGAGGAAGAGGAGGAGGAGGTGGAGGAGGAGGAGGAGGATGAGGAGGTGGAGGAGGAGGTGGAGGAGGAGGAGGAGGAGGACCCTCACCATATACACGATTATCCTATTGTCTATGTCTGCTTTCATGCTATAGCCCAGAGTTTAGTGCTTACAACAAAGACCTTTTGGCCCAGAAAGCCTGAAACATTCATAATCTGGTCCTTCACAGAAAGAGTTTGCTGAGCTCTGTTCTAGGTTGCTGGCCCTAAAGTGTGGTCCGTGGACCAGCAGCATCAGCATTACCTGGGAACCTGCCAGAAAGGCAAATTCCTAGCCATACCCCAAGCCTATCAATTCTGAGTCTGGGAGTGGGTCCAGCCATCTGTGTTCAACAAGCCCTCCAAGTGATGCTGGTATGTTAAATTTTGAGACCACTGGTCTAGGCTCCGGGAAAGGACATAATCCATTTTCTATGCCAGTCATCATAATCCTTGACGTACTGTTCCACACAGAGTGGGTAAACTGTAAAAGGAGCCTTGAAAAGTGTTCTATAAATACATTATTATGCATATAAAATCTGTCCAAAATGGACACCAAGGACAAAATTAAAAGAGGAAAAGTGGGAGAAATCACAGAGGGTAACAAAACACCTGAAGGGTATGTGTGGAGCAGGGAAAACATGATGCCACTGGGGAGCCAGCCCCTGGGCCCCCTTCCCTCCACTTCATTTCAAGTAGACTTTTATTATATCCATTTTACAGCTGCAAATTGGAGGCTTAGAGAGGTTAAATTACTTGGTAGAATTCGAACTACAAGTCTTTTTGACTATAGAGACCAAGCTGGTAATAACTGTGTCACTCTGCCTCTAATAATATTCACCATTTGTTTTTTAGCAAACCCAATTCAGATTACTTAGCCTGTGTTTCATATTTTAGGGCATGCATGGGTGTGTAGAATTTCAGGTTGGGAAGTATTTAAAAAATCTGGCTATTTTTTTTTTTCCTGAGCTAGGTTTTGCGTGATAACTTTTAGAAGTAAAAAAATTCTTTCACTATTTAAAAAATCTGGCTATATTTTTTCCTGAGCTAGGTTTTGTGTGATAACTTTTAGAAGTAAAACAATTCTTTTACATGCAACTTAAAATATTGTCAACAAAAACCAGTTCCTTAACCAGGTAGCATTACTATAAACACCATAGTAATTTATATTTCTTCTGCTATATTACACATGAAATAGCTGCATTGTCTCTTCAGTGTGAAATTGCTCTGTTTTTTTAACTTACCCTGTCTACTATTTCCTACTCCTTCTATTAGGGATGATTTCAACCTGCCCAGGTTTCAGCAATATTTTTTGAGTCACCTGAGAAAAGTGTTATTTTTTTTCAGTATTTTTTTCTGAAGTATAGTTGATTTACAGTATTGTGTTAGTTTCAGGTATGCAGTAAAGCAATTTATATATATATATATATATGATGTCATTTATAAGTATGAATACCTTCATAGAGGAAAATTAGATTAGAAAAGCAAAAATAAGAAAAAGTCACCCTTAATCCCATCATCTTGCTGTAACTACTATTAACATTTAGTGTGGTACCTTTCAGACCTTTCTTTTGTGCAAATCTATTTATGTAAATAATTTCTTTCTCTCTTTTTGCAAAAATGGGTCACTCTGTTTTCTTGCTTGCCTTTTTTCACTCAACAATACATTAGAAGCATATTCCCATGTCATCAGATATATATTTACATAATCATTCAAAATGACCATTTAGTATTCCATTTATGAATATACTATATGATATTTTGTCAAATGCTTCTTCTCGGACATCTAAGTTGTTAGATTTCCCCCTGTCCCTGAATTCTAACTGTCCTGAGTCCATTACTGTTCTAAGAATTTAATTTGGATACAAGAAGAATCTGAGATCATTCTATAACTTCCACCTTATAACAACTTCTATGTGTAGCTAAAGAAATTATCTGGGTTGATATAATACCAAAGCCTTAAAAGTGACAGTTTCTTCTAAAAAAACAGAGAGTGAACACCATGGAGACAATTGGCAGAAATATTTTTCAGTTATTTTCTCAACATAATTTTTGCTGTCAACGAGGAAGCCTTGTGAAAAACAGAGAACTTAGTAAAGGTGAAGTGGAAAGATGAGGTTTGGAGCCAGACAGTCTGGCTTTGAATCTGGTTTCTGTCACTCACTATCTGGGGGACCTTAGAGGAGTTGTTTAGCCTAAGTCTTTGTTTTCTGATATGTAAAATAGGGATAAAATATTTATTTCATTAATTACCAGGAGGATTAGCAGTATCATACGTAAAGAGCCTAACACAGTGCCCGATACAAGAGTATACACTAGACATACTAGCTATTTTACTATTTTACCTTTTCCTTAACGTACCAAGGAAACTGCATATTTTCAAAAATGTCACTAGCTTAAATGTCTTTGATAAGAATCGTGAAGTAGCTTTGTGATAAGAACAGAACGGTCACTAGAGTGGTAAGCAAGATACTGTTACCAGAAGTGTTTGTTCCAGCTTCTGAAGAACCCTGAGCAATGGGATCACAATGTGGTTCTTGGCATACTGTGGTTTCAGTGATGAATTTCAGATATAGGATAGAGAAGGAACACCAAGCCCTTGACCTTGCCTTTATGAACTTTATGAAAGCATTTAAAAGCACCACTGGACACACATTCTGGGAGCTAGTAAACAAGTTTTGGCTATGTGAAAATGACTATTGGATAACTTCTACAATGTTCACTGTTGGCCAAAATGGACATATTGTCCTGTCTTAT